>NC_140579.1:424313616-424981266 GCF_964204655.1 Triturus cristatus
CACTCAAGAACTGAACTCTAGGCCAATGGTTTTGGTATAAAATTAGATAGTTTTATTTTATAACCAACAATAGGTATCAAAATATACTTTCTTAGATTAGATGCTTTAGGTAAATACTTTTCAATAGGCAATAGACTTTTGAATATAATAGTTACAGTGGTTGCAATAGGCAACACAATTTCAAACACAATTATACATTGAGCTCAATGGGAATTTCAAGTTAAATGCAATTAGTTACTTTAAGGATTACTTTTCTAACTCCAGGACTGGATCCTAGATTCAATCCTGGGACAGTTCCTTGAAACAGGTGAGTAAATACGATTTAGTTACTGTTATGATTTTTAAGCAATATTTTGGTATTTTAAAAGTTGACAGAAACTTTTTATAATAGAACCACCAATGTTATCCTATGGGAGGAAATTCACTTAGCCGGTAAGTGGGGTTATTGTTACTTTTTCTAGTTCAGTGTTGGATCCAGCACTAGTGTACCACCTGTAAGCAGTTGAGAGAATGCGTTTAGGTTATACAGGCGATTTTTTTTTAACGAATAAATTTGCAAAATCGACAGAAGAAATTTCACAGAAAAACAGTCAATGGTTTCCTATGGAAGAAAATTCAAGTTACAGGTAAAGTATGTTCTCGTTACTTTTGTAAACCAGTGCTTGGCTCCTAGGTTCAGCACTGGGACATCTATCTAAAACAGGTAAGTAATTACGTTTTCACAGTTGGCGCAATTTTTAAAGAATATTTGTAGTTTGCAAAAATCGACACTTAGAAGAAATTTCACAGAAAAGCAGTCAATGGTTTCCTATGGGAGAAAATTGAGTTAGCGGTAAGTATGGTTGTAATTACTTTTCAGGGTCAGGGCTGGGCACCAAGATCCAGCATTGGGATCTCTCCTGATAGCAGGTGAGTATTTTCGTTTTTGTTACTCGGTTGATTTTAAGTGAATATTTTAAAGTTTAGAAACTCCACACAGAAGAATTTTAAGGTGAAACCTGTCAATGTTACCCTATGGAAGAAAAGTGATTTATCTGCTTTTGGGTAAGTACTCCACTGGCAGAGTTAAGGTTCTGGGCGTAGACTCAGGGGCTCCCAGGGTCAGGTAAGTACAGTTGTTACACCCTCAGCGGCACAGGGGCAGCCGGGTGCAGAGTGAGTTAGGCCCAATGTTATCCTATGGAAGGCAGGGGGCCCTTGGTTGGTGGCTGCTGGCTAGCAAGCCACGCGGCTGTGGGAGCTGGGCTCCTGGTCACATGCTCAGGGCAAATGGGGAAGTAGATTGGAGTAGAGGTTGCACTGCCAGGGGCACTCGGGCGGCTGGGTGCAGGGTGCTTTTGAGCCATCGGGCGCTCAATGGATTGCAATGGAGAAGCTCAAGAACTAACAAAGGCTGCAAGCTCGGAGACGAAGATTCTTCAGGTGCGACCACCACTTCGAGAGGTAAGTTGGGTAGTTGGAGGATAGGTAGGTACCCAGGAGTTGGGCACAGGGGGCCGTAGGGCGCCGGGTGCAAGGGGTGCCTTTTGGTGTCGGGAAATCTTATTCTCTGTTGATCGTGGTTGGGTGGGTCCCTGGTTCTGAGGCTGCAGGCATCAGGAACGTCAAGGTGGGTCCTTGGGTGCTGGATTCGGGGTCACAGTCACCGGGGGGACGTTCTCGTGGTCTTTGTCCACTCCAGCACAGGCCAGGCTTGGCGGGTGCAGAGTGTGCAGGGTTCGCGGTTCCTGGCTGATGCCAGGGGTCTGTTGCTTGCTTTGAGCAGCACCACTGCTCGTGGGAGTCCCAGATGCTTAGAGTCACAAGGTAGCCAGGTCCTCTGGGGTTTGTGAGGTTGCTGGCCACGGGAGATTACGGGATTTAGCAGGTTCGAGGGTCGACAGGCCGGTAGGGCTGGGGCCAAAGCAGTTGGTGTCTTTCTCTTGTTAGCAGCTGCACAGCAGGTCTTCTTGCTTCTTGATCTTCTTTGCTGTTTCGGAATCTGGATCTCCGGAAGGAAGGTTCAGGGTGCCCCTAAATACTACATTTAGGGGCGTTACAGGTAGGTAAAGGGCAGGGACCACTAGGTCCCTGCCCTGGGGTGGGTACACCCCCTATCCTGCCACTCTACTGTGGGAGGGGGGCAGTGTCCTACTCCTGATTGATTCAAGATGGCGAGAGCCCGGAGATGTGCTTCACCTCGCCTCCCCCACCTGAGGGGTGGGGTTGGCAGAGGCTGGCACACCCCCTGTCCTTCCTTGGGGTTTCCGGCCAGTCTTCCCGCCAGAGTGGGGGTTTAGAACCGGTAGGGGCCAGTTGCTGAGTACAGCAGATGGCTTGGAGAAGCTCACAAAGGCGGCATACCTTTGAAGCTTCCCCTGCCCATCCTGGGGGAGGAGACCTAGCACCTCAACCCAGGATGTGCATTGTTGCAGACCCAGGAGAGCGGATGGCTCGCTACCCAGGGGTCCAGCAACATGTCTCCTGTGTGGCAGTCTAGGCAGCCCCTCAGACAAGACGTGGATTGTAGGTTAGGTTCAGGGGGCATCTCTAAGATGCCCTCTGTCGTGCATTGTACATTAAATCCTGCACTGGCATCAGTGCGGATTTAATGTGCTGAGAAGTTTGATACCAAACTTCTCAGTCTTCAGTGGAGCCATCATGGTGCTGTGGAGTTTGTGTTGACGATCTCCCAGCACCATATACTCTTAAATGGCGCACTGCACTTACAGTGCCCATGAATGGACCTGGGTACTGTAGGGGCACAGGGCTCATGCACCTGTACCCACACCACTGGCATAGGGCACCCAGCTAGAGGGGTGGCTGATGTATGCCAGGGCAGTGTGTGTGGTGGGCATGGTACACAGGGATGTGTGCCATGTCGACTCTGTGTTTTGTTCTGTACCCAGACACTCAGCCTGCAAGGGCAGCGTGTGGGTGTCAGGGTACAGGGCCTCTAAGGGTGGCACAATAAGTGCTGCAGCCCTTAGGGGCCTTCCCTGGTCACAAGGCCCTGAGTACCTAGTGTACCATTTACCAGGGTCTGACATGTGGCCAGGGTTTACCAATTTGGGTTTAAGTTTCAGCACAGTTTTTAGGGAAGGAACATAGGCCCTGGGCACCTGATTGGCAGGAGCCCAGGGCACACTCAGTCAAAGTACATTCAGCAATAAGTGGGGGCATACATATGCAAGAAATATGGCACTTTCTCACAGGGAGGAGTTCTTCCGTTGTTTTCATGGGGCCTTGTAGCGAGTGGCTCCGGTTCTGTGTGGTTGATGTGCCTTCAGGTCTTTTTGTTGGGACTTTGGTGCTGTTGACTGCTGGTCCGGCCCTTTTTTGAGTTGTGTTTTGGCTGTTGGTAAGCCGTGTAGGCCCTGAGATTTGGCCTTCTGTGTATTCTTTATTGGCTGATTGACAAGCCGTCTGCGGTTTTCTCCGCAGGTCTTTCTGTTGTCCTCTGCTGCGGAAACTTTTTCCTAAGAGGGTTCCCATGTTCTTGGGACATAACATGCCCTATGTGGGGTAATGGTAGTTATTATATAGATCTGATAGAGACTACTAGCCGCAGATTCCCTCACATAGAATTATCCCCAGGCATGAGACTGGACCCGGAAAACTTTTTTTTTGCCCAGCATCCCTGCGCGCCGGGGGGACGGCATCACGCGGCTCCGCCCAGGCGTCGTCCGCTTACGTGACGTCAGCGAGGTCACATAAGTCCTACCCCGGCGTGCCTACGTCAGTTTTTTCGTTTTCCACGTGCAACGCGGATCTGGTTTCTGCTCTGGGCCTATTTAGGCCTTTCCCTTATGCTATTGTTGTGTGTGTGGGAACAGTGGGCGAATGCCTTCGGGCTTTAAAACTTGCTCGTCGTGTGGCCCCCTCATGTCGGCGACGGATCCTCACCCCATCTGGATGTGGTGTTTGGGGGAGCACCACGACTCCACTGATTGTGAGGCGTGCCAGCAGATGAAGCCAAAATCCCAGCGGGTGCGCCGGATGAAACTTCTTTCGGCTCATGTGTCCAGGTCGGCGTCGTCATCTCGGCCGGCCCCTGCGGAGGATTCTCGGACCAGCGGCTTCCCTCGCCGACTTCGATCTTCTCCCAGGTCGCAAGAGCGCCGCTTGTGAGAAGTTGGCCTGATGTATGATGTCACTAGTTCTAGTGTACACCTTATATCAGTCCAAACAACCCTTATGGTGATTGGTTGTAAAGTCAACCTTATAGACCAGCTATCCTAGTGGTAGCATGGAGAAGAGCAGTCTTAGGCTAAACTGTGAATGGCATGTGAAGCCAGCTGTTATACTATATATAATCCCTTGAATACCAAATGAAAGGACACCACAACAGATATATATATAAAATAAAGTGTATTTATTCTAGTCCAACCCTCAGCACTCTTTATGAGATTCGAGGTAAGTACAACACAGTCTTATTCAAGCATACATTAAGTCACACAGGTAAGTAATACAGTTAGGCCCTAGGGGCCACGCAAACCATATACTAAAGAAGTGGTATAAGGACCACTGTCACGGAAATAGGATAGACCTAGGCCTAGGGAATCGCTGGGGCTACACTACACTACCCAAGGTTAGGAAGTGGGAGGCCCACGGGATTCAGGTGCAGAGTGGAAACACTCACGCGTAATGCGTATAATCGATAGAAATAGTACAGTTCTGAAATAAGCAGTTTTAGGACACTTCTGGTATAGCTAGAAAGTCGAGACTCGGAAACTAGACCCTAGGATAGTCAATACCCTTGTGAGCACCGAAGTACCCAAGTTACCTAGCCCACGGGCTGCGGGTGCATAGGTGTGAACTTGCGTCGGGTTTCGTCGTGGACTTCTATGGATGCCTGAAGGAAAGTTGCTGACAGGCAGTCAGTGAAGAGTGTCCGGTGGATCCCAAGGCCGGGATCAAGAAGGAAGGATACCTGCAAGCAGAAGGGACAGAGTCAGGGTCACTAGCCAGTGACCACGTGGAACCAGGAAGGAACCAGGCGATGTCGGGCGATTGCAGGTGAAGAGGTGAAGCTTGTCGCAGCAGCCACGGGTACCAGGAGCCGTCGAGGACGACCAGGACCAGGAGGCGAGCTGTCCCACGAAGGCTCTTGCTGTCGGCGGCGTCAAAGTCGAACTAGGACTCACCAAGCCTTGGCAAGCGGAACCCACGAAGAATGGAGAACTTGCTTCTGGTGTAGACCAGGAAGGTCTGGGGTGCTTCTCTTTTGCAGAGGAGCAGGAGCCAGTCTGGAGGAGCCAAACCAGCAGTGGAAGTTCAAAGGTGTGTCGTCGCAAAGGCCGCTAGCCAACGGGCAAGCAACCGGACAGACGCGGCAAGCAGGAAAATGCAGAAGGGCCCCACGTGGGACTCATGGAGTGTGGGGGGCTGATCTTCGGTGCAGATGGTGCTTGGGGTTGGGGCTTCTCAATCCCCGGTGCACAACTTCGAGGGTGCCTCAGAAGCTGCGCTGGAAGATACTCGCCACTTTTCCCAGGTAGCCGGTCCCACGTCTCTCGTCGCCTCCACGGATCTCAGCTCAGCTGTGGATGTGGATCAGGGTCAGAGAAGTCTGGAAGTCAAGGCTCTGGTTGGGCTCTGCAGTCGGTCCCTCGTAGAACTTCAGCAAAGCAAAGGGTAAGTCTCTTGATGGTGCCTGTTTGCACAGGGTAGCCACTCCTTGGCCTCAAGGGAGATTCTTCAGTCTTCATTCGAATGTCGGTCCAGAGTTTCTGTTCAAGTTGCAGGTTCAGGATAATCTAATCTCCTGGGGCCCAGCTACCACTCTTCTACTAATCTGGGGGGCTGGGTTGCCTGCTAGGTCACGCCTTATGGGTGGGACCTGGAAGGGGGGTGGTTACACCCCCTTCCCTTTGTCCAGTTTCACGCCAGGACTGGGGCTGGAGTGCCCCAGCACCGGTTTGAACTGGACTATGCATGGGACACCTTGTGTGCCCCAGGCAGTGTCTCGTTTCTTTCATCCCTCCCTGCCCCAATACACTAAGGCCTGTCTGGGGTGGTGCTCGCACCTCCCAAGGCAGGAAACCTATTGTCCAAGCCTCCCGTGCCGGGATCACTCCCAGCAGCAGGAGGTCAGACTTGTGTCGTGGCAGCAGCATCCATTTTGTGATGCTGGGGCTCTGGTTAACTTTAACCGGGTAAGTAGGTTTCAACATGTCTTCTCCCTCCAGAAGGGAGGGATAATATCCTCATCCCCAGAAATGGGATGGGGGTATTATTCCAAAGTGTTAGACACCTTACACGACATGTTTTGATAAAGCCAAACCATAGTTACCATAACCGTTTAAGATTATAAGGCACTTTAAGAGTATATGGTAGGCTATATCATAGAACAGCTACAAGGACATGGTTCCGAAAGCTGCAGACAGGCTCAGCTCATGATAGAGCACCATCTCACATGTTACCAAGCACTCTGCCTCCAGGATTGTTAAGGCCTGCCATAGGAGTAGCTGATAGGTACACATGTGTCTATATATAAGATAGGTATAGGAATACTACACCTAAGCAAGGGGTGATTACACGACCTTGCCCCAGCTGAGTGATCAGCCAGTTGTGTCATAATGGAAGGCCAGGCCAGGGGTGGCATAATACATGCTGCAGCCCCTGGTAGGCCTAGGGTACACCTATGCCCTGGGTACCTAAGGTACACTGTACAGGGGCCAATAAGGTGATCCTATCCAAATGGGCTGAAGACTGATTAGCAGGCCCACAGCCACATCTAAGTCGAAAACCAGTAAAGCAAAAGCAAAAAGTGGGGGTGAACATAGAAAGCAGACCCTACTCTCCTCTTGGTAGATGTCGCAGTTTGTCCCCGAGGGTCGGGTTCCGGCCTGTCGGGGGTGTGGGCTGTCCGCGGGTGGTGCGGCCCCACGTGTCGTCCCCTTATTCGCTGTTTCCCAACATGGGCGCGACCAGAGCCGAGATGGAGACATATCTTTGCAGGCCTCGCTGGCTTCTCCTCCTCCTCCTTCCCCTCCTGGGATGTCAGCGGATCCCTTGCAGTGTGCGGGCCCTCCGTGGCGTCGCCGGCGGCCTATGGCGCCGACTGGTATGGATCCAGGCTCGGAGGATGTGGTGCCGTTGGGGTGTGGCCCTTCGGGGGTCCCTCCTTCGGACAACGGCGCCTCTGCTTCGACCGCAAACTCCCACGGGAGTCCCTTTGGTGTCGTGGGAGGACGCCGGAGCTAGGGCCGCACCCCCGAGCCCCTAAAAGGACAGGCGGCGGCCTTGGCCAAGGTGACACCGCTACGGCGCCGGCACTTGCTGGCCCTGATGGCGCCACAGGGGTCAGCTGAGGGCCCATCTCGCCAAAACGGCAGCCTGTTGTTTTGGTCTGTTAAGAGGACTCAGACCAGTTCTCAAATATTTCGATGCCCCAACCAGACAGCTTGTAGTCCAGGCTACCATCATCTCTCGCCTGGACTACGCTAGCTCTCTTCTGGCTGGGGCTAATCAGGCTGAGTTAACCCGCCTACAGCGGGTTCAAAATGCTGCGGCGAGAGCCATTGTTGGCCTACCCAGATTTTGCCCGGTCGCGTATGTCCTCCGCTCCTTGCATTGGCTCCCGGTAAGGAAGCGTATTCTTTTCAAGGTCCTTTGCTTGGCCTTTAAAATATTAAGAGGTATAGGCCCTGAAATCTTGTCCAATTTTATTTCCTTCTATGTCCCCACCCGTAGCCTCCGATCTCAGGGCCAGGCCCTTGCTGTGGTCCCTAGATTCAGACACAGTCGGATGGGGGGTCGTTCCTTCAGCGTGAAAGCTGCACTAATTTGGAACACCCTCCCAGTTGAAGTCCGTCAGTTAGACGATCTGCTGTCCTTCCGGAGAGCCATTAAGACTTTTTTGTTTTAGCTGTCCATTTCAGGTTTTCTCTTTTCCTGTTGTGTTGTGTTTCTCCTTGTCTCTGCGCCGGGACGCTCCTTGGCTGGAGTAGCTGTGCGCATAATAAATCAATATAACATAACATAACATAACATGTCACGGGTCGAGGCTGGCGGGGTATCCACGTCCCTCCCCGGGCCCTTCTCGTCCCTCCACGCAGGCGGCTGCCTCGTCGGAGGTCAGGTCGGTGCCGTTCCGGTGCCGCCCGGGCCCAGCTCCGGTCTCCTGCACCATGCGCTGTGTTGGAGGTCGTCCCGGCGTCTCCTCCGGTGCTGGTCGACGACAGTGTCCTGCTTCAGGTTGTGGACTCTATGGCGCCGGGCCGACGTCGGGTTGTTGACTCGTCTTCGGACGCCTCCTCTTCTCCAGAGGTTCGGCGGTTGCTGGTGTCATCCTCGCCGGAGACGGGCCGCCGTGTCATGGCTTTTTCCCTGATGTCGTCTAAGGGCGGCTCCTCGCCGTCTCCATGACCGCAGTCTTCGCCGGAGGAGCCGCAGGTCCTCCACTCCTCGGTCCTTCTTCCTTTCTTCCGGTTTTGGCCCTTCCTTCCTCCGGTTGGTTTGGGGGATGGCCGCCTTAGCTTGCAGCCGTCACCTAACGAGGAGCGGCTTTCCCCTCCGCAGGGCCCTACGGAGGCAGGTGCGGCTTTCACCCACGCTGTTTCCACGGCTGTGGGAATTTTGCGCATGGGTGATCCAGCTACCCATTTCCCTGCAGATCATCTTCTGGAGGTTCTCCTTCTGATGGATACATCTGGCAGTGGATTCCTCACCTTGTGAATATCCCCTGCGCCAGCATTCCACGTAACTTTTTTCCCCAGCTCTCTACGCCGACGTGGACGTCATAATACCTCGGCTCCGCTCGCAACTCCGTATGACGTCACCGGAGCCATAAGAGAGCCACGTCGACGTGATGACATCAGTTCCCTTTTTTCCGCGCCGTCAACGCGTAACGGTTTTCCAGCACTCTCCTGCTACTTTGTTGTCTTGTAGTGGGTTACTGTTTCTGGATAAGCTATGTCTTCGACGAGAAAATCAGGTTTTAAACCTTGTAGGGAATGTGGGGGCCACATGTCCATTATTGACCCCCACGATGATTGTTTGTGGTGCCTTTCTTCGGACCATGATGTGTATGACTGCTCCTGCTGCAGAAAAATGAACCCCAAGGCCCTGAAGGAGAGGGAGGCGAAACTCTTCATGGCCAAGGCGAAGAAGGAAAGAAGAGGTAAGAAAAAAGAGAAGTCGAGGCCGGAGTCGTCAACTTCACACTCTTCGAAGTCGAAGAAACATCATAAGAAGAGGAAGCATCGCTCTCTGCGCCGATCGTCGAGGAGTAAGGCTTCGAGGTCGCCGTCGCGTCGGCGTCGAAGCAAGGAAGTTATTTCTCCATCTCCTTCTCCTTCTCGTATGTCACCAGAGAGGTCTACTTCGCCGCAGCTGACTCCGGCGCGGTCCCCGGCGCAGTCACCGGCGCAGTAACCAGCGCCAGTGGAGTCTCCAGCTTCCGATGCCGATCCGGGGCAGGAGGAAGAGCCTTCTCCAGTGCCAGCTGGACCTGCGGCACCAGTAGAGGACACTTCGGCTCCGGTTCCTGAAACTCCTCGACCGGATTCAGGTTCGAACCCATACCTGCATTTCCCGACTCCGGGTGCGGATGCGATGTCTGGGGTTTTTCAAAGGGCTGCCTTCCCATCCGGCACACCATCTGGTCCCGTGGGTCCAATGGCATACACTTTGGGAGTGCCGCAGCATTATGCTCAGGCTCCCTTTATGCCCTTCTTGCCGATGGCTCCTTCGTGGCAGTTCCCGGCACCGTCTGAAGATCCATCCCGGCTTCGTCTGGGTCGTTTGCCTTCTTCGGAGCCTCCCTCGACGCCGTTGCCGACTCCATCTGCTCCGCGCCCGCCGCTGCCGACTCCACGTTCGGTTCCGCCGACGGGTCCCCGGATCCGTTCTCGAAGAGAGGCCCAGAGGATTTTGGAGGAGGAGCGTTATAGGGAAGAAGTGGAGGAAGGTGAGGTCGGTGGATCTTCTGAAGAGTTTGAAGGCATTCAGGATGCTAGTGGTCTCGATACTACTCCGGAATGGGAGCATTCTTCTCCTAGGTCTTCATCGCCACAGGAGTTGGCTCCTTATCATACGGTCATCAAAAAGGCTGCAGAGTTGCTGGACTTACAGTTGCCCTTTGCTGAATATAAACCGAACCTGTTGACTGAAGTCCTGCATTCACCTTCATCAATTGTAGAGCCCTTGTTGCCTTTTAATGAGGCTATTTTAGGGCCAGTGATGGACATTTGGCGCAAGCCTCTTTCTTTGCCTGCAGTATCCAGACAAGTGGCAAGGAGATACAGGGTGGCTCCGGGGGATCCAAGCTTCCTTTCTTCTCACCCCTCGCCAGAGAGCCTTGTGGTGCAAGCTTCATGCTCGAAGCAATCGTCAGGTGCCTTCCCTCAAACACCTGCGGATAGGGATTCTAAGAAGACCGATCAAACAGCCAAGAAGGTCTTTTCGTCTGGAAGCATGGCTCTTAAATCAACCAATGCCACTTGTTTATTGGGCCGCTATGTTCATGCACTGATGGACTCGATGAAGCTATTAGCCCCTAAGCTGCCGGAAGAAGAGAGAGCCTCTTTTATGGAGGTTGTTACGGACACCCAAGCTGCCGCGAGGCAGGCTATTCAGTCGGGTCTAGACACGGCTGATTCTGTGGCTAGAATTATTGGGTCTTTGATAGCCACTAGGAGGCAAGCTTGGCTTCGTACTTCTGGCTTCTCTGCGGATGTTCAGGCCACGTTAGTTGACTTGCCTTTTGATGGAGAAAAACAGTTTGGGGAGAAGGTCGATTCTGCCTTGCAAAGGTTTAAAGATAGCAAGGTTACTGCGAAGTCTTTGGGTTTACAGACTCCTGCTAAGGGACTTGGCTTCAGTAAATATAGAGGATTTGGGAGGTCTTCATTTTGTACCTTCCGTCAACCTCAACAACAGCAGCAGCAGAATCCTCTCTATAGGTCATATAGAGGAAGGCAAAGGGGCCGGAGAGGTTCTGGCCGCAACCCATCTTCATCTTCTGCCTCCTCTGCTCCCAATGAAGCTTCAGGGAAACAGCCCTAGATTCCCCATCCTAGATCATGTGATACCTGTGGGGGGTCAGGTGTCCCACTTTTTGCGAGGTTGGAAATCCGTCACGACGGACCCTTGGGTTTTAAAGCTCGTGGAGATTGGGTACGCCCTTCCCTTTCGGGAGTTTCCTCCCCCTTACCCTCCTTGCCAAGGTTTTTGCTCAGAGGACCATCTGCCTCTTCTGCAGAAGGAGGTTCTTGCATTGCTACAAAAAGATGCGATAGAGGTGGTTCCAGAGCAGGAAAGGGGTCAGGGATGCTACTCCCGGTATTTCCTGATTCCCAAGAAGGACGGCAGATTGCGTCCAATCCTGGACCTCAGAGTCTTGTATTTTTACCTGAAACAGGAGAAATTCAAGATGCTGACCCTTGCACAGGTTCTTCAAGCGTTGCAGCAAGGAGACTGGATGGTGTCGATCGACTTGCAGGATGCGTATTTCCACATCCCAAACCTGAAGTCGCGCAGGAAGTATCTCCGTTTTACGGTTGGGTCGCAACACTACCAGTTTGCGGTTCTCCCGTTTGATCTTACTACCGCACCTCGAGTCTTCACAAAGGTGATGGCAGTGGTGGCTGCTCATCTCAGGAGGTCGGGGATTCCGGTCTTCCCCTACCTGGACGACTGGCTTCTGAAAGCAGAGTCCCCAGAGATGGTGCAACATCATCTGCAGGTAACATCTCAACTGTTATTCGACTTGGGTTTTTCGATCAATGTGCCCAAATCTCACCTGGTGCCCTCTCAGCGCAACCTGTTCATAGGGGCGGTACTGGACACTACTGTGTGTCAAGCATTTCCTCCTCCTCAAAGAATTCTTGACATTAAGGAGATGGTCCCTTTATTCCACAATGGAGCGGTTATTCCAGTTCTGAAGGTCCTTCGCCTGCTCGGTCTGTTCGCCTCCTGTATTCTGTTGGTCAACCATGCACGCTGGCACATGAGGGCACTCCAGTGGTGCCTCCGCAGGCAGTGGTATCAGCACAACGGAGATCTCAGGGAGTCGATCAGGATCTCCAGAGAAGCTGCAGCGGATCTGTCTTGGTGTAACGTGGAGGGCAACCTGTCTCAAGGAAAGCCCTTTCATCTTCCTCCATCAGTGGCCACAGTAATAACGGATGCCTCCACCCTAGGGTGGGGTGCTCATCTGGGGGATCTGGAGATCAAGGGTCTTTGGTCTCCAGAGGAAAGATTCTCATATCAATCTTCTGGAACTGCGGGCTGTACGTTTGGCGCTCAAGGCCTTTCTCCCTTCCCTTCGCGGTCAGTCGGTTCAAGTCCTTACGGACAACACTACCGCGATGTGGTATGTCAACAAGCAGGGAGGAGTAGGGTCGTATCGTCTCTGCAGGGAAGTGTTACGGCTCTGGTCCTGGGCTCAGGATTATCGGATTTGCTTGATGGCGAATCATCTGGCCGGGGTGCTGAACGTACATGCGGACAGTCTCAGTTGGCAGTTCTCCGTCGACCACGAGTGGAGGCTTCATCCGGAGGTGGTTCGTCACGTCTTTCGGACGTGGGGGTCTCCTCGGCTAGACCTATTTGCCACCTGCAAGAACGCGCATTGCCCGTCATTCTGCAGTCTCCAGTTTCCGATGCAGGGGGCGTTGGGGGACGCGTTTCAGTTGAGTTGGAGCTCACAACTCCTTTACGCGTTTCCTCCCATACCCTTGATTCCTCGGGTTCTAAGGAAGATTCGCCAAGACCGGGCCCAAGTTATTTTGGTCACTCCGGATTGGCCAAGAAGGGTGTGGTACACAGATCTACTTCACCTCTCACCGCACCCTCCGCTCCATCTCCCTCTCAGGGCAGAACTCCTCTTGCAATCGGAGGGGCAGGTTCTTCACCCCCATCTCCAGAGCCTGCACCTTCATGCCTGGAGATTGAACGGGGCAACCTGAGTTCCTTCTGTCTCCCGCCTGATGTGGTGGATGTTATTTTATCGGCCAGGCGACACTCCACCAAGTCCATTTACTCATATTGGTGGTCTAAGTTTGTTAAATGGTGTGGAGAGAGATCCATTGACCCTTTAAAAGCCCATCTTTCCAATGTGCTTCAGTTTGCTCTTTCCTTGGCTCAGCAGGGCTGTGCTGTGGCCACGGTCAAGGGCTATCTATCAGCCGTCTTTATTGAAATCTTTTATTGTACTAAGATTTATCAAAGGCCTTACAAACAGGTTTCCACCTAATCCTTTTGTAATGCAACAGTGGGACCTTAATCTTGTCTTAACTTTTTTGATGGGGTCCCCTTTTGAGCCCCTTCATAGCTGTCCTTTGAGGCTGTTGTCCTTTAAGACGGTCTTTCTTGTAGCCATAACCTCGGCAAGGAGGGTGAGTGAGCTTCAAGCTCTTAGTTCAAAACCCCCGTTTTTAACCTTACATGCTGAAAGGATGGTTCTTAGGACCAGGGCTGCTTTCCTACCTAAGGTAGTTACTCCCTTTCATCTGGGGCAGTCGATTACTCTCCCTGTGTTTTATCCTCCTCCTCATCCTTCCAAGGAGGAAGAAAGGCTTCACCGACTGGGCCCAAAAAAAGCTGTGAGCTTTTACTTGGACAGAACGAAAGACTATCGTTTGGACGATAAGCTCTTCGTGGGCTATGTTGGACAATCTAAAGGCAAAGCTGTGCACAAGCGCACTCTGTCCAGGTGGATCATCCTAGCCATTAAGATCTGCTACGCCCTTGCTGGTAAGGTTCCTCCTGAGGGTATTAGAGCTCATTCAACTAGAGCCAAATCTTCTACCTCTGCTTTGGCCAGGGGTGTTCCTGTGGCAGACATTTGTAAAGCCGCGACTTGGGCCTCCCGCCATACTTTCGCAAAGCATTATTGCTTAGACTCTGAGATGAGGAGGGAGGGCCACTTCGCCCGCTCTGTCTTGCAAGACTTTTTGGTATAGTAAGGTGGACACATTCCTCCGGGAGTGGGACTGCTGTGGGAATCTATTCACAAGATGAGGAATCCACTGGCAGATGTATCCATCAGAAGAACAAGTTACTTACCTTCGGTAACGCTTTTTCTGGTGGATACAGTATCTGCCTGTGGATTCCTCACTGGCCCACCCGCCTCCCCGTTGTCCACCTTTGTATACCTTAAAGGATGCCTTGTTTGACATGTTGTTTTATCTGGTACACTTTTAGGAAATGCTTTTGTTCCTTAGCTTTCCTTTTTTATATATGTAATATGTATATTTGTTCGAATGTTGTGTACTGTGTATACTTTGAATCTGTTGTCGGTCCACCTGTTCGCCTCGGAGGCACAGAAAAAATGGGTGGAACTGACGTCATCACGCTGACGTGGCTCTCTTAGGGCTCCGGTGATATCATACGGAGTCGCGAGCGGAGCCGAGGTATTATGACGTTCACGTCGGCGTAGAGAGCTGGGGAAAAAAGTTCCGTGGAATGCTGGCGCAGGGGATATTCACAAGGTGAGGAATCCACAGGCAATTACTGTATCCACCAGAAAAAGCGTTACCGAAGGTAAGTAACTTGTTCATCAGGGCTCTGGTGGTAGGGAACTGTTGCTTCCCTTCGAGGGTTCACTCCACTCTTCTCTCTTGGGGACTTGGGGCAGTCCCGCCACGGGGGGACCCGGTGCCCTAGCACCTTCCGCACTGCCACCATCCGGCACCGCTTGATCCGGTGTGCCTTTCTCTTCACCCTTCGACCAGAGGCCCCCTTTTGCAGTCTGCCTTTCCTGCTTTGCCGCTGCTGTTGTCTCCCCCGTCACGGGAGGCCCGCTGGCTGGACTCCTGGGGGCGCAATATGTTTGCCTCGACCAGTGCGGCTCTGCGGGTCCTTAAAGCACTGTGTGTTTTGGCTAGGGCCACTTCTTGCTTGTCGGACTCGGCGGAGTCCTTTATGTCTGCTGCTTCTCAGGAGTGTTCTTGTGTGGATTTGAGACACCATGTCTTGGATGGTCGGGAGCTGGCGATGTTTATCCTTCGCTTCGCTCTGAACATCTCGGAGGTGCTGGGTCATGCCATGGCTTCTTCGGTTGCCCTTTGTCGCCATGCCTGGCTTCGGGACAGCGTATTCCCAGAGAAAGTTTGAGAACGGCTGGTGGACCTCCCCTTCGATGGTGCTCTTTTGTTCCATGCCCCTGCGGACTCAGCCATCCAGAGGTTCTTGGCGGGGCTTCGTTCTCCTCCTCCTCCCCCTCCTTCTTCTCCTCCTCCCCCTCCTCCTCCTCCTCAGTGACCTGCGTGTTGATCTGGTTCTTGGAGCTGTTCTTCCGTTGGGGCGGTTCTGTGTGCTTCATGGCCACTCAAGTCCTCCTGGCTGAGGCTGTGGTTCTATTGGCTGCGGGCCAGTCCTTTTTGACTGTGTGCTTTTCCTTTGGGTTTTTTACACCATGCTGGTCCTGAGATTGGGCCTTCTGCGTTTCCCCTCTGGCTGCTTGATAGGCCTCCTGCGGGGTTTTTTGGCGCAGGTCCTTTTTTGTTGCCCTCTGCTGCGGAAGGTTCCTCCTAAGAGGTTCCCATGGGATATGACATGCATTATGAGGGGCAGGGTTGGATGTTATATAGCCCTGGTATGTGCTGGGGAGTTGTGGTCGCCTGCGGGCTTCTGCTCTTCGTGGCGTTATGGTATTTTGTGGATGCAACCTTCTTCGCCTTGTTGCTTTGAGAGTTTCGTTCTGTGGTGTCTCTGGCGTTTGGCGGAGCTTGCCAGTGCCGCCCTCTTGTTCTTTCTGCACCGTTGTGCCTTGTTGGGGCTTTAGTGGGACTGTCATCCTGCCTTCTCTGCTGCTTCCTGTGTGCCTTGCGCTCGGTTCTACCTCTTCTCACTGTGGGGGGGGGGGGATGGTCCCTGACTTCTGGACCCTCTTGCGGGCGCAGTTTGTCCCTGCGGGCGTTGGACGATTTTTCCTGGGTGACCTTGAGTTCCCCTTTTCGGCTTCCGACTGCTTCTTGCTGCCGGCGCCATCCTGTCTGGGATTGCCTTTGCTCTGCCTCTTCTCCTTGGAGTCTCTAGGTTGCTCTTTTCCTTCGGTGCTTCTTTCCTTGCCTTGGCCTTGGGCGGAGGTTTTGTTGCCTCATGTGGGCGTGGGGTGCTTGGCCTCTTTGCGCCTTGCCTTGTTTCCACTGCTGCGTGAGAACAGGCTATCTTCTTCTTCTCTTCTTTTCCCGCATCCCCCCCCTTGGGTTTGGTGGCCTCCTTCTGGCGGGGGTTTCCCTTTGCCTGGGGGACGGGGCTTCTCGTCTCCACCTGGGCCCTCTGTTGTGCCCAGGTGGGTGGGGTCCTCTCGCAGACCCTCCTTCCCCCAGGGTATGGCTAGGGTATCTATTCTACGTGAAGGAATCTGCGGCTAGTAGTCTCTATCAGATGTACGAGTTACTTACCTTCGGTAACGATGTATCTGGTAGAGATGATTCTAGCCGCAAATTCCTTCACGGCCCGCCCTTCCTCCCCGTTCTGCGAGGGCTTGTGATTTGGTCTTTTGCACTCGCTTCCCTGTGGGTGGCTGTCTTTTCTATGAGTACATTCTTTCTGTCAGGCTGTCCCTTTTTCCTCCCCGTTGTCACATGGGAGGATAGGCTTGTTGGTACTTCTGGCTCTTTGCGATCCTTGAGGTTGGGGTCTTTTGGCTGTGCCTCTGCCCTTGTTCCTGATGGGGGTTGTTACACCCTGTGATGGGGATGTCTTGGAGTTTAGTTGTTCCTTGTGTGTCCCTGACTGGTTCCCCTTCCTTGTCTTTGGTTGGGGTTGTAGTCCTGTTGCATGTTATCGGGACATTTTTACATATGTCCCTGGTCTCCGGGGGGGGCTGTCTCTGTACTGGCAGGGTTGCTGCTCTGTTCTTTATTCTTTCCCTGCCTTTGGGTTCTGCAGTGCCGGGCACTGATCTTTATGGTGGTGTTCCTCACCATTCCTTTTTCTGCTCTTTTGCACACTGTTCCTATACACTCACAGTTTTGTCTGCTGGCTCCGCGTTATGGCGCGGAAGAGTTCTCCGAAGAAAACTGACGTAGGCACGCTGGGGGTGGGACTTTTGTGACCTCGCTGACGTCACGTACGCGGACGACGCCTGGGCGGAGTCGCGTGATGCCGGCACGCAGGGATGTACTCATGAGATGCTTCTCTAACTAGTTCTACCCCAGTGTACCTAACCTAAGTGTAGTACTATGTAAGAAGTAGGTGCTGTATTCTATAGGATGTTATTCTATAGTTTAGTATAGTATGCTAAGTCTGCTATTCCAAGAGTCCATCTAGGTTCTAGTCCGCTCCATACCTTGAGAATGAGAGAGGTGGGAATCTCTTTCCGGGTCTCGAACTCTAACACCCCGCGAAGAGAGTCAGAACACTGGAAGCTGAATTCTCTGCGAGCAGGGATAACAGCATCTCTTGTCAGTGCGTCAGGCCGGGACATGGGCTCCTCTAAAGTCGAGGTCTCCTCTTACTTGCTTGGGCAAGGGAAGGTATATTTATACCTGGTAGGTGCGGTTGGAATGTTAGCATTGGCGTAAAGTCGGGCAGAGGAAGACGTCAGGAATGAACCCTTAAGGAATAGCGGTTCATGCATAGTAAATGAGTTCTTGGAGAAGTCAATAATCCTAGGCTAGGGAAACTCCCAAGAGCTTAAGGGTCTGGTTTCTAAGAACTCGTTGTGACGTTGGGGTGGACGGATGTAGGTGACCATGCCTGTATTTGGATAGCATGGCTAATGCCTAAATAAGGACTGGGATCTTATGCCTATATAAGGGCAATGCGAATTGTGCCTATATAAGGACATGTTTCATGAAAACCTATATACGGACACCTAAAGCGGAATACAACACTATGGGCAGGGTGTATTGTAGGTAAAAGATAGGACATGTACCTTAAGTGTGTGACATGTCCTGGTAGTGACAAACAGACATTTTGGTTTCTATCTGCTGTGAGGCTACCCTCTCATAGGAATGCATTGGGGATTCCCTGATAAGTGTTTCAGTGGTAGGGGGCGCTAGGTGGCGCACGACCAGGATGGTCGCACGCCTGTGAGACTCCGGACGCGTGGCTCCCTGTTTTTTCATTTATCCTAGGTTAATCTGCAGAGAAAATCCCCACATGCACTGACGGAGACCCTATTACTTGTCGCTGGCTGCCGATGGTGAGACCGGCTCGTGAAACCGCCGCCGGACACTGATTTGCCGCTGGAGAGCTTTGCCTGAGGCAGAGGTGGAGCCCTACTGTGATCTGTGGCGGCTGAGCTGCTCAGGCGAGTGCCGGGGATTCCACGTGGCATCTGGGCTGTGCGGCCTGTCGGCGCTTTGCTTCTGGCCTTCCCTTTTGCCTGGAGCGCTACGCGGCAGGGGTCTGTGGGAGATGTAAGCCGGGCCCTCCAGTGCCACTGATCTTCTGTTTGGCAAGCCGGATCCTGACCCTATGCGACGGAGAGGCTGACCGTGCGCCTGTGAGCCTGCAGGCGCGGCTCTTGCTTCCGCCTCGCGGTGCGCCCCTCCGCATCCGGGGTTGCATCTCCCGCTGGGGGCCCAGGGGGGGCCCAGGGGTGGCCTGCGGGCGGATTGGTGAACAAGTGGCGGGCCCTCTTCAGAATTTGCCGCATTTGAGACATCTCCGGACCGCCGCTGCCTTCGTGCTACGCTCCCTGTTACGGTTTCGGCCGGACTGGCACGGTGTGCTGGAGCGTGATGCAGCGGGGACCTGTTGGGATTGTGAGCCGGGCTCTCCAGTGCCGCTGTTCCTCTACTTGGCAAGCCAGACCCTGTACTTCTGTGAGGCTGACCTTGCTCCTTTGAGCCTTCCAGGGCGAATCTTCATTCCTTGGCCCGGCACCTGTGCTTGCTGCCTGCCCGCGCCCCATCACCCCCCTCCTCCCCACATCTGGGATTGTCACTCCCTTTGGGGGTCCGGGGGTGTCCTGCGGGCGGCTTGGCGATCTCGTGGCGGGCTCCCTCCTTGGAAACTGCCGCATTTGGGACATCATCAGCCAACTCTCTCCGGTGCACCGCTGACCTCCTGCTGCGCTTCCTGCTGTGGTTCTGGCTGGACCGGCGTGGGGTGCTGCCGGCGCTCTCACATCGCATTGGGCACTGTGGGGCTGGCGGCGTGGCCCCTGGACAGCGGGCCCCCAGAGTTTACTTCGCTCCTAGGCCTAGGTGTCACGCCTCAGAGACTTCGGCAGTATTCATCCGATTCTCCCAGGCGGCCCTCCTAGCATCCAGTCAGTGAGGTTGGGGGGACTTGCTTCATAGGGCCCACTCACTGCGGAACTGTTGTAGACTCAGCTGCCTTCTCCCCCTTAAATATCCCAGGCCGCAGCTTCATCATTGCATCTCGCCTTACTGGCCGGCCCCGTTTGCCCTTATCCCCTGGTGGTTCGGCTCCTCCTGGACGTTCTCATCCACCGCCCCTACGTTCTCATCCACCGCCCGTACGTTCTCATCCACCGCCCCTATATCTACTGCTGTCTTTCTTTCTTTGGACGGGGAGGGCCCGAGCCGCTTTCTAATGTCCTTGCTCCCTTCCTCACTACTCCCAGCTCATCTCAAGCCCGAGCTGCCGTCATACCCTCCATTGGCGCCTGTTGCTCTGGTTTGAGCCCTACAGCGCAAGGGCTCAATCATATCTTCTTTTGTAGGGTCACTTTCTCTGCACGCAGATCGTCATGGGGAGGCCCAATAGCTGTCAAACTAGGCTCCTTTTTGATGCTAAGAAGGTAACCACCTGCTCCAGCGCAGATGATACCGACCCTCTAGCTGACATGTCGTCCTCCAATCCTCCACCAACCCAAGCAGACGAGGTTAAATCCCTTCTTCTGGCCATGCAACACAGCCTAACAGACCTCTCAAACAAGATGGATTCCATGAACACTCGCATGGATTACATAGTCCAGAAGGTGGATAAGCACGATGAACAACTTAAGGAAGCAGAACGGCGTATTTCCGAGACGGAGGATGCCACCTCTCGGGTGACTCAGCAGGTGGCACAGATGGTCAAGCTCCTTAAGATAATATCTGCCAAAAATGAGGACTTGAAAGCCTGAAGCAGACGCAATAACATCCGCATTACGGGTATCCCTGAAACTACAAATAGCGGGCAGATGGAAGACTTCATTGAGTGGCTCTTACGCACCACCTTTGGAGAGGACATTTTCTCCACCCAATTCATCGTGGAATGCGCTCATTGCTCCCTGGGCCCCCGCTCAGTCCCAGGGGCCGCCTCATGGCCCATAGTCGCTCGACTCTTAAACTATAGGGACCGCGACATCGCCTTGAATCTGGCCAGAGACCACCAGTCCCTACAATTTGAAGGCGCCAACTTCTCCATATACCCCGGCTTCACCATGGCGGTGCAGGATGCCCGACGTAAGTTCTTACCAGCCAAACAGATGCTTCGTAAGCTGCAGATAGAATACGCCCTTCTTTATCCCGCTCGTTTGAGAGTCACTTACCGGGATAAACACCATTTCTTTACCAACAATCAGCAAGTAAATGACTTCCTTCGAACTGTCAAGAAGAATTCTCCACCTAGGGAATCTCCGGATCGCGTGTCCCGGTCCCCATCACTGAGTGCTGACTGAACAAACCGAACCGCGGACGTGGCTAGTTGACACTTGCTGGAGTGCCTTGCTTCGCTGTTACCCACACTCGCTGCCGTGGTGCTGTTTTAATACGCTGCGCGTTTACCTCCAATCATTGCAGTCTTGGGCACGAGGCGAAATCGCATGTCTTCCCCCTTGCCATATGTCCTTCTGAGAAGTTCTGGACCTCCTTTTCCACGCTCTTCCTCAACAGGCAGACGAGCGCCACGATTGGATGTTTTTCCTTTCCGGTCCTTAATGCTGTTGGTGCCCGTTACAGCTTCTGTATTCTTTTTTCATTGCCTCTGTATGAACTTTTCACCATTTGAACACTGTTCACTCTGTTCTCCAGTGCATTACTGTAGGAGTGCATATTAACCTCCAAACTCTGCTGGGCCAAGCAATCCTCCCCCTCTCTATGGTCCCCCGGCTCCCCGTTCCAACTGGAAGGGGCCTAGCATCTCAATTGGGGGAGGTCACCGTTGCCCACTAGTGTACCTCCACACGGGAGTTCCCCAAGGACAACCCCTAGAACTATGACTTTTCCCTTATTGCACTGTTGCAATGGGTTGGTGGGATTGGGTAATAGTGGCAATTCCAGCACGATTGGGGTACTGATGTGGTTGGGGGTGGTGGGAGGGTCCGAAGTTGTTGTTTGTATTGTTCCTCTCTCTCGGCAGGCAGAAGCAGGCTCTCAATTGCAGGGCACACTCTTTACTGATTTGTACAAGGCATATCTGAAAGAAACACGTTAGTTAGATTCCTCACCTTAGAATATCCCCAGGCGTCAGGCTGGATCCGGAAAGATTTTTGTAGCAGTACCCCTTGCGCGTCGCTTGGCGTCGTCTGCGGCTCGGCGTTTGCGTCGTGCGCCGGAATGACGTCGTCGGAGTACTTAGACGCCACCCTCACGCGCTGACGTCAGTTCTTCTTTTTTCTTTTTTCCGCGCCAGACAGCGCCGATCCGGGAAGAGCTTTCCCCTTAGTCAATTTTTGACTAAACTTTTTGACTCTTTTTGGTCTTCTGTCGACTCAACTCTGGTGCCGGTAGGATGCCCGAGTTTAAAGTGTGTGACTCCTGTCATCGACTGATGTCGGTGACGGACCACCATCACCGGTGCCTTTACTGCCTGGGGGCCGACCACGACGCGGAGTCGTGCCCCGATTGTCAGGCCTTGACCTCGCACCCGACGCCGATGGATGAGCGTTTCATCTACCGCCCGGCTCTGATCATTCCTCCTGTTTATCAGGAATCGGATGACGCGGGCGAACGGGAAGGGGTCTGAGGACTCAATGGCACTACAGGGCCAACTTTCACAGGACTGGGTAGACGAACTGGGGGATGCCAGTGGTCTGGACACTTCCCACCACGGTGGCGCTCCAGCGCCACGCCTGGCTGCGGTCCACGTCTTTTTCGGGGGATGTCCAGAGTTCCCTCATGGATATGCCCTTTGATGGCACTCGCCTTTTTGGTGAGAAGGCGGATAGTGCGCTGGCTCGTTTTAAGGACTCCCGGGCTACGGCCAGGTCCTTGGGTCTCTCGGCCCCACGGCCGCAAACTTCCGCCTTTCGCCCCTTTCGTGGCCAAGGAAGGGGCGCCTCCTCACGTCCGCCTAGCCACCGGCCGCAGACCCAACCTGCACGCGGTCGCGGACGTGGATTCCGCCTTGGCGGTACTGGAGGACAACGTGCCGGTCAGTCCACATCCACCCCGGCAGCATCCGCCTCAAAGCCCTCCTAGTCCGAGCTTTCAGGCCCATTCCACGCCAGTGGGCGGCAGAGTTCGCCATCACCTGCTCCACTGACGATCCATCACTTCGGACAGGTGGGTGCTGCAAATCGTCCGAAAGGGCTACTCCCTCCCCTTCGAGACGACCCCTCCAGCCATGCCACCTCAGTGCCACCGTATATCGGAGGATCACTTGAATCTTCTGCGGGAGGAAGTTACGGCCCTCTTGGCCAAAGAGGTACAAAAGGGGTGGTGATGGACTGAGCATCAGAACCAATCAAACACTCACACCCAGTCAACAGATCTGGGTTTGATCCATCACCGTTCTTTAGCCCACTCTGCCACCCCAGTTCAGACATGGCCATATGCAAATCAGTCTGACCCTGTGCCTCATGGGAACAGTCCAGCCCGAACTGCCAAGCCATGCCTTCCCTGGACCGGAAACAAGCTTCCTAGGACCGGTTTCTGGCATTTCAGCCGTCGTCAGCCAGGCTTGCTTGAATCCAGTGGCAAAGTGAGCAAGGGACTCACGTCTGAGCATACCCTGCCAACTTATGGCGAACAAAGCGGTACAAAAGGGGTGGTGATGGACTGAGCATCAGAACCAATCAAACACTCACACCCAGTCAACAGATCTGGGTTTGATCCATCACCGTTCTTTAGCCCACTCTGCCACCCCAGTTCAGACATGGCCATATGCAAATCAGTCTGACCCTGTGCCTCATGGGAACAGTCCAGCCCGAACTGCCAAGCCATGCCTTCCCTGGACCGGAAACAAGCTTCCTAGGACCGGTTTCTGGCATTTCAGCCGTCGTCAGCCAGGCTTGCTTGAATCCAGTGGCAAAGTGAGCAAGGGACTCACGTCTGAGCATACCCTGCCAACTTATGGCGAACAAAGCGGTACAAAAGGGGTGGTGATGGACTGAGCATCAGAACCAATCAAACACTCACACCCAGTCAACAGATCTGGGTTTGATCCATCACCGTTCTTTAGCCCACTCTGCCACCCCAGTTCAGACATGGCCATATGCAAATCAGTCTGACCCTGTGCCTCATGGGAACAGTCCAGCCCGAACTGCCAAGCCATGCCTTCCCTGGACCGGAAACAAGCTTCCTAGGACCGGTTTCTGGCATTTCAGCCGTCGTCAGCCAGGCTTGCTTGAATCCAGTGGCAAAGTGAGCAAGGGACTCACGTCTGAGCATACCCTGCCAACTTATGGCGAACAAAGCGGTACAAAAGGGGTGGTGATGGACTGAGCATCAGAACCAATCAAACACTCACACCCAGTCAACAGATCTGGGTTTGATCCATCACCGTTCTTTAGCCCACTCTGCCACCCCAGTTCAGACATGGCCATATGCAAATCAGTCTGACCCTGTGCCTCATGGGAACAGTCCAGCCCGAACTGCCAAGCCATGCCTTCCCTGGACCGGAAACAAGCTTCCTAGGACCGGTTTCTGGCATTTCAGCCGTCGTCAGCCAGGCTTGCTTGAATCCAGTGGCAAAGTGAGCAAGGGACTCACGTCTGAGCATACCCTGCCAACTTATGGCGAACAAAGCGGTACAAAAGGGGTGGTGATGGACTGAGCATCAGAACCAATCAAACACTCACACCCAGTCAACAGATCTGGGTTTGATCCATCACCGTTCTTTAGCCCACTCTGCCACCCCAGTTCAGACATGGCCATATGCAAATCAGTCTGACCCTGTGCCTCATGGGAACAGTCCAGCCCGAACTGCCAAGCCATGCCTTCCCTGGACCGGAAACAAGCTTCCTAGGACCGGTTTCTGGCATTTCAGCCGTCGTCAGCCAGGCTTGCTTGAATCCAGTGGCAAAGTGAGCAAGGGACTCACGTCTGAGCATACCCTGCCAACTTATGGCGAACAAAGCGGTACAAAAGGGGTGGTGATGGACTGAGCATCAGAACCAATCAAACACTCACACCCAGTCAACAGATCTGGGTTTGATCCATCACCGTTCTTTAGCCCACTCTGCCACCCCAGTTCAGACATGGCCATATGCAAATCAGTCTGACCCTGTGCCTCATGGGAACAGTCCAGCCCGAACTGCCAAGCCATGCCTTCCCTGGACCGGAAACAAGCTTCCTAGGACCGGTTTCTGGCATTTCAGCCGTCGTCAGCCAGGCTTGCTTGAATCCAGTGGCAAAGTGAGCAAGGGACTCACGTCTGAGCATACCCTGCCAACTTATGGCGAACAAAGCGGTACAAAAGGGGTGGTGATGGACTGAGCATCAGAACCAATCAAACACTCACACCCAGTCAACAGATCTGGGTTTGATCCATCACCGTTCTTTAGCCCACTCTGCCACCCCAGTTCAGACATGGCCATATGCAAATCAGTCTGACCCTGTGCCTCATGGGAACAGTCCAGCCCGAACTGCCAAGCCATGCCTTCCCTGGACCGGAAACAAGCTTCCTAGGACCGGTTTCTGGCATTTCAGCCGTCGTCAGCCAGGCTTGCTTGAATCCAGTGGCAAAGTGAGCAAGGGACTCACGTCTGAGCATACCCTGCCAACTTATGGCGAACAAAGCGGTACAAAAGGGGTGGTGATGGACTGAGCATCAGAACCAATCAAACACTCACACCCAGTCAACAGATCTGGGTTTGATCCATCACCGTTCTTTAGCCCACTCTGCCACCCCAGTTCAGACATGGCCATATGCAAATCAGTCTGACCCTGTGCCTCATGGGAACAGTCCAGCCCGAACTGCCAAGCCATGCCTTCCCTGGACCGGAAACAAGCTTCCTAGGACCGGTTTCTGGCATTTCAGCCGTCGTCAGCCAGGCTTGCTTGAATCCAGTGGCAAAGTGAGCAAGGGACTCACGTCTGAGCATACCCTGCCAACTTATGGCGAACAAAGCGGTACAAAAGGGGTGGTGATGGACTGAGCATCAGAACCAATCAAACACTCACACCCAGTCAACAGATCTGGGTTTGATCCATCACCGTTCTTTAGCCCACTCTGCCACCCCAGTTCAGACATGGCCATATGCAAATCAGTCTGACCCTGTGCCTCATGGGAACAGTCCAGCCCGAACTGCCAAGCCATGCCTTCCCTGGACCGGAAACAAGCTTCCTAGGACCGGTTTCTGGCATTTCAGCCGTCGTCAGCCAGGCTTGCTTGAATCCAGTGGCAAAGTGAGCAAGGGACTCACGTCTGAGCATACCCTGCCAACTTATGGCGAACAAAGCGGTACAAAAGGGGTGGTGATGGACTGAGCATCAGAACCAATCAAACACTCACACCCAGTCAACAGATCTGGGTTTGATCCATCACCGTTCTTTAGCCCACTCTGCCACCCCAGTTCAGACATGGCCATATGCAAATCAGTCTGACCCTGTGCCTCATGGGAACAGTCCAGCCCGAACTGCCAAGCCATGCCTTCCCTGGACCGGAAACAAGCTTCCTAGGACCGGTTTCTGGCATTTCAGCCGTCGTCAGCCAGGCTTGCTTGAATCCAGTGGCAAAGTGAGCAAGGGACTCACGTCTGAGCATACCCTGCCAACTTATGGCGAACAAAGCGGTACAAAAGGGGTGGTGATGGACTGAGCATCAGAACCAATCAAACACTCACACCCAGTCAACAGATCTGGGTTTGATCCATCACCGTTCTTTAGCCCACTCTGCCACCCCAGTTCAGACATGGCCATATGCAAATCAGTCTGACCCTGTGCCTCATGGGAACAGTCCAGCCCGAACTGCCAAGCCATGCCTTCCCTGGACCGGAAACAAGCTTCCTAGGACCGGTTTCTGGCATTTCAGCCGTCGTCAGCCAGGCTTGCTTGAATCCAGTGGCAAAGTGAGCAAGGGACTCACGTCTGAGCATACCCTGCCAACTTATGGCGAACAAAGCGGTACAAAAGGGGTGGTGATGGACTGAGCATCAGAACCAATCAAACACTCACACCCAGTCAACAGATCTGGGTTTGATCCATCACCGTTCTTTAGCCCACTCTGCCACCCCAGTTCAGACATGGCCATATGCAAATCAGTCTGACCCTGTGCCTCATGGGAACAGTCCAGCCCGAACTGCCAAGCCATGCCTTCCCTGGACCGGAAACAAGCTTCCTAGGACCGGTTTCTGGCATTTCAGCCGTCGTCAGCCAGGCTTGCTTGAATCCAGTGGCAAAGTGAGCAAGGGACTCACGTCTGAGCATACCCTGCCAACTTATGGCGAACAAAGCGGTACAAAAGGGGTGGTGATGGACTGAGCATCAGAACCAATCAAACACTCACACCCAGTCAACAGATCTGGGTTTGATCCATCACCGTTCTTTAGCCCACTCTGCCATCCCAGTTCAGACATGGCCATATGCAAATCAGTCTGACCCTGTGCCTCATGGGAACAGTCCAGCCCGAACTGCCAAGCCATGCCTTCCCTGGACCGGAAACAAGCTTCCTAGGACCGGTTTCTGGCATTTCAGCCGTCGTCAGCCAGGCTTGCTTGAATCCAGTGGCAAAGTGAGCAAGGGACTCACGTCTGAGCATACCCTGCCAACTTATGGCGAACAAAGCGGTACAAAAGGGGTGGTGATGGACTGAGCATCAGAACCAATCAAACACTCACACCCAGTCAACAGATCTGGGTTTGATCCATCACAGTTCGGGCTGGACTGTTCCCATGAGGCACAGGGTCAGACTGATTTGCATATGGCCATGTCTGAACTGGGGTGGCAGAGTGGGCTAAAGAACGGTGATGGATCAAACCCAGATCTGTTGACTGGGTGTGAGTGTTTGATTGGTTCTGATGCTCCGTCCATCACCACCCCCTTTTGTACTGCTTTGTTCGCCATAAGTTGGCAGGGTATGCTCAGACGTGAGTCCCTTGCTCACTTTGCCACTGGATTCAAGCAAGCCTGGCTGAAGACGGCTGAAATGCCAGAAACCGGTCCTAGGCAGCTTGTTTCTGGTCCAGGGAAGGCATGGCTTGGCAGTTCGGGCTGGACTGTTCCCATGAGGCACAGGGTCAGACTGATTTGCATATGGCCATGTCTGAACTGGGGTGGCAGAGTGGGCTAAAGAACGGTGATGGATCAAACCCAGATCTGTTGACTGGGTGTGAGTGTTTGATTGGTTCTGATGCTCCGTCCATCACCACCCCCTTTTGTACTGCTTTGTTCGCCATAAGTTGGCAGGGTATGCTCAGACGTGAGTCCCTTGCTCACTTTGCCACTGGATTCAAGCAAGCCTGGCTGAAGACGGCTGAAATGCCAGAAACCGGTCCTAGGCAGCTTGTTTCTGGTCCAGGGAAGGCATGGCTTGGCAGTTCGGGCTGGACTGTTCCCATGAGGCACAGGGTCAGACTGATTTGCATATGGCCATGTCTGAACTGGGGTGGCAGAGTGGGCTAAAGAACGGTGATGGATCAAACCCAGATCTGTTGACTGGGTGTGAGTGTTTGATTGGTTCTGATGCTCCGTCCATCACCACCCCCTTTTGTACTGCTTTGTTCGCCATAAGTTGGCAGGGTATGCTCAGACGTGAGTCCCTTGCTCACTTTGCCACTGGATTCAAGCAAGCCTGGCTGAAGACGGCTGAAATGCCAGAAACCGGTCCTAGGCAGCTTGTTTCTGGTCCAGGGAAGGCATGGCTTGGCAGTTCGGGCTGGACTGTTCCCATGAGGCACAGGGTCAGACTGATTTGCATATGGCCATGTCTGAACTGGGGTGGCAGAGTGGGCTAAAGAACGGTGATGGATCAAACCCAGATCTGTTGACTGGGTGTGAGTGTTTGATTGGTTCTGATGCTCCGTCCATCACCACCCCCTTTTGTACTGCTTTGTTCGCCATAAGTTGGCAGGGTATGCTCAGACGTGAGTCCCTTGCTCACTTTGCCACTGGATTCAAGCAAGCCTGGCTGAAGACGGCTGAAATGCCAGAAACCGGTCCTAGGCAGCTTGTTTCTGGTCCAGGGAAGGCATGGCTTGGCAGTTCGGGCTGGACTGTTCCCATGAGGCACAGGGTCAGACTGATTTGCATATGGCCATGTCTGAACTGGGGTGGCAGAGTGGGCTAAAGAACGGTGATGGATCAAACCCAGATCTGTTGACTGGGTGTGAGTGTTTGATTGGTTCTGATGCTCCGTCCATCACC
Source organism: Triturus cristatus (assembly GCF_964204655.1). Classification (NCBI taxonomy): domain Eukaryota; kingdom Metazoa; phylum Chordata; class Amphibia; order Caudata; family Salamandridae; genus Triturus; species Triturus cristatus. The sequence continues at coordinate 424,341,981 of NC_140579.1, forward strand.
ACCCCCTTTTGTACTGCTTTGTTCGCCATAAGTTGGCAGGGTATGCTCAGACGTGAGTCCCTTGCTCACTTTGCCACTGGATTCAAGCAAGCCTGGCTGAAGACGGCTGAAATGCCAGAAACCGGTCCTAGGCAGCTTGTTTCTGGTCCAGGGAAGGCATGGCTTGGCAGTTCGGGCTGGACTGTTCCCATGAGGCACAGGGTCAGACTGATTTGCAGATGGCCATGTCTGAACTGGGGTGGCAGAGTGGGCTAAAGAACGGTGATGGATCAAACCCAGATCTGTTGACTGGGTGTGAGTGTTTGATTGGTTCTGATGCTCCGTCCATCACCACCCCCTTTTGTACTGCTTTGTTCGCCATAAGTTGGCAGGGTATGCTCAGACGTGAGTCCCTTGCTCACTTTGCCACTGGATTCAAGCAAGCCTGGCTGAAGACGGCTGAAATGCCAGAAACCGGTCCTAGGCAGCTTGTTTCTGGTCCAGGGAAGGCATGGCTTGGCAGTTCGGGCTGGACTGTTCCCATGAGGCACAGGGTCAGACTGATTTGCATATGGCCATGTCTGAACTGGGGTGGCAGAGTGGGCTAAAGAACGGTGATGGATCAAACCCAGATCTGTTGACTGGGTGTGAGTGTTTGATTGGTTCTGATGCTCCGTCCATCACCACCCCCTTTTGTACTGCTTTGTTCGCCATAAGTTGGCAGGGTATGCTCAGACGTGAGTCCCTTGCTCACTTTGCCACTGGATTCAAGCAAGCCTGGCTGAAGACGGCTGAAATGCCAGAAACCGGTCCTAGGCAGCTTGTTTCTGGTCCAGGGAAGGCATGGCTTGGCAGTTCGGGCTGGACTGTTCCCATGAGGCACAGGGTCAGACTGATTTGCATATGGCCATGTCTGAACTGGGGTGGCAGAGTGGGCTAAAGAACGGTGATGGATCAAACCCAGATCTGTTGACTGGGTGTGAGTGTTTGATTGGTTCTGATGCTCCGTCCATCACCACCCCCTTTTGTACTGCTTTGTTCGCCATAAGTTGGCAGGGTATGCTCAGACGTGAGTCCCTTGCTCACTTTGCCACTGGATTCAAGCAAGCCTGGCTGAAGACGGCTGAAATGCCAGAAACCGGTCCTAGGCAGCTTGTTTCTGGTCCAGGGAAGGCATGGCTTGGCAGTTCGGGCTGGACTGTTCCCATGAGGCACAGGGTCAGACTGATTTGCATATGGCCATGTCTGAACTGGGGTGGCAGAGTGGGCTAAAGAACGGTGATGGATCAAACCCAGATCTGTTGACTGGGTGTGAGTGTTTGATTGGTTCTGATGCTCCGTCCATCACCACCCCCTTTTGTACTGCTTTGTTCGCCATAAGTTGGCAGGGTATGCTCAGACGTGAGTCCCTTGCTCACTTTGCCACTGGATTCAAGCAAGCCTGGCTGAAGACGGCTGAAATGCCAGAAACCGGTCCTAGGCAGCTTGTTTCTGGTCCAGGGAAGGCATGGCTTGGCAGTTCGGGCTGGACTGTTCCCATGAGGCACAGGGTCAGACTGATTTGCATATGGCCATGTCTGAACTGGGGTGGCAGAGTGGGCTAAAGAACGGTGATGGATCAAACCCAGATCTGTTGACTGGGTGTGAGTGTTTGATTGGTTCTGATGCTCCGTCCATCACCACCCCCTTTTGTACTGCTTTGTTCGCCATAAGTTGGCAGGGTATGCTCAGACGTGAGTCCCTTGCTCACTTTGCCACTGGATTCAAGCAAGCCTGGCTGAAGACGGCTGAAATGCCAGAAACCGGTCCTAGGCAGCTTGTTTCTGGTCCAGGGAAGGCATGGCTTGGCAGTTCGGGCTGGACTGTTCCCATGAGGCACAGGGTCAGACTGATTTGCATATGGCCATGTCTGAACTGGGGTGGCAGAGTGGGCTAAAGAACGGTGATGGATCAAACCCAGATCTGTTGACTGGGTGTGAGTGTTTGATTGGTTCTGATGCTCCGTCCATCACCACCCCCTTTTGTACTGCTCTTGGCCAAAGAGGCCGTTGAGCGCGTTCCTGGTCCGGAAGTAGGCCGTGGTTGCTATTCCCACTACTTTCTGGTTTCCAAGAAGGGCAAAGGGGGCCTACGCCCTATCTTGGACCTCAGGAGCGTCAACGCCTTCCTCCGGAAGGAACGGTTCAAGATGCTAACTTTAGCTCAGGTTCTGGCTGCCCTCGACCCTGGAGACTGGATGGTAGCTTTGGACTTGCAGGACGCCTATTTTCACATCCCCGTCCTGCCGGCCCACCGGCGTTACCTGCGGTTCACGGTGGGCCAAGAGCACTTTCAGTTTACCGTGCTCCCCTTCGGCCTCACCACTGCCCCTCGGGTGTTCACGAAAGTGATGGCGGTGGTCGCAGCTCATCTGCGCAGATCGGGGGTTCCAGTCTTCCCCTATCTCGACGACTGGCTGTTGAACGCGGGCTCGCCCCAGCAAGTCGTCTCCCACCTCCAGACTACGGCCGACCTCCTGCATTTGCTGGAATTCTCCATCAACGTGCCGAAGTCACACCTGAGACCCTCCCAGAAGCTCCTCTTCATCGGAGCGGTTCTCGATTCGGCGCAGTTCCGGGCTTATCCTCCGGAACAGCGGGTCCGGGATATTCAGGCTCTGATTCCCATCTTTCGGCCTCTATCCTGGGTTTCGGTCAGGTTGGTGCTGCGGCTTCTGGGGCTGATGGCCTCCTGCATCCTGTTGGTGCATTATGCCAGGTGGCGCATGCGGGCTCTGCAGTGGGACCTGAAGTTTCAGTAGGCCCAGCATCGAGGCAACTTGTCCGACCATGTCTTGATCTCGGAGGGCACTGCGAAACAGTTGCATTGGTGGCTCACGGACCGCGATTGGGTCAGGGGCAGATGCCTCTCCCTACCCCAACCGGAGCACGTAGTAGTGACGGACGCGTCCCTCCTGGGATGGGGGGGGCCATATGGGAGAGGCGGAGATCAGAGGCCTCTGGTCTCCGGCGGAGTCTCAACTCCATATCAACCTGTGGGAGCTGAGAGCGATCCGGCTTGCACTGAAAGCCTTCCTTCCCTCTGTCCGGGGAAGTGTCGTGCAGGTTGTGAGAAGTTGGCCTGATATATGATGTCACTAGTTCTAGTGTACACCTTGTATCAGTCCAAACAACCCTTATGGTGATTGGTTATAAAGTCAACCTTATAGACCAGCTATCCTAGTGGTAGCATGAACAAGAGCAGTCTTAGGGTAAACTCTGTATGGCATGTGAAGCCAGCTGTTATACCATTACAATTCCTTGAATACCAAATGAAAGGACACCACACCAGATATATATAAAATTAGAATGTATTTATTCTAACATATACCCTCAGCACTCCTTATGAGTTCAGAGGTCTAAGCACAACAATTTCTTAAGTAGCATATGTTAAGTTACACAGGAAAATACAGTTAGGGCCAGGGGCCACGCAAACCATATACTAAGAAAGTGGTATAAGTACCACGTCACGAACAGGGAGTAGGCCTAGGGCCTAGGGAATCGCTGGGGCTACACTACCCTACCAATAGTTAGGAAGTGGGAGGCCCACGGGAAGCGTGTGCAATGTGGAAACACACATGCGGGTTGCGTTAAAGTCAATGGGAATGTAACAGTTAGAAATAGGAAGAATAAGGATACTTCCGAAGTAACTAGGAGGAAGCAACTAAAGACTTAGACACTTGGATAGTCAATATCCACTGGAGCACCGGAGTACTCGCATTACCTCACCCACAGGAGACGGGTGCATAGGTGTGAAGATGTGTCGGGTGTCGTCGCTGGATCCTATGGATGCCTGAAGAACAGATGCTGGCAGGCGGCCAGGAGCAAGATGTCCGGTGGATCCAAGGGTGGATCTTGAAGGAAGAACACCTGCAAGCAGAGGGGACAAAGTCTGGGTCACTAGCCAGTGACCGTGTGGAACCAGGAAGGAACCAGGCGATGTCGTGCAGGACACAGGTGATGTCTTGAAGCTTGTCTCTGCAGCTGCGTGGACCAGGAGGCGTCGAGGATGACCAGAACCAGGGTACGAGCTGTCCCACAAAGGATCTTGCTGATGGCGGAGTCGACGTCCCGATTGGAGTCAACAAGCCTTGGCAAAGGCAACCCACGCAGAATGGGAAATTCGCTTCAGGTGCAGACCAGGAAGGTCTGAGGTGCTTCTCTTTCACAGGGAAGCAAGGGCCAGTCTGGAGGAGCCAAACCAGCGGTGAAAAGTCAAGGGTTCGTCGTCACTGAGGCTACTAGCCAACGGGCAAGCAACCGGACAGACGCGTAGAGCAGGAAAATGCAGAAGGGCCCCACGCAGAACTCATGGAGTGTGAAGGGCTGATCTTCGGTGCAGATAGTGCTCGGGGTTGGGGCTTCTCAATCCCCAGAGCACAACTTCGAGGTTACCTCAGGAGCTGCGCTGGAAGCTACTCGCCAATTTTCCCAGGTAGCCGGTCCCACGTCTCTCGTCGCCTCCACGGATCTCAGCTTGGCTGTGGATGTGGATCGGGGTCAGAGAAGTCTGGAGGTCAAGGCACTGGTCGGGCTCTGCAGTCGGTTCCTTGTAGAACTTGGGAAAAGCAAACGGCAGATCGCTTGTTGGTGCCTGTTTGCACAGGGTGGCCACTCCTTGGCCACAAGGGAGACTTCAGTCTTCTTGTCGTCGAATGTCGAAGGTCCAGAGTTTCGTGTCTAGTTTCAATTCAGGATAATCCAAAATCCTAGGGGCTCAGCTCCCACTCTTCTACTAATCTGGGGGGCTGGGTTACCTGCTAGGTCCCACCTATGGGCGGGACCAGGGAGGGGGTGGTTACACCCCCTTCCCTTTGTCCAGTTTCGCGCCAGGACTGGGGCTGGAGTGCCCCAGCACCTGTTTGAACCGGACTATGCATGGGACACCTTGTGTGCCCCAGGCAGTGTCTCGTTTCTTTCATCCCTCCCTGCCCCAATACACTAAGCCCTGTCTAGGGTGGTGCTAGCACCTCCCAAGGCAGGAAACCTATTGTCCAAGCCTCCCTCGCTGGAAGGACTCCCAGCAGCAGGAGGTCAGACTTGTGTCCGTGGCAGCAACATCCATTTTGTGATGCTGGGGCTCTGGTTAACTTTAACCGGGTAGTAGGTTTTTAACATGTCTTCCCCCTCTAGAAGGGGGGAATACTATCCTCATCACCAGAAATGGTGTGGGGGTAGTATTCCAAAGTGTTAGACACCTTACACGACATGTTTTTATAAAGCCAAACCATAGATACCATAACCGCGAGGATTAGAAGGCACTTTAAGAGTATATGGTCGGCGATATCATAGGACAGCTATAAGGACATGGTTCCGAAAGCTGCAGACATGCTCAGCTCATGCTAGAGCACCATCTAACATGTTACCAAGCACTCTGCCTTCAGGATTGTTAAGGCCTGCCATAGGAGTGGCTGAACGGTTACCCATGTGTCTATATATAAGGTAGGTATAGGAATACTATACCTAAGCAAGGGGTGATTACACGACCTTGCCCCAGCTGAGTGATCAGCCAGTTGTGTCATGATGGGAGGCCAGCCAGGGGTGGCATAATACATGCTGCAGCCCCTGGTAGGCCTAGGGTACACCCATGCCCTGGGTACCTAGGGTACACTGTACAGGACCCTATAAGGTGATCCTTACCAATTGGGTTATGTACCTAAAGCACATAGTATAAATTTGGAGAGAGAACAGCTGGGCTGTGGGTCTGATTAGCAGGCCCACAGCCACATCTAAGTCGAAAACCAGTGAAGCAAAAGCAAAAAGTCGGGGTGACCATAGGAAGCAGACCCTACTCTCCTACACAGGTGTTCACGGACAACACCACCACCATGTGGTATTGCAACAAACAGGGCGGGGTGGGCTCGTGGACCCTTTGTCAGGAGGTTCTGCGCCTCTGGACATGGCTGGAACACCAGGGCATCACCCTGGTGGTTCAACATCTGGCGGGCTCTCTGAACGCCAGAGCGGACGAACTCAGCCGCCGGTGCATGATGGATCACGAATGGCGTCTAAATTCGGACGTGGCGCAAGGTCTCTTTCTGCAGTGGGGAGAGCCTTGGTTAGATCTATTCGCCACCGAAGAGAACGCGCAATGTCAGCAGTTCTGCACGTTGGAATTTCCAAGGCGGCATTCGCTCGGAGACGCTTTTCGTCGCGAGTGGAGTTGCGGTCTGTTGTACGCCTTTTCGCCTATGCCACTTCTGCCCAGAGTGCTGAAGAAGATCAGGCGCGACCGGGCCCAAGTCATCTTAGTGGCTCCGGATTGGGCACGAAGGTACTGGTATCCCGAGCTACTCAGTATGTCAATCGATCCTCCGATACAACTGCCTCTTCAGGAGGACCTTCTGTCGCAGCAGCAGGGGACGGTCCTCCACCCGAACCTGTCCAGTCTCCACCTCCATGCGTGGAGATTGAGCGGCGACAGTTGATGCCATTTGACTTGCCTCCTGAAGTCTGTGATGTGATTCTGGCAGCCAGGCGTCCCTCCACAAAATGGGTATACGCCTGCAGGTGGAACAAATTTGTGGCATGGTGCACAGCAAAGGCTGTGGATCCCCTTTCCGCCCCTCTTTCTGAGGTTCTACTCTTTCTTCTTTCATTGGCCCAGCAGGGCTCTGCTCTGGGTACCTTGAAAGGTTATCTTTCTGCAATCTCTGCTTTCTTACTGCTTCCTGATCAGCCTTCTCTTTTCAAGTCTCCTGTTGTTTCGCGCTTTCTTAAAGGCATTACTCACGTTTCCTCCTGTCCCCTTCGTAATGCCTTAGTGGGATTTGAATTTAGTCTTGACCTTTCTGATGTGCGCTCCCTTTGAGCCCCTTCACAATTGTCCACTTCGTCTTCTGACTCTTAAGACTGCTTTCCTGGTTGCTATCACCTCGGCTAGACAGTTGAGTGAGCTCCAGGCTCTGTCATCTAAGCCTCCCTTTCTTTCTGTTCATCCGGACAAGGTTGTCCTCCGGACTCGTCCTTCTTTTCTTCCGAAAGTGGTGACCCCCTTTCACATCGGGCAATCGGTCACTTTGCCCACCTTCTTTCCGCCTCCGCATCCTTCGAAAGAGGAAGAGAGGCTCCACCGTCTGGACCCAAAACGTGCGCTGCCCTTTTATTTGGACCGCACCAGACAGTTCCGGGTGGACGACCAACTTTTTGTTGGATACGTAGGTGCTAAGAAGGGGAGAGCCGTACACAAACGGACCATCTCACGGTGGGTCGTCTTGTGTATAAAAGTTTGTTACTCCTTGGCGAAAAAGGACCCTCCTGTTGGGCTGAGAGCCCATTCCACCCGGGCCACGGCGGCGACTACTGCCCTGGGACGGGGTGATCCCTTGCAGGACATCTGTCAGGCGGCGACGTGGGCCTCACTGCACACGTTCGCCAAGCACTATTGCCTGGACAGCCAAGTCCGGAGAGATGGCTTCTTTGGCCGTTCTGTTCTCCAGGACTTTCTGGTGTGAACTTGGTTCGCAGACCCTACACCGGGGTTGGTATTGCTGGGGTATCTATTCTAAGGTGAGGAATCTAACTAACGTGTTTCTTTCAGATGAACAAGTTACTTACCTTCGGTAACGATGTATCTGTAAGAAACATTAGTTAGTTAGATTCCTCACCGACCCACCCATCCTCCCCGCTCTGCGAACCGACATCTAGGGTTAAGGTCATCCTGTTCAGGGCCCTAGACTTTTTGGCACCAGTGTCGGTCTCTTGCATGGCTCTGCGTTCCTGGCGTGGAAAGCTATCTACAAGAACTGACGTCCGCGCGCGAGGGCGGCGTCTAAGTACTCCGTCACTCCGGCGCACGACGCCAAAGACGGACGCGGAGCCGCAGACGACGCCTAGCGACGCGCAAGGGGTATTGCTACAAAAATCTTTCCAGATCCAGCCTGACGCCTGGGGATATTCTAAGGTGAGGAATCTAACTAACTAATGTTTCTTACAGATACATCGTTACCGAAGGTAAGTAACTTGTTCATTACACTCCTTCTAACCTAAATGGGCATGTCATCTCACACTGAGTCCTCACACCTCACCTTAATCACTTGGAATGTCAGAGACCTTCGTGATCCCCGAAAATGCAGGCAAATACTCGCATACCTGGAAAGACACCATGTGCACTTAGCGGTGCTACAGGAAACGCATTTGGATCCAGCCCGTTCCCCCACATTTGCTAGTAAATGGGCTTCCACACGAATCTTCTCCTCCTATTCCATGTACTCTAGGGGTCAGACGATACTGGTGAAGCGGAACACTCCCTTTATCCTGGGTGGTTCGCAGCATGACGCCCTGGGGCGTAGCTATATACTATGGGGCACACTGGGTACGCAGCCAGTCACGATAGCGTGCTGTTATGGACCAAACGTTGACGACTCAGACTTCTACACCACTCTATGGGATTGTATATTGCAGGTGGGCTCTACTCACATTATCTGGGGGGGAGATTTCAATACCGCTTTTAACCCGGCAGTAGACAGATCTAACCCTTCCCCCTTACACTACACTAAAACACAAGAGGCCCTACAGGGAATCCTCAATGCTCACTGGCTTACTGATGCGTGGCGACATGTTCACCCTGCAGGCACAGAAGGTACCCACTACACTGCCCTACATGCTTCCTGGGCCCGACTGGACTACTGGGTGGTCTCCCGGGGGGCCGTTCCCTGGCTCAAGCAGGCCACTCACCTCGCTAGAACTTACTCAGATCACTCACCGGTGCTCATAACGATTGCCCCGCCCAGTGCGTTATCCACTCCTAGGATTTGGAGACTCATGCCACAGGCATTGCTTGATACGGTGTTAAGGGCTGAGATCGGAGAGGAAATCACCAATTTCTTTCAGACCAATATCAGCTCCGTCTCCTCAATAGGGGTTGTCTGGGAGACCTTCAAGGTCACGATCCGTGGGTTTTGCATGGCCAAGAGTTTTGGGGTCCTGCGTGATCTGCGTCATACCCTCCACAGACTGGAGGGCGAACTCAAGCAACTAGAGGCTAACCTCTGGGGAGATAACTCTGGTCCACGTCTTGCCTCCTTTCGAGACAAACTCTCTGAATATATAGAGACTGCCGACTCAGAGGCGCGCTTTCGGGGGAAATACCATGTCGCACGCAGATACGGGGAAGGCGAGCACCCTGGCAAGCTGCTAGCACAAATTATTCGACTACCTAGATTTGCCAATTACGTCCTTGAAATCACAGATTTTACCGGAGCGCGACATAGGGATAGTCAAGACATTCTCCATACTTTCACAGACTTCTATGCTGACTTGTATAGCACACGCAGGGAAAAGCCCCATGATTTCAGCCCCTTCCTTCAGGATATCACACTCGGCTGGCTTAGCGACTCACAGCGGGAGTTTCTGGCTGCGCCCTTTGAGAACAAAGAAATACACAAGGCAATAATGCAGTAATGCAAATGAGATCTGGTAAGGCTCCAGGCTCTGACGGCCTCCCTATCGATTTTTACAAGGCCTACATCGCCCAATTAATTCCAGTTCTTCAACTTGTCTTTAATGATTCACAGGAGCTGGGCTGCCTCCCGCCATCCATGAGGTTGGCATTGATCTCGTCGCTTCTCAAACCCGCAAGCCAGCAAAGTGCTGTGACTTTTACAGACCCCTATCCCTACTCAGTACAGATACTAAGTTCCTTGCAAAGGTCCTCGCTAACCGCCTCAGTTTACTAATGGAGAAATTGGTCCTCCCAGACCAAGCCGGTTTTATACCTGGCCACGCGACCTCCCATAATTTCCGCACACCTTTCTCAGCCCTCCACACGATAGACCCAAAGATACCATTGGCAGCTGTTTTTCTTGATACCACTAAGGCATTCGATTCTGTGGAGTGTGAGTACCTCTTCGTAGTACTCCAGAACATGGGCATGCCGAAGGGCTTCCTCTCTTGGGTCCGTCTGCTATACACTAGTCCCGAGGGAAAAGTCCTTCTTAATGGCCATTCCTCACCTTCATTTCCCATTTCTCGTGGCACCCGTCAGGGGTGCCCGCTCTCACCGCTCTTGTTCGCCCTCGCGGTTGAGCCACTTGCTGCCAAGATTCGATAATATCATCGCGATGAAGCCCTCCGATACCCACTTCGGCATATTCAAATATCCCTTTACGCGGATGACATCACGCTTTGTCAGGGAACCTCAAATAAATCTTAATCCGCTGCTTCGTGAATTTTTGAGATTCGGGGGCCAATCCGGGATTCATATAAATTGGTCTAAGTCCCAACTTTTCCCTCTCTCCACGTCGGTCGCAGAGTTTACCCAGACTTCCCTATTGCATTGTGCCCTGAAGAGGTGAAATACCTCGGCATCTATGTCACCGCAAATCGTGACAAATTACTGCAGCTAAATTACGGTTGTTCTCTTGATGGAATACGGGACAGCGTCACACGGTGGATTGCTCTACCGTTGTCCATTGCGGGATGCATATCCTTTCTTTACTATGCTTAGATCGGAACTCATTCGCCTCACATGGGGCGGCAAGCAACCCAGAATACAATGGGATATCCTCACCAGACCATACTCACAGGGTGGGTTTGATGTTCCAAGTTTTGAGCTCTACTACGCGTGCGCGCAGGCTCATTATGTTTATTTCTGGTTCCACCCCCCCAGATACATGCCTCGAGTAGCGGCTGAACACTGGCTATCCGCTCCCATTCCTCTGGAGGGTGCCATATTTACCACCACTGCCCCTCACACTGCTGGCCCGTCCCCCATCATCAGCACGGTTAAGGCATGGCAAAGCATTGCTACAAGAACCCAGGCCCCCATGCTCTATTCTCCCCTGCTCCCCCTTGCCTATCACCCGAAGATGCCTGTCCGTCAGGAAGGTGTCTTTAAGAAAACCGCAGCCAAATACGGTATTAAAACCTGGGGGGCATCTTTATCTTCACGGTACGTTCCGTACCTCACAGCAACTTTTTTCCACACCACCACCTTCCTCCATGGACATCTTTTTATATATTCGCTTGCGCCAGGGACTCAAGGAGCATACCCCTACCTTACCTAGGGAGCCTCCGGAGGTCACACCACTGCGCCTCATATTACAGAAGGATGTGGCATCTCACCTGGTCTCTTCCCTCTACCACACTTTGTACATCACTCAGAACATCACACAGAACACGGCTAGGGCCAAATGGTCCGCAGAATTGGGGCTGGCTCTTTCTGATGCTCAATGGGACTACTGTTGTAAACAAACGGAGCATTCTACATTACAAATTCCTCACCGGACATATTGCATTCCAGCCCAGCTCCACCACTTTATATTTCGCGACAATGTCTGATGTGAGCGCTGTGGGCTTTCGGGGGCTGACTTCTTACATCTGGCCTGGGACTGCAGTGCAATACAGGAGTACTGGTTTTTGGTGTTCGAAGCCCTGAACCAAATGACTTCGCTGCACCTTTCGTTCACTCCCCTTTTCACCCTTCTTGGTTGTACCAAGACACTGGCAGTGACATACCGGAAATTCGTCTCAATCAGTCTCCTCCTTGCCAAACGGCGTATAGCATGTAGGTGGGGTCAGGGCAGGGCACCTAAAGTTAAGGACTGGGTCCGAGACATGGTATTCTGGTAGGAACAAATGATTGCCTTTGCCGAACTGCTTCCCCTCACATCCCGTCCTCGTGACAGTTGGAGGCCTCTTACGGCGTACCTACTTTCTCATCTCCTTGATGGGCCCGGCACCTCAAAATACTAATACTGCAATGCCCGCTTGTTCCCCTCTTTTTGCATAATGTATGTTCTCTTCCAGGGGATCCTCATCAATAGTCATAAGCATTAGAATATTCCCGCCCATGCACAGGACCCAGGAAACACTATATTATATGGGCCCCACATATATATATATATATATATATATATTACCTACTGGCGGTCGCCAGTAGGTAGTTATAGTTAGGACCACGTTTCCATAGGAAAACCTCAACATTCTATTTTGAATAACTTTGGCGCCGGTCGACGAATCCTCGCGAATTTCTCAAAATAGGTGGGGCGCTACGCTCCGCTCCTACCCTGAAAGTCTCGGGGGGATCCGTCAAGCGGGGGCTGAGATAAAAGGGGGGTCCCAAAACGCGTTTTTCCCATGCATTTTTCCATAGGACCTTTAGAACGAGCTACAGCCCGAACGGCTGAACAGAATTACTCAAAATTTGGCAGAGAGGTAGTCCCTAGGTCAAGGAAGTGCCTTTTGTAGGTTTGGTGTAAATCTGTTCAGTAGATTCTGAGAAAATAGCCTTTAAATCAATATATATATCTGAGCCCGCTTACGGTACGCTTACCGTACGCTTACGTTAAGCGTACGGCGGCGTGCGCGAGCGCGATTCTGATTGGCTGTTAGATCTTAGTAAACATTCGAATCGGCCGAAACCAGGAAGCGGCGGCCGCCATTTTGTGTATTTCACTCTGAAAAAAAAGAGTGAAAACAAGGAAAGGGGGCAATGAGGAGAGTTACAGACCCCCTAACATTTGTAAGGGGGTCAAAGAAGGACAGAAAAGTACAAAAAAAACATTTATTGATTTTATAAAAAATCACGGGGTACGCGTACGGTAAGCTTACGGTAAGCGTACGGTAAAAAAAATAAAAATAGATAAATGAAAAGCAGATTTAAGAGTTTAGAAATTAGGGAGCTCTAAAAAGAGCTGTTGTGTTTATGAAGTCATTTTTTTAGTGGTACCTACAAGTAAGTACCGATGCAGAGTCTAAGGTTCAAGAGGAAGACTCTGTTCCCTTCATCATTGAAGTGCACACCATCTCCTCTATAAATGTCTTGCATGTCATAACGCAAGTTGTTGTGGTAAATGGCACCCATACCATAGTCACGGAGGAAAGCAGAAACAGATTTGTTGACGTGCTTTCTTGCTTTGTCAATCTGTGGACAGAAATGATTGGACCAGTTCCATTTTTGCCTTTGGCATATGTTGGAAAACACAAAGGCAGTTTTAGGGAAAAGTGTAAACAGTTGTGCAAAGGTGTCCTTCATAAGCATTTCCAGACCTACCCCAGTCAAAGTGCCTAGGTCATTGCCACCACAGTGCACTATTATGAGGTCAGGGTGTTGGATTTGAATGAAGGATTTCACCAATGGCATCAATTGGTGCCACTTTAACCCTCTCTGACCAATCCATTTAATGTCTACATTTGGCAAAGCAAGGTCTCTCACCATATCTGTTTTCTCTGCAAACTTTTCACTCCAGAAGACATAGCTGTGCCCTACAATCCACACTGTGAACATCTTCAAAGGAGAACTGGATGCACTCAGGAGGTGTCTTTCAGTAGAATGGCAATATGAAAAGAAAGACAGTTTGGAAATGGAGGCATACATATTTTTTTAAAACAAAAAGAACTGATTGGCTGTTTCATACCATTCTAGAATAAAAACTAGGCTGTATGTGAAAATTAATAGAAGCATGTTTTGTATTGGTACAAAAAAATGTGTAACCAAAGAACAGTACTATGGATTTGCTGTAAGGTTTGAAAAGTCAAGCACTCTTGCTCTGTGGAATTGAAACATTGTGTGTCGAACTTCTGACCTAACTGCACACAGCAGTGTTCCATGAGCTGTTGCTATGGTAGCAGGCAGAAGTCAAGTTGGGGGAAGGGTACTAGGCAGAAGTCAAGTTGGGGGCAGGGTACTTTTGGAAAAGGGTTGGTTTTCAACCAATAGAAATGTGTGATTACATTTGAAAAAAGGGGGAAGCACTGAGATTTGAAACTTACATGTATATGTGTGGAAAAATAGAGGGAAAGTTTGCCATTATCTGGTTCTGCTGAGAGGAGAGAGGTGAACACAACAGAGATCCTGGCTCTGATAATCTGCTGTTTGAGTGTCACATTTCTTTCACAACTAACTAATTTTAAAGGTGAGTTTAGAGTTTGAGAGGGGATGTATGTGGTAACTTAAGAAATGAATAATAGAAATGGGAATTGTTTTTGTTGTAGTTACACATGGTGGTTTCATAATGTGACAGTGTGTAAAAGTGATTTACACTTGCCCCGAAAAAAAAAAGAGCAGTAAGTGTGCTTTCAAATTGGCAAAGAAATTTCGTTTTGGGACTAATGTGAAAACATGACTCTGTGTGCATAGAAGAATTATAGGCAGAGATTTATTGCGTCTTGCTCTGGTGATTTCACAGTTGCATTAGATGGAAAGGGGGAGCGAATTTTTTGGGGAAGAAGCAGAGGCTTAGCACACACCCATGTGCTTGCCATGTATAGTCATGCACAGTATTTAGAAGCCAGTGGGGTTTTCAGGTTTAAGTCTGTAATGCAAATACATTCAGCATCACTAAGGCTGGTTGCCCTTGGTGGAGTGTAGGCAGTCACAGAGAATGCACATGGTGGTGGTCTGAAAAAAAAACAGCTTGGACACGTGCAATTAAATAAATCAAAAATAGTGGTTTCATAATGTGTCAGTCTGTAAAAGTGATTTCAAATTGTAAAAAGAGATTTTCACTTGGCCCGAAAAAAAAAGAGCAGTAAGTGTGCTTTCAAATTGGCAAAGAAATTTCGTTTTGGGACTAATGTGAAAACATGACTCTGTGTGCATAGAAGAATTATAGGCAGAGATTTATTGCGTCTTGCTCTGGTGATTTCACAGTTGCATTAGATGGAAAGGGGGAGCGAATTTTTGGGGGAAGAAGCAGAGGCTTAGCACACACCCATGTGCTTGCCGTGTATAGTCATGCACAGTATTTAGAAGCCACTGGGGTTTTCAGGTTTAAGTCTGTAATGCAAATACATTCAGCATCACTAAGGCTGGTTGCCCTTGGTGGAGTGTAGGCAGTCACAGAGAATGCACATGGTGGTGGTCTGAAAAAAAACCAGTTTGTACACGTGCAATTAAATAAATCAAAAATAGTGGTTTCATAATGTGTCAGTCTGTAAAAGTGATTTCAAATTGTAAAAAGAGATTTTCACTTGGCCCTAAAAAAAAAGAGCAGTAAGTGTGCTTTCAAATTGGCAAAGAAATTTCGTTTTAGGTCTAATGTGAAAACATGACTCTGTGTGCATAGAGGAATTATAGGCAGAGATTTATTGCGTCTTGCTCTGGTGATTTCACAGTTGCATTAGATGGAAAGGGGGAGCGAATTTTTGGGGGAAGAAGCAGAGGCTTAGCACACACCCATGTGCTTGCCATGTATAGTCATGCACAGTATTTAGAAGCCACTGGGGTTTTCAGGTTTAAGTCTGTAATGCAAATACATTCAGCATCACTAAGGCTGGTTGCCCTTGGTGGAGTGTAGGCAGTCACAGAGAATGCACATGGTGGTGGTCTGAAAAAAAAACAGTTTGTACACGTGCAATTAAATAAATCAAAAATAGTGGTTTCATAATGTGTCAGTCTGTAAAAGTGATTTCAAATTGTAAAAAGAGATTTTCACTTGGCCCTAAAAAAAAAGAGCTGTAAGTGTGCTTTCAAATTGGCAAAGAAATTTCGTTTTAGGACTAATGTGAAAACATGACTCTGTGTGCATAGAGGAATTATAGGCAGAGATTTATTGCGTCTTGCTCTGGTGATTTCACAGTTGCATTAGATGGAAAGGGGGAGCGAATTTTTTGGGGAAGAAGCAGAGGCTTAGCACACACCCATGTGCTTGCCGTGTATAGTCATGCACAGTATTTAGAAGCCACTGGGGTTTTCAGGTTTAAGTCTGTAATGCGAATACATTCAGCATCACTAAGGCTGGTTGCCCTTGGTGGAGTGTAGGCAGTCACAGAGAATGCACATGGTGGTGGTCTGAAAAAAAAACAGTTTGTACACGTGCAATTAAATAAATCAAAAATAGTGGTTTCATAATGTGTCAGTCTGTAAAAGTGATTTCAAATTGTAAAAAGAGATTTTCACTTGGCCCTAAAAAAAAGAGCAGTAAGTGTGCTTTCAAATTGGCAAAGAAATTTCGTTTTAGGTCTAATGTGAAAACATGACTCTGTGTGCATAGAGGAATTATAGGCAGAGATTTATTGCGTCTTGCTCTGGTGATTTCACAGTTGCATTAGATGGAAAGGGGGAGCGAATTTTTGGGGGAAGAAGCAGAGGCTTAGCACACACCCATGTGCTTGCCATGTATAGTCATGCACAGTATTTAGAAGCCACTGGGGTTTTCAGGTTTAAGTCTGTAATGCAAATACATTCAGCATCACTAAGGCTGGTTGCCCTTGGTGGAGTGTAGGCAGTCACAGAGAATGCACATGGTGGTGGTCTGAAAAAAAAACAGTTTGTACACGTGCAATTAAATAAATCAAAAATAGTGGTTTCATAATGTGTCAGTCTGTAAAAGTGATTTCAAATTGTAAAAAGAGATTTTCACTTGGCCCTAAAAAAAAAGAGCTGTAAGTGTGCTTTCAAATTGGCAAAGAAATTTCGTTTTAGGACTAATGTGAAAACATGACTCTGTGTGCATAGAGGAATTATAGGCAGAGATTTATTGCGTCTTGCTCTGGTGATTTCACAGTTGCATTAGATGGAAAGGGGGAGCGAATTTTTTGGGGAAGAAGCAGAGGCTTAGCACACACCCATGTGCTTGCCATGTATAGTCATGCACAGTATTTAGAAGCCAGTGGGGTTTTCAGGTTTAAGTCTGTAATGCAAATACATTCAGCATCACTAAGACTGGTTGCCCTTGCTGGAGTGTAGGCAGTCACAGAGAATGCACATGGTGGTGGTCTGAAAAAAAACAATTTGTACACGTGCAATTAAATAAATCAAAAATAGTGGTTTCATAATGTGTCAGTCTGTAAAAGTGATTTCAAATTGTAAAAAGAGATTTTCACTTGGCCCTAAAAAAAAAGAGCAGTAAGTGTGCTTTCAAATTGGCAAAGAAATTTCGTTTTAGGTCTAATGTGAAAACATGACTCTGTGTGCATAGAGGAATTATAGGCAGAGATTTATTGCGTCTTGCTCTGGTGATTTCACAGTTGCATTAGATGGAAAGGGGGAGCGAATTTTTGGGGGAAGAAGCAGAGGCTTAGCACACACCCATGTGCTTGCCGTGTATAGTCATGCACAGTATTTAGAAGCCACTGGGGTTTTCAGGTTTAAGTCTGTAATGCAAATACATTCAGCATCACTAAGGCTGGTTGCCCTTGGTGGAGTGTAGGCAGTCACAGAGAATGCACATGGTGGTGGTCTGAAAAAAAAACAGTTTGTACACGTGCAATTAAATAAATCAAAAATAGTGGTTTCATAATGTGTCAGTCTGTAAAAGTGATTTCAAATTGTAAAAAGAGATTTTCACTTGGCCCTAAAAAAAAAGAGCAGTAAGTGTGCTTTCAAATTGGCAAAGAAATTTCGTTTTAGGTCTAATGTGAAAACATGACTCTGTGTGCATAGAGGAATTATAGGCAGAGATTTATTGCGTCTTGCTCTGGTGATTTCACAGTTGCATTAGATGGAAAGGGGGAGCGAATTTTTGGGGGAAGAAGCAGAGGCTTAGCACACACCCATGTGCTTGCCATGTATAGTCATGCACAGTATTTAGAAGCCACTGGGGTTTTCAGGTTTAAGTCTGTAATGCAAATACATTCAGCATCACTAAGGCTGGTTGCCCTTGGTGGAGTGTAGGCAGTCACAGAGAATGCACATGGTGGTGGTCTGAAAAAAAAACAGTTTGTACACGTGCTATTAAATAAATCAAAAATAGTGGTTTCATAATGTGTCAGTCTGTAAAAGTGATTTCAAATTGTAAAAAGAGATTTTCACTTGGCCCTAAAAAAAAAGAGCTGTAAGTGTGCTTTCAAATTGGCAAAGAAATTTCGTTTTAGGACTAATGTGAAAACATGACTCTGTGTGCATAGAGGAATTATAGGCAGAGATTTATTGCGTCTTGCTCTGGTGATTTCACAGTTGCATTAGATGGAAAGGGGGAGTGAATTTTTGGGGGAAGAAGCAGAGGCTTAGCACACACCCATGTGCTTGCCGTGTATAGTCATGCACAGTATTTAGAAGCCAGTGGGGTTTTCAGGTTTCAGTCTGTAATGCAAATACATTGAGCTTCACTAAGGCTGGTTGCCCTTGGTGGAGTGTAGCACTGTGGACATGGGCTTTTTAAAAAATCTGAAAAGTGGTTTCATAATGTGACAGTTTGTAAAAGAGATTTTCACTTGCCCAAAAAAAAGAGCAGTTTGTGTGCATTCAAATTGGCAAAGAAATTTTGTTTTATGACTATTGTGAAAACAAATGTAGTAATATATTTAAATACAATAAAGGATTTTTTTTTTAGTTTTTTTCAGGTATTGCTGAAGAACAGTGAACAAAATTTAAGATGCCTACAAAATCTCGAGCTCAAAAAACGCTAAAAAAAAAACTATATTTGAAGACAACTGGAGGACCAAAGTTAGTAGAAGATGCTCATGTTGGGAAAAAGCAAAAATCTTCTGGTAAGCAGAAAAAACAATTTCTTAACAAAATATTCAAAACAAAGAAAAATGTACAAAATGTCTGTCCTCGGAAAAATGTAACAAAACATAGAGAACAGCAAAAAATTGAGAATTTAGTTAATGCAAATATACCTTCTGCAATTGAAAAGTTTAACATAAACAGAAAAACAGCGTTTAAAGAGATACGTAGAAAAATGTTTCAGAGAAGAGTTATGTCCAATTTGATAAAGGATGTAAAGAAATATAAGCAAAAGGCAAAATATTACAAGAGAAAAAAAGAAATTGAAGCCATTGCAGCAAAAGCATTAGAATTAAAAAGGAAACTATTCATATTAATTTTGAATAGGATGCGTACATTAGATAAAATGGTTAATGTACTGAAATCACAAAGCAAAAGCAAAAGAGTAGTGAACAGAACAAACTTTTGTAAAGTGTTTTTAGGAAAGTGGATGCATAGTTCAAGTAGTGAACCTTTTTTTAATGAAGAGAGCTATTTTCAAAGTAATAGTTTGCTGCATGCAGTTGACACCAGAGGTCGTTCATACGAAGTAAAAAATGGTTGCATAATGGAGAAGGAGATAATGGTTCCAAGAGATGAGGTACAAGTGATGGCAGATGAGGCAATGGGGAGACGTCCTAAAGCCCCAGTGTACACTTGGAATTGTAGTAGTATTTGCACTGTGCGTCAGGAATCTATTGACAGATTTCGAGAGTTTCTAAGAGAATATAGTAAAAAAAGTGTAAAACAAAAGATTAAGGTGCTTCAAAGTCTGGATCCATGCAGAGTGAGAGAGAATACTGGTTTGCAGGGTCATTCTCTTGCTTGTCTATCTAGAAAAGTGTGCAATAGTGTTTTCCATCATTTTAGGATGCTGGCTGTTCATCATACTGAAATGAGAAAGTTTGTGAGACGGTTGTATTTTGCCAAAAGTCCAGCAATAAAGTTAAATGAATTGAATAGGGCTCTGTTCCGAGGAACGGTATCAGATGTAGAGAAGGTTGTTGATGAAATTCAGTTTTGTTACTTTGGTCCTGAACAAAACAGTGCAGAGAAGGACACAGTAAATGAGGCAGAAGTGGAAGAGAATGTAGAACCCTCTGTAAGTAACACATTTAATGATCACATAACAAAATTTGCAATAGTCTCTAATGAAAGACCAAATGTTACTTGTATTTGTTGCCGCAGAACTCATTATAGAAAACAAACTAGGAATGTTGATCTCTACAGAAAGAGTGAAAATGAAGATAATTATAAGTGGATGGATTTTGCCACATATATATTTCTTGAAAATTGTTTTGAATTGGGTGAAGATCAGCGTATTTGTAAATACTGTTACAACAAGTTAGAGGAAAATAGAATGCCGACCAGAGCTGTACATAATAATTTAGAATTGGATGCTATTCCTGCTGAACTTTCTGAATTAAATACATATGAGTCTATACTCATTCAATGTGTTCATCCGTTCCAGACCATAGTACGTATGGAGCCCAAAACTGGTAAATTACCTCCTTCAGATTTACTGAGAGGTTTAAAAGGTAGAGTGGTGTATTTGCCCTTGGATTTGAAAAAAAATATGGAAACTATTGATGCGGATACTTTGGAAACTGAACCATTAATTATTCTGGTTAATGGTGTACCTACAAAGAATAAGAAGATTTGGCAGGAGCTGGTAGATGTGCGGAAAGTACAAAGAGCAAATTTGTATTTGAAAAAAAATAACAAATGGTATGAATCAATTTATATAGAAGAAGAAGAAGAAGAAGAAGATTTTCAAGAACACACAGAAACACCAACTGGACAAATTGAAAAAGTGGACAAGTCAAAGGAAGAAGAAATTTATGAACATTTTAGCATACATCCTCTCCATTCGAAAGAAGTTATGGGAGACAATATTGATCTCTTTCAGATGAAGAAAGCAAAAGGAAATCCCGTGAGTGTATGGGAGGAGAGCTTGGAAGCTCGATGTTTTCCCCAGCTGTTTCCTAAAGGAAAAGGAGGACGATACGATGAACGTCCAGAACAGATTCCAGCTTCAGAGTATCGGACTACAAGACTATATGCTGAAGATCCCAGATTTCGACAAAGTATTCCTTATTTGTTCCATCTTTTATTTGAAAGCGACTTGTCTGCACTGTCTTATGCAGTAAATCACATTTTAAAAAGTGGAGTACATTTACAAAATGTGTCTGCTAAGGATTTTATGGAGAAAGTGCAGCACCGAGATGATCATTTGGAAACACAACTGATCAATCTGATGGCTTGTCAGCGTGGGACAAATGAATATTGGTACCGACGCCATGGTGAACTAAAATGCATGTTACGCAATTTAGGAACACCAACATGGTTCCTTACCCTAAGCTGTGCCGAGTACGCTTGGGATGATTTACTGGATTTTCTACGAGAGGCCAATTCAAACATTAAAAACATCGAATACAAGACAGCAGGAGAACTGTGCTCATTGGATCCGGTTAATGTTTGCAGATATTTCAATCATAGATTTGAGGCTATGATGTCCTTCATCTGCAATAAAAAAAATCCACCCCTTGGAGAAGTAGTGGATTTCTTTTGGAGAAAAGAGTACCAGGCAAGAGGTGCTCCTCATATTCATATGCTGCTGTGGATCAAGGATGCCCCAAAGTTTGGAACAGATACTGATGAAGCAGTGTTATCTTACATTGAAGAATATGCAACATGTGGTATACCAAAAAGCAAAGAAGAGAACAAGTTAAAGGAGCAAGTTCTACGTTTCCAAAGTCATCGGTGTGGAAAATACTGTCGACGGAAATACAAGAGCAAAGAAAAATACTACACTAAATGTCGATTTGGATTTCCTAGACCTGTTCTTTCAAATGGAAGAGTCAACAGTTTTATGTCAGCTGTGAGACATACTATCACAAGAAAATCACCTAAGAATACCTACAACCTTAAAAGAAAAGAAGAATCAAAAAATATAAATGACTACAACCCAGTCATTTTATCCATGTGGAACGCTAACATGGATATACAGTATGTAGCTGACAATTCCATTGCTGTTGCACGATATGTAACGTCTTACATTACGAAATCAGAAAAAACAGAATTGAAGGAAATGTGGGAAGAGATTTCTCACGAGAAGACTGTCAGTAAGAAGCTGTACAGTTTCAGTTTGAAGATGTTATCGCATCGAGAAATTGGATCCTACGAATGTTCAGATAGGTTATCTTCTGCAAGTCTCTACTCGAAGTCAAGAAGAATAATTTGGGCAAGTTTAGGCCTTGCAGCAATGAGAAATCGGGTACTGAAATCTGTTGGAGAAATTGAATATTTGGCCGAGAATGACCCAGAAAGTACAGATATATTGAAAACAAACATGTTGGACACATATTATCCCAAGAGAAGTCATCATCTGGAGAACATGTGTCTCTATGAAGTGCTGCAGAACTACATTTATTCACGGAAAGCTGCAGAAGACATCAACAGTGGAAAATATAAAGTTGTTGGTGAAGAAGGATGTTTGGTGAAGCAAACCAAAGGAAGTTTGATAAATCACCGGAAGCTGAGTTGCGACACAACCGACAAGAAAGAATTTTACTACTTGGCTCTTTTACAGTTGTTTAAACCATGGCGTACAGAGGATGAACTACTGGGAGAATTCCAGAGCTATGAAGATTCTTTTAATGCTTGCAAAGACAGCATACAATGCAGTACATTCTCAACTTATCTGCAAATGTTAAATGAAGAAATTGAACAGGAAACTACAATTGCAGCAGAAATAGCTAGAGACAGTTCTCAGGACAGCCAAAGTTCAGGAACATACAGTCAAGATCCCCTAGGACAACCAATCGTTGAAAATGAAGCATCAATAGCCATGAATGAAGTGGAAACGGCTATGAATCAAGCTCAAGAAGAATTTATAGACTTACAAAATTTGGAAAGACAACTGAATCAAGAGCAGCAACACATTTATGAAGAGATCAAAAACAAAATTGATCACGGATTTCTACATATAAAAAAAGAGTGCTCATGCACATCATTTCATCCAATCAGGATGTATGTAAGCGGACAAGCTGGCACTGGAAAAAGTTTCCTAATTAAAGTCATCAGAAGCTACCTAAAGCAAAAAACGGATTCTACTTTGTCTTGTGTGGTTACTGCTCCAACTGGGTTAGCAGCATATAACATAAAAGGAATCACCTTACATCGTTTGCTAATGTTACCAGTGGAGCATGAGAACAAAATACAATTCAACAAGCTAACTGGAGAAGCATCCTTGGAAGTTTCAAGAGTATTGAAGAAGATGCAAGTTCTCATTATTGATGAGGTGAGCATGGTATCAAACTTAATGCTTGCCTTTGTGCATTTAAGAATGCAGCAAATTTTGAAGACAGACTATGACGTGTTATTTGGTGGAAAACACGTCATAGTTTTTGGGGATCTTTTGCAACTTACTCCAGTTAAAGGACAACCAGTGTTTAATACTGTGACACATGAAGACACGAAGAAGTCATTGGGAAGCATTGGAAATACAAATATTTGGTCCTTCTTTGAGTACAAGGAACTTACAACTAATATGAGGCAAGCAAACGATGAAGAATATGGAAGTATTCTGAAAGATATCAGAATTGGACTACTCACAGAAGTTGGGAAAAAAGCATTACAGAGTCGGCTGCTACATAATTTATTTCCAAAGGAAGAAATAGTTGCAGAGAAAATATACAAGAATATTGCAGAAAACAAAAGTGTCATCTGCTTAATGCCAACTCTACGTGAATGCTCAATATTTAATGAGGAGCTTTTGAAATTGGAAAAGGAAGAGATCAGAACATTGGAAGCAGTGGACAAAATTGAGGATGGAAGAATTACTGTCACAGTAACAGGCAAACTGAAAAATAAATTGGACTCACTAGAGAAGAACATCTCCAAAACAGCAGGATTAGAAAAAAATCTATATGTTTGCATGAACTGTAGAGTATTTTTAAGGAGAAATTTGGATGTTGAGAAAGGCTTAGTGAATGGAGCGATGGGAAGAGTTGTGGGTTTTATTAATTATCAGAAAAAAGAAGGAATTGAATGTTTACAGATAAAATTTGATCAGATAGATGAAGTTAAAGATATTTGTCGTTGTACAGTTCGTTTTATGCTTGTGAAAGACTTATATGTACGTAGGAAGCAGTTTCCGTTTTCTCTAGCATATGCTGTAACTATCCACAAGTCTCAAGGATTGACTGTAGATTGTGCATTTGTGAACATTGGTTCAACTGTGTTCAAAGAAGGTATGGCATATGTAGCTTTGTCACGAGTCAAAACATTATCAGGTTTATTCATGATAGACTTTGATGACTCAAAAGTTAGTGCTGATACAAACTGTGTAAAGGAGTATAATAGATTAAGAAGAAGCTATGCTCCTCATTTAGGTCAGTATCCTGTGTTGGAGAAACGTGTAGTTTCTCGTAAAAGGAGAAATGAGAATATCTGTAATGAAGATATAGAGAAGAGGAAAAAAAAGAGGAGTGATGTAATTGCAAGCAAAAAGAAAAAGGACAATGAAGAACAGGTTGTAGGATGTCATTTTGAAAATAGCTCTGGTGTCAACTGCTACGCTAATGTAGTGCTGAATGTTGCATTTTATCTGGAAAGTTTGCAAGAGCAGATAATAGTAAATCAGGGAAAAAGATTCTGTTCAGAGCTGAGTCTCCTTTTTCAAAAGCTGAGTAAAGATAAAACTCAAATAGAAAGTGCTACTGATATTAGAAAACTTTTAGATGTATGTTCAGGACGAACACAGTTTTCACAAAATGAACAGCAAGATGCACACGAATTTTTGATGTATTTTCTTCAGGTAGTGGAAGAAGAAGGAGTTCCCATTGACATTTTTTTTGGTCTCTCTTATAAATGGGAACATAGTTGTGATAATTGTTATAATATATGTGGCTCTATTGTTGATAATGAAAGGTTTATTTATTTGACATTGCCAGAGAGTAAAACAGTCACTTTTGCAAAATTAGTTAAAGATGCTAATCATAGCATGAAATGCGGTGAGTGTAAATCTGACATGTTTTCAACATTAATTTTAAGGGAATACGGACAGTATGTAATTTTAATGATGCAACGATGTAGAGCTGATGGTTCAAAATTGGATACTTTAATAAAGAAGTTTACAGGACAGCAATTATCAATTTCAGGAAAAACTTTTGTAACTGTTGCAATAATTTTCCATGATGGACCTACTGTTACTTCTGGACATTACACAGTTTATCTAAAATGTGAAAAAGGCTGGACACTGTGTAATGATTCCCAATTGATTTTCAAACAACGTTTGCCTTTTGATTTAGCAAATTCCTATCTAATCTTCCTGAAACCTAAATTTTAGAGAGACTTGGCAAGATCTGGACAAAATAATTTTACCATTTTACTGGATTACCATTGCAATTTTGTAGAAAAAATATTTTTAAAATTATCATTTGGCCTAAAGGAAAGATAACCAATTGTAATGTGGACTTTTTAAATTTTTAATGCAATTTTGAAAAACCAATAATTTATAGATAATCGGTAACTTCTGCACATTTTAAATTTTGGAATGCTATTGGACTGCCATTGGAAATTTTTTCAAAAATGATTTAAAAAATTACTATTTGGCCATGTGGAAAAGTAAGCAATTCTATTGTGGACTAAATAAATTATTCAAAAAATTTTCGTGAACCAAAATGTTACAGAGAATCGGTGAGATCTGGACAGATTAAACTTTAGAATTTTAATGGATTTCCCTTGGAAATTTATTCCAAAAAAAAAAAAAAAAATACTATTTGGCCTAAAGGAAATGAAATCAGATGTATTTTGGAGTTATTTGAGATATAATATTGTGATTATACTTCTGAAACAAACATATCAGACGGTATTTTAAAGAAATAAGTATTGTTTTTAGATGATATTTTTTTAGAATAATATGCATTTCTGTAATGATAAGTTTAAGTGAGAAGAGATTCTGGGCTTTTTTAATACAATCTTTGAGATTGTTATTTTTTTTTGCCCGCTGTAAAATGATGAATGCAATTGCTTTCACAATTTATAGTGAAATGCAATATATTCTGAAAACAGCAAAAATAAGGCAAAAATATTTTTTTGAAAAAAATGTAAATATGTATACTGTATTATAAATTGTTAAAAAAATATTAATACTTTTTTCTTTTTTTTCAGATCGATATAGAAAATTTTCGAAAACTACAACCATTTTTAAAACTATTTTTTAAAAAAACAAATGAATAAATATTTTTTTGAGTGAGTATGGTAAGTCAATAATAATAATTGTAGTCTCTCAAGGACCTTGTAATGTGATAATTGATTTTTAGTGTTTTTTTTAAAAAATAAAAAAAAGGTACGCGCACGGTAAAAAAAAAAAAAAAAGGTTTTAAAAAACATATGTAAAAAAAAGATGAAAGATAAGGTTGGCTCTTAAAAGAACCGTTGTGTTCATGCAGGGACAGAGGAAAGGAAGCATGGGAAAATCATTCAAAGCTACAAATGTGCTGATCTATTTTGTTGTTCACTAGGGAAACACTGGTCTCCCTATGACAAATTAGACCTTTACAAAATGTGCAATGAATATCAACCTTCCGAAATCGAAGGTTCATTTCCAGAGGGCCAGCAAAAGGAGATTCTCCCCCCACAGATGAAGGGCTCACCTGACCTGCAGAAGAAGGAGTCAGCCCTGCAGATGATGGTCCAGGCTGAGCTGCTGTGGATGTACTGGCTCGTCTTTCTGAAGAGTTACCTCCAAAAAGATGACCATGTGTCCTTCCGTGTACATCCTGGAGGTGCCTCTTCATGGTGTGATTCCCAAAGGAATACTTCCTGTTAGGATTACCTCTAGAAAGTACACGCTTACACAGACAGCAAGTAACTAAGGGTGCATTCACCTTTTGCTGGCCTTCTGGAAAAGTAAAATAATCCCAAACATAAGAAGGCTTTTGTTTCCTCGATCTCTGCCTCAAGACAGTGCTGCTGGTGCTAGGCTCACTCTCAGAAGAGCTCTGCTGTTCTGCCATCGTATCCCAAAGACAAACCAGCTCCTTCTCCCAAGGGATCACAAGCAGAAATGAGGGGAATGGGTGTGGTGTAGGAGAGTTCTAGAACTGAAAGTAGTTTCAACCAATCAAAAGTTGTGTTTCATGATCACATGACCTACCGTACGCTTACGGTACGCTTACGGTACGCTTACGGCAAAAAGTACGCGTGCGCGTAAAAAAGACACGCGCTTCCGCGCATGCGCATAACAGTCACTCCCCGGCACTTCCGCGTAACGTGCGCGTGTGGCGTAAGCGCGCACGCGTCCCACGCGCAGTACGCGCGGCTACGCAAATTGCGTAACTATACGCAAGCAGCGTAGATAGATTACGGACGTTACGTAAACCGTACGCTTACCGTGAGCTTACGGTACGCGTACTAAAAAAAAAAAAAAAAAAAAAAAAAAATCTGGTAATAAATTTTACATGTTTATTTTAAAAAATATATTAAAAAAAAATATTTAAGGATTTTAAAAATTTAAGCATAGTCTTTATAAAATGAAAGAAAATTAAATTAAAAATATGTTTGAAAAAAATGAAGAATAAAAAAAAAAATTAGCATTTAAAAAACCTTGCAAATTCACTGAAAAAACCATGGGTTACACACACGTTATAGTTAGGAATTAGCATTTAAAAAACCTTGCAAATTCACTGAAAAAACCATGGGTTTCACACACGTTATAGTTAGGAATTAGCATTTAAAAAACCTTAGAAATTCACTGAAAAAACCATAGGTTTCACACACGTTATAGTTAGGAATTAGCATTTAAAAAACCTTAGAAATTCAGTGAAAAAACCATAGGTTTCACACATGTTATAGTTAGCTGGACATTTTACTCGTAAAAAACCAATGAAATTGCCCCGTTATAGTTAGTTCAGCTAACTATAACTCACGCGCCCGCAATGCACTGCTGATGACGTCACATATTACATCACTCATGACATGGTCAGTGACATCACTCATGACATCACTGATGACATCTCAAATGACATCACTGATGACCTCACTGATGACATCATCCAGTGAATGTGTGTTTTTTTGAAAATTAAATATGTTTTATATATGTATATCTCAAGGTCGATGGAAGAATAAATGGGTATATAAGTGTCTAAATGGATGATTTGTTTTTAAAAAATTGATTGTGTAACTGACTGATTAAGTGTATCTCTCACTTTGTGTATAAGTGGCTGCATGGGTTGGTGAGTAGCTACATGGGTGTCTATATAGGTTAGTAGTTGTTTTTTTGAGTATCAGTCTGAGTGTCTGTATGGTTCGGTGGGGGGTATTACGTAGTGCATAGGTGCATGAATGAGTGACTCACTGTTTGTATGTGTTGAAGACAGCATGTGTGCAGGACTGTATGGGTGGATGAGTGTGTGTATGGGTGTGTTAGTGAGTGAATGACTGTCCCAATAGTGTCTTCAGGAGTAACTACATATGTTTTAAACTAGTATATGTGACTATTGGTGTATATATGTGAGTATATGTGAGAGGGACAGATTGAAAGAGTTCCTGTATGAATAAGTATGTGTTTCTATAAGTGATTGTTTAAAAGACTAAGTATGTGTAAGTTTCCGTAGAAGTAAGTGTGGTGGTGTGTGTATAACTGTATATGCAGGTGAATGTATGTTTGATTCTTTATTAGCATGAGTGACTATGTGTGTGAGTAACTCTATGGATGAGTGGCATTATGTAACAGGATGTATAGGTGTATGAGTACATATGATGAGTGAGTACATGTATGAGTGACTGTATAGGACTGTTGGTGAATGAGTGGATGTGTATGTGGATCTTAGAATTACTGAAGAGGTTGTTGTAACTGGTATTGGTATGTCCATTGTTTTGAAAATTTTAGTCTCTATTTTTGAATGTGTGTATCAAAGCTTATATTAAGGTGAGAGGAGGTCTGCCACTCTATCACAAGGATGATGTCATCAGTGAGGTCATCAGTGATGTCATTTGAGATGTCATCAGTGATGTCATGAGTGATGTCACTGACCATGTCATGAGTGATGTAATATGTGACGTCATCAGCAGTGCATTGCGGGCGCGTGAGTTATAGTTAGCTGAACTAACTATAACGGGGCAATTTCATTGGTTTTTTACGAGTAAAATGTCCAGCTAACTATAACATGTGTGAAACCTATGGTTTTTTCACTGAATATATATATATATATATATATCAGCAAAGGATTCCTTTTACCAAAAAGGAAAGTCGACGCCTTGTCTGTTGCGCAAAATTCTTTAATCAGTCAACCCAAAAACGTTAGACGCGTTTCGCCTTGTTCACCAACGATTAGGATAAAGTTTTCAGCCATTTTTAAAATAAACGGTGATAACGTGAGAAGTGAAGAACTACTAAATCATAGAAAGTGTAAACAGACTCGTAGTTCGGAACAAATTCGACTTAAATATAAGCTCACGGTTTCATTTGTAAAACAATTAGTGCATTCCAAGTAAAATATCATTGCTCGAAATTCCTTCGTGACTTATACACAATGCTTGTTTGGGCACTGTAATTCACAATTTTCAATTATCACAGATTCGAACCATGTTCAGTACAGTAATAATAAATACAAATACAAGTGCAAAGCGGTCGCCGCCCCAGTGGGCTGAAACCACTGTCCCAGTGGAAAAAATCAACAAATACAACCCTTCGTTCGAAATATCTAGCCCAAGTGGGCAGACTTGGCACTGTTCTAAACCCATGAGCAAATTCATTATATCATTTTCCGAACTGTATTAGTCTGTGTAAAGTGCTTGTGCTGGTTAAAATAAGTTCTAAAACTTACTCATGTTACATGTTAAAATCGGGATAGGGAGGCAAGCTTAAGGGGATTCATAGGTGTGTGTGAAAGTCCTCCTCAATATTCAGACCTTCCGGAATTTTAGTATTGAGGCGGATGATGTAACTCGATTCCAATTGCCTCCGTTTTTTCACTCGATCACCTCCTCTTGCGCTTACCGGAACTGCATCAATTACGTAGTACTCAAGCCCTTGATGTCTCTTTTGTGGTACTGATCAAAGTGTCTGGCCACGGGGTAGGTTTTATCCCCATTCTTAATGGCCCTAAGGTGCTGGAGGATACGCTTGTGTACAGGGAGGATTGTGCTGCCCACGTACCGCAGGCCACATGGGCACAGCAGTACGTAGACAGCAAACTCAGTTTTACAGGAGTAATATCCCTTGATTTTACTTTCATGGGATGATAGACCTCCCGCAAAGGTAGATGTATTCCTGCCATGGATACAGGCCTTGCATTTCGTACACTTGACAAATCCTTCCTTCCTTTTAAGCCAAGTTTTAGGCATCTGCCCCTGAATCGCTGGCAGCATATTAGTAACCAGTGACTGCTTCAGTGATTTGGCTTTTCTGAAGGTTATTAAGGGTTTGCGTCCCACTAACTTCTTGAGCACAGGATCATTGGCAATAATATGCCAATGCTTTTGTAAGATCTTACGCAAGCTACCCTCTTGAGTGTTGAAGCTAGTGATCAGTCTACATTGGTCCTCGTTGCTAGTGGCTTGGATGCCTGTTCTTTGTCCTTGGCTAAAAAGTATTGCCTCCCTTGATGTTTTTTGTGCTTTCCAAATTGCTGTATTAACCCAAGTCTGAGGGTACCCTCTGGCTGAGAAGCGTCCCTTTAAGCAGCCCAGTTCTTCGTTTAAATCATGAACATTGCTGCAATTCCTCATAGCCATGAGGCATTCGCCATAGGGAATGCTTCTTACTAAATTTTTCGGGTGGAAGCTGGAGGCATGCAGTAGGGTGTTACCATCTGTGGCTTTACGGTAAAGTTTAGTCTCCAATTTGCCATTAGAAATGTAGACAGTTACATCCAGAAAATTGACATTAGTCTCACTGATCTCATGTGTTAGTTTCAAATTTAGGTCGTTAACCTGTAATACATTGACAAAGTCTCTGCCACTCTCATGGGATCCCTTCCATACAACAAAGAGATCGTCAATGTAACCACACCAAAACATCACATTTTCTTGCCATTCTCTGGGGAACTGCGATTGGACCACCTGCTCCTCCCACCAGCCCATATGCAAATTCGCATAGCTGGGGGCAAAGCAGGTGCCCATCGCAGTCCCGCATGTCTGATGGAATAGTTCACCATTAAAAAGAAAAAAGTTGTTGTTAAGGCAAGTGGAGATCATCGTCAACAACATCTGAGTGTGGTGCCATAACTGTAATGGTCTCTCTCCCAAATAGTATTTTACAGCATTAAGACCGTCTGTGTGCCTAATGCTTGTATAGAGAGTTGTGGCCTCAATTGTCATCAATAAGAAGTCGGATTCCCACGGTATGTCATAGATTTTACGTAAAAAGTCACCCGTATCCTGAATAAAGGACGGGAGCTTTTTCACCATGGGTGCTAAAAAGTAATCAACATATTTAGAGGTGTTTTCAAAGGCACTGGCAATTGCCGAGATAATTGGCCTACCCGGGGGGTTTTCCATATTCTTATGGACTTTGGGAATCAGATATAACACCGGTGTAGTTGGATTAGTGATTTTCAAAAATAACATTTCATCGTTACTAATTAATCCACTCCTAAACCAACCCAGCAGTAAATCATTGTACTTGACATGGCTAGCAGACATTGTATCTTTGTTAACTCTCACGTAATTTGTCTTATTATTGAGTTGCTTGTACGCTTCCTTAAGGTACTGATCTTTCCCCCATAAGACCACGTTGCCCCCTTTATCTGCATCGCGAACAATACATGCATCATTATTAGTCAGTTTTTTCACTAAAGCATGGTACTCTTTGTCATGTTGGGTAAATGATTGTTTTTTTGTTTTTAATATGCGGCATAGGTTTTTCACATCGTTAACCACCAGGTCATTGTACACATCTACAGAATCTCTGTTAGTCATTGGTGTGAATTTGGACTTTAACTTGAAACTGGTAGGTGCATTTTGCTCAATGTTCAAGTTTTCATTGTGCGCTAGGCTAAGCGCTTGTTGCAGGGTATTCGGTATTTCCTGCGAAGCAGGTGCATGTTGACTGGTGTCATTGTCCAAATCCGCCATTACCATCATTAGGTTCATATCCTCTACTGCTAAGTCTGCAGAATCATCAGCTGAAGATCCTTTCATTGGTCCAGCCGGACGTTTAGGAGCCACTGCAAAAAACTTCTTTAGTTTGAGTGATCTGGTGAATTTGAAAATATCCACCCACATAGTCAATGTCTGCTTTAGGACAGTAGGATAAACCTAATTTGAGAATGTCTTGATCCTTGGCAGATAGCACAATGTCTGTGAGGTTAACTACTGTAGCAACCTTGCTCTGATCTACTTGTTGGATTTCAATATCTTTTTGCTGCTGCCGGTGGAATTGCTTTGCGCCTTTGCACCGTCGCTGCCTCTGCCTCTTCCTCTTGGAGGCCTTGCATTTGGCAGGGGGCGGGGGCGGAGATTGAACCGTCTTTCCTCTCTTAAAAAATCAAATTCATCAATAACTGATGGGACTTGAACTCCACTGCTCGGCCCTTCCTCCAAGTCGGTATCCAACTCAGAACTCTGCAGACTGCTTAAATCGGATTGCTGGTTCTGTCTGTTCCCACTGACAGCGCTCAATTTTTGTTTCCGCAAATTGCCGAACTTTTTCGCAAAAGTATAAATCTGACCCCGGTCGTAGTCGATTTTATCACGCCAAAATTTTTCCGCCTTCCTTTCTTTAATTGTACATTCGAGTTTGGCCAGGCGATCTTTCATTCCCACCGTGAATTTAGTGATCACATCCTGGTCCGTTTCTTTGTTCAACATTTGCATAATCTGATTGATTTCCTCCAAGATCTTAGCCCCATCGATCTCTGCGTATTTCACGAGGATCATTAACATTCTGCTAGAGGCATCTTGGTTGTTCTCCGCCCATTCCCTTAGCATGTCGGGGTTGGGGTCCTCATACGTGGGTGCCACCAGGATCCTGAGCCCTCTGGGGATCCTCTTAACTTCAAGGTAGCGCTGTAGCGATTTAGCTTTCCACCATTTAGAGAGTTCTGCGCGCTTCAGCTTCTCCAATCTTCTTAGCCGTACCGTCACGTCAGAAACTTTGGCATTACTCACTGATGCAGTACTCATATGAGTGACAGTTGTTGTGTCATTAAATATCGATAGCGCCGCCTCCTCCCTTTCTTGCAATTCTATGGCTGACATTATATGTTGAGATGGTATCTTCGGGTTAGTCCCGGCGCACAGAACCGCCAGCGTCCACTATTCACAATAAATGGGACTTTAACTTTGCTAACTGGCTTTCCCTCCTCCCATCCGCATTCAGCGCTCGCTTACCTCCGAAGATCAGTCAGGCTCCTCGGGTCCTCCGACTCGGAGAGTACTGCTTCAACCTCGGGGCCACTGCGTGCCGCTCTTGGTATACGGTATGTATCCACACAATCCCGACTTCTCGGATGGGGGGGTGGCGGCTAACAAACTGCTCCTCCGAGTTGCTTCGGTATGCCCACCACCTCCAGAACAGAGGGCGCGTCGACGAGCGGGCCTCCAAAGCACGGCCCGGAAATATCAGCAAAGGATTCCTTTTACCAAAAAGGAAAGTCGAGGCCTTGTCTGTTGCGCAAAATTCTTTAATCAGTCAACCCAAAAACGTTAGACGTGTTTCGCCTGCGATGCAGGCTTGTTCACCAACGATTAGGATAAAGTTTTCAGCCACTGGGACAGTGGTTTCAGCCCACTGGGGCGGCGACCGCTTTGCACTTGTATTTGTATTTATTATTACTGTACTGAACACGGTTCGAATCTGTGATAATTGAAAATTGTGAATTACAGTGCCCAAACAAGCATTGTGTATAAGTCACGAAGGAATTTCGAGCAATGATATTTTACTTGGAATGCACTAATTGTTTTACAAATGAAACCGTGAGCTTATATTTAAGTCGAATTTGTTCCGAACTACGAGTCTGTTTACACTTTCTATGATTTAGTAGTTCTTCACTTCTCACGTTATCACCGTTTATTTTAAAAATGGCTGAAAACTTTATCCTAATCGTTGGTGAACAAGCCTGCATCGCAGGCGAAACGCGTCTAACGTTTTTGGGTTGACTGATTAAAGAATTTTGCGCAACAGACAAGGCGTCGACTTTCCTTTTTGGTAAAAGGAATCCTTTGCTGATATTTCCGGGCCGTGCTTTGGAGGCCCGCTCGTCGACGCGCCCTCTGTTCTGGAGGTGGTGGGCATACCGAAGCAACTCGGAGGAGCATATATATATATATATATATATAAATAAGCAATTGCAGACTAATAAACACCAGAGCTGAATCATGCTGTAAGGAATTTCCACTATACATGAAAAACATGCATTAGAAACAGGAGAAACAACAATAAAATTTGTTTAGAAACTGTTTTAATGCTCAGCAAACAGTAGAAATCCTCATAAAACACTGAAAGCATAGGAAGCTCCCAGGCTGCATTGCAAATACCCAGTCTAACAAGACTGAAAAGCTAACCTGTAGCTGCATAGCAATAAACTGACACCGTGCCTTTAACCCCTTCAGCGCGGCGCGGATTACCGCGCCGTGCTGAAGGTTCGTTGCGCGGGCAGGGCCGTGACGGAGCGGTTCCGTCATACGCACAGCGCGACCGATGCGCATGACGGAACCGCTCCGTCATGCGCATCGAAAGGGTTAAGGCACACCTGACCCCCAGCTTCCCATCATGCCTCAGGGGTGATAGTTAGGTCAGTTGTTCTTTCCGGCTCCTTCAGGAAGGATCCTGGCAACACAGCTCCACTCT
This sequence comes from Triturus cristatus, assembly GCF_964204655.1. Taxonomy (NCBI): domain Eukaryota; kingdom Metazoa; phylum Chordata; class Amphibia; order Caudata; family Salamandridae; genus Triturus; species Triturus cristatus. Next base: position 424,376,170 of record NC_140579.1, read on the forward strand.
TTTCTGATTTTTGTCAGAAAATATTTTCACTTTTCACAACTTTTATACCTTACTTCGACGTCTTTCATCATTTGAAGTAAGAAGCTGTCTTTTTTGACAGGTTTGGGCATTTTTTTAACAACTTAAAATGCCATCTCTTTTTGACCCTTGCCCTTCTTGTGGTAAAAAGAAGGGCAAAACAGACACTCATGGGCTCTGTATTCTTTGTCTGCCTGAGGATCATGATCCTAAGACCTGCCCTCACTGCCCGAACCTGTCCAGAAGAACTTTAAAGGACAGGGAAAGAATTCGCCTGTTTGGCCTGGCAGATAGATCATCTAGAGGAAGGTCTCCGGTAAGGAAGGGCTCCAAGAGGTCTAGAACGCCTTCTAGAAGCAAGTCCTTGCGTCCTTCTGCTTCTTCAGGTGGGTCATTCATCTAAGAAAAGACCTTCGACAGCGGGCTCGCCGTCGAGAAAAGGTACGTCATCGACATCGAAGACTCGAGATCCTCCGCCATTGTCAACCCGGCGACGATCGGCGTCGAGAGACAAGACCCCTCCGCCGTCGCCAACCCGGCGACGATCGGCGTCGAGACACAAGACCCCTCCGCCGTCGTCAACTCGGCGAGTATCGGCGTCGAGGAGCAGAGCGGCGTCGAGGAGCAGAGACCCTCCGCCGTTGTCAACTCGGCAACGATCGGCGTCGAGAAGTGTCACCCCTCCGCCGTCGAGGACAGGCTCACTTCTGTCATCGCAGTCCCATCAGCGATCGACGTCGAGAGCAAAGTCTCCTCTGCCGCCGTCAACTCGGCGTCGAGAATGAGGTCTCCGTCGTCGTCTCGACGACGCTTGGCGTCTAGGGCGAAAAATACCCCTCCGCCGTCGTCTTGCAGACCTTCGACGTCGAAATTGGACACAGCTCCGCCGTCGTCTAGACGACGCTCGGCGTCGAGAGAGAGAGTCGCTCCGTCGTCGGCTTCACATCGCAGTTCGACGTCGAGGCTGCATTCTTCACCTACTTCTCATCGGCGATCGCCGTCGAGACGGCGTTCGACGTCGAGCAGACGGGAGGCCCAACTAGCTAGAAGTCAGGAGCCAAGATCGACGTCTGGAATGCATGCAGGTTCAACGTCGAGAGCACGCTCGACGTCGAGACAAGCCTCGGTGAGGTCTGGGGATGGATCGGTGGTCCTAGTGACGGAGTCAGCCTCGTGCCATTCGTCCTCTCACTCTTCCAAAAGGGCTTCTTCAAGGTCAGCCACTCCGCAGGCTCTCTCCCATAGAGAAGCTTCTAGCCATGTCCGCAAGTCTCCTTCAAGACAAATCAAGGCCCCTTCTGCTGTTCAGTTGTCCCCAAGATGGCTGCTGCCCTTACGTCATTGACAGGACTCAGGGGCGACAAGGCGAATGCAGGAGTATACCAGTCTAGTTCATAGATCTCCTCTTAAGAGATTGGTGGACGAAGTGGACAGAGGGATAGTCAAGACATTCTCCATACTTTCACAGACTTCTATGCTGACTTGTATAGCACACGCAGGGAAAAGCCCCATGATTTCAGCCCCTTCCTTCAGGATATCACACTCGGCTGGCTTAGCGACTCACAGCGGGAGTTTCTGGCTGCGCCCTTTGAGAACAAAGAAATACACAAGGCAATAATGCAGTAATGCAAATGAGATCTGGTAAGGCTCCAGGCTCTGACGGCCTCCCTATCGATTTTTACAAGGCCTACATCGCCCAATTAATTCCAGTTCTTCAACTTGTCTTTAATGATTCACAGGAGCTGGGCTGCCTCCCGCCATCCATGAGGTTGGCATTGATCTCGTCGCTTCTCAAACCCGCAAGCCAGCAGAGTGCTGTGACTCTTACAGACCCCTATCCCTACTCAGTACAGATACTAAGTTCCTTGCAAAGGTCCTCGCTAACCGCCTCAGTTTACTAATGGAGAAATTGTTCCTCCCAGACCAAGCCGGTTTTATACCTGGCCACGCGACCTCCCATAATTTCCGCACACCTTTCTCAGCCCTCCACATGATAGACCCAAAGATACCATTGGCAGCTGTTTTTCTCGATACCACTAAGGCATTCGATTCTGTGGAGTGGGAGTACCTCTTCGTAGTACTCCAGAACATGGGCATGCCGAAGGGCTTCCTCTCTTGGGTCCGTCTGCTATACACTAGTCCCGAGGGAAAAGTCCTTCTTAATGGCCATTCCTCACCTTCATTTCCCATTTCTCGTGGCACCCGTCAGGGGTGCCCGCTCTCACCGCTCTTGTTCGCCCTCGCGGTTGAGCCACTTGCTGCCAAGATTCGATAATATCATCGCGATGAAGCCCTCCGATACCCACTTCGGCATATTCAAATATCCCTTTACGCGGACGACATCACGCTTTGTCAGGGAACCTCAAATAAATCTTAATCCGCTGCTTCGTGAATTTGTGAGATTCGGGGGCCAATCCGGGATTCATATAAATTGGTCTAAGTCCCAACTTTTCCCTCTCTCCACGTCGGTCGCAGAGTTTACCCAGACTTCCCTATTGCATTGTGCCCTGAAGAGGTGAAATACCTCGGCATCTATGTCACCGCAAATCGTGACAAATTACTGCAGCTAAATTACGGTTGTTCTCTTGATGGAATACGGGACAGCGTCACACGGTGGATTGCTCTACCGTTGTCCATTGCGGGATGCATATCCTTTCTTTACTATGCTTAGATCGGAACTTATTCGCCTCACATGGGGCGGCAAGCAACCCAGAATACAATGGGATATCCTCACCAGACCATACTCACAGGGTGGGTTTGATGTTCCAAGTTTTGAGCTCTACTACGCGTGCGCGCAGGCTCATTATGTTTATTTCTGGTTCCACCCCCCCAGATACATGCCTCGGGTAGCGGCTGAACACTGGCTATCCGCTCCCATTCCTCTGGAGGGTGCCATATTTACCACCACTGCCCCTCACACTGCTGGCCCGTCCCCCATCATCAGCACGGTTAAGGCATGGCAAAGCATTGCTACAAGAACCCAGGCCCCCATGCTCTATTCTCCCCTGCTCCCCCTTGCCTATCACCCGAAGATGCCTGTCCTTCAGGAAGGTGTCTTTAAGAAAACCGCAGCCAAATACGGTATTAAAACCTGGGGGGCATCTTTATCTTCACGGTACGTTCCGCACCTCACAGCAACTTTTTTCCACACCACCACCTTCCTCCATGGACATCTTTTTATATATTCGCTTGCGCCAGGGACTCAAGGAGCATACCCCTACCTTACCTAGGGAGCCTCCGGAGGTCACCCCACTGCGCCTCATATTACAGAAGGATGTGGCATCTCACCTGGTCTCTTCCCTCTACCACACTTTGTACATCACTCAGAACATCACACAGAACACGGCTAGGGCCAAATGGTCCGCAGAATTGGGGCTGGCTCTTTCTGATGCTCAATGGGACTACTGTTGTAAACAAACGGAGCATTCTACATTACAAATTCCTCACCGGACATATTGCACTCCAGCCCAGCTCCACCGCTTTATATTTCGCGACAATGTCTGATGTGAGCGCTGTGGGCTTTCGGGGGCTGACTTCTTACATCTGGCCTGGGACTGCAGTGCAATACAGGAGTACTGGTTTTTGGTGTTCGAAGCCCTGAACCAAATGACTTCGCTGCACCTTTCGTTCACTCCCCTTTTCACCCTTCTTGGTTGTACCAAGACACTGGCAGTGACATACCGGAAATTCGTCTCAATCAGTCTCCTCCTTGCCAAACGGCGTATAGCATGTAGGTGGGGTCAGGGCAGGGCACCTAAAGTTAAGGACTGGGTCCGAGACATGGTATTCTGGTAGGAACAAATGATTGCCTTTGCCGAACTGCTTCCCCTCACATCCTGTCCTCGTGACAGTTGGAGGCCTCTTACGGCGTACCTACTTTCTCATCTCCTTGATGGGCCCGGCACCTCAAAATACTAATACTGCAATGCCCGCTTGTTCCCCTCTTTTTGCATAATGTATGTTCTCTTCCAGGGGATCCTCATCAATAGTCATAAGCATTAGAATATTCCCGCCCATGCACAGGACCCAGGAAACACTATATTATATGGGCCCCACATATATATATATATATATATATATATATATATATTCACTGAAAAAACCATAGGTTTCACACACGTTATAGTTAGGAATTAGCATTTAAAAAACCATAGAAATTCAGTGAAAAAACCATAGGTTTCACACATGTTATAGTTAGCTGGACATTTTACTCGTAAAAAACCAATGAAATTGCCCCGTTATAGTTAGTTCAGCTAACTATAACTCGCGCGCCCGCAATGCACTGCTGATGACGTCACATATTACATCACTCATGACATGGTCAGTGACATCACTCATGACATCACTGATGACATCTCAAATGACATCACTGATGACATCACTGATGAAATCATCCTTGTGATAGAGTGGCAGACCTCCTCTTCCCCTAATATAACCTTTGACACACACATTCAAAAATAGAAACTACAATATTCAAAAAAATGGACATACCAATACCAGTTAAAACAACCTTTTCAGTAATTCTAAGATCCACATACACATCCACTCATTCACCAACAGTCCAATTCAGTCACTCATACATGTACTCACTCATCATATGTACTCATACACCTATACATCCTGTTACACAATGCCACTCATCCATAGAGTTACTCACACACATAGTCACTCATGCTAATAAAGAATCAAACATACATTTACTTGCATATACAGTTATACACACACCACCACACTTACTTCTACGGAAACTTACACATACTTAGTCTTTTAAACAATCACTTATAGAAACACATACTTATTCATACAGGAACTCTTTCAATCTCTCACTCTCACATATACTCACATATATACACCAATAGTCACATATACTAGTTTAAAACATATGTAGTTACTCATAAAGACACTATTGAGACAGTCATTCACTCACTAACACACCCATACACACACTCATCCACCCATACAGTCCTGCACACATACTGTGTTCAACACATACAAACAGTGAGTCACTCATTCATGCACCTATGCACTACGTAATACCCCCCACCGAACCATGCAGACACTCAGACTGATACTCAAAAAACCAACTAATAACCTATATAGACACCCATGTAGCTACTCACCAACCCATGCAGCCAATTATACACAAAGTGAGAGACTGATACAGATATTTACATATTTAAACATTACTCACTAAGCCATGTATTCACTATGATACACTTAATCAGTCAGTTACACAATCAATTTTTCAAAAACAAATCATCCATTTAGACACTTATATACCCATTTATTCTTCCATCGACCTTGAGATATACATATATAAAACATATTTAATTTTCAGAATAACACACATTCACTGGATGATGTCATCAGTGATGTCATCAGTGATGTCATTTGAGATGTCATCAGTGATGTCATGAGTGATGTCACTGACCATGTCATGAGTGATGTAATATGTGACGTCATCAGCAGTGCATTGCGGGCGCGCGAGTTATAGTTAGCTGAACTAACTATAACGGGGCAATTTCATTGGTTTTTTACGAGTAAAATGTCCAGCTAACTATAACATGTGTGAAACCTATGGTTTTTTCACTGAATTTCTATGGTTTTTTAAATGCTAATTCCTAACTATAACGTGTGTGAAACCTATGGTTTTTTCAGTGAATTTCTAAGGTTTTTTAAATGCTAATTCCTAACTATAACGTGTGTGAAACCCATGGTTTTTTCAGTGAATTTGCAAGGTTTTTTAAATGCTAATTCCTAACTATAACGTGTGTGAAACCCATGGTTTTTTCAGTGAATTTGCAAGGTTTTTTAAATGCTAATTTTTTTTTTTATTCTTCATTTTTTTCAAACATATTTTTAATTTAATTTTCTTTCCTTTTATAAAGACTATGCTTAAATTTTTAAAATCCTTAAATATTTTTTTTTTAATATATTTTTTAAAATAAACATGTAAAATTTATTTCCAGATTTTTTTTTTTTTTTTTTTTTTTTTTTAGTACGCGTACCGTAAGCTCACGGTAAGCGTACGGTTTACGCAACGTCCGTAATCTATCTACGCTGCTTGCGTATAGTTACGCAATTTGCGTAGCCGCGCGTACTGCGCGTGGGACGCGTGCGCGCTTACGCCACACGCGCACGTTACGCGGAAGTGCCGGGAGTGACTGTTATGCGCATGCGCGCAAGCGCGTGTCTTTTTTATGCGCATGCGTACTTTTTGCCGTAAGCGTACCGTAAGCGTACCGTAAGCGTACGGTAGGTCATGTGATCATGAAACACAACTTTTGATTGGTTGAAACTACTTTCAGTTCTAGAACTCTCCTACACCACACCCATTCCCCTCATTTCTGCTTGTGATCCCTTGGGAGAAGGAGCTGGTTTGTCTTTGGGATACGATGGCAGAACAGCAGAGCTCTTCTGAGAGTGAGGCTAGCACTAGCAGCACTGTCTTGAGGCAGAGATCGAGGAAACAAAAGCCCTCTTATGTATGGGATTATTTTACTTTTCCTGAAGGCCAGCAAAAGGTAAATGCACCCTTAGTGACTTGTAAGCTGTGTAAGCGTGTACTTTCTAGAGGTAATCCTAACAGGAAGTATTCCTTTGGGAATCACACCATGAAGAGACACCTCCAGGATGTACACAGAAGGACACATGGTCATCTTTTTGGAGGTAACTCTTCAGAAAGACAAGCCAGTACATCCACAGCAGCTCAGCCTGAACCATCATCTGCAGGGCTGACTCCTTCTTCTGCAGGTCAGGTGAGCCCTTCATCTGTGGGGGGAGAATCTCCTTTTGCTGGCCCTCTGGAAATCAACCCTCGATTTCGGAAGGTTGATATTCGATGCACATTTTGTCAAGATCTAATTTGCTATAGGGAGACCAGTGTTTCCCTAGTGAACAACAAAATAGATCAACACATTTGTCGCTTTGAATAATTTTCCCATGCTTCCTTTCCTCTGTCCCTGCATGAACACAACGGTTCTTTTAAGAGCCAACCTTATCTTTCATCTTTTTTTTTACATATGTTTTTTAAAACCTTTTTTTTTTTTTTTAAAAAAACACTAAAAATCAATTATCACATTACAAGGTCCTTGAGAGACTACAATTATTAGTATTGACTTACCATACTCACTGAAAAAATATTTATTCATTTGTTTTTTTTAAAAATAGTTTTAAAAATGTTTGTAGTTTTCGAAAATTTTCTATATCTATCTGGAAAAAAAGAAAAAAGTATTAATATTTTTAAAACATTTTATAATACAGTATACATATTTACATTTTTTTCCAAAAAATATTTTTGCCTTATTTTTGCTGTTTTCAGAATATATTGCATTTCACTATAAATTGTGAAAGCAATTGCATTCATCATTTTACAGCGGGCAAAAAAAAATAACAATCTCAAAGATTGTATTAAAAAAGCCCAGAATCTCTTCTCACTTAAACTTATCATTACAGAAATGCATATTATTCAAAAAAAATATCATCTAAAAACAATACTTATTTCTTTAAAATACCGTCTGATATGTTTGTTTCAGAAGTATAATCACAATATTATATCTCAAATAACTCCAAAATACATCTGATTTCATTTCCTTTAGGCCAAATAGTATTTTTTTTTTTTTTTTTGGAATAAATTTTCAAGGGAAATCCATTAAAATTCTAAAGTTTAATCTGTCCAGATCTCACCGATTCTCTGTAACATTTTGGTTCACGAAAATTTTTTGAATAATTTATTTAGTCCACAATAGAATTGCTTACTTTTCCACATGGCCAAATAGTAATTTTTTAAATCATTTTTGAAAAAATTTCCAATGGCAGTCCAATAGCATTCCAAAATTTAAAATGTGCAGAAGTTACCGATTATCTCTAAATTATTGGTTTTTCAAAATTGCATTAAAAATTAAAAAAGTCCACATTACAATTGGTTATCTTTCCTTTAGGCCAAATGATAATTTTAAAAATATTTTTTCTACAAAATTGCAATGGTAATCCAGTAAAATGGTAAAATTATTTTGTCCAGATCTTGCCAAGTCTCTCTAAAATTTAGGTTTCAGGAAGATTAGATAGGAATTTGCTAAATCAAAAGGCAAACGTTGTTTGAAAATCAATTGGGAATCATTACACAGTGTCCAGCCTTTTTCACATTTTAGATAAACTGTGTAATGTCCAGAAGTAACAGTAGGTCCATCATGGAAAATTATTGCAACAGTTACAAAAGTTTTTCCTGAAATTGATAATTGCTGTCCTGTAAACTTCTTTATTAAAGTATCCAATTTTGAACCATCAGCTCTACATCGTTGCATCATTAAAATTACATACTGTCCGTATTCCCTTAAAATTAATGTTGAAAACATGTCAGAATTACACTCACCACATTTCATGCTATGATTAGCATCTTTAACTAATTTTGCAAAAGTGACTGTTTTACTCTCTGGCAATGTCAAATAAATAAACCTTTCATTATCAACAATAGAGCCACATATATTATAACAATTATCACAACTATGTTCCCATTTATAAGAGAGACCAAAAAAAATGTCAATGGGAACTCCTTCTTCTTCCACTACCTGAAGAAAATACATCAAAAATTTGTGTGCATCTTGCTGTTCATTTTGAGAAAACTGTGTTCGTCCTGAACATACATCTAAAAGTTTTCTAATATCAGTAGCACTTTCTATTTGAGTTTTATCTTTACTCAGCTTTTGAAAAAGGAGACTCAGCTCTGAACAGAATCTTTTTCCCTGATTTACTATTATCTGCTCTTGCAAACTTTCCAGATAAAATGCAACATTCAGCACTACATTAGCGTAGCAGTTGACACCAGAGCTATTTTCAAAATGACATCCTACAACCTGTTCTTCATTGTCCTTTTTCTTTTTGCTTGCAATTACATCACTCCTCTTTTTTTTCCTCTTCTCTATATCTTCATTACAGATATTCTCATTTCTCCTTTTACGAGAAACTACACGTTTCTCCAACACAGGATACTGACCTAAATGAGGAGCATAGCTTCTTCTTAATCTATTATACTCCTTTACACAGTTTGTATCAGCACTAACTTTTGAGTCATCAAAGTCTATCATGAATAAACCTGATAATGTTTTGACTCGTGACAAAGCTACATATGCCATACCTTCTTTGAACACAGTTGAACCAATGTTCACAAATGCACAATCTACAGTCAATCCTTGAGACTTGTGGATAGTTACAGCATATGCTAGAGAAAACGGAAACTGCTTCCTACGTACATATAAGTCTTTCACAAGCATAAAACGAACTGTACAACGACAAATATCTTTAACTTCATCTATCTGATCAAATTTTATCTGTAAACATTCAATTCCTTCTTTTTTCTGATAATTAATAAAACCCACAACTCTTCCCATCGCTCCATTCACTAAGCCTTTCTCAACATCCAAATTTCTCCTTAAAAATACTCTACAGTTCATGCAAACATATAGATTTTTTTCTAATCCTGCTGTTTTGGAGATGTTCTTCTCTAGTGAGTCCAATTTATTTTTCAGTTTGCCTGTTACTGTGACAGTAATTCTTCCATCCTTAATTTTGTCCACTGCTTCCAATTTCCTGATCTCTTCCTTTTCCAATTTCAAAAGCTCCTCATTAAATATTGAGCATTCACGTAGAGTTGGCATTAAGCAGATGACACTTTTGTTTTCTGCAATATTCTTGTATATTTTCTCTGCAACTATTTCTTCCTTTGGAAATAAATTATGTAGCAGCCGACTCTGTAATGCTTTTTTCCCAACTTCTGTGAGTAGTCCAATTCTGATATCTTTCAGAATACTTCCATATTCTTCATCGTTTGCTTGCCTCATATTAGTTGTAAGTTCCTTGTACTCAAAGAAGGACCAAATATTTGTATTTCCAATGCTTCCCAATGACTTCTTTGTGTCTTCATGTGTCACAGTATTAAACACTGGTTGTCCTTTAACTGGAGTAAGTTGCAAAAGATCCCCAAAAACTATGACGTGTTTTCCACCAAATAACACGTCATAGTCTGTCTTCAAAATTTGCTGCATTCTTAAATGCACAAAGGCAAGCATTAAGTTTGATACCATGCTCACCTCATCAATAATGAGAACTTGCATCTTCTTCAATACTCTTGAAACTTCCAAGGATGCTTCTCCAGTTAGCTTGTTGAATTGTATTTTGTTCTCATGCTCCACTGGTAACATTAGCAAACGATGTAAGGTGATTCCTTTTATGTTATATGCTGCTAACCCAGTTGGAGCAGTAACCACACAAGACAAAGTAGAATCCGTTTTTTGCTTTAGGTAGCTTCTGATGACTTTAATTAGGAAACTTTTTCCAGTGCCAGCTTGTCCGCTTACATACATCCTGATTGGATGAAATGATGTGCATGAGCACTTTTTTTTTCATGTAGAAATCCGTGATCAATTTTGTTTTTGATCTCTTCATAAATGTGTTGCTGCTCTTGATTCAGTTGTCTTTCCAAATTTTGTAAGTCTATAAATTCTTCTTGAGCTTGATTCATAGCCGTTTCCACTTCATTCATGGCTATTGATGCTTCATTTTCAACGATTGGTTGTCCTAGGGGATCTTGACTGAGTGTTCCAGAACTTTGGCTGTCCTGAGAACTGTCTCTAGCTATTTCTGCTGCAATTGTAGTTTCCTGTTCAATTTCTTCATTTAACATTTGCAGATAAGTTGAGAATGTACTGCATTGTATGCTGTCTTTGCAAGCATTAAAAGAATCTTCATAGCTCTGGAATTCTCCCAGTAGTTCATCCTCTGTACGCCATGGTTTAAACAACTGTAAAAGAGCCAAGTAGTAAAATTCTTTCTTGTCGGTAGTGTCGCAACTCAGCTTCCGGTGATTTATCAAACTTCCTTTGGTTTGCTTCACCAAACATCCTTCTTCACCAACAACTTTATATTTTCCACTGTTGATGTCTTCTGCAGCTTTCCGTGAATAAATGTAGTTCTGCAACACTTCATAGAGACACATGTTCTCCAGATGATGACTTCTCTTGGGATAATATGTGTCCAACATGTTTGTTTTCAATATATCTGTACTTTCTGGGTCATTCTCAGCCAAATATTCAATTTCTCCAACAGATTTCAGTACCCGATTTCTCATTGCTGCAAGGCCTAAACTTGCCCAAATTATTCTTCTTGACTTCGAGTAGAGACTTGCAGAAGATAACCTATCTGAACATTCGTAGGATCCAATTTCTCGATGCGATAACATCTTCAGACTGAAACTGTACAGCTTCTTACTGACAGTCTTCTCGTGAGAAATCTCTTCCCACATTTCCTTCAATTCTGTTTTTTCTGATTTCGTAATGTAAGACGTTACATATCGTGCAACAGCAATGGAATTGTCAGCTACATACTGTATATCCATGTTAGCGTTCCACATGGATAAAATGACTGGGTTGTAGTCATTTATATTTGTTGATTCTTCTTTTCTTTTAAGGTTGTAGGTATTCTTAGGTGATTTTCTTGTGATAGTATGTCTCACAGCTGACATAAAACTGTTGACTCTTCCATTTGAAAGAACAGGTCTAGGAAATCCAAATCGACATTTAGTGTAGTATTTTTCTTTGCTCTTGTATTTCCGTCGACAGTATTTTCCACACCGATGACTTTGGAAACGTAGAACTTGCTCCTTTAACTTGTTCTCTTCTGTGCTTTTTGGTATACCACATGTTGCATATTCTTCAATGTAAGATAACACTGCTTCATCAGTATCTGTTCCAAACTTTGGGGCATCCTTGATCCACAGCAGCATATGAATATGAGGAGCACCTCTTGCCTGGTACTCTTTTCTCCAAAAGAAATCCACTTCTTCTCCAAGGGGTGGATTTTTTTTATTGCAGATGAAGGACATCATAGCCTCAAATCTATGATTGAAATATCTGCAAACATTAACCGGATCCAATGAGCACAGTTCTCCTGCTGTCTTGTATTCGATGTTTTTAATGTTTGAATTGGCCTCTCGTAGAAAATCCAGTAAATCATCCCAAGCGTACTCGGCACAGCTTAGGGTAAGGAACCATGTTGGTGTTCCTAAATTGCGTAACATGCATTTTAGTTCACCATGGCGTCGGTACCAATATTCATTTGTCCCACGCTGACAAGCCATCAGATTGATCAGTTGTGTTTCCAAATGATCATCTCGGTGCTGCACTTTCTCCATAAAATCCTTAGCAGACACATTTTGTAAATGTACTCCACTTTTTAAAATGTGATTTACTGCATAAGACAGTGCAGACAAGTCGCTTTCAAATAAAAGATGGAACAAATAAGGAATACTTTGTCGAAATCTGGGATCTTCAGCATATAGTCTTGTAGTCCGATACTCTGAAGCTGGAATCTGTTCTGGACGTTCATCGTATCGTCCTCCTTTTCCTTTAGGAAACAGCTGGGGAAAACATCGAGCTTCCAAGCTCTCCTCCCATACACTCACGGGATTTCCTTTTGCTTTCTTCATCTGAAAGAGATCAATATTGTCTCCCATAACTTCTTTCGAATGGAGAGGATGTATGCTAAAATGTTCATAAATTTCTTCTTCCTTTGACTTGTCCACTTTTTCAATTTGTCCAGTTGGTGTTTCTGTGTGTTCTTGAAAATCTTCTTCTTCTTCTTCTTCTTCTATATAAATTGATTCATACCATTTGTTATTTTTTTTCAAATACAAATTTGCTCTTTGTACTTTCCGCACATCTACCAGCTCCTGCCAAATCTTCTTATTCTTTGTAGGTACACCATTAACCAGAATAATTAATGGTTCAGTTTCCAAAGTATCCGCATCAATAGTTTCCATATTTTTTTTCAAATCCAAGGGCAAATACACCACTCTACCTTTTAAACCTCTCAGTAAATCTGAAGGAGGTAATTTACCAGTTTTGGGCTCCATACGTACTATGGTCTGGAACGGATGAACACATTGAATGAGTATAGACTCATATGTATTTAATTCAGAAAGTTCAGCAGGAATAGCATCCAATTCTAAATTATTATGTACAGCTCTGGTCGGCATTCTATTTTCCTCTAACTTGTTGTAACAGTATTTACAAATACGCTGATCTTCACCCAATTCAAAACAATTTTCAAGAAATATATATGTGGCAAAATCCATCCACTTATAATTATCTTCATTTTCACTCTTTCTGTAGAGATCAACATTCCTAGTTTGTTTTCTATAATGAGTTCTGCGGCAACAAATACAAGTAACATTTGGTCTTTCATTAGAGACTATTGCAAATTTTGTTATGTGATCATTAAATGTGTTACTTACAGAGGGTTCTACATTCTCTTCCACTTCTGCCTCATTTACTGTGTCCTTCTCTGCACTGTTTTGTTCAGGACCAAAGTAACAAAACTGAATTTCATCAACAACCTTCTCTACATCTGATACCGTTCCTCGGAACAGAGCCCTATTCAATTCATTTAACTTTATTGCTGGACTTTTGGCAAAATACAACCGTCTCACAAACTTTCTCATTTCAGTATGATGAACAGCCAGCATCCTAAAATGATGGAAAACACTATTGCACACTTTTCTAGATAGACAAGCAAGAGAATGACCCTGCAAACCAGTATTCTCTCTCACTCTGCATGGATCCAGACTTTGAAGCACCTTAATCTTTTGTTTTACACTTTTTTTACTATATTCTCTTAGAAACTCTCGAAATCTGTCAATAGATTCCTGACGCACAGTGCAAATACTACTACAATTCCAAGTGTACACTGGGGCTTTAGGACGTCTCCCCATTGCCTCATCTGCCATCACTTGTACCTCATCTCTTGGAACCATTATCTCCTTCTCCATTATGCAACCATTTTTTACTTCGTATGAACGACCTCTGGTGTCAACTGCATGCAGCAAACTATTACTTTGAAAATAGCTCTCTTTATTAAAAAAAGGTTCACTACTTGAACTATGCATCCACTTTCCTAAAAACACTTTACAAAAGTTTGTTCTGTTCACTACTCTTTTGCTTTTGCTTTGTGATTTCAGTACATTAACCATTTTATCTAATGTACGCATCCTATTCAAAATTAATATGAATAGTTTCCTTTTTAATTCTAATGCTTTTGCTGCAATGGCTTCAATTTCTTTTTTTCTCTTGTAATATTTTGCCTTTTGCTTATATTTCTTTACATCCTTTATCAAATTGGACATAACTCTTCTCTGAAACATTTTTCTACGTATCTCTTTAAACGCTGTTTTTCTGTTTATGTTAAACTTTTCAATTGCAGAAGGTATATTTGCATTAACTAAATTCTCAATTTTTTGCTGTTCTCTATGTTTTGTTACATTTTTCCGAGGACAGACATTTTGTACATTTTTCTTTGTTTTGAATATTTTGTTAAGAAATTGTTTTTTCTGCTTACCAGAAGATTTTTTCTTTTTCCCAACATGAGCATCTTCTACTAACTTTGGTCCTCCAGTTGTCTTCAAATATAGTTTTTTTTTTAGCGTTTTTTGAACTCGAGATTTTGTAGGCATCTTAAATTTTGTTCACTGTTCTTCAGCAATACCTGAAAAAAACAAAAAAAAAATCCTTTATTGTATTTAAATATATTACTACATTTGTTTTCACAATAGTCACAAAACAAAATTTCTTTGCCAATTTGAATGCACACAAACTGCTCTTTTTTTTGGGCAAGTGAAAATCTCTTTTACAAACTGTCACATTATGAAACCACTTTTCAGATTTTTTAAAAAGCTCATGTCCACAGTGCTACACTCCAGCAAGGGCAACCAGCCTTAGTGAAGCTCAATGTATTTGCATTACAGACTGAAACCTGAAAACCCCACTCGCTTGTAAATACTTTGCATGACTATACACGGCAAGCACATGGGTGTGTGCTAAGACTCTGCTTCTTCCCCAAAAAATTCGCTCCCCCTTTCCATCTAATGCAACTGTGAAATCACCAGAGCAAGACGCAATAAATCTCTGCCTATAATTCCTCTATGCATACAGAGTCATGTTTTCACATTAGTCCCAAAACGAAATTTCTTTGCCATTTTGAAAGCACACTTACTGCTCTTTTTTTTTTGGGCCGAGTGAAAATCACTTTTACAGACTGACACATTATGAAACCTTTTTTAAAAATTTATTTAATTGCACATGCCCAAGCTGTTTTTTTTTCAGACCACCACCATGTGTATTCTCTGTGTCTGCCTACACTCCAGCAAGGGCAACCAGCCTTAGTGATGCTGAATGTATTTGCATTACAGACTTAAACCTGAAAACCTCACTGGCTTCTAAATACTGTGCATGACTATACATGGCAAGCACATGGGTGTGTGCTAAGCCTCTGCTTCTTCCATAAAAAATTCGCTCCCCCTTTCCATCTAATGCAACTGTGAAATCACCAGAGCAAGACGCAATAAATCTCTGCCTATAATTCCTCTATGCACACAGAGTCATGTTTTCACATTAGTCCCAAAACGAAATTTCTTTGCCATTTTGAAAGCACACTTACTGCTCTTTTTTTTTCGGGCCGAGTGAAAATCACTTTTACAGACTGACACATTATGAAACCTTTTTTAAAAATTTATTTAATTGCACATGTCCAAGCTGTTTTTTTTTCAGACCACCACCATGTGTATTCTCTGTGTCTGCCTACACTCCAGCAAGGGCAACCAGCCTTAGTGATGCTGAATGTATTTGCATTACAGACTTAAACCTGAAAACCCCACTGGCTTCTAAATACTGTGCATGACTATACACGGCAAGCACATGGGTGTGTGCTA
Organism: Triturus cristatus; assembly: GCF_964204655.1. NCBI lineage: Eukaryota > Metazoa > Chordata > Amphibia > Caudata > Salamandridae > Triturus > Triturus cristatus. The sequence continues at coordinate 424,391,942 of NC_140579.1, forward strand.
AGCCTCTGCTTCTTCCCCCAAAAATTCGCTCCCCCTTTCCATCTAATGCAACTGTGAAATCACCAGAGCAAGACGCAATAAATCTCTGCCTATAATTCCTCTATGCACACAGAGTCATGTTTTCACATTAGTCCCAAAACGAAATTTCTTTGCCAATTTGAAAGCACACTTACTGCTCTTTTTTTTTCGGGCCAAGTGAAAATCTCTTTTTACAATTTGAAATCACTTTTACAGACTGACACATTATGAAACCACTTTTTTTTCTTTTATTTAAATGCACATGTCCAAGCTGTTTTTTCAGACCACCACCATGTGCATTCTCTGTGACTGCCTACACTCCACCAAGGGCAACCAGCCTTAGTGATGCTGAATGTATTTGCATTACAGACTTAAACCTGAAAACCCCACTGGCTTCTAAATACTGTGCATGACTATACATGGCAAGCACATGGGTGTGTGCTAAGCCTCTGCTTCTTCCCCCAAAAATTCGCTCCCCCTTTCCATCTAATGCAACTGTGAAATCACCAGAGCAAGACGCAATAAATCTCTGCCTATAATTCCTCTATGCACACAGAGTCATGTTTTCACATTAGTCCTAAAACGAAATTTCTTTGCCAATTTGAAAGCACACTTACTGCTCTTTTTTTTTAGGGCCAAGTGAAAATCTCTTTTTACAATTTGAAATCACTTTTACAGACTGACACATTATGAAACCACTATTTTTGATTTATTTAATTGCACATGTACAAACTGTTTTTTTTTCAGACCACCACCATGTGCATTCTCTGTGACTGCCTACACTCCACCAAGGGCAACCAGCCTTAGTGATGCTGAATGTATTTGCATTACAGACTTAAACCTGAAAACCCCACTGGCTTCTAAATACTGTGCATGACTATACATGGCAAGCACATGGGTGTGTGCTAAGCCTCTGCTTCTTCCCCAAAAAATTCGCTCCCCCTTTCCATCTAATGCAACTGTGAAATCACCAGAGCAAGACGCAATAAATCTCTGCCTATAATTCCTCTATGCACACAGAGTCATGTTTTCACATTAGTCCTAAAACGAAATTTCTTTGCCAATTTGAAAGCACACTTACTGCTCTTTTTTTTTAGGGCCAAGTGAAAATCTCTTTTTACAATTTGAAATCACTTTTACAGACTGACACATTATGAAACCACTATTTTTGATTTATTTAATTGCACATGTACAAACTGTTTTTTTTTCAGACCACCACCATGTGCATTCTCTGTGACTGCCTACACTCCACCAAGGGCAACCAGCCTTAGTGATGCTGAATGTATTTGCATTACAGACTTAAACCTGAAAACCCCACTGGCTTCTAAATACTGTGCATGACTATACATGGCAAGCACATGGGTGTGTGCTAAGCCTCTGCTTCTTCCCCAAAAAATTCGCTCCCCCTTTCCATCTAATGCAACTGTGAAATCACCAGAGCAAGACGCAATAAATCTCTGCCTATAATTCCTCTATGCACACAGAGTCATGTTTTCACATTAGTCCTAAAACGAAATTTCTTTGCCAATTTGAAAGCACACTTACTGCTCTTTTTTTTTCGGGCCAAGTGAAAATCTCTTTTTACAATTTGAAATCACTTTTACAGACTGACACATTATGAAACCACTATTTTTGATTTATTTAATTGCACGTGTCCAAGCTGTTTTTTTTTCAGACCACCACCATGTGCATTCTCTGTGACTGCCTACACTCCACCAAGGGCAACCAGCCTTAGTGATGCTGAATGTATTTGCATTACAGACTTAAACCTGAAAACCCCACTGGCTTCTAAATACTGTGCATGACTATACATGGCAAGCACATGGGTGTGTGCTAAGCCTCTGCTTCTTCCCCCAAAAATTCGCTCCCCCTTTCCATCTAATGCAACTGTGAAATCACCAGAGCAAGACGCAATAAATCTCTGCCTATAATTCTTCTATGCACACAGAGTCATGTTTTCACATTAGTCCCAAAACGAAATTTCTTTGCCAATTTGAAAGCACACTTACTGCTCTTTTTTTTTCGGGCCAAATGAAAATCTCTTTTTACAATTTGAAATCACTTTTACAGACTGACACATTATGAAACCACTATTTTTGATTTATTTAATTGCACGTGTCCAAGCTGTTTTTTTTTCAGACCAACACCATGTGTATTCTCTGTGTCTGCCTACACTCCAGCAAGGGCAACCAGCCTTAGTGATGCTGAATGTATTTGCATTACAGACTTAAACCTGAAAACCCCACTGGCTTCTAAATACTGTGCATGACTATACACGGCAAGCACATGGGTGTGTGCTAAGCCTCTGCTTCTTCCCCAAAAAATTCGCTCCCCCTTTCCATCTAATGCAACTGTGAAATCACCAGAGCAAGACGCAATAAATCTCTGCCTATAATTCTTCTATGCACACAGAGTCATGTTTTCACATTAGTCCCAAAACGAAATTTCTTTGCCAATTTAAAAGCACACTTACTGCTCTTTTTTTTTTCGGGGCAAGTGTAAATCACTTTTACACACTGACACATTATGAAACCACCATGTGTAACTACAACAAAAACAATTCCCATTTCTATTATTCATTTCTTAAGTTACCACATACATACCCTCTCAAACTGTAAACTCACCTTTAAAATTAGTTAGTTGTGAAAGAAATGTGACACTCAAACAGCAGATTATCAGAGCCAGGATCTCTGTTGTGTTCACCTCTCTCCTCTCAGCAGAACCAGATAATGGCAAACTTTCCCTCTATTTTTCCACACATATACATGTAAGTTTCAAATCTCAGTGCTTCCCCCTTTTTTTCACATGTAATCACACATTTCTATTGGTTGAAAACGAACCCTTTTCCAAAAGTACCCTTCCCCCAACTTGACTTCTGCCTAGTACCCTTCCCCCAACTTGACTTCTGCCTGCTACCATAGCAACAGCTCATGGAACACTGCTGTGTGCAGTTAGGTCAGAAGTTCGACACACAATGTTTCAATTCCACAGAGCAAGAGTGCTTGACTTTTCAAACCTAACAGCAAATCCATAGTACTGTTCTTTGGTTACACATTTTTTTGTACCAATACAAAACATGCTTCTATTAATTTTCACATACAGCCTAGTTTTTATTCTAGAATGGTATGAAACAGCCAATCAGTTCTTTTTGTTTTAAAAAAATATGTATGCCTCCATTTCCAAACTGTCTTTCTTTTCATATTGCCATTCTACTGAAAGACACCTCCTGAGTGCATCCAGTTCTCCTTTGAAGATGTTCACAGTGTGGATTGTAGGGCACAGCTATGTCTTCTGGAGTGAAAAGTATGCAGAGAAAACAGATATGGTGAGAGACCTTGCTTTGCCAAATGTAGACATTAAATGGATTGGTCAGAGAGGGTTAAAGTGGCACCAATTGATGCCATTGGTGAAATCCTTCATTCAAATCCAACACCCTGACCTCATAATAGTGCACTGTGGTGGCAATGACCTAGGCACTTTGACTGGGGTAGGTCTGGAAATGCTTATGAAGGACACCTTTGCACAACTGTTTTCACTTTTCCCTAAAACTGCCTTTGTGTTTTCCAACATATGCCAAAGGCAAAAATGGAACTGGTCCAATCATTTCTGTCCACAGATTGACAAAGCAAGAAAGCACGTCAACAAATCTGTTTCTGCTTTCCTCCGTGACTATGGTATGGGTGCCATTTACCACAACAACTTGCGTTATGACATGCAAGACATTTATAGAGGAGATGGTGTGCACTTCAATGATGAAGGGAACAGAGTCTTCCTCTTGAACCTTAGACTCTGCATCGGTACTTACTTGTAGGTACCACTAAAAAAATGACTTCATAAACACAACAGCTCTTTTTAGAGCTCCCTAATTTCTAAACTCTTAAATCTGCTTTTCATTTATCTATTTTTATTTTTTTACCGTACGCTTACCGTAAGCTTACCGTACGCGTACCCCGTGATTTTTTTTAAAATCAATAAATGTTTTTTTTGTATTTTTCTGTCCTTCTTTGACCCCCTTACAAATGTTAGGGGGTCTGTAACTCTCCTCATTGCCCCCTTTCCTTGTTTTCACTCTTTTTTTTCAGAGTGAAATACACAAAATGGCGGCCGCCGCTTCCTGGTTTCGGCCGATTCGAATGTTTACTAAGATCTAACAGCCAATCAGAATCGCGCTCGCGCACGCCGCCGTACGCTTACCGTAAGCGTACGGTAAGCGTACCGTAAGCGGGCTCAGATATATATATTGATTTAAAGGCTATTTTCTCAGAATCTACTGAACAGATTTACACCAAACCTACAAAAGGCACTTCCTTGACCTAGGGACTACCTCTCTGCCAAATTTTGAGTAATTCTGTTCAGCCGTTCGGGCTGTAGCTCGTTCTAAAGGTCCTATGGAAAAATGCATGGGGAAAATGCGTTTTGGGACCCCCCTTTTATCTCAGCCCCCGCTTGACGGATCCCCCCGAGACTTTCAGGGTAGGAGCGGAGCGTAGCGCCCCACCTATTTTGAGAAATTCGCGAGGATTCGTCGACCGGCGCCAAAGTTATTCAAAATAGAATGTTGAGGTTTTCCTATGGAAACGTGGTCCTAACTATAACTACCTACTGGCGACCGCCAGTAGGTAATATATATATATATATATCAGCAAAGGATTCCTTTTACCAAAAAGGAAAGTCGACGCCTTGTCTGTTGCGCAAAATTCTTTAATCAGTCAACCCAAAAACGTTAGACGCGTTTCGCCTTGTTCACCAACGATTAGGATAAAGTTTTCAGCCATTTTTAAAATAAACGGTGATAACGTGAGAAGTGAAGAACTACTAAATCATAGAAAGTGTAAACAGACTCGTAGTTCGGAACAAATTCGACTTAAATATAAGCTCACGGTTTCATTTGTAAAACAATTCGTGCATTCCAAGTAAAATATCATTGCTCGAAATTCCTTCGTGACTTATACACAATGCTTGTTTGGGCCCTGTAATTCACAATTTTCAATTATCACAGATTCGAACCGTGTTCAGTACAGTAATAATAAATACAAATACAAGTGCAAAGCGGTCGCCGCCCCAGTGGGCTGAAACCACTGTCCCAGTGGAAAAAATCAACAAATACAACCCTTCGTTCGAAATATCTAGCCCAAGTGGGCAGACTTGGCACTGTTCTAAACCCATGAGCAAATTCATTATATCATTTTCCGAACTGTATTAGTCTGTGTAAAGTGCTTGTGCTGGTTAAAATAAGTTCTAAAACTTACTCATGTTACATGTTAAAATCGGGATAGGGAGGCAAGCTTAAGGGGATTCATAGGTGTGTGTGAAAGTCCTCCTCAATATTCAGACCTTCCGGAATTTTAGTATTGAGGCGGATGATGTAACTCGATTCCAATTGCCTCAGTTTTTTCACTCGATCACCTCCTCTTGCGCTTACCGGAACTGCATCAATTACGTAGTACTCAAGCCCTTGATGTCTCTTTTGTGGTACTGATCAAAGTGTCTGGCCACGGGGTAGGTTTTATCCCCATTCTTAATGGCCCTAAGGTGCTGGAGGATACGCTTGTGTACAGGGAGGATTGTGCTGCCCACGTACCGCAGGCCACATGGGCACCGCAGTACGTAGACAGCAAACTCAGTTTTACAGGAGTAATATCCCTTGATTTTACTTTCATGGGATGATAGACCTCCCGCAAAGGTAGATGTATTCCTGCCATGGATACAGGCCTTGCATTTCGTACACTTGACAAATCCTTCCTTCCTTTTAAGCCAAGTTTTAGGCATCTGCCCCTGTATCGCTGGCAGCATATTAGTAACCAGTGACTGCTTCAGTGATTTGGCTTTTCTGAAGGTTATTAAGGGTTTGCGTCCCACTAACTTCTTGAGCACAGGATCATTGGCAATAATATGCCAATGCTTTTGTAAGATCTTATGCAAGCTACCCTCTTGAGTGTTGAAGCTAGTGATCAGTCTACATTGGTCCTCGTTGCTAGTGGCTTGGATGCCTGTTCTTTGTCCTTGGCTAAAAAGTATTGCCTCCCTTGATGTTTTTTGTGCTTTCCAAATTGCTGTATTAACCCAAGTCTGAGGGTACCCTCTGGCTGAGAAGCGTCCCTTTAAGCAGCCCAGTTCTTCGTTTAAATCATGAACATTGCTGCAATTCCTCATAGCCCTGAGGCATTCGCCATAGGGAATGCTTCTTACTAAATTTTTCGGGTAGAAGCTGGAGGCATGCAGTAGGGTGTTACCATCTGTGGCTTTACGGTAAAGTTTAGTCTCCAATTTGCCATTAGAAATGTAGACAGTTACATCCAGAAAATTGACATTAGTCTCACTGATCTCATGTGTTAGTTTCAAATTTAGGTCGTTAACCTGCAATACATTGACAAAGTCTCTGCCACTCTCATGGGATCCCTTCCATACAACAAAGAGATCGTCAATGTAACGACACCAAAACATCACATTTTCTTGCCATTCTCTGGGGAACTGCGATTGGACCACCTGCTCCTCCCACCAGCCCATATGCAAATTCGCATAGCTGGGGGCAAAGCAGGTGCCCATCGCAGTCCCGCATGTCTGATGGAATAGTTCACCATTAAAAAGAAAAAAGTTGTTGTTAAGGCAAGTGGAGATCATCGTCAACAACATCTGAGTGTGGTGCCATAACTGTAATGGTCTCTCTCCCAAATAGAATTTTACAGCATTAAGACCGTCTGTGTGCCTAATGCTTGTATAGAGAGTTGTGGCCTCAATTGTCATCAATAAGAAGTCGGATTCCCACGGTATGTCATAGATTTTACGTAAAAAGTCACCCGTATCCTGAATAAAGGACGGGAGCTTTTTCACCATGGGTGCTAAAAAGTAATCAACATATTTAGAGGTGTTTTCAAAGGCACTGGCAATTGCCGAGATAATTGGCCTACCCGGGGGGTTTTCCATATTCTTATGGACTTTGGGTATCAGATATAACACCGGTGTAGTTGGATTAGTGATTTTCAAAAATAACATTTCATCGTTACTAATTAATCCACTCCTAAACCAACCCAGCAGTAAATCATTGTACTTGACATGGCTAGCAGACATTGTATCTTTGTTAACTCTCACGTAATTTGTCTTATTATTGAGTTGCTTGTACGCTTCCTTAAGGTACTGATCTTTCCCCCATAAGACCACGTTGCCCCCTTTATCTGCATCGCGAACAATACATGCATCATTATTAGTCAGTTTTTTCACTAAAGCATGGTACTCTTTGTCATGTTGGGTAAATTATTGTTTTTTTGTTTTTAATATGCGGCATAGGTTTTTCACATCGTTAACCACCAGGTCATTGTACACATCTACAGAATCTCTGTTAGTCATTGGTGTGAATTTGGACTTTAACTTGAAACTGGTAGGTGCATTTTGCTCAATGTTCAAGTTTTCATTGTGCGCTAGGCTAAGCGCTTGTTGCAGGGTATTCGGCATTTCCTGCGAAGCAGGTGCATGTTGACTGGTGTCATTGTCCAAATCCGCCATTACCATCATTAGGTTCATATCCTCTACTGCTAAGTCTGCAGAATCATCAGCTGAAGATCCTTTCATTGGTCCAGCCGGACGTTTAGGAGCCACTGCAAAAAACTTCTTTAGTTTGAGTGATCTGGTGAATTTGAAAATATCCACCCACATAGTCAATGTCTGCTTTAGGACAGTAGGATAAACCTAATTTGAGAATGTCTTGATCCTTGTCAGATAGCACAATGTCTGTGAGGTTAACTACTGTAGCAACCTTGCTCTGATCTACTTGTTGGATTTCAATATCTTTTTGCTGCTGCCGGTGGAATTGCTTTGCGCCTTTGCACCGTCGCTGCCTCTGCCTCTTCCTCTTGGAGGCCTTGCATTTGGCAGGGGGCGGGGGCGGAGATTGAACCGTCTTTCCTCTCTTAAAAAATCAAATTCATCAATAACTGATGGGACTTGAACTCCACTGCTCGGCCCTTCCTCCAAGTCGGTATCCAACTCAGAACTCTGCAGACTGCTTAAATCGGATTGCTGGTTCTGTCTGTTCCCACTGACAGCGCTCAATTTTTGTTTCCGCAAATTGTCGAACTTTTTCGCAAAAGTATAAATCTGACCCCGGTCGTAGTCGATTTTATCACGCCGAAATTTTTGCGCCTTCCTTTCTTTAATTGTACATTCGAGTTTGGCCAGGCGATCTTTCATTCCCACCGTGAATTTAGTGATCACATCCTGGTCCGTTTCTTTGTTCAACATTTGCATAATCTGATTGATTTCCTCCAAGATCTTAGCCCCATCGATCTCTGCGTATTTCACGAGGATCATTAACATTCTGCTAGAGGCATCTTGGTTGTTCTCCGCCCATTCCCTTAGCATGTCGGGGTTGGGGTCCTCATACGTGGGTGCCACCAGGATCCTGAGCCCTCTGGGGATCCTCTTAACTTCAAGGTAGCGCTGTAGCGATTTAGCTTTCCACCATTTAGAGAGTTCTGCGCGCTTCAGCTTCTCCAATCTTCTTAGCCGTACCGTCACGTCAGAAACTTTGGCATTACTCACTGATGCAGTACTCATATGAGTGACAGTTGTTGTGTCATTAAATATCGATAGCGTCGCCTCCTGCCTTTCTTGCAATTCTATGGCTGACATTATATGTTGAGATGGTATCTTCGGGTTAGTCCCGGCGCACAGAACCGCAAGCGTCCACTATTCATAATAAATGGGACTTTAACTTTGCTAACTGGCTTTCCCTCCTCCCATCCGCATTCAGCGCTCGCTTACCTCCGAAGATCAGTCAGGCTCCTCGGGTCCTCCGACTCGGAGAGTACTGCTTCAACCTCGGGGCCACTGCGTGCCGCTCTTGGTATACGGTGTGTATCCACACAATCCCGACTTCTCGGATGGGGGGGTGGCGGCTAACAAACTGCTCCTCCGAGTTGCTTCGGTATGCCCACCACCTCCAGAACAGAGGGCGCGTCGACGAGCGGGCCTCCAAAGCACGGCCCGGAAATATCAGCAAAGGATTCCTTTTACCAAAAAGGAAAGTCGAGGCCTTGTCTGTTGCGCAAAATTCTTTAATCAGTCAACCCAAAAACGTTAGACGCGTTTCGCCTGCGATGCAGGCTTGTTCACCAACGATTAGGATAAAGTTTTCAGCCACTGGGACAGTGGTTTCAGCCCACTGGGGCGGCGACCGCTTTGCACTTGTATTTGTATTTATTATTACTGTACTGAACACGGTTCGAATCTGTGATAATTGAAAATTGTGAATTACAGTGCCCAAACAAGCATTGTGTATAAGTCACGAAGGAATTTCGAGCAATGATATTTTACTTGGAATGCACTAATTGTTTTACAAATGAAACCGTGAGCTTATATTTAAGTCGAATTTGTTCCGAACTACGAGTCTGTTTACACTTTCTATGATTTAGTAGTTCTTCACTTCTCACGTTATCACCGTTTATTTTAAAAATGGCTGAAAACTTTATCCTAATCGTTGGTGAACAAGCCTGCATCGCAGGCGAAACGCGTCTAACGTTTTTGGGTTGACTGATTAAAGAATTTTGCGCAACAGACAAGGCGTCGACTTTCCTTTTTGGTAAAAGGAATCCTTTGCTGATATTTCCGGGCCGTGCTTTGGAGGCCCGCTCGTCGACGCGCCCTCTGTTCTGGAGGTGGTGGGCATACCGAAGCAACTCGGAGGAGCATATATATATATATATATATATATATAAATAAGCAATTGCAGACTAATAAACACCAGAGCTGAATCATGCTGTAAGGAATTTCCACTATACATGAAAAACATGCATTAGAAACAGGAGAAACAACAATAAAATTTGTTTAGAAACTGTTTTAATGCTCAGCAAACAGTAGAAATCCTCATAAAACACTGAAAGCATAGGAAGCTCCCAGGCTGCATTGCAAATACCCAGTCTAACAAGACTGAAAAGCTAACCTGTAGCTGCATAGCAATAAACTGACACCGTGCCTTTAACCCCTTCAGCGCGGCGTGGATTACCGCGCCGTGCTGAAGGTTCGTTGCGCGGGCGGGGCCGTGACGGAGCGGTTCCGTCATACGCACAGCGCGACCGATGCGCATGACGGAACCGCTCCGTCATGCGCATCGAAAGGGTTAAGGCACACCTGACCCCCAGCTTCCCATCATGCCTCAGGGGTGATAGTTAGGTCAGTTGTTCTTTCCGGCTCCTTCAGGAAGGATCCTGGCAACACAGCTCCACTCTTTTCTGATTTTTGTCAGAAAATATTTTCACTTTTCACAACTTTTATACCTTACTTCGACGTCTTTCATCATTTGAAGTAAGAAGCTGTCTTTTTTGACAGGTTTGGGCATTTTTTTAACAACTTAAAATGCCATCTCTTTTTGACCCTTGCCCTTCTTGTGGTAAAAAGAAGGGCAAAACAGACACTCATGGGCTCTGTATTCTTTGTCTGCCTGAGGATCATGATCCTAAGACCTGCCCTCACTGCCAGAACCTGTCCAGAAGAACTTTAAAGGACAGGGAAAGAATTCGCCTGTTTGGCCTGGCAGATAGATCATCTAGAGGAAGGTCTCCGGTAAGGAAGGGCTCCAAGAGGTCTAGAACGCCTTCTAGAAGCAAGTCCTTGCGTCCTTCTGCTTCTTCAGGTGGGTCATTCATCTAAGAAAAGACCTTCGACAGCGGGCTCGCCGTCGAGAAAAGGTACGTCATCGACATCGAAGACTCGAGATCCTCCGCCATTGTCAACCCGGCGACGATCGGCGTCGAGAGACAAGACCCCTCCGCCGTCGCCAACCCGGCGACGATCGGCGTCGAGACACAAGACCCCTCCGCCGTCGTCAACTCGGCGAGTATTGGCGTCGAGGAGCAGAGCGGCGTCGAGGAACAGAGACCCTCCGCCGTTGTCAACTCGGCAACGATCGGCGTCGAGAAGTGTCACCCCTCCGCCGTCGAGGACAGGCTCACTTCTGTCATCGCAGTCCCATCAGCGATCGACGTCGAGAGCAAAGTCTCCTCTGCCGCCGTCAACTCGGCGTCGAGAATGAGGTCTCCGTCGTCGTCTCGACGACGCTTGGCGTCTAGGGCGAAAAATACCCCTCCGCCGTCGTCTTGCAGACCTTCGACGTCGAAATTGGACACAGCTCCGCCGTCGTCTAGACGACGCTCGGCGTCGAGAGAGAGAGTCGCTCCGTCGTCGGCTTCACATCGCAGTTCGACGTCGAGGCTGCATTCTTCACCTACTTCTCATCGGCGATCGCCGTCGAGACGGCGTTCGACGTCGAGCAGACGGGAGGCCCAACTAGCTAGAAGTCAGGAGCCAAGATCGACGTCTGGAATGCATGCAGGTTCAACGTCGAGAGCACGCTCGACGTCGAGACAAGCCTCGGTGAGGTCTGGGGATGGATCGGTGGTCCTAGTGACGGAGTCAGCCTCGTGCCATTCGTCCTCTCACTCTTCCAAAAGGGCTTCTTCAAGGTCAGCCACTCCGCAGGCTCTCTCCCATAGAAAAGCTTCTAGCCATGTCCGCAAGTCTCCTTCAAGACAAACCAAGGCCCCTTCTGCTGTTCAGTTGTCCCCAAGATGGCTGCTGCCCTTACGTCATTGGCAGGACTCAGGGGCGACAAGGCGAATGCAGGAGTATACCAGTCTAGTTCATAGATCTCCTCTTAAGAGATTGGTGGACGAAGTGGACAGAGTGAGTCCTCCCAGGCATACGCACGAGAGGTCCTCTGAGAGATGGCGCTTTGCATCGCGTTCCCCCAGGCGAGAAGAACGTGCAGTCAGATCACCAGAAAGGAGGCCCCCTGCTCATCGACGAAGTAGAAGAACACCATCTACTTCCTTGTAGGAGAGTAGGGTCTGCTTTCTATGTTCACCCCCACTTTTTGCTTTTGTTTCACTGGTTTTCGACTTAGATGTGGCTGTGGGCCTGCTAATCAGACCCACAGCCCAGCTGTTTTCTCTCTAAATTCATACTATGTACTTTAGGTACATAACCCAATTGGTAAGGATCACCTTCTAGGGTCCTGTACAGTGTACCTTAGGTACCCAGGGCATAGGTGTACCCTAGGCCTACCAGGGGCTGCAGCATGTATTATGCCACCCCTGGCTGGCCTTCCATTATGACACAACTGGCTGATCACTCAGCTGAGGCAAGGTCGTGTAATCACCCCTTGCTTAGGTGTAGTATTCCTATACCTACCTTATATGTAGACACATGGGTAACCTATCAGTCACTCCTATGGCAGGCCTTAACAATCCTGAAGGCAGAGTGCCTGGTAACATGTGAGATGGTGCTCTATCATGAGCTGAGCCTGTCTGCAGCTTTCGGAACCATGTCCTTATAGCTGTTCTATGATATCGCCTACCATATACTCTTAAAGTGCCTTATAATCCTCGCGTTTATGGTAACTATGGTTTGGCTTTATCAAAACATGTCGTGTAAGGTGTCTAACACTTTGGAATACTACCCCCACACCATTTCTGGCGGTGAGGATAGTATTCCTCCCTTCTAGAGGGAGAAGACATGTTGAAGACCTACTACCCGGTTAAAGTTAACCAGAGCCCCAGCATCCCAAAATGGATGCTGCTGCCACAGACACAAGTCTGACCTCCTGCTGCTGGGAGTCCTTCCAGCGAGGGAGGCTTGGACAATATGTTTCCTGCCTTGGGAGGTGCTAGCACCACCCTAGACAGGCCTTAGTGTATTGGGGCAGGGAGGGATGAATGAAACGAGACACTGCCTGGGGTACACAAGGTGTCCCATGCATAGTCCAGCTCAAACCGGTGCTGGGGCACTCCAGCCCCCGTCCTGGCGCGAAACTGGACAAAGCGAAGGGGGTGTAACCACCCCTCACCCTGGTCCCGCCCATAGGAGGGACCTAGCAGGTAACCCAGCCCCCCAGATTAGTATAAGAGTGGGAGCTGAGTCCCTAGGACTTTGGATTATCCTGATAACTGAAACTTGAACAGAAACTCTGGACCTTCGACATTCGACTACGGAAGAAGACTGAAGAATCTCCCTTGTGGCCAAGGAGCGGCCACCCTGTGCAAACAGGCACCATCAAGCGACCTGCCGTTTGCTTTGCTCAACGTTCTACGAGGAACCGACTGCAGAGCCCGACCAGCGCCTTGACTTCCAGACTTCTCCGACCCTGATCCACATCCACAGCAAAGCTGAGATCCGTGGAGGCGATGAGAGATGTGGGACCGGCTACCTGGGAAAATTGGCTACTTGCTTTCAGCGCAGCTTCTGAGGCATCCTCGAAGATGTGCTCTGGGGATTGAGAGGCCCCAACCCCGAGCACCATCTGCACCGAAGATCAGCCCTCCACACTCCACGAGTTCTGCGTGGGGCCCTTCTGCATTTTCCTGCTCGACGCGTCTGTCCGGTTGCTTGCCCATTGGCTAGTGACCTCTGCGACGACGAACCTTTGACTTTTCACCGCTGGTTTGGCTCCTCCAGACTGGCCCTTGCTTCCCTGTGAAAGAGAAGCACCTCAGGCCTTCCTGGTCTGCAACAGAAGCGTATCCTTCATTCTGCGTGGGTTGCGCTTGCCAAGGCTTGTTGTGTCCAAACTCGACATCGACGCCGCCAACAGCAAGAGCCCTCGTGGGGCAGCTCGTGTGAGAAGTTGGCCTGATGTATGATGTCACTAGTTCTAGTGTACACCTTATATCAGTCCAAGCAACCCTTATGGTGATTGGTTGTAAAGTCAACCTTATAGACCAGCTATCCTAGTGGTAGCATGGACAAGAGCAGTCTTAGGCTAAACTCTGAATGGCATGTGAAGCCAGCTGTGATACCATATGTAATCCCTTGAATACCAAATGAAAGGACACCACAACAGATATATATATAAAATAAAGTGTATTTATTCTAGTCAAACCCTCAGCACTCTTTATGAGATTAGAGGTAAGTACAACACAGTCTTATTTAAGCATACATTAAGTCACACAGGTAAGTAATACAGTTAGGCCCTAGGGGCCACGCAAACCATATACTAAAGAAGTGGTATAAGGACCACTGTCACGGAAATAAGATAGGCCTAGGCCTAGGGAATCACTGGGGCTACACTACACTAGCAACAGTTAGGAAGTGGGAGGCCCACGGGATTCAGGTGCAGAGTGGAAACACTCACGCGTAATGCGTAAAAGTCGATAGAATTACTAGCAGTTAGAAATTAACAGTTTAAGGACACTTCTGAAGCAGCTAGAGAGTCGAGACTCGGAAACTAGACCCTAGGATAGTCACTACCCTTGTGAGCACCGAAGTATCCAAGTTACCTAGCCCACAGGCTGCGGGTGCATAGGTGTGAACTTGCGTTGGGTTTCGTCGTAGACTTCTATGGATGCCTGAAGGAAAGTTGCTGACAGGCGGTCAGTAAAGAGTGTCCGGTGGATCCCAAGGCTGGGATCAAGAAGAGAGGAGACCTGCAAGCAGAAGGGACAGAGTCAAGGTCACTAGCCAGTGACCACGTGGAACCAGGAAGGAACCAGGCGATGTCGTGAAGATTGCCGGTGAAGGTGAAGCTTGTCGCTGCAGCCACGGGGACCAGGAAACGTCGAGGACGACCAGGACTAGGAGGCGAGCTGTCCCACGAAGGCTCTTGCTATCGGCGGTGTCGAAGTTGAACTAGGACTCACCAAGCCTTGGCAAGCGGAACCCACGAAGAACGGAGGACTTGCTTCTGGTGCAGACCAGGAAGGTCTGGGGTGCTTCTCTTTTGCAAGGACGCGGGAGCCAGTCTGGAGGAGCCGAACTAGCAGTGAAGATTTCTGGATGCGTCGTCACAAAGGCCACTAGTCAACGGGCAAGCAGGAAAATGCAGAAGGGCCCCACGCAAGACTCGTGGAGTGTGGGGGGCTGATCTTCGGTGCAGATGGTGCTTGGGGTTGGGGCTTCTCAATCCCCGGTGCACAACTTCGAGGGTGCCTCAGAAGCTGCGCTGGAAGATACTAGCCACTTTTCCCAGGTAGCCGGTCCCACGTCTCTCGTCGCCTCCACGGATCTCAGCTCGGCTGTGGATGTGGATCAGGGTCGGAGAAGTCTGGAAGTCAAGGCTCTGGTCGGGCTCTGCAGTCGGTCCCTCGTAGAACTTCAGCAAAGCAAAGGGTAGTCTCTTGATGGTGCCTGTTTGCACAGGGTAGCCACTCCTTGGCCACAAGGGAGATTCTTCAGTCTTCTTCTTTCGTCGAATGTCGAAGGTCCAGAGTTTCTGTTCAAGTTGCAGGTTCAGGATAATCTAATCTCCTGGGGCCCAGCTACCACTCTTATACTAATCTGGGGGGCTGGGTTACCTGCTAGGTCACGCCTTATGGGTGGGACCTGGGAGGGGGGTAGTTACACCCCCTTCCCTTTGTCCAGTTTCACGCCAGGACTGGGGCTGGAGTGCCCCAGCACCGGTTTGAACTGGACTATGCACGGGACACCTTGTGTGCCCCAGGCATGTCTCATTCTTTTCATCCCTCCCTGCCCCAATACACTAAGGCCTGTCTGGGGTGGTGCTCGCACCTCCCAAGGCAGGAAACCTATTGTCCAAGCCTCCCTTGCCGGGATCACTCCCAGCAGCAGGAGGTTAGACTTGTGTCTGTGGCAGCAGCATCCATTTTGTGATGCTGGGGCTCTGGTTAACTTTAACCGGGTAAGTAGGTTACAACATGTCTTCTCCCTCTAGAAGGGAGGGATAATATCCTCATCCCCAGAAATGGGATGGGGGTATTATTCCAAAGTGTTAGACACCTTACACGACATGTTTTGATAAAGCCAAACCATAGTTGCCATAACCGTTTAAGATTATAAGGCACTTTAAGAGTATATGGTAGGCTATATCATAGAACAGCTATAAGGACATGGTTCCGAAAGCTGCAGACAGGCTCAGCTCATGCTAGAGCACCATCTCACATGTTACCAAGCACTCTGCCTCCAGGATTGTTAAGGCCTGCCATAGGAGTGGCTGACAGGTACACATGTGTCTATATGTAAGTTAGGTATAGGAATACTACACCTAAGCAAGGAGTGATTACACAACCTTGCCCCCAGCTGAGTGATCAGCCAGTTGTGTCATAATGGAAGGCCAGGCCAGGGGTGGCATAATACATGCTGCAGCCCCTGGTAGGCCTAGGGTACACCTATGCCCTGGGTACCTAAGGTACACTGTACAGGGGCCAATAAGGTGATCCTATCCAAATGGGTTATGCACCTAAAGTACATAGTATCAATTTAGAGAGAGAACAGCAGGGCTGTGGGTCTGATCAGCAGGCCCACAGCCACATCTAAGTCGAAAACCAGTAAAGCAAAAGCAAAAAGTGGGGGTGAACATAGAAAGCAGACCCTACTCTCCTACACAACCCCCCTCCCCAAACGTAGGGACATTAAACTAACCTTGACCAGTTGAGTCTTCATGTTCTAAGTGGAAATATCTGGAGAGTCCATCTGCATTGGCATGGTCAGTCCCAGGTCTATGTTCCACTGTGAAGTCCATCCCCTGTAGGGAAATGGACCACCTAAGAAGTTTGGGATTTTCACCCTTCATCTGATTTAACCACAAGAGGGGCTTATGGTCTGTCTGAATCTTGAAGTGAGTGCCAAACAAGTATGGCCTCAGCTTCTTCAGGGCCCAAACCACAGCAAAGGCCTCCCTCTCAATAGCTGACCAACGTTTCTCTCTAGGGGTCAGCCTTCTACTTATAAAAGCAATGGGCTGGTCTTGACCATCTATATTCAGTTGTGAAAGAACAGCTCCCACAACTAACTCAGAAGCATCTGTCTGGACAATGAACTCTTTGGAGTAGTCTGGACTTTTCAGAATAGGTGCACTGCACATGGCCTGCTTCAGGTCATCAAATGCTTTTTGACAGCTTACTGTCCACTGAACTTTCTTTGGCATCTTCTTGGAGGTCAAGTCATTAAGTGGTGTCACAATGGACCCATAGTTCTTAACAAACTTTCTGTAGTACCCAGTCAGGCCCAAGAAAGCTCTGACCTGAGTCTGGGTAGTTGGAGGAGTCTAGTCCTTTATGGTCTGGATCTTGCTCTCCAGTGGTTTAACCTGACCCCCACCAACTAGGTGGCCCAGGTATACAACCTTGCTCTGCCCTATCTGGCACTTAGTGGCCTTGATAGTGAGGCCTGCCTTTTGCAGGGCCTCTAAAACATTCCTCAGGTGGACCAGGTGATCCTCCCAGGTGGAGCTAAAGACAGCAATATCATCAAGATAAGCTGCACAATAATCATCCAACCCAGTAAGGACTTGATTCACCAACCTTTGGAAAGTGGCAGGTGCATTCTTCAAACCAAAGGGCATTACCACAAATTGATAATGTCCTCCTGGGGTCGAGAAAGCAGTTTTGGCCTTTGCATTCTCAGCTAGTCTGATTTGCCAGTAGCCTGCTGTCAGGTCAAATGTGCTCAAAAACGTAGCAGCTGCCAGTCTGTCAATGAGCTCATCTGCCCTAGGTATTGGGTGGGCATCTGTCCTAGTGACAGCATTGAGACCTCTGTAATCCACGCAAAACCTCATCTCTCTCTTACCATCTTGGGTGTGAGGTTTTGGCACAAGGACTACAGGACTAGCCCAAGGGCTCTCTGAAGGTTCAATGACTCCCAGCTCCAACATCTTTTGTACCTCAACTTTTATGCAGTCCCTGACATGGTCAGGTTGCCTGTAGATTTTACTCTTCACAGGCAGACTGTCACCAGTGTCCACCTCATGGGTGCACCAGTTTGTCTGACTTGGGGTCAGAGAGAACATATGTCTGTAGGATTGCAGAACCTGTCTGCAGTCCTGTTGCTGATGGACAGTGAGGCTGTCAGAAAAGACCACACCATCAACTGAGCCATCATCAGGGTTCTGAGTCAACAGGTCTGGGAGAGGGTCACTCTCTTCCTCCTGCCCCTCATCTGTAGCCATGAGTAAGCCCATGTCTGCCCTGTCAACATATGCCTTCAATCTGTTGACATGAAGCACCCTGTGGGGGCTTCTGGGAGTCCCAAGGTCCACCAAGTAGGTGACTTCTCCCTTTTTCTCAACAAAAGTGTGGGGTCCAGACCATTTGTCTTGGAGTGCTGCTGGGGCCACTGGCTCCAACACCCACACTTTCTGCCCTGGCTGGTAAACAGTCAGCACAGCCTTTTGGTCATGCCAAGCTTTTTGGAGTTCATGGCTTGCCTCAAGGTTTTTAGAAGCCTTCTTCATATACTCTGCCATCCTGGAGCGGAGACCAAGTACATAATCCACTATATCCAGTTTGGGTTGTCTGAAAGGTCTCTCCCATCCTTCCCTTACTAAACATAGGGGTCCTCCTCCAGGATGCCCAAACAAAAGCTCAAAAGGGCTGTAGCCAACCCCCTTTTGTGGGACCTCTCTGTAAGCAAACAGAAGGCAGGGTAAAAGGATGTCCCATCTTCGCCTAAGCATGTCTGGTAAACCTTTTATCATTCCCTTTAGGGTCTTGTTGAATATCTCAACAAGCCCATTGCACTGTGGGTGATAGGGTGTGGTGAACTTGTAGTTCACACCACACTCCTTCCACATTGCAGTCAAGTATCCTGACATGAAGTTGGCACCTCTGTCAGAAATGACCTCCTTTGGAAAGCCCACTCTGGAGAATACTCCAAGCAGGGCCCTTGCCACAACAGGAGCTGTTGTGGTCCTCAGGGGAATAGCTTCTGGATACCTGGTGGCATGGTCCACTATCACCAGTATGAATCTGTGCCCAGATGCTGTTTGGGGGTCCATTGGTCCTACAATATCTATGCCCACTCTTTCCAAGGGAACCCCCACCACAGGTAGTGGTATGAGGGGGCCTTTGTGGTGCCACCTGATTTGCCACTGTCTTGGCAGGTGACACAGGAGCGACAAAACTCCTTGGTATCTTCTGACATATGGGGCCAGTGAAAGTGAGGGACAAGCCTGTCCCAAGTCTTGTTCTGGCCTAAGTGTCCTGCAAGGGGAATTTCATGGGCCAAGGTAAGAAGGAAGCCTCTGAACTTCAGTGGTATGACCAACCTCCTGGATGCACCAGGCTTGGGGTCTCTAGCCTCTGAATACAGTAGCCCTTCATCCCAATACACTCTATGGGTACCTTGAGCATTCCCTGCAGCCTCAGCAGCAGCCAGCTGTCTGAGGGGTTCAAGAGAGGTGCAGTCTAATTGAGCCTGCCTCAGATCTGCCCTTGAAGGTCCCCCTGTCCCAAGAAACTCAACCTGATCAGGTTCAAGTTCTTCTAGGACAGTTCCTTCAGGGCTCTCAGAATCATCCTCCTGGGAGGGCTGATCCACCACCTGAGGCAGGGGGGAAGGCACAGCCTTAACCCTACTGCTCTTTCTCTTGGGTTGTGACTGGTCCATAGTTTCAGGATCCAGCACTTGTTCAGTGGTGCACTTTTTGGCCTGTGACCTGGTCACAGCAAGGACATGTGCATCTATCCCCAGCATTTCTGCATGGGTCCTATACTCCACTTCAGCCCAAACTGAAGTTTCAAGATCATTGCCCAGTAAACACTCTACAGGAAGGTCTGAACTAACAACAACTTTCTTGAGGCCAGTTACCCCTCCCCAGGAGAAGTTAACAATAGCCACACTATGGGAGGTAGTGGCATTGCTAGCGTTGGTCACTAGGTAATTCTCACCTAGTATGATCTGTCCAGGGTCCACAAAGGCAGGTGTCACCATTGTGACACTAGCCCCAGTGTCCCTGTAGGCCTGAGCCATTCTTTGGTTGATAAAAGGAGTCTGTCTGTACTTGCCCAGGTTACTGGGGCCTACAGTAGAGGACAAAGCTAAGTCCCCATCACAGATCAGAACAGCCTGAGTAGGTATTCTGACTAGGCCAGAATCCTCCTCAGTTCCCAGGGTTAACCCTACCACACCCTTTTGCTGGGAACCACCACTTACAGCTGGACTAGGGGGTACAGTTGCCTTAGGGGCAATGGTGGCTGGGGGCTTATCCTTTTTGGTGCACTCACTAAACCAATGTGATTTGGACTTACAATAGTTGCACCATGGTTTCTTTTGGCCATCTTTCTTTTTATCCTTTTTGGGACCACCCTCCCCCTGAGCGTTTTGGGGGCCTGGTGAAGACTTCTGGTCTTTTTGTTTCTGATCATTACCCTTCTGGTCTGCCTTTTTCTGATCACCGCCCTGGTTCTGGTTTTTCTGCTTAACTCTAGTCCTGACCCATCTATCTGCCTTCTTTCCCAATTCTTGGGGTGAAGTCAGATCAGAATCAATCAGGTGTTGATGCAGTAGCTGGTTTTGACAGTTGTTAAGGATTTGCTCTCTCATGATCAAACTATACAATCCTGTATAGTCCTTAACCTTACTTCCCACTAGCCAGCCTCCCAGAGCCTTAGTGGCACAATCTACAAAGTCAGTCCAGTCCGGAGTCTGTGTCTTCTGGGTATCCCTGAACAACAACCTGTATTGTTCAGTGGTTAGGCCAAACCCATCAATTAGAGCACTCTTCAGGACAGTGTAATTATCTGCATCCTCATCACTAACTGTGAGGAGCTTGTCTCTACCTTTCTCAGAGAAGGAGAGCCACAAGATAGCTGCCCACTGACTTTGGGGTACCTGCTGTACTTTGCAAGCTCTCTCCAAAGCAGTTATCCATTTGTGGATGTCATTCCCACACTTGTAGGGAGGGACAATCTTGCTCAGGTTTCTATTATCATAGTGCCTGTCTCTATCCTTAGGGATATTGCTGCCACCAGTGGGTTCTGACCCACTTAACTTTTGCTCTCTAGCCAGAGCAAGCTTCTCCTTGGCAAGGGCAAGTTCTTCCCTCTGAATCCTCAGATTAGCTTCCCTCATTCTGGCTTCATGCTCCTTTCTCTCAGGGGAAGTCATTCCCCTGTGAGAGGAAGCATTAGAGATGCTAGAGACATGGGAGTGGATGGATTCCCTTGAAGGGGATCTGTCCCTCCTGCTTCTCTGTGTAAGCCCACTTGGGGGTCTGTATGGGGGGACCCCATGCAAACTCCCATGTAAGCTTAGGTTAGCCTGGCTAAGTCTTCCTACTTGGCCCTGGCTGTCTACCTCTTCATCTAAAGTCCCATCTGACTCATCTGTGGTGGGTAGACCCTCCTTTGTACCTAGGGTACTGGCCTGTAAGGGCCTCAAAGCATCAGACTCCTCTAGGAGCTGTACTAACTGAAGGAGGGTAGGGTTTGCACCCTGTTTTAACTTTCTGGAGGTACACAATTGTCTCATCTCCTGAAAAGTTAGGGTATCATATCTAGAGGGGGTCTTCTTCAGACCTGCCCCTCCTGAGAGAGCATCCACTTGATCTCCTCCCAGAGACATGATCTAGTGAGGGTGTGGTGTGTGCACCTACCTACACTAGTTGTTTCTACTAAACCTCTCTGGTAGTTGTAGTCAGGGTGTGTTACTCCCTTCAACCTACAACCACTAAGTCCAGTAGGACTTAAGTATTATAATCTATGTTATATGTACCTAAACAATATCTGTGTGATCTTTCAATTTAGTATCTCAAGATTACAATGGTATTATAACAGCAAGCTCAGATCCCAACCGCTGCTCACCAATGTGAGAAGTTGGCCTGATGTATGATGTCACTAGTTCTAGTGTACACCTTATATCAGTCCAAGCAACCCTTATGGTGATTGGTTGTAAAGTCAACCTTATAGGCCAGCTATCCTAGTGGTAGCATGGACAAGAGCAGTCTTAGGCTAAACTCTGAATGGCATGTGAAGCCAGCTGTGATACCATATGTAATCCCTTGAATACCAAATGAAAGGACACCACAACAGATATATATATAAAATAAAGTGTATTTATTCTAGTCAAACCCTCAGCACTCTTTATGAGATTAGAGGTAAGTACAACACAGTCTTATTTAAGCATACATTAAGTCACACAGGTAAATAATACAGTTAGGCCCTAGGGGCCACGCAAACCATATACTAAAGAAGTGGTGTAAGAACCACTGTCACGGAAATAGGATAGGCCTAGGCCTAGGGAATCGCTGGGGCTACACTACACTAGCAACAGTTAGGAAGTGGGAGGCCCACGGGATTCAGGTGCAGAGTGGAAACACTCACGCGTAATGCGTAAAAGTCGATAGAATTACTAGCAGTTAGAAATTAACAGTTTAAGGACACTTCTGAAGCAGCTAGAGAGTCGAGACTCGGAAACTAGACCCTAGGATAGTCACTACCCTTGTGAGCACCGAAGTATCCAAGTTACCTAGCCCACAGGCTGCGGGTGCATAGGTGTGAACTTGCGTCGGGTTTCGTCGTAGACTTCTATGGATACCTGAAGGAAAGTTGCTGACAGGCGGTCAGTGAAGAGTGTCCGGTGGATCCCAAGGCTGGGATCAAGAAGAGAGGAGACCTGCAAGCAGAAGGGACAGAGTCAAGGTCACTAGCCAGTGACCACGTGGAACCAGGAAGGAACCAGGCGATGTCGTGAAGATTGCAGGTGAAGGTGAAGCTTGTCGCTGCAGCCACGGGGACCAGGAAATGTCGAGGATGACCAGGACCAGGAGGCGAGCTGTCCCACGAAGGCTCTTGCTATCGGCGGTGTCGAAGTTGAACTAGGACTCACCAAGCCTTGGCAAGCGGAACCCACGAAGAACGGAGGACTTGCTTCTGGTGCAGACCAGGAAGGTCTGGGGTGCTTCTCTTTTGCAAGGAAGCGGGAGCCAGTCTGGAGGAGCCGAACTAGCAGTGAAGATTTCTGGATGCGTCGTCACAAAGGCCACTAGCCAACGGGCAAGCAAATGGACAGACGCGGCAAGCAGGAAAATGCAGAAGGGCCCCACGCAGGACTCGTGGAGTGTGGGGGGCTGATCTTCGGTGCAGATGGTGCTTGGGGTTGGGGCTTCTCAATCCCCGGTGCACAACTTCGAGGGTGCCTCAGAAGCTGCGCTGGAAGATACTAGCCACTTTTCCCAGGTAGCCGGTCCCACGTCTCTCGTCGCCTCCACGGATCTCAGCTCGGCTGTGGATGTGGATCAGGGTCAGAGAAGTCTGGAAGTCAAGGCTCTGGTCAGGCTCTGCAGTCGGTCCCTCGTAGAACTTCAGCAAAGCAAAGGGTAGTCTCTTGATGGTGCCTGTTTGCACAGGGTAGCCACTCCTTGGCCACAAGGGAGATTCTTCAGTCTTCTTCTTTCGTCGAATGTCGAAGGTCCAGAGTTTCTGTTCAAGTTGCAGGTTCAGGATAATCTAATCTCCTGGGGCCCAGCTACCACTCTTTTACTAATCTGGGGGGCTGGGTTACCTGCTAGGTCACGCCTTATGGGTGGGACCTGGGAGGGGGGTGGTTACACCCCCTTCCCTTTGTCCAGTTTAGCGCCAGGACTGGGGCTGGAGTGCCCCAGCACCGGTTTGAACTGGACTATGCACGGGACACCTTGTGTGCCCCAGGCATGTCTCATTCTTTTCATCCCTCCCTGCCCCAATACACTAAGGCCTGTCTGGGGTGGTGCTCGCACCTCCCAAGGCAGGAAACCTATTGTCCAAGCCTCCCTTGCCGGGATCACTCCCAACAGCAGGAGGTCAGACTCGTGTCTGTGGCAGCAGCATCCATTTTGTGATGCTGGGGCTCTGGTTAACTTTAACCGGGTAAGTAGGTTACAACATGTCTTCTCCCTCTAGAAGGGAGGGATAATATCCTCATCCCCAGAAATGGGATGGGTGTATTATTCCAAAGTGTTAGACACCTTACACGACATGTTTTGATAAAGCCAAACCATAGTTACCATAACCGTTTAAGATTATAAGGCACTTTAAGAGTATATGGTAGGCTATATCATAGAACAGCTATAAGGACATGGTTCCGAAAGCTGCAGACAGGCTCAGCTCATGCTAGAGCACCATCTCACATGTTACCAAGCACTCTGCCTCCAGGATTGTTAAGGCCTGCCATAGGAGTGGCTGACAGGTACACATGTGTCTATATGTAAGTTAGGTATAGGAATACTACACCTAAGCAAGGAGTGATTACACAACCTTGCCCCCAGCTGAGTGATCAGCCAGTTGTGTCATAATGGAAGGCCAGGCCAGGGGTGGCATAATACATGCTGCAGCCCCTGGTAGGCCTAGGGTACACCTATGCCCTGGGTACCTAAGGTACACTGTACAGGGGCCAATAAGGTGATCCTATCCAAATGGGTTATGCACCTAAAGTACATAGTATCAATTTAGAGAGAGAACAGCAGGGCTGTGGGTCTGATCAGCAGGCCCACAGCCACATCTAAGTCGAAAACCAGTAAAGCAAAAGCAAAAAATGGGGGTGAACATAGAAAGCAGACCCTACTCTCCTACAGCTCGCCTCCTGGTTCTGGTCGTCCTCGACGCCTCCTGGTACCCGTGGCTGCTGCGACAAGCTTCACCTCTTCACCTGCATCTTCACGACATCGCCTGGTTCCTTCCCGGCTCCTGGCTGGTGACCTAGACTCTGTCCCCTCTGCTTGCAGGTATCCTCCTTCTTGATTCCATCCTTGGAATCCACCGGACACTCTTCTCTGACTGCCTGTCAGCATCTTTTCTTCAGGCATCCATAGGAGTCGACGACGAAACCCGACGCAAGTTCACACCTATGCACCCGCAGCCCGTGGGCTAGGTAACTTGAGTACTCCGGTGCTCACAAGGGTATTGACTATCCTAGTGTCTAGTTTCCAAGTCTCTAACTCCTAGTTCCTTCCGAAGTGTCCTAAAACTCTTAATTTCTAAATACTACTATTTCTATCGACTTTTACGCATTACGCGTGAGTGTTTCCACTCTGCACCTGAATCCCGTGGGCCTCCCACTGCCTAGCAACTGATAGGATAGTGTAGCCCCAGCGATTCCCTAGGCCTAGGCCTAACCTGTGTTCGTGACAGTGGTTCTTATACCACTTACTTAGTATATGGTTTGCGTGGCCCCTAGGGCCTAACTGTATTACTTACCTGTGTGACTTATGTATGCTTAAATAAGATTGTGTTGTACTTACCTCGAATCTCATAAAGAGTGCTGAGGGTATTTTGACTAGAATAAATACATTCTATGTTTATAATATATCTGTTGTGGTGTCCTTTCATTTGGTATTCAAGGGGTTGCAAATGGTATAACAGCTGGCTTCACATGCCATACAGAGTTTAGCCTAAGACTGCTCTTGTCCATGCTACCACTAGGATAGCTTGTCTATAAGGTTGACTTTACAACCAATCACCATAAGGGTTGTTTGGACTGATACAAGGTGTACACTAGAACTAGTGACATCATATATCAGGCCAACTTCTCACATTGGTGAGCAGCGGTTGGGATCTGAGCTTGCTGTTGTGATACCATTGCAATCTTGAGATATCAAATTGAAAGATCAGAAGGATATTTGTAAGGTACATATAACATAGCTTATAAATACTTAAGTTCTACTGAACTTAGTTGTTGTAGGTTGAAGGGCTAGCACACCCTGACTACAACTACTAGAGAGGTTTTAGTAGATACAACTAGTGTAGGTAGGTGCACACACCACACCCTCACTAGATCATGTCTCTGAGAGGAGATCAAGTTGATTCTCTCTCAGGAGGGGAATATCCTAGAAAGATACCATCTAGATATGATACCCTAACTTTTCAGGAGATGAGACAATTGTGTAACTCCAGAAATTTCAAACAGGGTTCAAACCCTACCCTCATTTATCCAGTGGAGATCTTAGAAGAGTATGATGCTCAGAAAGCCTCCCAGGATGGTGCCTTAGGTACCAATGAGGGTCTACCCTCCACAGAAGACTCCCCTCACAATACTGATCAAGAAGAGCCAGCAGGGACTTCATAAGATGAGGTAGATAGCCAGGTCCAAGTTAGGAGACTTAGCCAGGCTAACTTAAGCCTACATGGGAGTCAGAATGGGGTCCCCCCATTCAGACCCTCATGTGGACTTAACCAGAGAAGCAGGAGAGGAAGATCCCCTTCAAGGGAATCTATCCACTCCCATGTCTCTAATAGCTCCAATGCCTCTTCTCACAGGGGAATGACTTCTCCACAGAGAAAAGAGCATCAGGCCAGAATGAGGGAAGTCAATCTGAGGATTGAAAGGGAAGAACTTGCCCTTGCCAAAGAGAGACTTGCTCTGGCCAGAGAGCAAAGGTTAAGTGGGTTAGGACCCACTGGTGGCAGCAATATCCCTAAGGATAGAGACAGGGCCTATGATAATAGAAACCTGAGCAAGATTGTCCCTCCCTACAAGTGTGGGGATGACATCCACAAATGGATAACTGCTTTGGAGAGGGCTTGCAAAGTACAGCAGGTACCCCAAAGACAGTGGGCAGCTATCTTGTGGCTCTCCTTCTCTGAGAAAGGTAGAGACAAACTCCTCACAGTTAGTGATGAGGATGCTGACAAGTACACTGTCCTGAAGAGTGCTCTGATTGATGGGTTTGGCCTAACCACTGAACAATACAGGTTGTTGTTCAGGGATACCCAGAAAAGACAGACTCAAGACTGGACTGACTTTGTAGATTGTGCCACTAAGGCTTTGGAAGGCTGGTTATTGGATAGTGAGGTTAAGGACTATACAGGATTGTATAATTTGATCATGAGAGAACAAATCCTTAACAACTGTCAAAACCAGCTGCTGCATCAACACTTGATTGACTCTGACCTAACTTCTCCCCAGGAATTGGGAAAGAAGGCAGATAGGTGGGTCAGGATTAGAGTTAAGCAGAAAAACCAGAACCAGGGCGGTGATCAGAAAAAGGCAGACCAGAAGGGTAATGAGCAGAAATCAAAAGACCAGAAGTCTTCACCAGGCCCCCAAAAGGCTCAGGGGGAGGGTGGTCCCAAAAAGGATAAAAAGAAAGATGGCCAAAAGAAACCTTGGTGTAACTATTGTAAGTCCAATTCCCATTGGTTTAGTGAGTGCACCAAAAAGGACAAGCCCCCAACCACCATTGCCCCTAAGGCAACTGTACCCCCTAGTGCAGCTGTAAGTGGTGGTTCCCAGCAAAAGGGTGTAATAGGGTTAACCCTGGGAACTGAAGTGGATTCTGGCCTAGTCAGAATACCCACTCAGGCTGTTCTGATCTGTGATGGGGACATAGCTTTGTCCTCTACTGTGGGTCCCAGTAACCTGGGCAAGTACAGACAGACTCCTTTGATCAACCAAAGAATGGCTCAGGCCTACAGGGACACAGGTGCTAGTGTCACAATGGCGACACCTGCCTTTGTCGACCCTGGACAGATCATGCTAGGTGAGAATTACCTAGTGACCAACGCTAGCAATGCCACTACCTCCCATAGTGTGGCAATTGTTAACTTCTCCTGGGGAGGGGTAACTGGCCTCAAGAAAGTTGTGGTGAGTTCAGATCTTCCTGTAGAGTGTCTGTTGGGAAATGACCTTGAAACTTCAGTGTGGGCTGAAGTGGAGTATAGGACCCATGCAGAAATGCTGGGAATAGATGCACATGTCCTTGCTGTGACCAGGTCACAGGCCAAAAAGTGCAACACTGAACAAGTGCTGGATCCTGGGACAATGGACCAGACACAACCCAAGAGAAAGAGCAGTAGGGTTAAGGCTGTGCCTTCCCCCCTGCCCCAGGTAGAGAGTCAGCCCTCACAGGAGGATGATTCTGAGAGCCCTGAAGGAACTGTCCTAGAAGAACTGGAACCTGACCAGGTTGAGTTTCTTGGGACAGGGGGACCTTCAAGGGCAAATCTGAGGCAGGCCCAATTAGACTGTCCTTCTCTTGAACCCCTCAGACAGCAGGCTGCTGCTGAGGCTGCGGGGAATGCTCAAGGTACCCATAGAGTGTATTGGGATGAAGGGCTGCTGTACTCACAGGCTAGAGACCCCAAGCCTGGTGCGTCCAGGAGGTTGGTCATACCATTGAGTTTCAGAGGCTTCCTTCTTACCTTGGCCCATGATATTCCCCTTGCAGGACACTTAGGCCTGAATAGGACCTGGGACAGACTTGTCCCTCACTTTCACTGGCCTCACATGTCAGAAGATACCAAGGAGTTTTGTCGCTCCTGTGTCACCTGCCAAGCTAGTGGCAAATCAGGTGGCACCACAAAGGCCCCCCTCATACCACTACCTGTGGTGGGGGTTCCCTTTGAGAGAGTGGGGATAGACATTGTAGGACCAATGGACCCCCAAACAGCATCTGGGCACAGATTCATACTGGTGATAGTGGGCCATGCCACCAGGTATCCAGAAGCTATACCCCTAAGGACCACAACAGCTCCTGTTGTGGCAAGGGCCCTACTTGGAGTATTCTCCAGAGTGGGTTTTCCAAAGGAGGTTGTCTCTGACAGAGGTGCCAACTTCATGTCAGGATATTTATCAGCAATGTGGAAGGAGTGTGGTGTAAACTACAAATTCACTACCCCCTATCACCCACAATGCAATGGGCTTGTTGAAAGGTTCAACAAGACCCTAAAAGGGATGATAAAAGGTTTACCAGACAAGCTTAGGCGAAGATGGGACATCCTTTTACCCTGCCTTCTGTTTGCTTACAGAGAGGTCCCACAAAAGGGGGTTGGCTACAGCCGTTTTGAGCTTTTGTTTGGGCATCCTGTAAGGGGACCCCTGTGTCTAGTAAGGGAAGGATGGGAGAGACCTCTCAGACAACCCAAACTGGACATAGTGGATTATGTACTTGGCCTCCGCTCCAGGATGGCAGAGTAAATGAAGAAGGCTTCTAAAAACCTTGAGGCAAGCCAAGAACTCCAAAAAGCTTGGCATGACCAAAAGGCTGTGCTGACTGTGTACCAGCCAGGACAGAAAGTGTGGGTGTTGGAGCCAGTGGCCCCAGCAGCACTCCAGGACAAATGGTCTGGACCCCACACTATTGTTGAACAGAAGGGAGAAGTCACCTACTTGGTGGACCTTGGGACTCCCAGAAGCCCCCACAGGGTGCTTCATGTCAACAGGTTAAAGGCATATGTTGACAGGGCAGACATGGGCTTACTCATGGCTACAGATGAGGGGCAGGAGGAAGAGAGTGACCCTCTCCCAGACCTGCTGACTCAGAACCCTGATGATGGTTCAGTTAATGGTGTGGTCTTTTCTGACAGCCTCACTGACCATCAGCAACAGGACTGCAGACAAGTTCTACAGGCCTACAGACATATGTTCTCTCTGACCCCAAGTCAGACAAACTGGTGCACCCATGAGGTGGACACTGGTGACAGTCTACCTGTGAAGAGTAAAATCTACAGGCAACCTGACCATGTCAGGGACTGCATAAAGATTGAGGTACAAAATATGTTGGAGCTGGTCATTGAACCTTCAGAGAGCCCTTGGGCTAGTCCTGTAGTTCTGGTGCCAAAACCTCACACCCAAGATGGTAAGAGAGAGATGAGGTTTTGCGTGGATTACAGAGGTCTCAATGCTGTCACTAGGACTGATGCCCACCCAATACCTAGGGCAGATGAGCTCATTGACAGATTGGCAGCTGCCAAGTCTTTGAGTACATTTGACCTGACAGCAGGCTACTGGCAAATCAGACTAGCTGAGAATGCAAAGGCCAAAACTGCTTTCTCAACCCCAGGAGGACATTCTCAATTTGTGGTATTGCCCTTTGGCTTGAAGAATGCACCTGCCACTTTCCAAAGGTTGGTGAATCAAGTCCTTACAGGCCTGGATGACTACTGTGCAGCTTATCTTGATGATATTGCTGTCTTTAGCTCCACCTGGGAGGATCACCTGGTCCACCTGAGGAATGTTTTAGAGGCCCTGTAAAAGGCAGGCCTCACTATCAAGGCCACTAAGTGCCAGATAGGGCAGAGCAAGGTTGTGTACCTGAGCCACCTAGTAGGTGGGGGTCAGGTTCAACCACTGTAGAGCAAGATCCAGACCATAACGAACTGGACTCCTCCAATTACCCTGACTCAGGTCAGAGCTTTCTTGGGCCTGACTGGGTACTACAGAAAGTTTGTTAAGAACTATGGGTCCACTGTGACACCACTAATGACTTGACCTCTAAGAAGATGCCAAAGAAAGTTCAGTGGACAGTAAGCTGTCAGAAGGCATTTGATGACCTGAAGCAGGCCATGTGCACTGCACCTATTCTGAAAAGTCCAGACTACTCCAAAGAGTTAATTGTCCAGACAGATGCTTCTGAGTTGAGTGTGGGAGCTGTTCTTTCACAACTGAATATAGATGGTCAAGACCAGCCCATTGCTTTTATAAGTAGAAGGCTGACCCCTAGAGAGAAACGTTGGTCAGCTATTGAGAGGGAGGCCTTTGCTGTGGTTTGGGCCCTGAAGAAGCTGAGGCCATACCTGTTTGGCACTCATTTCAAGATTCAGACAGACCATAAGCCCCTCTTGTGGCTAAATCAGATGAAGGGTGAAAATCCCAAACTTCTTAGGTGGCCCATATACCTACAGGGGATGGACTTCACAGTGGAACATAGTCCTGGGACTGACCATGCCAATGCAGATGGACTCTCCAGATATTTCCACTTGACATGAAGACTCAACTGGTCAAGGTTAGTTTAATGTCCCTAAGTTTGGGGGGGGGTTGTGTAGGAGAGTAGGGTCTGCTTTCTATGTTCACCCCCACTTTTTGCTTTTGCTTCACTGGTTTTCGACTTAGATGTGGCTGTGGGCCTGCTAATCAGACCCACAGCCCAGCTGTTCTTTCTCTAAATTCATACTATGTACTTTAGGTACATAACCCAATTGGTAAGGATGACCTTCTAGGGCCCTGTACAGTGTACCTTAGGTACCCAGGGCAGAGGTGTACCCTAGGCCTACCAGGGGCTGCAGCATGTATTATGCCACCCCTGGCTGGCCTTCCATTATGACACAACTGGCTGATCACTCAGCTGGGGCAAGGTCGTGTAATCACCCCTTGCTTGGGTGTAGTATTCCTATACCTACCTTATATATAGACACATGGGTAACCTATCAGTCACTCCTATGGCAGGCCTTAACAATCCTGAAGGCAGAGTGCCTGGTAACATGTGAGATGGTGCTCTAGCATGAGCTGAGCCTGTCTGCAGCTTTCAGAACCATGTCCTTATAGCTGTTCTATGATATCGCCTACCATATACTCTTAAAGTGCCTTATAATCCTTGCGGTTATGGTAACTATGGTTTGGCTTTATCAAAACATGCCGTGTAAGGTGTCTAACACTTTGGAATACTACCCCCACACCATTTCTGGCGGTGAGGATAGTATTCCTCCCTTCTAGAGGGAGAAGACATGTTGAAGACCTACTACCCGGTAAAGTTAACCAGAGCCCCAGCATCACAAAATGGATGCTGCTGCCACAGACACAAGTCTGACCTCCTGCTGCTGGGAGTCCTTCCAGCGAGGGATGCTTGGACAATAGTTTTCCTGCCTTGGGAGGTGCTAGCACCACCCTAGACAGGCCTTAGTGTATTGGGGCAGGGAGGGATGAATGAAACGAGACACTGCCTGGGGCACACAAGGTGTCCCATGTATAGTCCGGTTCAAACCGGTGCTGGGGCACTCCAGCCCCCATCCTGGCGCGAAACTGGACAAAGGGAAGTGGGAGTAACCACCCCCCTCCCTAGGTCCCACCCATAGGAGGGACCTAGCAGGTAACCCAGCCCCCCAGATTAGTATAAGAGTGGGAGGTGAGTCCCTAGGACTTTGGATTATCCTGATAACTGAAACTTGAACAGAAACTCTGGACCTTCGACATTCGACTACGGAAGAAGACTGAAGAATCTCCCTTGTGGCCAAGGAGTGGCCACCCTGTGCAAACAGGCGCCATCAAGTGACCTGCCGTTTGCTTTGCTCAACGTTCTACGAGGAACCGACTGCAGAGCCCGACCAGCGCCTTGACTTCCAGACTTCTCCGACCCTGATCCACATCCACAGCAGAGCTGAGATCCGTGGAGGCGACGAGAGACGTGGGACCGGCTACCTGGGAAAATTGGCTACTTGCTTCCAGCGCAGCTTCTGAGGCATCCTCGAAGTTGTGATCTGGGGATTGAGAAGCCCCAACCCCGAGCACCATCTGCACCGAAGATCAGCCCTCCACACTCCACAAGTTCTGCGTGGGGCCCTTCTGCATTTTCCTGCTCGACGCGTCTGTCCAGTTGCTTGCCCGTTGGCTAGTGACCTCTGCACCGACGAACCTTTGACTTTTTACCACTCGTTTGGCTCCTCCAGACTGGCCCTTGCTTCCCTGTGAAAGAGAAGACCAATACTGGAGGTGGGCCTAAAGCAGTAAAGCTGAGCCACTCATCTAATATAACTAACGAACTGCTAGTACTGCAACAATAATTTAATCTCAACGTTTTTTATGAGAAAACATTTTAAGATGAAACAAAAAATGTTGAAGATCTTTGTTTTCTTTGAATTTAATCAGAATATTTTTTATTTATTTTTCAGTTAATTTTAACTTCCATCTGAAAGAACAAATTTAAGACTTTTAGCCGTCTATTTATTGACAGGTTTTGTAGGAATTCTTTTTACAC
Source organism: Triturus cristatus (assembly GCF_964204655.1). Classification (NCBI taxonomy): domain Eukaryota; kingdom Metazoa; phylum Chordata; class Amphibia; order Caudata; family Salamandridae; genus Triturus; species Triturus cristatus. The sequence goes on from NC_140579.1 coordinate 424,424,343, forward strand.
ACCATTCAATGAAACGTATCAATCATACTTCTCAAGCATCTCATTCATTCGTGAAGTGATATTGTGCACATACGTTCTAGACACATTCGAAACAAACATCCAAATACTGTGATAATTAATTAAACTACTAATCAAATCTTTCTAATTGGACCACAGAAACAATTGTTTATCCTATTAAACTCTAAGTTTTTCATTTTAGAATTATTCAAAATTTCATGTGGTCTCTTGTCAAGGTCTACGCGTTTCGAGACCCATTCTTTGCTGGGACTCTCATCAGGACCTGTAAAATTAAAAAACAGAGCAGTTTCAATGAAAATGAAACCCCTCTCTCTTAAACGCAATTGAGAACCTCTATTGTATAAAATTTACCTCTGGAAAACACTTTGTGTCGATCAAACGAGGAATAGTGCCTGGGTAAAAAAATTCAAAGAAAAGAGGTATAGTTGTATGTTTAAGATGTAAGTCACGTCTTCACTCTTTATCAGACAAACAGTGATTGGCTTACTTGTGTCATCCGTTGAAAGATTTAAATGTGCAATAAAGTTGACGAGTAATTTCGGTTTAGCGACCAAATCGCTAGTCGGGTGGCATCTAAAGGAAAGGAAAATATTGTTCAGCGTACTAGTCGCTAAGGCGGTGGCTTCTGGAAGAGAAGTGCTGTGGAATAGTTGGTAGTTTTTTATAAATAAAAAGATCGTACCTTGATATTCTTTAGAAGATAGAGGGCAGTCTTCTTTATACTCGGGTGCTGACTATCCACGGCTTTTGAATGCTGATCGTAAACGGAGTGGCATTAGTAGGTTACTTTGTACCTCATTTCAGAACTGTTTTAAAAAATAATACGAGACCGACCTGTGCGCTTGCTCCTTCCTTTCGCAATGTTTCAGAATGAATCGAAATCGGCGTGGGTCATGTGATAGGAAGTGATCCGGTGTTCATATATGTCGAAGTGAATGACGGACTCTCCGTTGTTCGGCAGTTTTTAAAAAAAAAGTTTATTGAGACCACATTGATGAACAGGTCAAAAATCTCTGGACCTTTCGTGTACTTTTTTAAGAGTGTTTACACCTTCTGTCATCAATGAGCATACGTATATTCATACACGCATTAATGCCTGAATTCTTTGTAGTTTTTGGTCCGCCACAGGTTGAGTGCTGGTAAGGTGCGTGAAATTTGTAAGCACTTCAATATACACTGTACACTAGGGTAGAGCGTAGAGCCTTCTCTCTTTACCAAAGCATTAATTTAGTCTGGTTCTTTCTTTATTGCATGAATAGCAATTTCGAAAGCTATTGAAGGACGTCTGTCTGTCTTCTTCATAGGTGATTAGTCCAGGCAGTTTTGTAATATAGAGTGCATATTCTATGTTTACAATTTATATAGTTCTGAAAACTCATTTAGACCATTCGTTACAGTATTGAATTTCAGTATCAACATTGCTTCCTTTTTTGATAATTTGAGTTCCAGATTGCCACCTCTTTCATCTCGTTCAATTTTTGCAATGACTGTCCATTTTAAATCCGTAATCTCATGGTTTTTGCTCATCCAATGATTTACTAGTGGTGCTGTTAGTACCTTTGTGTTTATGCGTGATTTGTGTTGGGACACTCTTACTCGAATTTCTTGAGTAGTTTTTCCTATATATAATAGTTTGCAGGGGCATCGTATTCCATAGACTACATTTTTGCTTTTACAGTTAGTGAAGGCGTCATGTTTCCAAAAGATAGAATCATATTCAAAAAGTGTACCTTCTTCTGTGGAATCACAGCAAATACAAGTGCCACATTTGTGATGGCCTCGGACTGGCTGGAGTCCTACATACTCTCGTACGGAGATTTGTTTTTCTTTCGGCATTACTGCTCGCACGATTTGATTGGCAATATTTCGATCTTTTTTAAAAGCAAAGAGTGGATTATGCTTCAAAGATTGAGCTAGATTTTTAATCAAGTGCCAGTTTTGGATAATTACTTTTTTCAGGAGATTTGAGTTGGGGCCAAATGTGCAGACACAGACGATCCTTTCAAGTGGTGGTTTTTCTGTTTTTTTCAGTAATTCTTCTCTTGGGAACCACCAGGCTCTTTTTAACGCTTTTTTCAAAAGTTTTTTTGGATAGCCTCTTTTCTTTAAGTTTTCAAGCAAGGTCAAAGCATGTTGCATGTATTCATCCTTGAATTGACAATTGCGTCTGATTCGCAAAAATTGACCCAATGGGAGATTTTCTCTTACATTTCTTGGATGGTTGCTAGTGAAATGTAGCGTTTTATTGCGATCTGTAGGCTTTTTATAGAGGGTGGTTGCCAGAGTATTGTCAGATGGGTAAACCTCTACATCTAAGAAAGGAATCCTTGTCTGTGAATGATTCAAACTAAATTTGATATCCTCAGTTCAATTGTTTAACCACTGATGGAATCTGGTAAGGTTGTCTTCTGTTCCAGTCCATGTCATAAATACATCATCGATGTATCGGATCCATTGACCAATAAATTCAGAAAAAGGATAATTGTTGTAGATGAATTTTTCTTCGTATTTTGCCATATACAGGACCGCTAGCTCTGGTGCAAAGGGACAGCCCATTGCTACTCCTTTGATTTGGAAGTAAAACTGGCCATTGAAGTTGAAATAATTCTTTTTTAATGCAAAGCTGGCTAGTTGCATTAAAAATTCTGTTGGTACTTTTGGATTGGGCCTGGTTTGTAGAAAAATTTGAATTGCTGAAAGGCCTTCGTCTTGAGGTATCTGTGTATAGAGAGAGACTACATCAAGTGTGACCAAATGGTGTAGGTCCTGTTCAAATCAGATCGCAATAAAACGCTACATTTCACTAGCAACCATCCAAGAAATGTAAGAGAAAATCTCCCATTGGGTCAATTTTTGCGAATCAGACGCAATTGTCAATTCAAGGATGAATACATGCAACATGCTTTGACCTTGCTTGAAAACTTAAAGAAAAGAGGCTATCCAAAAAAACTTTTGAAAAAAGCGTTAAAAAGAGCCTGGTGGTTCCCAAGAGAAGAATTACTGAAAAAAACTGAAAAACCACCACTTGAAAGGATCGTCTGTGTCTCCACATTTGGCCCCAACTCAAATCTCCTGAAAAAAGTCATTATCCAAAACTGGCACTTGATTAAAAATCTAGCTCAATCTTTGAAGCATAATCCACTCTTTGCTTTTAAAAAAGATCGAAATATTGCCAATCAAATCGTGCGAGCAGTAATGCCGAAAGAAAAACAAATCTCCGTACGAGAGTATGTAGGACTCCAGCCAGTCCGAGGCCATCACAAATGTGGCACTTGTATTTGCTGTGATTCCACAGAAGAAGGTACACTTTTTGAATATGATTCTATCTTTTGGAAACATGACGCCTTCACTAACTGTAAAAGCAAAAATGTAGTCTATGGAATACGATGCCCCTGCAAACTATTATATATAGGAAAAACTACTCAAGAAATTCGAGTAAGAGTGTCCCAACACAAATCACGCATAAACACAAAGGTACTAACAGCACCACTAGTAAATCATTGGATGAGCAAAAACCATGAGATTACGGATTTAAAATGGACAGTCATTGCAAAAATTGAACGAGATGAAAGAGGTGGCAATCTGGAACTCAAATTATCAAAAAGGAAGCAATGTTGATACTGAAATTCAATACTGTAACGAATGGTCTAAATGAGTTTTCAGAACTATATAAATTGTAACCATAGAATATGCACTCTATATTACAAAACTATATAAATTGTAAACATAGAATATGCACTCTATATTACAAAACTGCCTGGACTAATCACCTATGAAGAAGACAGACATACGTCCTTCAATAGCTTTCGAAATTGCTATTCATGCAATAAAGAAAGAACCAGACTAAATTAATGCTTTGGTAAAGAGAGAAGGCTCTACGCTCTATCCTAGTGTACAGTGTATATTGAAGTGCTTACAAATTTCACGCACCTTACCAGCACTCAACCTGTGGCGGACCAAAAACTACAAAGAATTCAGGCATTAATGTGTGTATGAATATACGTATGCTCATTGATGACAGAAGGTGTAAACACTCTTAAAAAAGTACACGAAAGGTCCAGAGATTTTTGACCTGTTCATCAATGTGGTCTCAATAAACTTTTTTTTTTAAAAACTGCCGAACAACGGAGAGTCCGTCATTCACTTCGACGTATATGAACACCGGATCACTTCCTATCACATGACCCACGCCGATTTCGATTCATTCTGAAACATTGCGAAAGGAAGGAGCAAGCGCACAGGTCGGTCTCGTATTATTTTTTAAAACAGTTCTGAAATGAGGTACAAAGTAACCTATTAATGCCACTCCGTTTACGATCAGCATTCAAAAGCCGTGGATAGTCAGCACCCGAGTATAAAGAAGACTGCCCTCTATCTTCTAAAGAATATCAAGGTACGATCTTTTTATTTATAAAAAACTACCAACTATTCCACAGCACTTCTCTTCCAGAAGCCACCGCCTTAGCGACTAGTACGCTGAACAATATTTTCCTTTCCTTTAGATGCCACCCGACTAGCGATTTGGTCGCTAAACCGAAATTACTCGTCAACTTTATTGCACATTTAAATCTTTCAACGGATGACACAAGTAAGCCAATCACTGTTTGTCTGATAAAGAGTGAAGACGTGACTTACATCTTAAACATACAACTATACCTCTTTTCTTTGAATTTTTTTACCCAGGCACTATTCCTCGTTTGATCGACACAAAGTGTTTTCCAGAGGTAAATTTTATACAATAGAGGTTCTCAATTGCGTTTAAGAGAGAGAGGTTTCATTTTCATTGAAACGGCTCTGTTTTTTAATTTTACAGGTCCTGATGAGAGTCCCAGCAAAGAATGGGTCTCGAAATGCGTAGACCTTGACAAGAGACCACATGAAATTTTGAATAATTCTAAAATGAAAAACTTAGAGTTTAATAGGATAAACAATTGTTTCTGTGGTCCAATTAGAAAGATTTGATTAGTAGTTTAATTAATTATCACAGTATTTGGATGTTTGTTTCGAATGTGTCTAGAACGTATGTGCACAATATCACTTCACGAATGAATGAGATGCTTGAGAAGTATGATTGATACGTTTCATTGAATGGTGTGTAAAAAGAATTCCTACAAAACCTGTCAATAAATAGACGGCTAAAAGTCTTAAATTTGTTCTTTCAGATGGAAGTTAAAATTAACTGAAAAATAAATAAAAAATATTCTGATTAGATTCAAAGAAAACAAAGATCTTCTACATTTTTTGTTTCATCTTAAAATGTTTTCTCATAAAAAACGTTGAGATTAAATTATTGTTGCAGTACTAGCAGTTCGTTAGTTATATTATATCCCTGTGAAAGAGAAGCACCTCAGGCCTTCCTCGTCTGCAACAGAAGCGAATCCTTCATTCTGCGTGGGTTGCGCTTGCCAAGGCTTGTTGTGTCCAAACTCGACATCGACGCCGCCAACAGCAAGAGCCCTCGTGGGACAGCTCGCCTCCTGGTTCCGGTCGTCCTCGACGCCTCCTGGTACCCGTGGCTGCTGCGACAAGCTTCACCTCTTCACCTGCATCTTCACGACATCGCCTGGTTCCTTCCTGGTTCCTTCCCGGCTCCTGGCTGGTGACCTAGACTCTGTCCCCTCTGCTTGCAGGTATCCTCCTTCTTGATTCCATCCTTGGAATCCACCGGACACTCTTCACTGACTGCCTGTCAGCATCTTTTCTTCAGGCATCCATAGGAGTCGACGACGAAACCCGACGCAAGTTCACACCTATGCACCCGCAGCCCGTGGGCTAGGTAACTTGAGTACTCCGGTGCTCACAAGGGTATTGACTATCCTAGTGTCTAGTTTCTAAGTCTCTAACTCCTAGTTCCTTCCGAAGTGTCCTAAAACTCTTAATTTCTAAATACTACTATTTCTATCGACTTTTACGCATTACGCGTGAGTGTTTCCACTCTGCACCTGAATCCCGTGGGCCTCCCACTGCCTAGCAACTGATAGGATAGTGTAGCCCCAGCGATGGCCTAGGCCTAACCTGTGTTCGTGACAGTGGTTCTTATACCACTTACTTAGTATATGGTTTGCGTGGCCCCAAGGGCTTAACTGTATTACTTACCTGTGTGACTTATGTATGCTTAAATAAGATTGTGTTGTACTTACCTCGAATCTCATAAAGAGTGCTGAGGGTATTTTGACTAGAATAAATACATTCTATATCTGTTGTGGTGTCCTTTCATTTGGTATTCAAGGGGTTGCAAATGGTATAACAGCTGGCTTCACATGCCATACAGAGTTTAGCCTAAGACTGCTCTTGTCCATACTACCACTAGGATAGCTGATCTATAAGGTTGACTTTACAACCAATCACCATAAGGGTTGTTTGGACTGATACAAGGTGTACACTAGAACTAGTGACATCATATATCAGGCCAACTTCTCACATTCCTCGACTTCCTCTACCCGGTCCTCCAAGAGGGATTACTCCCCCACACTATCGGACAGCCCGGTTTCCAGGGTCTCTCCCATAGATGACATTAATACATACCATGAGGTTCTGCAGAGGGGTGCTAGGAAACTCAACATTGAGATGTCTGTCCGGCAAGTCACGACGACAGTGATTTTCGAGACTCTTCATCAGAAGACTGCATCTCGACCATTGCTTCCACTGGTTCCTGGGATCCTTGACCCGGTCATGGACACTTTTTTAACTCCAGCAACCATCAAATCGGTGCCGGCTCGCATCCTAAAGAAATATAAGCCGGCTACCTCGGATCCGGTCTTCGTCAAGATGGACCCTCCTGCAGACTCAGTCATCGTGGCAGCAGCAAAGAAGACGCATGCTGTATCTGCCTCTTCTTCTGTTCCACCGGATAAGGAGAGCAGGTCTCAGGACTCGTGGGGTCGCAAAGCCTGCATGTCTGAGGCTGCATCCCTTAAGGTCTCCAGCGCGGCTGCGTTGCTAGGCCGTTATGACAGAGCTCTCTGGGACTCTTTGGAGCGGTTCAAAACCAAGCTCCCAAAGGAAGACCAAAAGGATTTTGACGAGATAGTCACTGAGGGATCTTTGGTGGCAAATCGAGCGATTAGCACAGCGGCAGATGGGGCGGTGCTATCAGCGCACTCTTACGTGCATGGAATATGCGCCCGGAGATCGTCCTGGTTAAGACTGACAGGTCTAAAACCAGATGCGCAGCAAAGGATCTTGAACCTCCCATTCTCTGGCACTTCTCTCTTCTGCACACACGCAGATGAAGAGATGAATAGAATGAAGACCGAGTTGGACACCCTCAAGGCGGTTGGGTTGAAGAAAAATAAGGAATTTAGACGCCGCTACAGACCCAACCAGCGCAAGGGGCCTCAACAGAGGGTTCAAACCCCTCAGTGGTCCCAGAACAAAAACCAGGGGAAGTCCCAGTTTCGAGGAGGAAAGTCCAACAGAGGTAGAGGGGGTCACCAGCAACAGTCCTCTACCACGGCGAGAGCGGGAGGGAAGTCATGAGCAGTGGCTTCCTCTGCCGCCGTTGCCCAGTGGGAGGAAGTGCTTCACAACATCTGGCAGAGTGGGACAGCATCACAAAAGATCGCTGGGTGCTGAATATACTGCGCAATGGAAATGCGCTACGTTTCCGTGCGCTTCCAAAGGACATACCACCGAAAAAGTTTCGTCCTCACCAGTTAAAGCTGCTTCGAAAGGAGGTGACGGCTCTTCTTCAAAAGCTGGCTATAGAAGAGGTTCCACCTTCTCAAATAGGAAAAGGAGTTTACTCCAGGTACTTCCTTGTCCCCAAAAAAGATCAGGAGCACAAGTTTCGACCGATCCTGGACCTCCGACTTCTGAACAAGGTCATAGTGAAGGAGAAGTTTTGCATGTTGGCCCTTCATCAAATATGTCCACATCTGCAAGTAGGGGACTGGATGTGTTCGGTGGACCTTCAAGATGCGTACTTCCACATTTCCATTGCAAAACGCCATCGCAAGTACCTGCGGTTTGTAGTCGGCCACAAGCATTATCAATACAAGGTCCTGCCCTTTGGACTCAAGTCAGCTCCGCGAGTCTAAACCAAATGCATGGCAGTGGTGCCAGCTTTTCTTCACAGAAAAAGTCTCTTCGTCTATCCATACTTAGACGACTGGCTGCTGACAGGTCCATCCCCGCTGCAGGTGAGGCACGACTTCCAGATCTGTCTACAACAGTTGCACGATCTCGGCCTTCATGTCAACATGGAGAAGTCAGTGCAGCAGCCCACCCAGACCATCCGCTACCTCGGCTCTGTTCTGGACACAAGCGTGGGAAGAGCGTATCCTTCAGAGGAGAGACTGTCTTCGATGAGACAGAATTGCAGGCTTCTGCTCCAGGTGCAAAATCCAACAGTCCGGCAGGTGGCATCCCTGCTAGGTTCCATGGCGTCCTGCATCTTTCTCATTCCCAACACCAGGCTGAGGATGCGGCCTTTGCAGCAGACTCTGGAGGACCAGTAGGATCAGTCAACAGGTCGCTGGGAAGGTCAGATATGTCTCTCCCAGGCGGCGAGATCTTCCCTCACATGGTGGACTCAGCAGTGCAATCTTGATTGTGGGAGTACCTTTTCACCAGTCACCTCCAGTGCAATCGGTGGTGACAGGTGCGTCTTTGCAAGGCTTGGAGGCACACATGGGGTGGTCGGCGAAGGAACAGACCTACCACATCAATATGCTGGAGCTACGAGCAGTCCACCTTGCTCTGAAAGCTTTCCTATCAGCAATCGAGTCCGATTCGGTCCTGGTCCAGACCGACAACACGACGACCATGTTCTACCTAAACAAACAGGGTGGAACTCAGTCGCGTCCTCTTTCCCTGTAGTCACAGGCGATCTGGCACTGGCTTCTTGCCCGGAACCTCTCGGTGGTGGCAGTACACCTTCCAGGAGAACTAAATGTCAAGGCAGACGCACTCAGCAGGCACTTCGAAGATCAGCCAGACTGGGTGCTACACGAGGAGGTGGTGGCAGACCTTTTCCATCGTTGGGGTCGTCCGGAAATAGATCTATTCGCAGACGACGAAAACACATAATGCCTCGCCTTCGCGTCCAGATTCCACCGTCCAGGGACAAGGGGGAATGCGCTTTTGATGGACTGGTCAGGGACATTTGCCTACGCCTTTCCTCCTCTGCCCCTGATCCCGAAGGTGGTGTCCAAGCTACTCAGATCCAGCATGACGATGATTCTGATATCTCCAGACTGGCCACGGCAGTGGTGGTACCCGGACCTTCTTCATCTCTCGGTACTTCCACACAGGAGGCTACCTTGCAGGCCGGACCTGCTGACCAAGATGGGCGGGAGGATTCTTCATCCCAACCTTCCCTCACTGAACTTGACAGCAAGGCTCCTGAGGTCCTGCAATACGGACATTTGAATCTGCCTCCTGATTGTATGCATATTTTGAAAGCAGCGAGACGACCCTCCACAAGAGCGTCATATGCGTTTAAGTGGAAGAGGTTTATTCTTTGGTGTAGAGAACATCACCTTGATCCTACAAAGGGGCAGGAGGATGTCATTCTCCCTTACCTTCTGTGCTTAGCAAGATCAGGGTTAAAGTATGCTTCTATCAGGGTGCATTTATCTGTCATTACGGCGTACAGCAGATCTCCTAGTCAGCCCTCCTTTTTCCAAATGCAGGTGGTCAAGGACTTCTTACAGGGGTTGAAGAAAGTGTATCCCCCTGTTCGAAACCCTTCTCCTCCGTGGGAGTTGAACCTGGTGTTATCTAAATTGATGGGCCCACCTTTTGAGCCACTCCACAGAGCTTCCTTGCAGCATTTGTCTTGGAAGGCCGCTTTTCTGGTAGCCATTACATCAGCGCGCAGATCCAAGCGCTGTGTACCAATGAGCCTTACACTGTTTTCCACGATAACAGAGTAGTTTTAAGGGCACATCCCTCTTTTCTCCTTAAGGTGGTGTCTGATTTTCATATCAATCAGTCCATTTCCCTTCCATCTTTTTTTCCAAATCCAACGACCCCGGCCGAGCGGTCGCTTCATTCCTTAGACCTCAAGAGGGTACTTAAGTTCTACTTAGAAAGTACCAAGGGCATAAGGAAGACAGATCAGTTATTTGTCAATTATGGTGCCAAGAGAACAGGCTTCCCAGCCGCTAAGAGATCCATTTCCAGATGGATTGTATCCTGCATTACCTTAGCTTACCAGCTGGCGAAAAGACCCTTACCGTTGCCTCCTAAGGCGCATTCCACTAAGGGGAAAGCGGCCACAGTTGCTTTCTTACATGACGTCCCAATGTCAGAGATCTGCAAGGCTGCAACCTGGAGATCGGTTCATACCTTTACGAGGCACTACTGCCTAGAATCTGATTCCAGGGCTGATGCTCAAGTAGGCCAAGCCTCCTTGAGGAATCTATTTGGATAGCTTAGCTTTGTCTAAGCTTACTGATCACATTTCTGTGTTCTCCTTTGCCCGCAGGGAGATGAGGTGAGGCTCGCTGTTCTATTCTGAGGCTTATGACTATTGATGAGGATCCCCTGGAAGAGAAGGATTAGTTACTTACCTGTAATCCTAGTTCTCTTCCAGGGGTATCCTCATCAAAGTCATAAGCAACCCTCCCGCCTCCCCGGGCAAAGGATTGTTATAATTTGAAGATATTGTTAATTCTTCGTACCATGACTTTTTTCAGTCTCCGCAAAGAACAACTGACCTAACTGTCACCCCTGAGGCATGATGGGAAGCTGGGGGTCAGGTGTGCCTTAAAGGCACAGTGTCAGTTTATTGCTATGCAGCTACAGGTTAGCTTTTCAGTCTTTTTAGACTGGGTATTTGCAATGCAGCCTGGGAGCTTCCTATGCTTTCAGTGTTTTATGAGGACTTCTACTGTTTGCTGAGCATTAAAACATTTTCTAAACAAATTTTATTGTTGTTTCTCCTGTTTCCAATGCATGTTTTTCATGTACAGTGGAAATTCCTTACAGCATGATTCAGCTCTGGTGTTTATTAGGCTGCAATTGCTTATTTATATATATATATGTATATATATATGGATATATATATGTGGGGCACATATAATATAGTGTTTCCGGGGTCCCGCGCATGGGCGGGAATATTGTAATGCTTATGACTTTGATGAGGATACCCCTGGAAGAGAACTAGGATTACAGTTAAGTAACTATTCCTTACTTCATTCCCATCCCCCCCCCCTCATGGATTCACCTCATCGACCGAACATTGTTACTGTATGCATGTTACTGCTGTCGTCATGGTACTGCCTCTGCTGTTTTTGTACTGATTTATCGCCCACTGTATGGTTCTAGCCTACATGCCTACTTTGTCAATTTCATTGTCTTTGCCTGCATTTGTCCACTTGTGAAGATATATTGCCTGTGATTGCCTGCCCTTTCCTTTTTTGTTCTGGAAAATGCATAAATAAATTTACAACAAAAAAAAGAAGGAAAAAAATAGTGTTTCAGTGGTAATTCCTGATATGAGAGGAGCAGCGTGGTCAAGTTTGGTATGGTTGGAATAGTAATAATAAATGCTGCACAATGGTGTTTGCAGATTTATTATCACTATTTTAGAAATGACACCTTTAGAAGTTAGCATTTCTGTGTGCTATGTGTCTGCCTGCCTGATGTGTATTGCATGTCTGGCTCTGGAGTGACAGGGGCTGGGAAGGTGTGTGTTTCTCCAGGGAGGGCAGGATGAGTCAGCGCTAGTCTGAATAGGAGATCTGCATTTTGAGTAGTGGGAGGAGTAGCCCCCTGACCCTGAATAAGTCAGTGCCTGCCTGGGTGAATGCTGGCTCCGCCCCCCCTGTGGTGTGTCTGATGACCGAGCCCCCAAATGACAAAGGGGAAGAGGAGCCCTGTAAACAGAGTGCTCCAATACCCCCCAGAAACAGTTGAAACTGGTTCCCCCAAGCCTTGTGCCAGGGCAGAAAAAGAGAAATGTGGTGTATATATACTGGGGCTGTGACCACAAGTGTTTGTGCTTATTTGGACTTGCTGGGCCCCAGGAGAAACCGCCACAAGGGACTGCCTCCCTGCTGGAGGGCCCTGTGTGCTGGCCTGCCTGGGCCCAGCTTTGTCCCTCCGAAGTTCTTGGACTCCAATCCTGCCAAGAGAAGAGGAGCGTGTGGGCTCTGCAGCGCTGGACTGCCTCTTGTCTTGAGGGACTCACGATGTGGGGATTCCCCTGCATTTCCAGAAGACAGCGGGAGCCTACCCTGCATTGCGATGGAAGCGGGAGCCCACCCCGCATCGTGCTGCAGGAAAGGAGGTGAAGCGGGAGCCCACCGTGCCTGATTGTGCTTTGCTTGGTCGGCGGGAGCCCACCCCGCATCTGTGTGCTTTGCTGAATGCAGCGGGAGCCCACCCTGCATTTTTTGAGACCCAAGAAGCGCTGCAGCTGGGCGGCGTCCCGGAAGTCAGGCAAATTGCCTGGTGTAAGGTGGGGCCAGGAAGCTGACGAGGCAGCCAATGGTGGCATTGCGCGGAAGAAGCCACAGGAAGTCAGGCAGTGTATATGCTTGAGTGTGGGCAGGGCCCGCGAGCGAGACCCGTGGCCAGAGGAGAAGAACCTGAGCCTCGCGGTCTCCACTCCATAGCTCCCCGCCTACTCCCCTGCCGGATAGAAGGGGAGGCGGGACCCACGAGATCGCCAGGCGCAGTGAGGTTAAGAAGCGGAGATTTCGATCCGAATCCAGCAGAGCAGTTGCACTCCGAGGCTAAGGGCCAGCCCCCCCCCCCCCCAGAGGTCTCTGGTGTATTTTAACTCCCGGAGCTGCACCCTGAAAAGAGGGGCAAATCCACCCCTACACGGAGGCAGCCACACCGCGAAGTAGTGGGCGACCGCCCTTCGCCAGCGTCCTTTTCCAAGTGGGAAAGGCACTGAGGGAAGTCTTTTCACCAACGGCGGAATTTTCTGAGGTAAAAGAGGAATGAAGGTGAGTTGCACCCTAGCCCCATTGAGAGCCCTGACTTTGGAAGACAAAGGGGATTGAGGACAGCATAGACGGGCCCCCGAGGAAGGCCAAGTGGCCTGTGGCCTGGGGTCATTCTGTGTGTTGGTGTAGCCTAAGGTGCAATTAGGTTTACGCCCAAGAGGGGCTAATGAGGTATACACCGGGCTAGAGATACTGTGACCAGTGTTCACCACGGTGCCCTGTGGCTGATTATGATTTAGGCATAAGGCGCTTATGCTACCGGTGATGTACCAGTAGTTACTGGTAGTGGTTTTCTATTTATGTGTTTATGCCTAATGTGAGACCTAAGGTGTTTATGCCTAAAGTTATGCTTTAGTGTTTATGCATAATGTGTTCCAGAGTACAGTACTTTACCAGTAGTTACTGGTGGTGTTTTATAATGGCTACTTGTGCTTTCTAAAGGTTCTGACAGTGGCCCGATTGGCCCTGTCATGTGTATATAATCCCCTGTAAATTACTACCTGGTGCCAGTTAGCTCAGTGTATATGTGTGATTATGATTCTAATGTGTTTTGGATAATACAAAGGCTATTTTTTATATAACCTGTGTGGAGTTTCTTTTGTGGTGTGCCTGGTGTGTTGCGCAAATGCTTTACACATTGCCTCTGGGATAAGCCTGACTGCTCGTGCCAAGCTACCAAGAGGGTGAGCAGGTGTTATCTTTAGCATGTAACTCCCTTGCCCTGACAGGAGTGGTGGTTTCTGCCTGGCTTTGGCCAACCCGAAATTACATTTCTAACAAGTACCATGGGTACCAAGGGCACTGTGACCAGGTAAGGCCTCTAAGGGCTGCAGCACATATTGTGCCAACTTTAGGAGCCCTGTACCTTTACACCCCCATACTGTCATTGCAGGCTATGTGTTTTGGTACAGAGAAAAGTGAAGAGTCGGCATGGCACACATCCATGTGTGCCATGCCTGCAATCCATTCCCTGTGGCCTAGGTGAGTCACCCCTTTAGCAGGGTGCACTAGACCACAGGTGAGGTACAGTTGCAGGAGCACTGTATCCCTACAGTCTCCAAGTCCATTTTTAGACTTTGTAAGTGCAGTAAAGCCATAAAGAGTATATGGTCTGGGAGTTGGTCATTATGAACTCCACAGCTCCATAATGGCTTTACTGAAACCTGGGAAGTTTGGTAGCAAACTTCTCAGCACATTAAACCCACACTGAGGCCAGTGCGCGTTTTAATGTAAAATGCACTCAGAGGGTATCTTAGAGAGCCCCTCTGAAAAACGACCAGCCCCGGTGTGGTTCCTTAATGGCTACCCGCCATCTCTTTACACATTGGCTCCCTATCTGAAAGACGCAACACAGAAGCAACATAATTCCCACTATAGGTATTATCAATTTCAATATTGCCGTCAGCCATGAAGGCATCCAGCCCAAGTCGAACCAGTTCGGAAAAACGTCTGCAGGGGCACCTCCTTCCTCGGCCATCTTCTTTCCCAAGTTGGTCAACTCCTCAGTGGCCTTTGTTATTGATCCATTCTCCTCGTCGTTCCCCGGTATGAACGTGCAGCAGGATTTTCCTATCCGATGACCGACTCCACCATCTTTAACAGCTAGCATATCCAGAACATAGCGGTGTTCTAGAACCATTAGTCTTAAGGGGCGCAGCTCTTCTCTTATTGCATTTAGTCCATCCCTAGTGCTGTTGATGGCCTTCATCACCTCATAGCGTGTTACCTCGAGCCATCTGGCATTCGCTTTAGTCTGGAAAAGTGGAACGATCCCTCCAAGAAGACCTGGGCATCGTTAAAGAGGCGGAATTCTTGAGTAATGTCATCATAGGGATCGTTTGCAAAGTACTGAGCTGATCGCCGGTGGCGGTGGAGAAAGGTAACGCCGCCAGTCATTGGGTGGAAATTGATATGGGAAGCATTGGTGACCGGGACGACCAGATGGACTTCATGCAGTGTCACCAAGGAGCAAAGGCCGTTCCAATGAGGAGGTAGTTGGAGATAAAGGCGTTCTCCGCAAGCCCAATAGTAGTCCATCAGAGTGGAGGTGCCAAACTGCATATCAAAATTAAAGATAGTGTCGTTGCAATCTGTGTTACGTCCAACAGGTACAGAGCCATTACCTATGAAGCAAAGAAGAGGATTTTTTAGTTTGAATGCTCTTTTAGATATGTATGTTTCTTCACCTCCCCAGGTGTATCTCTTGCCCTCCTCAGCCCATACTCCTTTACAGTTATCCTCAACGTCCCAGTCAATCCCTTCCTCCCAATCTGAATCCACCCACGGGGGGCCTAAAGACGATGCTTTGCAGACCACGAAGCCGGGACCATTCCATTTGTTGTTGTAGAAGATATGTGACCATAGGCGTAGCACTGTTCTATTGTGGCATGGCCAGCCGCTACATATGTATCTGCCTCTAAGTGTCCCATCGCATCGGGAAGGGGGCTGTGTTGAGGAAATCCATCCACGTTCCTTAATTATCTGTGCCTTAGTGTCCATATCTCTTGTTAGTGACTAACGCATTGCTTTTATTATTTCCTCGAGGCCAGCTGGGTCTGAGATAACTTTTTGGTAATTGTAGGTGTAGTCCCATTTTGAGGTGTTTACAAATGCTGTAGACATCTCGGCCGCAATGACCTGAATTTGGCCATCTATGCGGCAAAGATACAAGTGCAGGAGGCACTTGGTAATGTCTGGGTGGACTTCTTTTGGGAAAAGTAGTCTGCCTGCACCAACCGCATGGGGAATGTAAGAAAATACGTAGCTGGAATCATTTGTTACTGTTTTCCCCACTGCTGTCATATCTTTGTACCACAGGTTGTCTAATAGGGAGGAGTGGACCCAATGATCTGTTATTGACTGCTTTGGACTTAGTATGGCCCCTAGACCCTCCTGTATTTCTACTAGATGTTGGAATATGTTGTACCCAGTCCTCTGCCATAGGGTTTTGTGGGGGATGAGGGGCTTAGTTCTGCTGGGAGAAATAGCGAATCGACGTATTCTGCGGTGGCTGGAATGGCGTTGGAGGAACGCTGGTGGCTGTGTTGGGAGATCAACAGTGCTATTCTATATAGTATTTCTATCACCTGGGATGGAAGTCGGGGGCTCGGGATGCATACTAGTGGGGGCGCTATGGTCAGGATTTTTTGGACCTAGTGTGTTGTGTGATGCGTTCTTCTGGCTATGGGTGACCGCTGGTACAGGGGGAGTTGTTGCCTTTATAGTAATGAAAAAAATGTACCAATTAAATATTGCTAGTGCCACTCTAACAATGATATATAACATTAATATAGAACTAATACATATTTTTGCATCGTGGCTGCTGTAGAAGGGAAGCCGCTGTCCTCATTCAGGGGGACCAAGGGCATGGAGTTCTCTTCTTTCAGTCCATTGTCTGGTGCTCCTGAGGTGCAGGGTCAAGTCGGACGTCTCAGCGATGGATCCATGCTTTTTTTCTCAGCTATCCGGACGGCAGTTGGCAAGGAATCTGTGACTTTAAACGGTCCTTCAAATTTGGGGTCCTTCCAGCGTCGGACGTGTTTCCAGATGAAAATCAATGTTCCTGGACGGATTGGTGGGAGCTCAGGATCGATGGGGCCTTTCTCCTTTATTTTGGATACCTGGGTAGAGAGGAACTGCGCGGCGCTGGTTAGTGTACACAAGTAATCGTAAAGCTCTTCTTTAACAATCTCAGAGGATGACTCACTATCTGTTTTGGGCCTGGTGGACGGGACAGTTACATTTATGGATCGTCCGGTGACAAGCTGATGTGGCGTGAGGTGGTGATCCGAACTTGGGGAATTGCTTAGTGAAAAGAGGGCAATTGGGAGGCAGTAGAGCCATCTTGCTTATTTTACCTTTGAGCAAGCCGTTGAGGCGTTCACAAATGCCATTGCTTTGTGGGTGATAAGCTGATGTCAGTTTGTATCTAATGCCTAGCATGTTTGTTAGGGAGGAAAAGATAGCATTTGAAAAATGACTTCCGTTATCTGTCCGGATGGCGTCGGGGACGCCCCATCGAGAAATGACGTCACGGAGTAGGAATGTGGCTGCTGCTTTGGCATCACAGGGGACACATGGTCCAGCTTCGATCCAGTGTGAGAAAGGGCAGACTACCACAATGAGATAGCAGTAATATTGGCATCGATCAATAGGATAGGATAGGATAGGATATGTATTTATATAGCGCAACGAATGCCGAAGCGTCTTGGCGCTGGTACCACACAAAGGGAGAACGTGTTCCTCACATACTAACCTCTCGAAAGAGCAGTGTCTTTAGCATTTTTCTAAAAGCTAAATGATTACGGATTGATTTCAAGGCATGGGGGAGCCTGTTCAAGAGCCCTGCGGCCCGAACCGAGAAAGCTCTGCCGCCCCAGCTGGCTTTCTTAATCCGATTGATTTTGATAAGACTCTGAGTGCTGGATCTCAGCACCCGGCCTGTAGTATAAGGAGTAACCAGCTTCTGGACGTCCCTAGCACCTCCTCCAAAGACAGCTTTATGTACCAGGCAGATAGCTTTGAAATCTATACGCAAATGGACAGGGAGCCAATGTAATGCAGCCATTCCCCCTGAGATTGAGTGATCTCTAGGGATATCCAATAATAACCTTGCCACCGCGTTTTGGAGAGTCTGCAACCTTCCTACCAATGTCTGGTTTGTCCCTAGCAGTAAAACATTGCAGTAGTCCAGCCTAGATAAGACCAGACCTACTACTACCGCCTTACGCATTTTGGCGCTAATGAAAGGGAAGATCTTACGCAGAGTCCTAATGATGAAGGAACAGGAGGATGCCAGGCTATTGTCGTGAGCTGCAAAATTCAGCTGATTGTCAAATATCACTTCTAGATTTCTTACTTTGGGCACGGGGCAGGGACACTCCCCAGCCCCTGCTGGCCACCAAGATCTGTTCCACAGGGGACTTCCATGACCAAACTCCATAATTTCAGTTTTCTCGGTGTTAATCTTGAGAAAACTGTGCTGCATCCAGCTCATAATTTCCGACAGACAACCATGGAATTTAAAAGCGATGTCCTTGGATTGCTTGGCGGTGGAAATTATGAGCTGAGAATCATCGACATAGGAAACTATCTGGAACCCATGCTTTCTGATAGGTTTCGCCAATGGAGTCAAATAGATATTGAACAGCGTGGGTGACAATGCTGAGCCCTGCGGAACACCACATGGCAGCTGAAAGCTGTCTGACTGGAGCCCGTCCCAAAGCAAGTTTTGCTCCCTCCCTTCCAAAAAAGACGAGAGAAAGGACAATGCAGTCCCCTGGATACCAACCTCCCGAAGCCTCCGGATCAACACCGTATGATTTACGGTGTCGAAGGCTGCTGATAAATCTAGCATCACTAGGACTGCCTTGCCTCCCTTGTCCACAATGCTGCGGATCTCTTCTGCTGCCACCAGAAGGGCTGACTCAGTGGAATGCTGTGCCCGAAAACCGTGTTGGCTCGAATCGAGTAAATTATGGGCACTCAAATATTCTGTCAGTGACTTATTTAGCTCCCTTTCCATAATTTTGGCTGCAAAAGGCAGAGCGGCGATTGGGCGGTAGTTCTTTAATGTAAGAGGGTCTAATGAAGGTTTTTTTAGTAGTGGCCTAATGGTTGCCCTCTTCCAGCTTGTAGGATAATTGCCGGACTCTATTACCTGATTGATTAGAGCACATAACTCTCCGGCAATCAGGTCTGCCGCAGGGTGCATAACAACAGGGGGGCAGGGATCTTTAGGTGAACCTGATTTCGTGAGAGTAATCAATCTACATGTTTCCTCTCTTGTAATGAGAGGGAAGGTACTAAGGCTAGGACTGTCTTCCCCGCCAGTTGTCAATGACTGGCTGAAGCTATCTACACTAGGGTGCAGGTTAAGAAGATCCCTGTAGATTACCTGCACCTTGTCTTGAAAAAACTGGGCGAGTTTCTGGCACATTTCCAGGTTTGGCCGATAGATATTATCCGAAAGGGGCTTAGAGAGGGCCGTGATTGTTTTGAAAAGCTCTTAGCTGAATTCCCTGCATCCTTAATCTTAGAGTCATAAAAAGCCTTTTTAGCAGATATAATTGCATCTCTGTATACAGATAAGGCATGGTTATATCTGGCCTTTCCATCGCTACTATAGTCCCCCCTCCAGAGGCGCTCCGCCCTTCTGCATGTACTCTTTAAGACCTTCAGCTCCCTGTTGTACCAGGGAGCTGATGGCTTAGTCCTACTTGTACCAAGCCGCTTGACAGGCACTACTTCATCAAGCGCAGCCACCAGCCATTTTGTTAAAAAGTAGTGCTGCCTCAGAGTTGTCTCTGCTATGTGGGGGACGTGACTGGCCCAGCGCAGTGATTAGGTTTTCGGCATTCATCTGAGACCATAGTCTGGTTATTACCTTTGGCGGTCGAAAACGGGAGGGAGCAGCTACTGTTCCCGCTTTAATATTAAAAACTACTGCACTATGGTCGGATCAGGGGAGAGCTATAATGTTCACCATTTCCAGATCCATATTACTCGTAAAGATGCCATCCAGGGTGTGGCCTCTTATATGAGTCGGACCCTTAACCTCTTGGTTGAAACCCAGAGCAGCCAGATTCTCCAGTAGTAAGGCTACCTCTGGTTGATTGATGAGTTCCAAATGGTAATTAAAATCTCCTAAGAGAATAAAAGGATGAGGGACTCCAAATGGCTCATAAGCCTTGCGGGGAAAGTGGATTTAGGCCCAGGCGGGCGGTTAGTTAGAAGCCCTTGAAATTTAAGAACATTTCCCAGATATATAGTGCAATAAAGTGCTTCTGCTGGGAGATCGAGATATGTTTCTACTCGCAGATTTAATTGTGTTTGATGAGCCACCGCTATCCCCCCGCCCCTCTTGTCTATCCTGTCTTGAGAGGAGACCACATATCCGCTAGGTAAAGCGATATTCCAGTCTGGACCTGATGAATTATCGCTCCAAGTTTTGGTTAAGAAGATTATATCGGGAGAGTGGCTTTCTAACAGATCATTGATTTGATAACTGTTCTTGTGTAACGAACGGACGTTTAAAAGAATACAAGTTAAAACTTGTGATTGACTGACTTCAATCTCTTTTTATGGGTCAGGCCCTCCAATACTATCTGCATCAACTGTCTGTCTCACATTCAGAGGAATATCTGTGTCTCTCTTCTCTGAGCCACATGCGAGGCGATAGCAGCAGTTAGTACAAGTCCATTTTTCAATGTCACCCCGTGTTACTACCCTATTGTGGGGTTTACATGGGGCAGTTTCTAGGGCCAACAGCTCGGCTCTATGATAATGGCGTACCTGGAGAGCAGGGGTCCTGGCGCTGGGCACGTCTCGAGCGCGGACGGGCGCAGACGGGCTTGCCTTTGGCTTGCCTTTGGCGCGCCCGCTGCGCGGACGCCCCAGCGCCCGTTTTGTAATCATCAAGCACGCCCCCCTACTGACGTATCAGCCCACGTGCAGTGCGGGCCCGCCTTAGTGCCGGGTCCGCTTGGGTCGATCGTCAGAAGCAGTCGACACAGAGAGAGGACTAACCAATGTTTCCCTTCGTCCAGTTTCGCAGCAAACAAGAAGGTAAAACCGTATTTGATTAGACTACCTAATAGTGCAAACAGCGCAATGTGCAAAACTGCATAAATGTAATATTCTTTTAAAAATACAAAAGCGTGAAACTTTACTTCAATCTCTTTAAAAGATGGCACAAATTAAAAATGAACAGCGTTTTTGCCAAAGGGAGACTAACAGGCAGTGCGAGTCAGGACAAATGAGGGTACAAGGCCCCTTGCGTAGGGGCATGTCGACATAGTCGATGTGGAGTTCTTTAAAGGGGCCAGAGGGTTTAGGGATAGTGGAGGCGACCGTTTTGAGAGTTGGGTTTGGTGAATATTGTTGGCAGATGAGGCATTTATTAACAAAGAGTTGTATCTGCTCGTGGGCATTGGGAATGAACCAGTCTGTCTGTAATGTTGTGGACATATTGTCTCTGGAGACATGTGTGGGAAGGTGTAGTTTATCTAGGGCCACTTGTAGCAAGGCCAGGGGCATGGCAGGCTTTCCCGTCATAGTCTGCCAATGAATGAAATCAGCAGGGTCCTGCTGTACTCCCCTCTTCTTCCATAACTCTTTCTCTTGATGTGGCGCACTTTCTTGTATTTCTCTGAGATGTAGTTGGACAATGTGATCATATTGTTGTGTGTTGTCGATAGTGTGTGGGGTGCTTGTGTCAAGTGTTTCTTCATTCATGTCTGTCTGCTCTGCTGGAGATACTTGTTGACAAGGAGGATAGGGGCGTTGTGGACGTCTGGTAGAAGGGTGTTCTGAGCACCTGGAGTGGCTACAGGTGGGGGGCCTCTGGCTGCGGCTTTTGCTGCCCAGTCTGCCAGAGCGTTACCTCTGGAGACAAAGTCCTGTCCATTAGTGTGTGCTGCACATTTGACTACAGCCACCTCAGCTGGCAGCGTAAGGGCTTCAATTAGTTCTTCTAACAACTGTTTGTGAATCACAGGCGTCCCATCTGATTTGAGAAATCCACGCCTTTTCCAGCGCAAGATGCAGGAGTGTGTTGTTGAAGTTACATATGCAGAGTCTGAGTAAACGGTGATGCGGTCGTCTACCCCATTGTTCAAAGCGGCAATGAGCGCCACTAACTCGGCTGCTTGGGCTGAGTAATGCAGAGGTAATGCAATCTGTTGTACAATGTCTAGGGAATCAGAGGACTGACGGTGTGACATTTGACAACTTTCAGAGAAGGCAATGACAGTATGACTTCGTAACCTGACACTCTTTGTGTTGTTAATGCTGTCTTGGC
This sequence comes from Triturus cristatus, assembly GCF_964204655.1. NCBI lineage: Eukaryota > Metazoa > Chordata > Amphibia > Caudata > Salamandridae > Triturus > Triturus cristatus. The sequence goes on from NC_140579.1 coordinate 424,446,066, forward strand.
TTTCTGTATTATGGCAAAGACGGCGTGCTTAGTGTACAGTATTAATGGGGATCCCATAACAATGGGGGTGCTTTTGTCTACAGCGAATGCTGCTGCGGCAAGAGGTTGCTCGCATGGGTAATGACCTTTCATGACAGAGTCTAACATGCCGCTGAAGTAGGCAATGGGCTTATGGCCCATGGGGTATTTTTGAGTAAGCACTGCAGTCATGACTTGGCTGTCGCAGTGAGAGAACAGGTAGAATTCTTTTGTGTAGTCCGGTGAGCCTAACACTGGTGCGTTTGTTATTTCATCTTTTAACTGTTTAAAGGATGCTGTCATCTCAGGTGTCCAGCCTATTTTGTTGTTGTTGTCCTTGGCCATTTTAACTGCTTTCAGCAAGGGGGCAGTTATTGTTGAGAAATCAAAGACTCACTGACATACATAATTTGCAAGTCCTAGGAATTTCTGCATGTCATTTATGGTCTGTGGCTCAGGGGTGCACTTTATTGCCTCAACTCTGTCTGGCGTGACCCGTCTTCCTGATGCTGCCAGTAGTTGGCCAAGATAGTGTACCTCTTTTTGGCAATACTGAAGTTTGTTTTTGTCTACTTTGTAACCTCTGTGTGCTAAGGTGGTAAGCAGAGAAATGGTGTCCTTCCTGCATTGATGTTCTGTGGAACTGCAGAGCAAAATGTTGTCGACATATTGCAGCAATGTGCTGTCACATTGGAAATTCGATAAATCTTCTTTAACTACACTGTTAAAGACGCTGGGGGACTCGCAATACCCTTGTGCTAATCTACTATACGTCATTTGCACCCCTTTGTTCGTAAAGGCCAATAGGTATTGACTGTCTGGGTGAAGGGGACGCTGAAAAACGCATTTTTCAGGTTGATAACTGAAAAGTACTGTGCATCCGGGGGGACATTTGTGAGGATGACAGAGGGGTCTGGGACGATGGGAAACTCTGGTATGACTATGTTGTTAACGGCGCGAAGATCATGTACTAGACGCCATTGGTTTGTCTTTCCCTTGTGTACCGGAAAAAGACATGTGTTACAAGTAGAAATGCATGGGTATATGACTCCCTGTTCCAGCAGGGCTTGTATGGTGGGGGCAATACCCTCCTCTGCTTCCTTAGACAACGAATACTGTTTTATTCTAGTTAGGATGGCACCTTGTTTTAGAGTTATCTTGAATGGCGCGGCAGAGCGAACGAGGCCTACGTCATTTGGGCCCGTAGTCCACAGTTGTACCGGAACCTGGGCCAAATCTACTTCACGTACAGAGTCATATTTTGTTTCGGCAGTGGGTGTTCTCATTTCCACTGTCACTGAAAGGGGCACTTCATTCAGATAAACTATTTCACTCTTTGAATAGTGTTCAGGGGGTCCAAAGAGTTGGTCATCTGAGATATCCCTGACTAATCCTCCCGGCTCGATGAAGATGGCACAAGCCCAAGTATGAGCATCGTCATCAAACGTTTTAAATGCCCCGTATGTAGGTGTTATCTCGTGGATGCATATGTCTAGAGTCAGGTGCTTGTCAGATATTTGCAAGCCTGATGTCTGAGGCCTGAAAAGGAACTCCTTTGGTAACTGGACAGTGCGACCTTTTAGTTCTGGGGTGGTGGCAATTATTGTTTGGACTGCCATAGAAAAGGTGTGTTCATCCACCGGTCGTGCTCTAGCCTGACTGTTCAGGGAGGAGTCTACTGTAACTGCCATTATTCTAGCCAGTGGTGTGCCTGGTATTAAACAGGTCATTGTTCCGTTCTCATCAAAGTGGATGGTCATGTTCAATTTTGCCATGAGGTCACGCCCTAAGAGATTCACTGGAGACCGTGGTGAGTAGAGCAGTCGTTGCTCCACCACATGACCTCCAATCTCTGTGGGTACTGGTTTAGTGAAAGGGACCCTTGCTATTGCCCCAGAGAATCCCTGTGTGTCTGCTATCTGATCTGAAATGGGCAGTGGGCCACCTGTAATACAGGAGTACATGGCGCCTGTGTCAATGAGAAAGCTGTATGTTTTATTGTTTATCGTGACCAGGACGGTGGGGTCGTCTTCACCGTCCATGGTGCATGATAAAACTGGGCACACAAGTTATCTGTGGGCTGTCCTAACTAGTGTATCCTCCAGCTTGGTATTGCTGGATGGTGCCTTGTGTGAACGGGTTGCTAAGGGAGCTCACCGTGCCCCCTTGGTGCATAGCATTTTGTGTTTGGGGCGCCACCTGGTACGTGGGGCCCTGCTGTTGCTTTTGCATTGGGGCTGGCATTTGCAGAAGGGGTAGTTGGGCTTGGGCCATCATGGTGGCTTGGGGCTGTGCTTGCTGCATGTTTTGCTGTTGGATTGGTTGGATGTAGGTGTATGGCATCTGGGGTTGTGGATGCGCTCGCTGTATTGTGGTGGTGTTTGTTGGGTGGGACCCATGGACTGTTGATTTAAATCTCGAAATTTAGTATGGCATCCCTTTGCATGTGGCCTATTTTGTGGCAATAGAAACAGGTATGTTGTCCTGGTTGTTGCTGGAACCTCTGCTGTCCCATTCCACTACCTCTTCCCTGCATGCCTGAGTTCCTATTGGTATTGTTTCTGTTGTTGTAATAAGGTGGTTGGCCTATGCTGTAAGCATGTTGCGCTGGCATGTAAGCGGGTTGTGCGGGCATGTAAGCAGGATGTGCTGGCATGTAAGCAGGTTGTGCTGGCATGTACTGTACAAAATGCTGTGGCAGTACATACTGTGTAGCAGGCTGGGGCTGGTTCTGTGCATATTGTACGGCTGGTTGCGTCTGCATCTGTTGAGGGGGAGGCTGTATGTTGCCTGTGACAGCATTCATGGCAGCCTGGGGGAATGTGGTTACTCCTGTCATCTGACTAACAGGTGCCGCTACCATGAGTGTGTCTGGTGTTTCCTTTTTCTTATTGAGTTTCTGTTGCACCAATTTAGCAGCTGCATTCTCTATAGGTAGCTGTCTATTCTTTTCCTGTTCTTGCCTCTTTTTGCAGAAATGTATAATGTGATCCTGTATCTCAGGCCATGGTTTTGCTTCCATTGCTACAACTCCATCCAGCTTTTCCTGTATGTCCTCAGGCACTCCTCTCTTGACCATGTGGTAGAAAAGCCTGGTATTCCCTCCTGTTGCCTTCCATTTGTCTCCTAACTCCTGATGCCATTTTTCCTTAATTCTTGAGATAAAGTTAATTGGATCCTCATTCGCTTGCATTGTCAGTGACATGATGGATCCAACATCGGGGATTTCCGGAAATTTTATACGCAGTTTGGCCCATACTGGTGTTCTTATTTTGTCAAATGATTCCCCATCATACTTCGTCTCAGTCATGGTTATTATGTCATTACTGACACTTTTGAAGATGTCCTCCGCTTCTTCTCCCATGATGGAGATGAGCAGGCTCTTCATATCACCTATCCCTAAGTTGTAACCTGCAGTGTTTTTTTCTAGGGCCGCCATCCATTTGCCAGCACCCTCCTTGAGGGGTGGGAGGAGCTTTTTGAGGTTCTCTTTGTCCATGTGTGACCATGGGACATATATGGGTCGGTCAGCGGCATTTTTATACAACAGTGGCATCTGGTATGTCACTCCTGTGGGTCGTGTGTGGTCTTGTCTACGTGCGTATTTCTGCCAGACCCGTAGGCCTGGACGCATATACTCGTAGTCCCAATCATCATCCCCTGCTCCCTCCAGGATGCATTCCACGGCGGTTGCCATGTCTTGTGGATCAAATGACCCTTCTCTAGGCCACACATTCATTTGAGGTGCATTGGCTTCTGTCCACCCTGCCAGATTATCTTAGAAGGGATTGACATAGTAGTCTGATCCCTCTCCAAGTGTCACTATTTCATTGGGGGTCAGTCCATTGTTCCCCGGGGCACCTGGTCTACTAAAATACTTGTTGCTGCATCTTCCAGCTCTAGTGGTGTGCATTGAGGCAGAGCCGGAGATGTTATACATTATGTCATTGTCTGGTCGCCTGTGCGACCCTAGTACCTTGAGGGTCTCTACCTCTGTTATCCTAGGCTTCCTTTTTGGTCCTGTGTCACCTGTACTTTGCGGTTCCTTGCGTAGTGGGTGGGACGGGGCAGTCATAGTTGTGGCAGGTAGTAGGGCGAATGGATCTATTACAGTTGGGGCGAGTAGTGGGGGCAAATGGGTCTGCCACAGTTGTGGTCTCTTCTGAGGATGGTGCGTGGTGTGGGCCTGAGCAGTTGTGGCAGCTGTGTGCGCTTGTTCCAATGCAGCGGCTTTGTGCCAAGGGGAACGTCCACTATGGCACAATTCTCCATTCCCCTCCGTGTCCCCAGAAGTGTATGTGTGTAATGTTGGTCGGGGTGGGGTATCTATGGCTGCCTGGCAGTTCGATGGTGCAAGGCTCATTCTTCTGAGGGTGTCAGTTATTTTGTCATTTAATTGTTCTAATTTACATGATGCACGTCGGAGTGAGTGAAGTATATCGCCAGTATCGGGGCTGGGTGGTGTTACTCCATTGAATATGTGTACACTGGCGTTTTCATTTGGGAGATCCTCCAGACTTTTGCTAAAGTCCTTAGGCGTTCTCCAATGGCTGTACTGGGCTTGGTCAAAGGTTGGGGGAAGCGGCTGCTCCCCGTCCCTACATTGCTGTTGGACTGTTAAGAATGTCAATGGTGTGTTGTTGGTGCCTGTATTGCCGAATGGCAACCTATCGTGGGGACCGGGGTGCTGCCCAGGGGGTTGTGAAACGTCGGTATTAATAAAGGGGTTGCTACAGGTGCGTGAATGGTGAGATGATGTGCATGAATGGCGAGATGATGCGAGAGAGTCAGCGTCCGAATCTTCTCTTTCTTCTTCTAGTACTGCTGTAGTCATTGAAGCGGGAGTGAGTTTCAGTGTGAATTGCGCGTCTTTCTGCCCGGATATTCCTGGTACTGTGGCGTGTATCGTTGGGCTACTACTGGTGATGGGCGGTGCAGGTGTGGGTATCTCTAGTCCTGGTGCTGGGGCATGTGTTGTTGGGCCGCTGCTGGTGACGGGTGGTGCAGGTGTGGGTAACTCTAGTCCTGGCGCTTGGGCATGTATTGTTGAGCCGCTACTGGTGACGGGTGGTGCAGGTGTGGGGTCTGGTGGGGTCGGAAAATTATCTGGGAGTCGTTCGAATCCGACAGCTGGTAGGTCATTTGTGGTAGGCTGTAAATCTGGGCCCTCAGCGTGGGTGATCGCAGGGTATATACCGCTGGCCTGATATGGTGGGGGGGGGGGCAGTAGGCTCAGTGGGCATGGGTGGAGGTGTCATGGACGGAGGCTCCTGCACATTGTCTTTGAAAATGTGCCAGAGATCTAGGGTGGCCTTCCTCTTTTGTAGCTTGGTGCCAGAGTATTTGGTGTCTAGGAAGGTGGTAGCGTGATCTAGTATTGTCTTATCAAAACTCCCTTCTGAGGGCCATGGAAAGCCCATGTTCTTGGTGAGTTTGTGAAGTTCCCAACAGTGTTTGAGTATGCGTTGTTCCTGCCCACTGAATGTCTTCAAGACGTGCTGCAGAGGCGTGGCCATAGTGAAGCAGTCTGTGTAAATGCAAGATAACTGTTTTAAGGAGGGTGTCGCTGTGAGACGCTTTGCCTGCACTTTCCTTTTCTCAGTGACTGTAGTTGAGATCTGATATAAGTTCACCTCCTACACACTCAAGGACACGGATGTATATACAATCTTGTAATTTGTGGTCTTGTGCAGGAGTGCAACCAGGGAAGTGGAGCTGGCAGCCAAAACAGGCATCAGCAATTTTAGACTGGAGTGGATTTCTTGGCCAATAACTTGTTAGTATTGTCGGGCCTCCCCAACCTTCAAGTCGTAAGATGAAATATATGTGAAAGCTGGTAGTTGTTTTATATACAGTAGAGCTCAGTATCCTATTCATAGGGACACTAGTATGAACGTGACACAATGTAAGCCTGTGAGGAGAAATGAGGTTGCTGCGAGGAAGGGTGAGCGCACCCTGTCTGTTTTCCCCACCTAGTTACTTGGAAAGTTGGGATATAGATCTTTTATAAGTTCGTCTCCTATGGCATCAAGAATAATAAGGGTAAATATTAGTCTTAAATCCAATTCCTCAGGTCCCCTGTATATTCCCGCAGGGGAGAAATCAGGGAATTCAAGATTGTGGCGGGCAAGGGCAATAATGACCTTGCTTTGTAATGGGTTTCGTGGCCAGGAAGAGGTGAAGGTGGTGGGTAGTTCTAAGCCCGGAGATATTAGGCGAATGCGTACGTAAATCAAATCTAGTGTTTTGTGCACAGAAGTGCCCAATATTCTTTTGTCGTATATTGCCTGCATGGGACCTTTGGTCGCGAAGGGTAGGTGGTGCAGAAGTATACCAAGAGGTATTATTTTTTACTACGTTTTAATGCACAGGTCTTTGACGTAAGGGGGCAAGAGAATGCCGGTGCTATTGAAAGCGTGATTTGCCGTGTGTGACTATAGTCAATACCGAGCGTTTGAAATATAGTGAGAAGGACAGTGCTAGTTAAGGGTGTAACGTGAATAAAGCAAGAGGGGTGAACGTCTGAAATACCCACGATGTGATTGTTAATCAGGTATACCGTGAGTTGAGGTGGGGTATTGTTCTGGGAGTTGTCGGTCATTCCCTTATATAGAGTTAGAGCAATGGGGTGGGCTTGCAGGGGCTGACAGGGATGCTGAGTCACGAGACAGGGATGCAGAATCTCGTGAACACTCGTGCATGAGTGCCCTTAAGAGGGGCTCCGGGTGGTCTTGGTAATGTGCGTGATACAATGAGACTGAGGAGTGGGAGGCGGAGAGCGTGGGAGAGTCGGGGGGGTCGAGGTGTGGGAGAGAGGCTGCTTCAGATGGGGCAACAGAATGTGTGGAGTCTAGTGAAGACTCCCCGTGGGTAATAATCACAATTGGGGAGGTGGCGGAATACTCAGAAGGAGCGGAATGGAGGGTTGATATGGTGGAAGAGTTGGATGAGTGGTCAGGCCAAAGCAGGTCAGGACGAGTGGTGTATGGAGATGGGGGGGGAGATGTGTATTCGTGAGCGGCAAAAATGTCAGTCAAGGATAGCGTAGAGACGCGGATCTGAGTATTAGGGGTGAAGACGACCCCTACAATTCCCGAAGTGGCAGAGAGGATGTCGCGTTGATGGTCTGTAAGTTGATATAGGTCATTAAAGATAGTGTTATGGACGGCTAGGGCAGTGCCGTACACTAGATGGATATTGAAATTGATAAGTGGGAGAGTATTGGACATACTGGTTCAAAGAGGGCGGGGGGACGGGGGCAAGGAGCCAAGAAGGAATACTACCACCCCCCTGTGGCTACCAGTTGCAAGGCAACTGGGAGACAAAAAACGACGATGACAGTGGACAAGGATGTGGGATAGGAGACAGAGCAAAAAGGGTAGGTGGCAGGGGGCGCGATATGAGAGGCCTGCAGCTTACCTGGCGGGACGCAGTTGTTTAAGGGCAGGAGAGGTGTAGCACTGCAGTCCAGGCAACCCCTAACTGGCAGCCTTGGCACTCGGCTAGTGTGTGTGAAAGTGTCAAGATTAGCAACTGGTAGATGAACTAACTGGCGTCCATGGCACCCAAGTACTGGGCATGTGAAAGTGCCAAGGAAGCAACAGGAGAGGCAGGGGCTGGGGTGGGACAAGAGTACCTAGGCACTGCGTTATTACAAGACCAATACAGAAACACAAAGCATGAAGCACAATGACACAAAAAAAGAGACAACAAAACGTTAAACAGAGTACATTAGTGAAAAATGAATGAGCAGACAGTAAAATGGATGCATAGGAAGTGAATATCGTACAGTCAGGAATCTAGATATTAATTCTCGCTATGACAAAACCCGAGATCAGACAGCAAGAGGGAGAGAGATGTGAGCCGGAGACCACGAGAAGGAGAGAGAGAGAGCACAGGAGGTGCGGGGTCGGAGGCAGGGGCGCGAAGCCAAGAGCAGAGAGTGCAGAAAGTGGGAGGGCAAGGAAGGTGGGAGTAGAGTATATAGCAAGGTGAAGAAAGGGAAGAAGAAAGAAAGAAACTAAGGGGTGGGGGGGCTGAAGTCAGAAGAGAAAGAGAGACAGTGGTGGATGGAGACAGCGCAGCCAAGGCAGCCGGGCTAGAAACCACAGAAGTGAAAGGCGGGTGAAGGCTGCGAAGTAACCACAAGTGACTTCCCCCTTTTGAAGCAAGGAGCTGCGCAGTCAAAAAATGGACTGTCGGAGAAAGATGAGAGACGCGACGTTTACAAATGAAAAATAGTTTAATAAAAGAGAAGAATGTTACACCCAATCCATGCAGAATGTGGTCATGAAAGGGAGAGATGAAGACAGGAGAGAGGGCCGTGAAATAATGTGACCCGAAAGGACAAAACGGGCAAAGAAGGAAAACGCGTATTGAAAAAGGGACCTTAGGGAAGAGAAAACCACACTGTAAATAAAATGTAGAAGGCAACGGTGAAATACAAAGTCAATATAAAAAACCCCAACGAGGACTCAAAACCTGGAACCAACATGGAGTACTGTCAACCTCGAACCACAATACATGATAAAATCTAGAACCACATCCAAAATCTAGAACCACATTCGAGGACTCTAACCACGGGGTAAAACACTTCCGTGGACTGTAACCACGAAGTAAAAGACGTAAACACTTCCGTGGACTGCAACCACGAAGTAAAAGACACAACCGTGGACTCCAACCACGAAGTAAAATACACAATAGAATTAGAACCACATCCAAAGCAACTCGAGAGCCGTCACCACACACAGTGGCATAGAGGGTGCGAATCGTGGCAAGACAGACCGCTACAGAGGAGCAAGGAGTCGACAGAGAGAGAGCCCAAAGCCCCCACCTCACAACCACATACCAGGGACCGACCGGAGTAACTCAAGGGAAAAAAAATTAAAAATATCCCTGTCACACCCAGTGGACGGCAGTGGGGAGAGAAGGGGGTCCGTGGGCAGTCCGCCGAGTGTCCCAGGTCCGCCGCAGGTAGTCAGCACGATGGATTCGTGGTCGCCAGCTGAAGAAGGGTAGGTCTAACCTCACCTGGTGTGGTCTACCGCAGCTTGATCACAATTTGTCTGAGAATAATGAACACAAATGTGAGACAAAGACCTTGCATTGGAGAGGCACTTTATTCATTAAGTCATTAGCTCAACAGAGAATATATTCAACAACTCATTAGCTGGAAAAGAATATTTCAGAAAATCTGACTTCAATCCGTCAGAAATAAAACACAAGTTCACATTATAATGCTCGAGAGCCTATAAGGCAAGCTGGAGCAAGAATCTTTAAAAGGCACAATTGAAATCAGTCTGAGAATAAAAATACAAATCACATTTTTATAATGCTCAAATGCCTGGAAGGCAAACTTTAAAAGAGAAAACTAACCATGCAAGGACTACAATTTTAAAAGACCTTAAATGCAATGAATTGGGTGAGGATGAAAAACCTAACATAAGAGAAGAGGCTAAAAAAGGAGAAAAAATGTTATCTTGATTGGGATGTACCACCTGAGAATAGGCTTAGAAGTCCCAAATCAGATAAACGGCCGGCCGGGAACCCACATCGACAAGGCACTGCAAAAAGGAGTTCTGCGCACCCACTGGGGTGTTGGCTTATTATACCTGTTTGAGACAGAACTAAAAAAACACATTTGACGTAGGTTCTTGACCGCACGCCTACAGTTGTGTTGCTAAAACTCTGAGAACACAGAAGTGGTTTCACAGTGGACAGGTGTTTGATCGGATGGTCAGCCATGCTTGACCGCAATTTATAAACAAATAATATTTTTATCATACATTTCTCGGAACGAGTACATGAAAGCGGAACTTAAAACAGGTGCTGTTAGGGCAAGGTGCTATCTTTGGTTACATCTTGAGCAAGCTTGGAAACTTTCATAAAAAATGAAGCAATACAATACTTGTGAAACCGAAGATGTACCCGCTGGCCTCGTCTAGGTGTGACATAGGCTATTCTTGCAACTGTGGAAAGTTTTCGTGGTTGGCCAAGCTGCCTTTCAGCGTTGGGCACAAGAGAAATTCCCATTAGAGATCAGTGAGGCCTAGTAGATTTTTATATTTGAGGAGGATGAGAACTGAGGGGCCTAGGTAGATGTGTCAGGGGAGGTGTGAGTTACTATGGCACTAGTGACTGTGTGATATAAAAATGGCCAAAGTAGCACATTTCCAGGTTATGGTTAGTGGGGCCTATATAGTGACCTTCATGCTGCCAAGATCGATATTTATTCATTGATATGGTAGCCTGTGATCCTCCATCAGCATCTCCAATAGACAAGTGCTGTTAGCTAGGAACGACAGGGCACATTGGGATGAGATGGAGCACTTACTCTAATTTCTACCTGATGAGCACAAGCCCAAGGCGCAAGACCTGATGCGGGAGGGACAGCTCATTTCAAATAATTCAATCAGATGTGCCCTAGATGCTGCAGACACTGCTGCTAGAACTGTGATCACCAGCGTCTTTTTAAGAAGGCATGTTTGGCTTCGTATTTCAGGATTCAAACTTCTATCCTGAACACACCATTTGATAAGGAACACCTTTTTGGCCATGTGGTAGATTCCTCACTAGAGAAAATGAAGACGGACACAAAAGTGGTCAAATCCATGGGAGCCCTTCAATTAACACCAGGATGTGGTTCCTTTCGGGCTCCTTCTACCGAGGATGGTCCAAGAATACCTCCTCAGATACTACCACCACCACCTATAAGGGCAACAATCAACCCTCTGCCTCAAAGGGTTACTTCAGAAGGGGTTACAGAGGCAACAATGGCAAAGGTAGAGGTAGAGGCTCAAATACACGCTCCTCGCCCTCCAACACCAAAGAGTGACTTCCCTACTGTTGACCCCACCATTTAACACCTGTTGGGGGCGTCTTTCACATTACCTACCTGTCTGGCAGGCCATAACTACAGATGAATGGTTACTGGAAATTATCTGTTCTGGTTATTGCCTGGAGTTCACCAACAATCCTCCAAACATTCCTCCACGGTCACACAAATTGTCACCGGATCACTTACACAACCTCAAACAAGAGGTTCAGTCTCTCCTTTTTAAAGCGGCTATAGAGCCCATACCACTACAATACCACGGGTTGGGCGTATACTCCTTTTACTTTCTCATACCCAAAAAGGACGGTTCTCTCAGACCAATCTTGGACCTCAGAGAATTAAATCTTTACATACAGTCAGACCATTTTCACATGATTACACTTCAACAAGTGCTCCCACTTCTGCAACACAACGTCTTTCTGTCTACCATAGACTTAAAGGACGCTTATTTTCATATTCCAATATATCCCGCTCACCACACATTTCTCAGATTTGTGGTAGCGGGCCAACATTACCAGTTCAAGGTACTCCAGTTTGGGGTCACCACTGCTCCCAGAGTCTTCACAAAGTGTCTGGCAGTAGTCGCTGTTCACCCGTAAAGACAACACATTCATGTGTTCCCCTACTTGGACGACTGGCTTATCAAAGCCAGCACTTATCAAAAGGGTCTCCAACATACTCACAGAACACTACAGTTACTACACCAACTGGGATTCACAGTTAATGTGTTGAAATCGCATCTCCAACCTTCCTTTTTTTTAAAAAATTTTTTTTATTGCAAATACAAAAACCGTTACAAAAATAGAGAACAATATCAAAAAAAGTACTTGCCCCTGACCTCCCCCCACCCCTACCCCCTGTGCAAAAAACAGAAAAATTGGCTCATGGTGAAGAAAACCCTAATTCATAAAAACGTCAGATTATATCATTAGTCATCAGGAATAAAAAGAGAAAAATTTAAATGTTGCATTATTCAAAGCATAATCTCTTTTTAGTAGCTTGTTTTTAAGTAACACATGAGATAAAATTACTGACAGAATAATGACCCTATCGACAGCACCCCAGGAGTCTAAAAGGGAATTACTTCTTACTTTTGCAGAGACCCCGATAATTGTATTTATCTAAGCCAAGCAATTAAGGGTTCCCAGATAGCGAGGCCCTTCTTTTTTCACCGGCTACCCTTCCTAGAGAATATAACCTTCTCAGTGTGACATGTTGATATCAGTCGGGCCAACCAGTGAGAGAATAATGGGGGGTTTGGATCTATCCAAGATGAGGCTATGCAGATGTGCAATATAGTCATTGCCACAAAGATGAGTGCACCACCACTCTTTCTGCTAATCTCATCTTGTATTCCTAGTAGAACAATCGTGGGGGTTAACTGGATGTTTTGAGAAAGGACTCTGAAAAAAAATCTTGTACCTTTCCCAGCAAAGGTGCAAGTTGGGGGCATGTTGCAAACATATGTATTGAGTCTGCGCGTTCCTGTCCCTGTTCCCCATTTGGCAACTCTGCTAGGAGTAGTATATAGAAAAAATGCGGTCTTATAAAATTGTGCCTGCAATCTGATAGAGACTACTAGCCGCAGATTCCTTCACGTAGAATTCGTGAGACTGGACCTGGAAAACTTTTTTTGCCCAGCATCCCTGCGCGCCTGGGGGACGGCATTACGCGACTCCGCCCAGGCGTCATCCGCGTACGTGACGTCAGCGAGGTCACATAAGTCCCACCCAGGCACGCCTATGTCAGTTTTTTCCTTTTCCGCGTGCAACACCGATCCGGTTTGTGCTCTGGGCCTGTTTAGGCCTTTCCCTTATGCTATTGCTGCGTGTGTGGGAACAGTGTGCGAATGCCTTCGGGCTTTAAAACTTGCTCCTCGTGTGGCCGCCTCATGTCGGTGACGGATCCTCACCCCATCTGTATGTGGTGTTTGGGGGAGCACCAGGACTCCACTGATTGTGAGGCGTGCCAGCAGATGAAGCCGAAATCCCGGCGGGAGCACCGGATGAAACTTCTTTCGGCTCGTGTGTCCAGGTCGGCATCGTCATCTCGCCCGGCCCAAGCGGAGGATTCTCGGACACGGGGCTTCCCTCGCTGACTTCGATCTTCTCCCAGGTCGCAAGAGCGCCACTCACCTCTTGTAAGTGTCGCAGTTTGTCCCCGAGGGTCGGGTTCCGGCATGTCGGGGCGTGGGCTCTCCGCGAGTGGTGCGGCCCAGTGTCGTCCCCTTATCTGCTGTTTCCCGGCGTGGGGGCGACCAGAGCCCAGATGGAGACATATGAGGCGGCTTTGCAGGCCTCGCTGGCTTCTCCTCCTTCCCCTCCTGGGACGTCAGCGGATCCCTTGCAGTGTGCGGGGCCCTCCACGGCGTCGCCGGCGGTTCCGGCGCCGACTTGTTCGGATGCAGGCTGGGAGGATGTGGTGCCGTTGGGGTGAGGCCCTTCGGGGATCCCTCCTTCGGACCACGGCGCCTCTGCTTCGCAGCAAAATCACGCGGGAGTCCCTGTGGTGTCGCGGGAGGTCGCCGGGGCAGGGGTCGCACCCCTGAGCCCCTCTCGGTCCTCAGAGCGGCGGCTGCTGGCCCTGGCGGCGCCACAGGGGTCGACTGAGGGCCCTCTCGCCCTGTCACGGGTCGCAGCTGGCGAGGGACTCCACGTCCCTCCCCGGGCCCTTCTCGTCCCTCCACACAGGCGGCTGCCTCGTCGGAGGTCTGGTCGGCGCCGTCCCTTTGCCGCCCCGGCTCCGGTCTCCTGCGCCGTGCGCTGTGTTGGAGGTCGCCCCGGCATCTCCTCTGGCGCCGGTCGACGACAGTGTCCTGCCTCAGGTTGCGGACTCTACGGCGCCGGGATGACGTCGGGTTGTTGACTCGTCTTCGGACGCCTCCTCTTCTCCAGAGGTTCGGCAGTTGCTGGTGTCATCCTCGCCGGAGACGGGCCGCTGTGTCGTGGCTTTTTCCCCGATGTCGTCTAAGGGCGGCTCCTCGCCGTCTCCACGACCTCGGTCTTCGCCGGAGGAGCCGCAGGTTCCCCACTCCTCGGTCCCTCTTCCTTCCTTCCGGCCTTGGCCATTCCTTCCTCCGGTTGGCTTGGGGGATGGCCGCCTTAGCTTGCAGCCGTCACCTAACGAGGAGCTGCTTTCCCCTCCGCGGGGCCCTACGGAGGCGGGTGCGGCTTTCGCCCGCGCTGTTTTCCACAGCTGTGGGAATTTTGCGCATGGGTGATCCAGCTACCCATTTACCCACAGATCATCTTCTGGAGGTTCTCCATCAGGGCTCTGGTGGTAGGGAACTGTTGCTTCCCTTCGAGGGTTCACTCCACTCTTCTCTCTTGGGGACTTGGGGCTGTTCCTCCGCAGAGGACCCGGTGCCCCAGCACCTTCTTCACCGCCACCATCCGGCACCGCGTGATCCGGTGTGCCTTTCTCTTCACCCTTCAACCAGAGTCCCCCTTTTGCAGTCTGCCTTTCCTGCTTTGCCGCTGCTGTTGTCTCCCCCGTCACGGGAGGCCCGCTGGCTGGACTCCTGGGGGCGCAATATGTTTGCCTCGACCAGTGCGGCTCTGCGGGCCCTTAACACACTGTGTGTTTTGGCTAGGGCCACTTCTTGCTTGTGGGACTCGGCGGAGTCCGTTATGTCTGCCGCTTCTCAGGAGGGTGCCTGTGTGGTTTTGAGACACCATGTCTTGGATGGTTAGGAGCTGGTGGCGTTTATCCTTCGCTCCGCTCTGGACATCTCGGAGGAGCTGGGTCATGCCATGGCTTCTTCGGTTGCCCTTCGTCGCCATGCCTGGCTTCGGGACAGTGTGTTCCCGGAGAATGTTCGAGAACGGCTGGTGGACCTCCCTTTCGATGGTGCTCTTTTGTCCATGCCCCTGCGGACTCTGCCATCCAGAGGTTCTTGGTGGGGCTTCGTCCTCCTCCTCCTCCTCCTCCTCCTCCCCCTCCTTCCACTCCTCCTCAGTGACCTGCGTGTTGATCTGGTTCTTGGAGCTGTTCTTCCGTTGGGGCGGGTTGCCCCGGTTGTCTGTTCTGTGTGCTTCATGGCCACTCGAGTCCTCCTTGCTGAGTCTGTGGTTCTGTTAGCTGCAGGCCAGCCCTTTTTGACTGTGTGTTTTTCCTTTGGGTTTTTTACACCATGCTGGGCCTGAGATTAGGCCTTCTGCGTTTCCCCTATGGCTGCTTGATAGGCCTGCTGCAGGGTTTTTTGGCGCAGGTCTTTTTTGTTGTCCTCTGCTGCGGAAATTTCCTCCTAGGAGGTTCTCATGTCTTGGGATATGACATGCCCTATGTGGGGCAGGGTTGGCTGTTATATAGCCCTGGTATGTGCTGGGGAGTTGTGGTCGCCTGCGGGCTTCTGCTCTTCGTGGCGTTATGGTATGTTGCGGTTGCAACCTTCTTCTAAGCCTTTTTGCTTTGTGTTTCGTTCTGTGGTGTCCCTGGCATCTGGCGGAGCTTGCCAGTGCCGCCCTCTTGTTCTTTCTGCACCGTTGTGCCTTCTTGGGGCTTTAGTGGGACTGTCATCCTGCCTTCTCCACTGCTTCCAGTGTCCCTTGCGCTCGGTTCTACCTCATCTCCCTGTGGGTGGGATGGTTCCTGACTTCTGGACCATCTTGCAGGCGCAGTTTTTCCCTGCGGGTCGTTGGACGATTTTTCCGGGGTGACGTTGAGTTCCCCTTTTCGGCTTCTGCCTGCTTCTTGCTGCCGGCGCCGTCCTGTCTGGGATTGCCTTTGCTCTGCCTCTTCTCCTTGGAGTCTCTAGGTTGCTCTTCTTCGGTGCTCCTTTCCTTGCCTTGGCCTTGGGCGGAGGTTTTGAAGCCTCATTTGGGCCTGGGGTGTTTGGCCTCTTTGCGCCTTGCCTTGTTTCCTCTGCTGAGTGAGGACAGGCTACCTTCTTCTCTTCTTCCCCTTGGGGTTGGTGGCCTCCTACTGGCGGGGGTTTCCCTTTACCTGGGGGACGGGCTCCTCGTCCTGTTTTCGGACTCGGCCCCCGTGCGGCCCTCTGTTGTGCCCAGATGGGTGGGTCCTCTCGCAGACCCTCCTTCCCCTTGGGTATGGCTAGGGTATCTATTCTACGTGAAGGAATCTGCGGCTAGTAGTCTCTATCAGATGTACGAGTTACTTACCTTCGGTAATGATGTATCTGGTAGAGACGATTCTAGTCGCAGATTCCTTCACGGCCCGCCCTACATTCTTTCCCTCTTTCTGTCAGGCTGTCCCTTTTTCCTCCCCGTTGTCACATGGGAGTGTAGGTTTGTTGGTACTTCTGGCTCTTTGCGATTCTTGAGGTTGGGGTCTTTTGGCTGTGCCTCTGCCCTTGTTCCTGATGGGGGTTGTTACACTCTGTGATGGGGATGTCTTGGAGATTTTTCGTTCCCTGTGTGTCCCCGACTGGTTCCCCTTCCTTGTCTTTGGTTGGGGTTGTAGTCCTGTTGCATGTTATCGTGACATTTTTACATATGTCCCTTGTCTCCGGGGGGGGCTGTCTCTGTACTGGCAGGTTTGCTGCTCTGTTCTTTATTCTTTCGCTGCCTTTGGGTACTGCAGTGCCGGGCACTGCTCTTTATGGTGTTTTTCCTCACCATTCCTTTTTCTGCTCTTTCGCACACTGTTCCTATACTCTCACAGTTTTGTCTGCTGGCTTCGCGTTGTGGCACGGAAAAGTTCTCTGAAGAAAACTGACGTAGGCGTGCCGGGGTGGGACCTATGTGACCTCGCTGACGTCACATATGTGGACGACGCCTGGGCGGAGTCGCGTGATGCCGTCCCCCCGGCGCGCAGGAATGCTGGGCAAAAAATGTTTTCCGGGTCCAGTCTCATGCCTGGGGATAATTATACGTCAAGGAATCTGCGGCTAGAATCGTCTCTACCAAATACATCGTTCCCGAAGGTAAGTAACTCGTACATTTAGCAGATAGCAGATAGTAGGTCACTCTTAGCGGATTGCACGGCTTGATTAAAGGTGCTATAAGGAATATTCAATTTCACCTGCCATTTATTAGCAATGGTAGCAATGGTAAGCATGTCATCGGGCGTAAGACTAATTGAAGTGGCATAAATATATCCAGGTTGAAGGGGAAGCGATGCGCCTGTTGGACTTCATAGTCCCAGTTCCAATTTGATTGATCTGGGAAGGTTTCAAGCAAAAGTTTCACAATGTAGCGCCTTGTGTAGTCTCCCTCAACTCTTTCCAGGATGCCTAGCAGACGGAGGTTGTTCCTGCGCTGTCGATTCTCCTGCTCCTCCATTTTTGTCCTTATGTCCATCAGGCATGCATCATGAGCTGAACCTTGGTCTCTTAGGGCAGTAACATCTGTTTCTAAACTCTCTGTATGGCCTTCAACCATGCCGGCCCGCTCGCTGATGTCAGTTCATATTTTATTTAGCTTTCGCAAGCCCTCTTGTAACTTTTTAGAGGCCCCCTTTGCTGCTCAGTTGTCAGAGCGGACCCCTTCTGGAAATTCTTTGATAGAAGCTAGAATTGAAGCTAAAGAGGGTTCAGCCAAGTTTTCTGTTGTTGGTTTAACATTTTCCCAGACCGAGGTCTGATCTGCCTCTTCGCAAGGGGGGTACGACATTTGTGAGTCTGAATAGTCCCATTTGTGTTGACTGCACCTTTTAGATTGGTTTCTGATTTTCTTCTGGCACTGCACCATTCCGGTACCTTTAGTGGGATCCATACTGATGTCCTCACTTGAGCTGGTTAGATCTCCATCAGAGGTCGTCAGAGAGCCATCTGAGACAGAATAGAAGTTTTCACCGCTGATCTCTGGGGTCCAAGGGGCTCGTAGGCCGGCATTAGGTTCTACACCAAGAATATAATCCGTGATGCCTGTTGCTACCCGTTTTGTCCCGGTCTCAGTTTCTACTAACGGTATGGTGGAGCCCGAGGTTAAGTAGGCCAAGGAGGAGGAGTCTGGGAGTAGCATTGAGCCTAGGTCTGATATGGCTCGAACAGCAGCTTCAAAGGGAGCAGTAGTAGAGAATAAATTGGAAGAGGAATTCGCTGAGGCCACCAGTCCTTCTGTACCACTTTGAGCTTTTAGCTGCTCACTGGGGGGATAAGTTAACTCCGTACGCTCTAGGGGGCAGCTTTCTTTTATTACTGTGGGCTTTGGCTCAAGATTCAGGCTCCTTTGTATTTCGGCTAGTGTGTTGTCTAGTTCTAGCTCTGGGGGGTGCGGGATCAAGACCAGCGTCTGATGCTGGTAATGGCATCTTAGGAGTGGAGAACATTTTAGCGATGGTTGGCAGCCCTCTTTTGCACCGCCACCGCCCCGAGTTTCCCCGTAGCTCTTTTAAGGCTATTAGCTATTACCTCTGGGCGGGTTATCCGATGCAGCCATCTCCTCAAGAGCAGTGTTGGCCTGTGCGGGCAGGGCTGCCTTCAGCTTTTTACCTTTCCCAGTCTTGGCTCCTTTCGAAGACATACCCGTGCTGCGCCCCCGTCTTCCCGCCGGTAGCTCAAGTGTGCAGGATATCGAGGGAAGCTTGAAGGCAACAATGTAGCACAGCAGCAGCCAGTGTCATAAAAAGAAACTCAGCGCTCTTCCCAGAGCGGAAGAACCGTGGCTGACGTCCGAATCCGAAGCGTTTCCAATAGCGCAAAAGTGGAGCCGAATCACTTGAGTCCTGCTCTCTCCCTGGTTCAACATCGCCGGTCAGTCTGCATAGCCGATGGACAATGCGCACGGTGTGCGCGGCTGAGTGGCGTAGGTTCACGCTGACACCATCTTGCCCTCCTCCGCATCTCCAACCTTCCAACACTCAAAAATACCTAGGAGCCACTTTAGATACTCAAAAGGCTCTGGCCTTTCTCCCAACACAGCCAGAATTAGCAACATTCAGGCTCTAGTTCTCCAGTTTCAGTCCAACCACTCACTTCCAGCTCAAGTGTTTATGCAGTTACTGGGAATTATGGCATCTTGCATCATAATCATTCTCCATGCCAGGCTTCAAATGCGTTCCCTACAAGAATGCTTAGAGAGTCAGTGGAACCAATCGCAGGGTCAGTTAACCCATCTAGTGTTAATAAGTGGCCATCCTCATCACTCTCTACGGTGGTGAAACACACAAAATGTATCAAAAGGGCGGCCCTTCATAGACTCAGTTCAACAAACAATACAAACAGTGGACGCGTCCTTCTCTGGCTGGGGGGCTCATCTTCAACACGACACAGTGCAAGGCCAGTGGAGTCAACAGCAAAAAAGCTCTCCACATAAACCATCTAGAGCTGCTAGCAGTGTTTCTAGCGCTCAAAGCATTTCAGACTCACCTGGTCGGCAAAGCTGTCCTAGTTCGTACCGACAACATGACAGCTATGTATTACATACAAAAACAGGGGGGCACACACTATCTCCAACTGTCGCACTTGGCCCAAGACATTTGGAGTTGGGCCATTCACCACAAAATCTAACTCCTAGCGGAACACCTCCCAGGAGTGAACAATCAGATTGCTGATCTTCTCAGCAGACAGAGACAGCAAATACACAAATGGGAAATTCACCCTCAAGTTCTCCCATACTTTCAAAGTTGGGGAATTCCTCAAATAGATCTTTTTGCCACAAACCACAACGCAAAATTCCCAAACTTCGCCTCCAGGTACCCACACCCGCTCTCCAAAGGCAATGCACTATAGATGAACTGGTCAGGGATATTTGCCTACGCTTTTCCGCCTCTCCCACTCGTTCCATTAGTGGTTCTGAAACTCAGACAAACATCTCTCAAACTGATCCTAGTAGCTCCCACATTGGTCCATCAACCGTGGCTCACAACCCTGTTAGAGCTCTTAGTAGTTCCTCATCAAATGCTACACCTCACATCCATTCTCCTCACACAGAGCCATGAAGAAATCAGACACCCAGATCCCAAACAACAGAACCTCGCGATCTGGCTCCTGAAATGATAGAGTTTGGTTATGTAAATCTCCCACCAGACTGTATGAACATCATCAGAGAGGTCAGAAGGCCTACTACAAGAGCCTGTAATGCAGCTAAATGGAATCAATCCTCTTGATGCTTCAATACAAAATATCATTTGTTATCTGTTGCACTTGCAGCAGTCAGGATTAGCTTACACTTCTATCCGACTACATCTTGCTGCTATAGCTGCGTATTTACAAAATAGGCAACATTTATCGCTTTTCAGAGTGCCAGTAATCAAAGCTTTCATGGAAGGCCTCAAAAGAATTATACCACCAAAACGTCCACCTGCCCCAGTGTGGAATCTTAACATAGTTCTCTCAAGATTAATGGGCCCACCTTTTGAACCTATGCATAAATGTGAGCCACAGTTTCTCTCCTGGCAGACTGCTTTCCTCATTGCAATCACTTCACTGAGGAGAGTGGGTGAACTACAGGCACTAACCATAGAAGAACCTTTTTTCCAACTTCAGAGACAAAGTGGTTCTTCGTACTAACCACAAGTTTATACCTGAGGTAGTTTCTGCCTTTCATATCAATCAATCGGTTGACTTACCAGTATTCTTTCCAATATTTGATTCAGTGACAGAACGAGCTCTACACACCTTAGATGTTAGAAGACCCCTTTTATATTACATTGAAGGACAAAATCATTTCATAAAACCAAACAACTTCTTGGTGCTTTTGCACCACCACAAAAGGGCAATCCCATACCCAAGTCAGGTATTGCCATGTATATTGTTAAATGCATTCAAACTGGTTATGCACAATGCAAAAAGAACTTTAACTGTATCCCCTAGAGCGCATTCCACTCGATAAATAGGGCGTACTATGTCTTTCTTAGGAAACACCCCCATAGTTGACTTTTGTGAAGCTGCAACTTGGTCTACACCAAACACATTCACAGAGCACTATTGTGTAGATATGGTAGCAAGACAACAAGCTAATGTCGGCCAGGCAGTACTTAAAGCACTATTTCAGACAACCCCAACAGCTACTGGTTAGCCACCGCTTTGTAAGAATACTGCTATATAATCTATGCAAAGAAAGAGATCTACAGGTCACATGCCTCGAACGAATATTACTTACCCAGTAAATATCTGTTCCAGGCATGTACATCTGTAGATTCACATGTGCCCACCGGCCTCCCCGGGTACCTGTAGCGGTTGCAGTTCTCTATCTTATTCTCCATACATACGCATGGACATCTCTATTCTTTACTTACTAACTCCATTCTCACCCTCTGCGGGAAAACAATCTTGGAGTCGATGCCCATGCGTACTTTCACCGAAAGAAGGAGTCACCTACCCTGTGTCTAGGAAAGACCTCTTCGAAGAAAAACAACTTGCAAACATCCGGACCCAACACTAGATGGCAGGAGTATGCAAAGCATGGGAATCTACAGCTGTACATGCTAAGAACAGATGTTTACTGGGTAAGTAACATTATCCTTTCCCCATAGGAAACAATGTTACGAGCTTTTGTTCCTAAAATGTAAAGTGGTGAACTGTTATTGTATGGAAGAAAAGTAACTGTGCTTTGAATTAAAAAGTGTCTTACTTAACTTTGTATTGTAGGGTCTACGGTGTGATATCCAGGCATATCACCCCGAGTAGTTGATGTAGTCCATTAGTAACGCAAAAGTTAGCAAACCTAATTTCTTTGTATTCAAACCTGTTTTAAAAGCAAATACAAACCTGTAACAAATGCAATTCCATTCCCAACTGCATTTCCTTGTAAAGTTTCCTCATATTTGGGGACAATCCCTTTGGGGTTTTAGGGTCATAAGAGTTTTGTCTGTCCCTAGGAATTATGTTGCTGCCGCCATGGGTGCTTGGCCCATATCTGCTCTTTCCCTTTCTATAGCCTCCAGGGCTATTCTACGAGCCATCCATTCTAAAAGGATGTCCTTCTCATTGAGGCTGTCCTCAATGCTGCTTGGCCTGCCTCACCCACTTGTGTGGAAGCTTGGTACCCTTTGCACAACTCTTGGAAAGATGGGTGCAGGGACCACATCTTTCCTCTCAAGGGGAAGAGTTTGAGTATTTTCCGCCTCATCACTTTTTTCTCCTTCTGCAAGGAGATCTTCCTCTTCAAAAGGGTGTTTCTTAGCATATTCTGCCAAGAGCTGCAACTTGGTCTTGGTAGGATTGCAACCAGTTTTCATTTTCTGGAGTCTAAAAGAGGTTTCTTAGCTCCTTCATGCCAAGATGAACGTAAGAGGTCAGGTTGAGCTCCACAACCATATTCTCTGTATTTTTTAAAAATGCTACAGGGACTTAACCAAGGCCCTAGCAAGACTTAGAAAAATAGGGAAAAATTGTCAATTCGAAAACGCAGTTAAATCTAAAGACAATTTTGGATTTTAGTCCTGTGGTCACTTTTTGTCAGAGTAGTTCAGCAAATGTAAAGTCGTAGACCACACCGCTGATCCACCAATGTTGGAAGCTGGGTCTATGTATACTATCTGATAAACTTCAAGCTGCAGATTCCTTACCTTTAAATTTCCCAGGCGTCAGGCTGGATCCGTTAAGTTTTGATGAGCAATACGCCTTGTCCAGTGGCTCCATTCCGCTCCGCATGACGTCGTCCGTGTTGGTTATGACGTTGCGGTGCCTATACAGATGCCACCCAGGCGTGCAGATGTCAGTTCTTTTCTTTCCGCGCCAGTTAAGTGCCGATCCGGGAAGAGCTACCTCTCTGCCGCTTTTGGGCAGGCTTTTTCTTGACTTTTGTCGAAATTTTGGTTTTTCTAATTTCGTGTGCGAGGGATGTCTTCGAAGAAGACAGGTTTCAAGCCGTGCAGGACTTGTTCCCCCATGATGTCGGTCACCGAGCCACACCGCGTAGGTATGTGGTGTCTCGAGCGCGACCCCGGTACGAAGTAGTGTTCAGACTGTCAGGTGATGGCTCCGAAGACCTTGAGGGAGCGGACGATGAAGTTACTCGCTGCCCGGCAGTCGACACGGTCCAGTGAGACTACGGTCCCTATCGGACTAGAGGAGGTCGCGGGACCGCTCACAGAGCCCTAAGTCCTTTTCCTCCCATTCGGGGTCCTCGGGACACTCGGGAAGAGGTACAAGAAGAAGAATTCCAAGCGGACTTTGTGAGAAGTTGGCCTGATGTATGATGTCACTAGTTCTAGTGTACACCTTATATCAGTCCAAACAACCCTTATGGTGATTGGTTGTAAAGTCAACCTTATAGACCAGCTATCCTAGTGGTAGCATGGACAAGAGCAGTCTTAGGCTAAACTCTGAATGGCATGTGAAGCCAGCTGCGATACCATATATAATCCCTTGAATACCAAATGAAAGGACACCACAACAGATATATATATAAAATAAAGTGTATTTATTCTAGCCAAACCCTCAGCACTCTTTATGAGATTAGAGGTAAGTACAACACAGTCTTATTTAAGCATACATTAAGTCACACAGGTAAGTAATACAGTTAGGCCCTAGGGGCCACGCAAACCATATACTAAAGAAGTGGTATAAGGACCACTGTCACGGAAAAAGGATAGGCCTAGGCCTAGGGAATCGCTGGGGCTACACTACACTAGCAACAGTTAGGAAGTGGGAGGCCCACGGGATTCAGGTGCAGAGTGGAAACACTCACGCGTAATGCGTAAAAGTCGATAGAATTACTAGCAGTTAGAAATTAACAGTTTAAGGACCCTTCTGAAGCAGCTAGAGAGTCGAGACTAGGAAACTAGACCCTAGGATAGTCACTACCCTTGTGAGCACCGAAGTACCCAAGTTACCTAGCCCACGGGCTGCAGGTGCATAGGTGTGAACTTGTGTCGGGTTTCGTCGTGGACTTCTATGGATGCCTGAAGGAAAGGTGCTGACAGGCAGTCAGTGAAGAGTGTCCGGTGGATCCCAAGGCTGGGATCAAGAAGAGAGGAGACCTGCAAGCAGAAGGGACAGAGTCAAGGTCACTAGCCAGTGACCACGTGGAACCAGGAAGGAACCAGGCGATGTCGTGAAGATTGCAGGTGAAGGTGAAGCTTGTCGCTGCAGCCACGGGGACCAGGAAACGTCGAGGACGACCAGGACCAGGAGGCGAGCTGTCCCACGAAGGCTCTTGCTGTCGGCGGCGTCGAAGTTGAACTAGGACTCACCAAGCCTTGGCAAGCGGAACCCACGAAGAACGGAGGACTTGCTTCTGGTGCAGACCAGGAAGGTCTGGGGTGCTTCTCTTTTGCAAGGAAGCGGGAGCCAGTCTGGAGGAGCCAAACGAGCAGTGAAGATTTCTGGATGCGTCGTCACAAAGGCCACTAGCCAACGGGCAAGCAACCGGACAGACGTGGCAAGCAGGAAAATGCAGAAGGGCCCCACGCAGGACTCGTGGAGTGTGGGGGGCTGATCTTCGGTGCAGATGGTGCTTGGGGTTGGGGCATCTCAATCCCCGGTGCACAACTTCGAGGGTGCCTCAGAAGCTGTGCTGGAAGATACTAGCCACTTTTCCCAGGTAGCCGGTCCCACGTCTCTCGTCGCCTCCACGGATCTCAGCTCGGCTGTGGATGTGGATCAGGGTCGGAGAAGACTGGAAGTCAAGGCTCTGGTCGGGCTCTGCAGTCGGTCCCTCGTAGAACTTCAGCAAAGCAAAGGGTAGTCTCTTGATGGTGCCTGTTTGCACAGGGTAGCCACTCCTTGGCCACAAGGGAGATTCTTCAGTCTTCTTCTTTCGTCAAATGTCGAAGGTCCAGAGTTTCTGTTCAAGTTGCAGGTTCAGGATAATCTAATCTCCTGGGGCCCAGCTACAACTCTTATACTAATCTGGGGGGCTGGGTTGCCTGCTAGGTCACGCCTTAGGGGTGGGACCTGGTAGGGGGTGGTTACACCCCCTTCCCTTTGTCCAGTTTCGCACCAGGACTGGGGCTGGAGTGCCCCAGCACCGGTTTGAGCTGGACTATGCATGGGACACCTTGTGTGCCCCAGGCATGTCTCATTCCTTTCAGCCCTCCCTGCCCCAATACACTAAAGTCTGTCTGGGGAGGTGCTAGCACCTCCCCAAGCAGGAAACCTATTGTCCAAGCCTCCCTTGCCGGGATCACTCCCAGCAGCAGGAGGTCAGACTTGTGTCTGTGGCAGCAGCATCCATTTTGTGATGCTGAGGCTTTGGTTAGAGTTAAACAGCAAAGTAGAATTTTAACATGTCTCTCCCTCTAGAAGGGGGGAATAATATCCTCATCACCAGAAATGGTATGGGGGTATTATTCCAAAGTGTTAGACACCTTACACGACATGTTTTGATAAAGCCAAACCATAGTTACCATAACCGTTTAAGATTATAAGGCACTTTAAGAGTATATGGTAGGCTATACCATAGAACAGCTATAAGGACATGGTTCCGAAAGCTGCAGACAGGCTCAGCTCATGCTAGAGCACCATCTCACATGTTACCAAGCACTCTGCCTCCAGGATTGTTAAGGCCTGCCATAGGAGTGGCTGATAGGTACACATGTGTCTATTTTAAGGGTAGATATAGGTATACTATATCTAAGCAAGGGGTGATTACACGACCTTGCCCCAGCTGAGTGATCAGCCAGTTGTGTTTGATTGGAAGGCCAGACCAGGGGTGGCATAATACATGATGCAGCCCCTGGGAGGCCTAGGGTACACCTATGCCCTGGGTACCTAGGGTACACTGTACAGGGTCCTATAAGGTGATCCTTACCAATTGGGAATGTACCTAGGGTACATGGAGTCCATTTGAAAGAGAGAGCAGACAGCCTGAGACCCTGAATGGCAGGATCTCAGGCCAACTAAGTGAAAAACCAGCTAGACACTAGGCAAAAAGTTGGGGGTAACCATAGTCAGATATCCACCTTCCTACACAACCCCCCCCCCCCAAACGAAAGGAGATAAGGCTGGCCTTGACAAGGTAAGCCTCTATTGCCTAAGTGGTCATATAAGGAAGAACCAGCACTGGCATGGTTACCCCCTGTCTCATGGTCCACTAAGCAATCCCTCACCCTAAAGGTATCATAGGGTCTCCACCATAGGGAATCTCTACCTTTGGTGTGTCTTTGCAAAGTAAAAGGCTGGTGTTGAGATGGAGTACTGAAGTGAGTGTCCTCAAAGTGAGGCCTCAGCTTCCTCCAATCATCCTCCATCATGGATGCCTTTCTTTCTTTCACTGAGTTGCACTGTGCTCTCAGGGTCAGCCTCTGGCTACCTAAAGCTGGAGGCTGGGTCCCTTTTGTGGGCTTACTGGAGGGACAGGTCAGGTTTGGGGCCCTAAGGTCCCATGTTTGCCTGTGCCCAACAGAATCCCTCTGGGGGAGGTCCCTAACTACCTGTAAAGGAGATCCCTCAGGAATGTTTTTAACCATCACCTGGCTAGGGCTACTAGCCAGGCAATCCTCATTCTTTTGATGGGGGGGTTCTTGTGGACAGGGGCCCTCTTGGGGTCCACTGGCCTCCCTGACCTCTGCAGCCCTGGGCTGACTGAGGCAGGGTAGAGAGAGGCAGGCTACCTGCACCAGACTGGGTCCCACCTTGGAAGGGGCCACTGACATCAGAGGCTCTGCCAGGCCAGGCCTGGCTACCTCTGGGGCAGTTCCTTCACAAGGGGTGAGGTCAGATCCCTGAGGAGGCTGACCTTTTCCTAATGTCTGGGGAGAGGGAGACTTTTCTTCCTCCCCACTACTCTCTGTTTGTGTGGAGTGATCCATAGTTTCAGGCTTCACTACACCTATGTCAGTCTGAGTATGGGCTGAGACCATTACAGCCTTGCCAACCTTTTCAGGGAGGCACTCAGTTTGGGTTTGAGCTATGACTGTCACAGCTCTGCCAATCTCTACAGGGAAGTCTGTATTTGCCTGGGCTGTGGCTACCACTGCCCTTCCAACCTTGTCAGGGAGGAAATCTACTTGGACAGGGGTTGTGGCTGGCACAACCCCACTACCCTTTTGTGAAAGGCCTACCATTTTAGAATGGGTGTCTTGTTCAACTCCAGCCCAAGCTGAGAGTTCTAAGTCATTCCCCAGTAAGCAGTCCACAGGCAAGGTTGGAGACACTGCCACCCTTTTAGGGCCAGTGACACCTCCCCAGCTGAGACATACCTCTGCCATGGGATGACTGTTCTGTTTGCCATCAATGTTAGTTACCTGGTATGAGAAACCAGGCAAAAGCTGCTCAGAGGGAACTAGCCTATGGGCCACCATAGTGATGCTAGCTCCAGTGTCTCTGTAGGCCTCAGCTTTTCTACCATTGATGTAGGGCTCCTGTCTGTACCTACCCAAAGTGTTGGGACAGGCAGTGAAGTTGGCAAACCCCATGCCACCATCACAGACAAGAGTAGCTGCTGTAGGGGAATTGGCTAAGCCAGGATCCCCCTGTGTTCCCCAAGAAAACCCAACCAAATTTTTGGGGGCACTCCCACCACCTGGGGGATTACTGCTGATAGTAATAGGTGGTGTGACAGGAGTAGTTGGAGGAACAGTTTTGTTTTTAGCCTTTGGGCAACTGCTGTCAGTTTTCCAATGCCCAGGAGATTTACACTCATGGCAGTAAGGCTTTTTAACTGTGGTAGAGGAGGGAGCTTGGGACCCACCACCCTGTGTGGAGTTTTGGGGCCCTGAGGAAGATTTCTCTTTTGTTTTATCCCCACCCTTCTCTTGAGGCTTGGTGGTATCTTTCTTTTGGTCACCACCCTGATTTTTAGGCCTAATCCTGGTCCTGACCCATTTATCTGCCCTCTTTCCCAATTCTTGGGGAGAGGTCAAATCTGAGTCTACCTGGTGTTGATGGAGAAGCTGGTTCTGACAATTACTAAGGATCTGCTCCCTCATAATCAAGTTGTACAATCCTGTATAGTCCTGCACCTTGCTGCCAGTTAACCAACCTTCCAAAGCCTTAGTGGCACAATCCACAAAATCAGACCAGTCCTCTGTCTGTGTCTTCTGGGTGTCTCTGAACAACAACCTATATTGCTCAGTGGTTAAGCCAAACCCATCTATCAGAGCGCTCTTCAGGACTTTGTAATTGTTAGCATCCTCATCACTGACTGTGAGGAGCTTGTCTCTACCTTTGTCAGAAAAGGAGAGCCACAAGATAGCTGCCCACTGACTCTGGGGTACCTGCTGTACTTTGCAGGCCCTCTCCAAAGCAGTCATCCACTTGTGGATGTCATCCCCATTCTGATATGGGGGGACTATCTTGCTTAGGTTTCTATGGTCATAAGACCTATCCCTATCTCTAGGAATGTTGCTGCCACCAGTGGGTTCTGACCCACTTAACTTTTGCTCTCTAGCCAGAGCAAGCTTCTCTTTGGCAAGGGCAAGTTCTTCCCTCTGAATAACATGCATTTCAATTACTTGGCGTATGATTTTCTTACTCAGGGTTGAATCCTGGAATCTGAAAGAAACACGTTAGTTAGATTCCTCACCTTAGAATATCCCCAGGCTGGATCTGGAAAGATTTTTCGTCAGCAATACCCCTTGCACGTCGCTAGACGTCGTCTGCGGCTCCGCGTTCGGCGTCGTGCGCCGGAATGACATCGTCGGAGTACTTAGATGCCACCCTCGCGCGCTGAAGTCACTTCTTCTTTTTTCCGCACCAGACAGCGCCGATCCGGGAAGAGCTTACCCCTTTAGTCACTTTTTGACTAAAACTTTTTGGACTCTTTTGTCTACTCGATTCGAACTGGTGCCGGTAGGATGCCCGGATTTAAAGCCTGTGACTCCTGTCATCGACTGATGTCAGTGACGGCCCACCACCGCCGGTGCCTTTACTGCCTGGGGGCCGACCACGATGCGGAGTCATGCCTCGACTGCCAGGCCTTGACCTCGAAGGCTAGGCGGGAGCGGTCCAGTAAACTTCTCAAGCTCCGACACTCGGCTCCGCGCCGTTCACGGTCCCGGTCCAGGGGGAGGTCGAAGGACCGGTCGCGGAGCCGCAGTCACCACCACCACTCGTCGGGGTCGAAGTCTTCGGGTAAGTTGAAGCATGCTAAGAAGTCCAAGAGGCGACATCGCTCTTCGGACTCCCCTCGCCGGTCGCGTGACTCGGTCGAGGGTCCGGGTGGTACCACCCGCGTGGGTCCGTCGGAGCCGCATCCATCCCCATACCCACCGGTCTCTGAGACTGACGCAACTCCGGCGGAGATCAGTGCCTTCCTCTCGGCCATGAGGGGCCTGGCTCCGCCGTCGATGCCTGCCGGCGCGCCTTCGGGCCCCGCGGGCTCGACTGGGCGACCTAGCGAGCCGACGGCCCCGGTGCCATCGTCGACTTCGGTCCCGATGCCGCAGGTCCCCGTGGGATCCAGGCCTAGATCTTAGTCGGTGCCGGTCGACCTCACGACGCCGCCTCCGCCGACACCGGTTCCACCCCTGACGCCGTCTCCGGACGCCGCTGTTGCCCGGTTCAGCCCCGGTCTGGGGCTGGTGCGGCGCCATCCGGCGCTGCAGCCGACGCCAATGGGTGACAATATCATCTACCGCCCGGCTCCGATTATTCCCCCTGTTTATCAGGAATTGGATGAAGAGGGCGACTGGGAGGGGTCTGAGGACCCTCTGGCCATGCAGGCCAACTTATCTCAGGACTGGGCAGATGAGCTGGGGGATGCCAGTGGTCTGGACACCTCCCCGGACACTGGTTTCATCTCTCCTCCGACTGTGGCTTCGGAGGAAGGTGCTGCATTTTCAGTGGTGCTGCGTAAGGCGGCCAAAGCCCTTGGGCTGGAGCTGCCTGCTGTGGCCGTGAGGACTAACCTCCTCACTGAAGTGCTTCAACCGTCAGCATGCTCCTCGGAACCTCTGCTGCAGTTCACTGAGGCACTAGTGGACCTTCTGAAGGGCACCTGGTCCAAGCCCTCCACAGTACCTCCTGTGGATCGGAACGTGGCCCGGCGCCACCACCCTGCTCCGGGCAACCCCAGTTTTCTGTCCCAACACCCCACGCCCGAGAACCTGGTTATCCAGGCCTCTACTTCCCAATCCTCCTTCTCATCCGCTCCTCCGGATCGGGAATCCAAGAGGCTGGAACAGTTCGGTAAGAAGCTGTTCTCTTCCCTTAGTTTGGGACTGCGGTCCTTGAACACCGCTTGCCTCTAGGACCGTTATTCCCACTCTCTGTGGGATACGGTGGAGGAAGTGCTGCCCCAGTGTCCGGAGGAGGCCCGGACGCGGCTCGCCCAGGCTCTTGCCGACGGGCGGGATGCAACACGACATGCTATTCGATGTGGACTATACACTACGGACACGCTGAGTAGGACGATGTCAACCACGGTGGTGCTCCGCCGCCATGCCTGGCTGCGGTCCACGTCATTCTCTGGGGATGTCCAGAGCACCCTCATGGATATGCCCTTTGATGGCACTCGCCTTTTTGGCGAGAAGGCGGATAGTGCACTGGTGCGCCTCAAGGACTCCCGGGCTACGGCCAAGTCCTTGGGCCTCTCGGGGCCGCGACCGCAAACTTCCGCCTTTCGTAGCCAAGGAAGGGGCGCCCCCTCACGTCCGCCTAGCCACTGGCCGTAGATCCAACCTGCACGCGGTCACGGACGTGGATTCGGCCGAGGCGGTACCGGGGGTCCACGTGCCGGTCAGTCCACATCCACCCCGGCAGCATCCGCCTCAAAGCCCTCCTAGTCTGTGCTTTCAGGCCCATACCACGCCAGTGGGAGGCAGAGTTCGCCATCACCTGCTCAACAGGCGTTCCATCACGTTGGACAGGTGGGTGCTGCAAATCGTCTGAAGGGGCTACTCCCTCCCCTTCGAGACGACCCCTTCAGCCATGCCACCGCAGTACCACCGCATGTCGGGGAATCACTTGAATCTTCTATGGGACGAAGTTGCAGCCCTCTTGGCCAAGGGGGCCGTTGAGCACGTTCCTGGTCCAGAAGTAGGTCGTGGTTGATATTCCCACTACTTTCTGGTTCCCAAGAAGGGCAAAGGGGGCCTACGCCCTATCTTGGACCTCAAGAGCGTCAACGCCTTCCTCCGGAAGGAGAGGTTCAAGATGCTTACCCTAGCTCAGGTTCTGGCTGCCCTGGATCCAGGAGACTGGATGGTAGCGTTGGACTTGCAGGCCGCTTATTTTCACATTCCCGTCCTGCCGGCCCACCGGCGTTACCTGCGGTTCACGGTGGGTCAGGAGCATTTCCAGTTCATGGTGCTCCCCTTCGGCCTCACCAGTGCCCCGCGGGTGTTCACGAAAGTGATGGCGGTGGTCGCAGCTCATCTGCGCAGATCAGGGGTTCCAGTCTTCCCCTATCTCGATGACTGGCTGTTGAAGGTGGGCTAGCCCCAGCAGGTTGTCCCACCTCCAGACTACGGCCGACCTCCTGCATTTGCTGGGGTTCTCCATCAACGTGCCGAAGTCGCATCTGAGTCCCTCCCAGAAGCTCCTTTTCATCGGGGCGGTTCCGGACTCGGCGCAGTTCCGGGCTTATCCTCCGGAGCAGCGGGTCTGGGATATTCAGGCTCTGATTCCCATCTTTCAGCCTCTAGCCCGGGTTTCGGTTTGGTTGGTGCTGCGGCTTCTGGGTCTGATGGCCTCCTGCATCCTGTTAGTGCATCACGCCAGGTGGGGAATGCGGGCTCTGCAGTGGGACGTGAAGTTTCAGTGGGCCCAACATCGGGGCAACCTGTCCGCCCATGTCTTGATCTCGGAGGGCACTGCAAAACAGTTGCAGTGGTGGCTCACGAACCGCGATTGGGTCAGCGGCAGATCCCTCTCCCTACCCCACCCGGAGCACGTAGTGGTGACGGATGCGTCCCTCCTGGGATGGGGGGGCCACATGGGGGAGGCGGAGATCAGAGGACTCTGGTCTCCGGCGGAGTCTCGGCTCCATATCAACCTTTTGGCGCTGAGAGCGATCCGACTTGCACGGAAGGCATTCCTTCCCGTTGTCCGGGGAAGTGTGGTGCAGGTGTTCACGGACAACACCACCGCCATGTGATATTGCAAAAAACAGGGCGGGGTGGGGTCGTGGACCCTTTGTCAGGAGGCTCTGCGCCTCTGGACATGGCTGGCACATCAGGGCATCACCCTGGTGGTTCAACATCTGGCGGGCTCTCTGAACGCCAGAGCAGACGAACTCAGCCGCCGGTACATGATGGATCACAAATGGCGTCTCAACTCGGACGTGGCGCAAGGCCTCTTTCGGCAGTGGGGATAGCCTTGGTTAGATCTATTCGCCACCGAAGAGAACGCGCAATGTCAGCAGTTCTGCGCATTGGAGTTTCCAAGGCGGCACTCGTTCGGGGACACTTTTCGTCGCGAGTGGAGTTGCGGTCTGTTGTACGCCTTTCCGCCTATACCACTTCTGCCCAGAGTGCTGAAGAAGATCAGGCGCAACCGGGCCCAAGTCATCTTGGTGGCTCCGGATTGGGCACGAAGGTACTGGTATCCCAAGCTACTCAGTCTGTCAATCGATCCCCCGATACGACTGCCTCTTCAGGAGGACCTTCTGTCGCAGCAGCAGGGGACGGTCCTCCACCCGAACCTGTCCAGTCTCCACCTTCATGCGTGGAGATTGAGCGGCGACAGTTGATGCCATTTGACTTGCCTCCTGAAGTCTGCGATGTGATTCTGGCAGCCAGGCGTCCCTCCACTAAAACGGTATACGCCTGTAGGTGGAACAAATTTGTGGCATGGTGCACAGCAAAGGCTGTGGATCCCCTTTCCGCCCCTCTTTCTGAGGTTCTCCTCTTCCTTCTTTCTTTGGCCCAGCAGGGCTCTGCTCTGGGCACTCTTAAAGGTTATCTTTCTGCTATCTCTGCCTTCCTCCGGCTTACTGATCAGCGTTCTCTCTTCAAATCCTCTGTTGTTTCTCGATTCCTTAAGGGCATTACTCACATGTTTCCTCCTGTCCCTTTCATAATGCCTCAGTGGGATTTGAATCTTGTTTTGACATATCTGATGAGCGCTCCCTTTGAGCCACTTCATAATTGTCCTGTTCGTCTCTTGACGCTTAAGACTGCTTTCCTGGTAGCCCTCACCTCTGCTAGAAGGTTGAGTGAGCTCCAGGCTCTCTCATCTAAACCTCCTTTCCTTTCTATTCATCCGGACAAGGTTGTGCTCCGCACTCGCCCTTCTTTCCTTCCTAAGGTTGTGACTGCCTTTTGTAGGAGAGTAGGGTCTGCTTTCTATGTTCACCCCCACTTTTTGCTTTTGCTTCACTGGTTTTCGACTTAGATGTGGCTGTGGGCCAGCCAATCAGACCCACAGCCCAGCTGTTCTCTCTCTAAATTGATACTATCTACTTTAGGTGCATAACCCAATTGGTTAGGATCACCTTATTGGCCCCTGTATAGTGTACCTTAGGTACCCAGGGCATAGGTGTACCCTAGGCCTACCAGGGGCTGCAGCATGTATTATGCCACCCCTGGCCTGGCCTTCCATTATGACACAACTGGCTGATCACTCAGCTGGGGCAAGGTCGTGTAATCACTCCTTGCTTAGGTGTAGTATTCCTATACCTATCTTATATATAGACACATGTGTACCTATCAGCCACTCCTATGGCAGGCCTTAATAATCCTGGAGGCAGAGTGCTTGGTAACATGTGAGATGGTGCTCTAGCATGAGCTGAGCCTGTCTGCAGCTTTCGGAACCATGTCCTTATAGCTGTTCTATGATATAGCCTACCATATACTCTTAAAGTACCTTATAATCTTAAACGGTTATGGTAACTATGGTTTGGCTTTATCAAAACATGTCGTGTAAGGTGTCTAACACTTTGGAATAATACCCCCATACCATTTCTGGCAATGAGGATATTATTCCTCCCTTCTAGAGGGAGAAGACATTTTGAAACCTACTTACCCGGTTAAAGTTAACCAGAGCCCCAGCATCACAAAATGGATGCTGCTGCCACAGACACAAGTCTAACCTCCTGCTGCTGGGAGTCCTTCCAGCGAGGGAGGCTTGGACAATAGGTTTCCTGCCTTGGGAGGTGCGAGCACCACCCCAGACAGGATTTAGTGTATTGGGGCAGGGAGGGATGAAAGAAACTAGACACTGCCTGGGGCACACAAGGTGTCCCATGCATAGTCCTGTTCAAACCGGCGCTGGGGCACTCCAGCCCCAGCTCTGGCGCGAAACTGGACAAAGGAAAGGGGGTGTAACCACTCCCCTTCCTGGTACCACCCATAGGAGGGACCTTGCAGGTAGCCCAGCCCACTAGCCCAGTATATCAGTAGGTAGCTGAGCCCTGTTAAATTAGATTAACCTGAATCTGCAACTTGAACAGAAACTCTGGACCTTCGACATTCCACCTCAGGAAGAAGACTGAAGAAATCTCCCTTGTGGCCAAGGAGTGACCACCCTGGGCAACCAGGCACCATCCAGCGACCGCTGCTTGCTTTGCGACTGATCCTACGAGGGACGACTGCAGAGACTGACCAGCGCCGAGACTTCCAGACACCTCTGACCCAGATCCACATCTGCAGCGAAGCTGAGACCCGTGGAGGCGACGAGGGACGTGGGACCGGCGACTTGGGAAAAGTGGCTAGTAGCTGACTAGCGCGACTTCTGAGGCTTCCTCGAGGCTGTGCTTGGGGAATTGAGAAGCACCCATCCCGAGCACCATCTGCAAAGAAGACCAGCTCCCCACACTTCATGTGTATTGCGCGGGCCCTTCTGCACCTGAGTTGCTCGACGTGTTGTCCGGTTGCTGGCCCGTTGGCTAGTGACCTCTGCGACGACGAACCTTTGTTTTCATCTTGCTGGTCCGGCTCCTCCAGAGTGGCACCCGCTCCTCTGTAAAAGAGAAGCACCCCAGACCTTCCTGGTCTGCACCAGAAGTAAGTCCTCCATCCTGCATGGATTCCGCTTGCCAAGGCTTGTTGGGTCCTGACTCGACTTCGACGCCGCCGACAGCAAGAGCCTTCGTGGGACAGCTCACCTCCTGGTCCTGGTCGTCCTCGATGTCTCCTGGTACCCGTGGCTGCTGCGACAAGCTTCACCTCTACACCTGCATCTTCACGAAATCGCCTGGTTCCTTCCCGGCTCCTGGCTGGTGACCTAGACTCTGTCCCTTCTGCTTGCAGGTATCCTTCCTTCTTGATTCCATCCTTGGGATCCACCGGACACTCTTCACTGACTGCCTGTCAGCAACTTTCCTTCAGGCATCCATAGGAGTCCACGACGAAACCCGACGCAAGTTCACACCTATGCACCCGCAGCCCGTGGGCTAGGTAACTTGAGTACTCCGGTGCTCACAAGGGTATTGACTATCCTAGGGTCTAGTTTCCAAGTCTCGACTTCCTAGCTATTCCAGAAGTGTCCTAAAACTGTTAAATTCTAATAACTTCCATTTCTATCGACTTTTACGCATTACGCGTGAGTGTTTCCACTCTGCACCTGAATCCCGTGGGCCTCCCACTTCCTAACCTTTGGTAGTATAGTGTAGCCCCAGCAATTCCCTAGGCCTAGGCCTATCCTGTGTTCGTGACAGTGGTTCTTATACCACTTACTTAGTATATGGTTTGCGTGGCCCCTAGGGCCTAACTGTATTACTTACCTGTGTGACTTAATGTATGCTTAAATAAGACTGTGTTGTACTTACCTCGAATCTCATAAAGAGTGCTGAGGGGTTGACTAGAATAAATACATTCTATTTATATATATATCTGTTGTGGTGTCCTTTCATTTGGTATTCAAGGGATTACATATGGTATAACAGCTGGCTTCACATGCCATACAGAGTTTAGCCTAAGACTGCTCTTGTCCATGTTACCACTAGGATAGCTGGTCTATAAGGTTGACTTTACAACCAATCACCATAAGGGTTGTTTGGACTGATACAAGGTGTACACTAGAACTAGTGACATCAT
This sequence comes from Triturus cristatus, assembly GCF_964204655.1. Lineage (NCBI taxonomy): Eukaryota > Metazoa > Chordata > Amphibia > Caudata > Salamandridae > Triturus > Triturus cristatus. Next base: position 424,481,626 of record NC_140579.1, read on the forward strand.
ATAACAGGCCAACTTCTCACACCTTTCACATCGGGCAGTCTGTTACGCTGCCCACCTCCTTTCCGCCTCCGCATCCCTCGAAAGAGGAAGAGCGGCTACACGTCTGGACCCAAAACGTGCGCTCTCCTGCTATCTGGACCGCACAAAATAGTTCCGGGTGGACGACCAACTCTTTGTTGGCTACGTGGGCGCTAAGAAGGGGTGGGTGGTGCACAAGCGAACCATCTCTCGGTGGGTCGTTTTGTGCATCAAAGCTTGTTACTCCTTAGCTAAAAAGGAACCTCCTGTTGGGTTGAGGGCCCATTCCACTCGGGCCACGGCGGCGACGACTGCCCTGGGTCGGGGAGTCCCCTTGCAGGACATCTGTAAGGCAGCAACGTGGGCCTCGCTGCACACGTTTGCCAAGCATTATTGCCTGGACAGCTAAGTCCGGAGAGATGGCTTCTTTGGCCGTTCTGTTCTCCAGGACTTTCTGGTGTGATCTTGGTTCGCAGACCCACCACCGGGTTTGGTATTGCTGGGGTATCTATTCTAAGGTGAGGAATCTAACTAACGTGTTTCTTTCAGATGAACAAGTTACTTACCTTCGGTAACGATGTATCTGTAAGAAACATTAGTTAGTTAGATTCCTCACCGACCCACCCATCCTCCCCGTTCTGCGAACCGACATCTAGGGTTAAGGTTATCCTTTTCAGGGCCCTAGACTTTTTTGGCACCAGTGTCGGTCTCTTGCATGGCTCTGCATTCCTGGCGCGGAAAGCTATGTACAAGAACTGACGTCAGCGCGCAAGGGCGGCATCTAAGTACTCTGACGTCATTCTGGCGCACGACGCCGACGACGGACGCGGAGCCGCAGACGACGCCTAGCGACGCGCAATGGGTATTGCTGACGAAAAATCTTTCCGGATCCAGCCTGCCTCCTGGGGATATTCTAAGGTGAGGAATCTAACTAACTAATGTTTCTTACAGATACATCGTTAACGAAGGTAAGTAACTTGTTCTTCAGCCCTGGTGCATTTCTCTTAAACAGTTGAAAGAAATCGTTTTTGTTACACAAGCGATTTTTAAGGAATATTTGTATGTTTAAAAAATCGACAGAAGAATTTCTGGCAAAAACCAGGCAATGTTATCCTATGGAGAAAAATCAAGTTATCGGTAAGTACAGTTGTAATTGCTTTTCAGGGTCAGTGCTGGGCACCAAGATCCAGCACTGGGATCTCTCCTGATAATAGGTGAGTAATTTTGTTTTTGTTGATCAGGCGATCAACAAATATTTTAAAGTTTCAAAACTCGACACTTAAAAGAATTTCCAAGTGGAACCAGTCAATGTTACCTTATGGAGAAAATTTAGGTTATCGACTCTCAGGTAAGTACTCGACTGGTAGAGATAAGGTTCTGGGCATAGACTCAGGGGTCTCCCAGGGTCAGGTAGGTACAGTTGTTACACCCTCAGCGGCACAGGGGCAGCCGGGTGCAGAGAGAGTTAGGCCCAATGTTAGCCTATGGCGGGCAGGGGGCCTTTGGTTGGTGGCTGCTAGCAGGCGGGCCACGTGGCTGTGGGAGCTGGGCTCCTGGTCACTCACACAGGGGAAGTAAGATGGGATAGATGTTGCACTTCCAGGGGCACTCGGGCTGCTGGGTGCAGGGTGCTTTTGAGCTGTCGGACGCTCAATGTATTTCAATGGAGAAGCTGCAAGATGAACAAAGGCTGCAAGCTCGGCGACGGAGATTCTTCAGGTGCAACCACCACTTCGAGAGGTAAGTTGGGAAGCTGTAGGTTAGGTAGGCACCCAGGAGCTGGGCAGAGGGGGCCGCAGGGTGCCGGGTGCAGGGGTGTCTTTTCGCGTCGGGAAATCTTATCCTCTGCTGGTCGCGGTTGGAGGGGTCCCTGGTTCTGAGTCTGTAGGCGTTGTCAGGAGCGTCGAGGAGGGCCCTTGGGTTCTGGATTCTTGGTCACAGTCGCCGGGGGGGGGCGTCCTTGTGGTCTTTGTTCACTCAGGCACAGGCCGGGCTCGGCGGGTGCAGTGTGTGCTGGATTCGCGGTTCCTGGCTGGCACCAGGGGTTGTTGCTTGTTGTTGAGCAGGACCACTGCTCGTGGGAGTCCTAGTCTTGGTAGATGAGCAAGGCAGTCAGGTCCTCCGGGGTTTTCGAGGTTGCTGACCACTGGAGACACCGGGACTTAGGAGGAGCAGGTTCGAGGGTCGACAGGCCTGTAGGGCTGTGGCCAAGTCAGTTGGTGTCGTCCTCTTGTTAGCAGCTGCATGGCAGGTCTTCTTTCTTCTTGTTCTTCTTTCTTGTTTCGGATTCGGGATCTGAGGGAGGAAGGTTCAGGGTGCCCCTAAATACTAAATTTAGGGGCGTTACAGGTAGTGAGAGGTCAGGGACCAATGGGTCCCTTCCCTGGGGTGGGTACACCCCCTAGCCTGCCACTCTCCAGTGGGAGAGGGGCAGGAGCCAAGTCCTAATTGGGTAGGGCACCCCATCCTCAAGATGGCGAGAGCCCGGAGTTGTGCTTCACCTACCTCCCCCACCTGAGGGGTGGGGTTGGCAGAGGCTGGCACACCCCCTTTCCTCACTTAGGTTTTCCTGCCAGAGTGGGGGTGAGAACCAGTGGGGGCCAGTTGCTGAGTACAGCAAGTGACCTGGAGAAGCTCACAAAGGCGGCATGCTTTTGAAGCTTCCCCTGCCCATCCTGGGGGAGAAGACCTAGCACCTCGCCCAGGATGTGCATTGTTTCAGACCCACAAGAGCGGATGGCTCTCTACCCAGGGGTCCAGCAACATGTCTGCTGGGTGGCAGCCTCTCAGGCAGGACTCTGGTTGTTGGTTAGGTTCAGGGGGCATCTCTAAAATGCCCTCTGTCGTGCATCTTACATTAAATCCCACAATGGCATCAGTGTGGGTTTAATGTGCTGAGAAGTTTGATACCATACTTCTCAGTCTTCAGTGTAGCCATCATGGTGCTGTGGAGTTCGTGATGACAACCTCCCAGCACCATATCTTAATGGCAGCACTGCACTTACAATGCCCAGGAATGGACCTGGGTACTGTAGGGGTACAGGGCTCATGCACCTGTACCCACACCACTGGCATAGTGCACCCAGCTAGAGGGGTGACTGAGGTATGCCAGGGCAGTGTGTTTGTGGGCATGGCACACGGCTCTCTGTTTTGTTCTGCACCAAGACACTCAGGCAGTGTGTGTATGTGTCAGGGTACAGGGCCTCTAAGGGTGGCACAATAAGTGCTGCAGCCCTTAGGGGCCTTCTCTGGTCACAGTGCCCTGGGTACCTCTGGTACCATTTACCAGGGGCTGACATGTGGTCTGAGATGCCAATTGGGTTTAAGCGTCAATGCAGTTTTAGGTGAGGAACACAGGCCCTGGGCACCTGATTGGCAGGATCCCAGGGCACACTCAGTCAAAGTACATCAGCAATTGAGCAAAAAGTGGGGGCATACCATGCAAGAAAGATGGCACTTTCTCACACACCTCAACTGGTGGCCGTCGTCGAGAGATGTTAGTCGCAACGACGCTCTAGGTACAGTTCAACGGAGCCAAAGTCGACTTCGCGTGTCGCCCCTTCTGGAGGTTGGAGCGACTCCAGCTCAAATAAGAGTCTTACGAGGCCATGCGCCGCGTATTTGAGCAGAATGACCCCGCTGGTGAGCCTTCCGGTGCCACAGAGTCGGAAGGGGCCCCATTGGGTTTGTCGCTCTGGCCATGACGCCGGTAGGGCCCCAAGGATCTGATCCTGGATCCGGTTCGACGCCGGTCGTGCCAACATGACCTTCTCCGGCGTCAAATCCAAAGTCGGTGCCCGTCAAATCCGAAGTCAGTGCCTGCGACTTCACCGATGCCCTTAGGTGGCACAAGCCCCATCCTTGATGACACTTAGCCGGAACGGCATCGATCAACGCCGATTCCGACATTGACAGAACCCAGAGGTTCTATGTTGTCGCCTGAGCACATTGAGGATGTGCTAGGCTCAGGAGAGGAATGAGGGGGGTCTGGGAACTCTCTTGAAATCCAGGAAGTCTCTGAGGAGGATTAATTTGGGAAGAAGTTGTTTTCTTCCTCCAGCCTGGTATTGCGGTCAGTGAATACCGCATGCTTATTGGCCCGTTTCTCCCATTCCATTTGGGAGACAGTTGCACAAGTGCTGCCACAAGTCCCGGAGGAGGCCCGGGCTGTGCTCTCCCAAGATGTCAAGGATAGTAGAGACGCAGCAAAATTCCCCATATAGTGTGGCCTAGATATGACCGATTCGCTGGGCAGATCGATTTTAACGATGGTGGCCTTGAGGCTGGCTTCGTACAACTGGCTTCAGGGGCGATATTCAAGCTAATTTGATTAACATGCCCTATGATGGAACCCGCCTTTTTGGAGATGTCAGAGTGCCCTGGTCAGGTTCAAGGACTCTCGAGCTACGGCCAGAACCTTGGGCCTCTCCTTCACCCCCTTGGCCAGTCTTCCTTTTGCCCCTTTCATGGCAACGGAAGGAGTTTCCATCCGCGTCAACCATATCCCAGCCACCGTCCTGCACAGACTACCCAAGCCGTGCGAAGACGAGCTGCATTCCGATCTCGGAATGGAGGACAGAAGTTGTGAACCACACTGCCCGCAGCATCCGCTGCCTCCAAGCAATCCTAGGCTGATCCTGCAAGAGCACACTACTCCAGTTGGGAGAATTCATCATCATCTCCCCCACTGGTGATCCATAATATCGGAAAAGTGGGTCGTGCAGATAGTCATGGAGGGCTGATCCCTACCTTTTCTTTCTTTTCCTCCTCCTATTCTGCCAAACGACTGACGGAGGATCATGTAAAGTTGCTCCAAGTGGAAGTTACGGCTCTCTTGGCTAAGGGAGCTATAGGAAGGGTTCCAGTTTCAGAAGTAGGCGGTGGCTGTTATTCCCACTACTTTCTGATTCCTAAGTAGGGGTGGGCGGAATTTGCGAAATGAACTTTCGCAAATTATCGCAAAAATGCTAAAAATCTCCGCAAACACGCCGGAAATATCGCGAAGACGCGGAAGTTTTTTTCCCGCCTGTTCGCGGTATTTTTTGCGTGATCGCGGGTCGCCAACTTACCCATGCGGTTGCTCAAGGGCGCGGCCATCTTGTTTTCACTTGTCCCGCCCTCTCGCGATGCTTACTTCCTGTTCCGGGTCGCGCAATGCCTGTTCGCGCCCGTTCGCGGTCGAAATTTCCTGTTCGCGACCGCTTTTACTTGATCGCGTTGCTTTTTGCTTGCTCGGGGAGAAAATATCGCGCGAACTTGCGCACGTGGTCGCAATGGGCGCGGCCATCTTGTTTTTCACTCTATTGCATGGTTCTGGGGCCTGATTTTCAATCCTCCCAAAATCCTTTCAATCCTTTGTTTATAGCCACTTTTTTTGGATCTTTATTACTTATTATTTCTCTAACTATTTTCCTGCTTCTATATTTTTTGTTTTTGTCTATTTTTTTTTTGTTTTTTAGCTATTTTTCTCTTTCTATCGCCTGCTATTTATTTCCTTTACTCCTTTATTTATTTTACCTTTTCTTTCCCGCCCCGTCCCCAGAACCATGTCCAAGGGTAGGGCTGTTCGCCGGCGCAGCCAGAGCCGCGACCGCCTTCCTTGCGAAAGGCGGCGCCCACATGGGCTGCAGGCATGGGCCTTATTTGGGGAGGAGGAGTTGGCTGCACTAATTTTCTTTGTGCAGCGACACCTCCCCTCAACCCTGGCAGCAGGTGGCAGGCCTGGGTCCGGGTACGGCCCCCGGGAGCGTCGGCAGCGGTGGGGGAAGGTGCGCCGGGCAGTGTCGCGCATCTCTGGAGTCCGGCGCACCCAGGCACAGCTGACGCACCGGTGGTCCGACATCCTGGACCGTGAGCAGGACCTGCTGGACCTGCTAGGAGTGGAGGTCCCGGGGCTTGGTGAGTACATATTTAATTACTACAACTTTGTGTCTGTTCTTCTGCTCTGTGTTATATATTGCGAATATTTTTTTTCCTTCCAACCAGCTAGAATGTTGCTGCTTACAATACATTCCAGGTTAATAACGTTTAAAAGTCTTCTGTGATTATGATGCTCTTCTGCGCTACTACTAATCTTACTTGTTTGCAGCTTTGCATTTGCGCTTGCTTAGCGTGATTCTTTACGAGTTTATTTTAGAGAAATTAAGTTACGTAATGCTACAGTGACTCTAGTCCACTCCTTACTTTGTCCCGTCACTAATAGATAGGGGCGGATTGATGTTTAGGTACACTACTTTGTATGAGCTTCTAATTTGTTAGTGGTATGCGTGATGCCCCCTCACTCAGTTACGTGACGTGCTGCTAGTACGGCAGTCTTTAGAACCTTTTCTAGTTTGTTCAATGAGTGGTGGTAGGCTTAGCAGTTACTTAGCAGTAGCAGATCAGCATCAATCAAACCAAAATTTGGTGTATACAAAAAATTTAGTCATGTTCATGTGTCCTCCATGATTTTACCATACGCATTGTTGAGGAATACAGTGGAAATGCATACTTAATGTACAATTGGCATGCCTGGAATAGGTGGGCTAGGTTGGGTGGTACGTTGTACTTAGGCTTAGTTGTAACTTAGTTTTCTGGAATCAGAATGGAAGACTGGATTACTGTTGATAAATAGTAACTTAAGTAGTCGAACTGCGAATCCCCCGATATTACATGTTGACCAGATGAGATCGGTCAATGTAGTTATTGCAATTGTTGTTTACATAAGTGTTTTTTGACCGTTGTTAAAAAATATTGTATTTGTTTGACACCATCCATCAATGTTTGTCTCTTTCTTATATCTTTCCTGTTCATCAGCACCCAGGGGCAGACCGACAGGGACTGGGCAGTCGGCGGGACAGGAACAACACCACCAGGAGGACACCGCTGAGGGCTCCTCTGCTGGCCCCAGTAAGTCTTCTTGTTTTTAATAATATTTCTTATTCCATAACTTTTACTGCCCCATATTTTTCCTGAACTATTGTTGGTTTCCAAATGCTATTTTTTTACCACCAATTATCCTTCGATCTGTACGGTTTCAAAAATCTTATCCCTGCCTCCGCTAAGATGACTCTGAGTACTACTACTACTACATACTATCAGTCTGTCTGTACTGTAGTAGCTAGTCTTGCCCAGTTGGCCAGTGCCACTCTTTGTGAAAGGTTGTAATATAAAACTCATATTCACCAGTAGCTCGAGCCATTGAGTCCAATCCGTTGGGTCGTCGTCTTGTACTACTTTTACTCTTATTGATCTTGAGGCTTTGAAAATTCACAGCAACAACAGCCCTACCAGATTTATTACTATTTTGATATGATACCCTATAGGACATACTACTGTTGTAGGGATCTTGCACATACATTTGCACCAGAAAATAGGATGTTGGTGATGGTAGGTTGGACCTTCCTTGCACACCTCAATCAGAAATTCCGCACCCACCACAATTCCACTGCTTGACTATAGTACTGTCTTGTCATAACTATTAGGTCTCGGAACCCTCCCCCCAAGATACCCAACAAGTAGACAACCCAGAACATAACACACCCAACCTCTCAGTCGTGGAAGCAATTCACATGCACACCCCTACTTTAATTTGCTCACTCGTGTAAGTTAGTCCTCCACACCAAATACCACCAAGTCTATGTAAGTTCAAAATGTTTATTTCAATTTGAGAAGGTCTGTACACTGTTTTCTTATAAATGCAGCACCAACCGGAAAATCAATAACATTAAAACAATATACATTGTTACACTTATACAGTTGGGAATTAAATCATGATAACTGAACAGTGGTGGAAGGCAGCACCACCATCACATAGCAATTTAGTTTATATAAATTTATAAAAGAAGATGTGAGTGAAGGGACCCCTCACCTTAGAAGAACCTAGTACTGGTAGTTGTTGCATCATTCAGAAGCTCTGGTTCGTAGAAGGGAATCTTGCGTCTGTAATGCGAAAAAAGAAATGGTGTGCGTTAGTATATTGCAACTTGCAAGCATTTCTCAGCCGTGCCAAAAAGTGTAGCATCTATGGATAAGCAATATGGACTAACAGTAACAGTAGTACACCAGTACTTCCTAAAAAAGGGGCTTGTTAATGTTTGTGGACCGCTTGTACGCAGCGCGTAGACTAGACAGTAGCAGTGTGAGGCAGCTCATGTGGGCTCAAAGGTGTCTTAAGAAGCTGCAAGGTAAAGGCAACGTCACATGTGCAAAAATAAAAGCCACAAAGGTAAAATGGTAGCATGGCTAGGGCTAATTAAGCAAAGGCTACAATGATCATATATAACTATTAGTGTCTACTCTACTACTACCTGAGTTGTACTAGTGATGTATGTTAGTATTAACTCATTTTTCAACCTTGCAACTGATCAATAGGGGGGAGGTGTATATGACGCCTAATAAATGTGTAATGTTTTCTAGGCGCACTACCGACCACCAGTGCCGGGGCCAGCGAACAAGGCGACGCGGAGGGAGAGGATGCGGCAGTTGCTGCCGATACCGACGATGGAGCGGTAGGGGGAGTGGCAGCACCAGTGGCAGGCAGTGGTAAGTTAGATTCATAATCCTTAACTATTGTTGAACTTGACAGCACACTCACTGCAAGGGTGTACTGTATGTATATGTATACTGTACAGTTGTGACTTAGGGCCCCATTGGGATGGTGGGCGTATTGCCCCCGCCGGGCCGGCTGGAATTCACTGCCGACACCGCAGGGGCAAACCTCCCGCCATCCCTGTAGAAAATATTCAGACCCCCCACATGTCGACCAGGCGGAAAAGGGTTCAATATGGCGGTGGTGTCTCTCTGAACACACCGCCAGCCATATAATCTGCATTTTGGAATGCCTTTGCGTGGCGGCATTGCCGTCCGCCACGGAAAGGCATGCAGACATTGCAGAGTATGCTTGGGGGCCCCCATGGAGGGTACCTACCTATGCTATGGTACCCCCCCCCCCTTTCAAAGCAAAACGTGACAGGCTCCGTGCGGGGCCCGTCATGTTGTGCTTGGAAAAGCAGCACAACATTTTAGCATTGCTTTCAGCAAAGCCAACCAGAATGTAAAAAAAAAATAGGATGCGCCCGCCACTGTGCCGGGCGCATCATCCTAATTAATTGTCCCCACGGGACCCCCACCCTTTTTAGCATGAGCCCGCTATCCGATGTCGTAAGTAAGTATGAGTTGTTGGGGACGTTTGAAGAGTGAACTAGAAGACTAGAATTCCCTTTAATTGGCATAGGACTAGGAGCCGGAGTATTGAGTAACCAATGGCCTCATCTATCTGATTTCAACTCCGCTTTGAAAGTTTTATGGAGAAGAGCACCTGGTGCACTGTTCAACTAAAAAGTGAAAGACGGGTGGAAGGAAGAAGGACGGGCGACATTTAAAATGTTATGTACTACTGTGCTTTATTTTATAGTGCTACTCTACCATGCCACTATGTGTATAAATAATTACCTTGTCCTACTGTTTTTCTAAGAGTATATTTTACAATTGTCTTGTTTTTTTCTTTTTGATACACAGCTACTCCGAAACTCAACCGGAAGGAGTTGGCCACCAAGGCACGGCGCCGGAAGCTGGAGGCAATCCAGCGGGAATACCGGCGGCTGGTGGTCCTAGCCGAGGAGGAGGAGGAGACTGCGGCAGCAATTGTTCAAGCCTCCTCCAGTGCCCCGGGCCCCAGCCACCGCCCTCCAGCGGTACGGCACCACCGTCTGGCGGCTGCCCGCCACCACCGTGCCATCTCCGGTGCCCCCCCCACTGTGGCTGCAACTGCCGCGGCCTTAGACGCCGCGTCGCTTGTTTAGAGGACGAGATGCGCCAGATGCTTGTCCTCCTTCAGTCCCACCCCACCACTTAGTCCCTGTCATCCTGTTCTGCCCCTTTTTTAATTCTTGTTTGGGTGGGTGGGTGGGAACTTGTTTGGGTGTTACGGACTTTATGGACATTGGTTGGGGTTAGGGAGGGGGTTGGCTCAGCTTTTGTGGGTTTAGTTTATTTTTGTTAGGGTAAATTAAATATATTTTTCTATGTTACATGCAATGTTGTTAATGTTTTGTAGGTGGGGTAACTGTTTTACATCACACTGTTTCCTTGCTGGTGCATGGCCGCCCATAGCCTGTTTTTGATTTCAATAATTTGCTGACTGTATAAGACACAAACAGATAGATGCGACACACCTCACTCATTGACTGGTCCTTCTAGTACTTTCAGTCTGTCCTGTAGTCTATGCATTCTTTGGAGTGGTGTGTGAAAATGAAATCATTGACAACATGTCCATTATTAATTCTGCCTCCCCCAAACTTCTCTCTTACCGGTGCTTGATGTTTATGTCCAACTGTGGCACAGCACTGGCTGCATGGTGAAGATGGTTTCCTTTTTCATACATGCCATGATTGGGGTGGTGGTGGTGGTGGTGGTGGTAGTATAGTAGTAGTAGTAGACACTGGCAGGGCGGCAGCATTTCCAAAAAAAGAAAAGGAGACAGTCAATCGCCTTTGAGAGACTGTTAGAGGAGTAGTTGAATGAAGTACAGTACAGAACTTACCGAGCAACAATAATATGCTCAAATATTTGACAAAAAAACTGAATGGTGGTTAGGAGGATAGCCTACTAGACAGAGTTACAAACTATAGTTGTGTCGAGTCACTTGACTATGCCTACAGTCTAACAGTTAGTGCTGTATGTGTATATGAGGAATGACAACAAACAAATCCAATCAATGCCGGCAATTCATGCTGAGGTATATGTTCCTTGGTTAAATAAAATAACCTCTGAAATATCCTACTCATGGGTTGCCAAGCAGAAGAAGATCATCGCTCTGCCTTGAAATTGAAGTAGTGATGCTTTCACCACATCCGCCCCAGCAAGTGTGTGATTAAGTATTGGTGTACATTTAATTTAGTTACACCTCGACAATAAGTCACACAGCCCGGGGGAAGAGGGTTAGGGTTTGTTGAATGGATGGGAAGGGGGTTTTTGGGAAAGGTTTGACATAGAAAAACAGTATGCATACATAGACAAACAAACGACAATCATTTAAGACTACCATATCCATATGTTAAGGGAGAAAAAGGCAATGCATGCATGATGATGAGAGACCCGGATTACAGACACTTCTAGTTCTTGTTCTGTTGTTCCGGCCTTAATACTTTAACACATAGCAAATAGAAATTTTAAATATTGGTAGGGAAGAAACGTAAACACAGAGCAAACCTAATGATGATAACAACTCCAAAAACACACTGTTGTAAAGATTGTATACAAGATATTAATCAAATTATTTAAAAGAAGATAAAAGTGGATACTGTTACTGTCTTATCCCGTTCAAAAATGTGGACTGGATTTGCATCTCGGCATTCCTCTTGCTCCTCTCGTCCATCAATCTTGGGTGTGTCGCCTCGCCACTGCCCGGCTGGAAAAAAAAAGGTGATGGATTGGTAAGGTAATTAATTAATATGCATTGTAATGTTTTACAAAGTTTAGGGCAAGGCCCGGCCTGTAATTGTAGATGGAAAACCAAAGGGGATATTGAGAAAGAAAGTGAAAACAAATGCACAAGTGATGGTGTAGTGCAACAAGAACACTTTCCGAGGTGGCATGTATGCATCATCTCTACTCTAGTCTGTTTCCAGCATTGACCTTCAACAGTAACAGGAGAGAGCAGGCCCACAGTGCTTAGCATTAGCACATCCTACGTTAACACTTTAGAGTCCTTTTTTTTCTCTCAAAGAGTTGGACAAACGCAAAGCACATTATCCATTCCAAACATAGCATTTTACAGTTTAAGTTAGTAAAATCAATGCACTGCAGTCATCCCACCGCTACACTCTATTCAACTTCTACACAGACATTTGGGTCTGCTGTGGTTGTTGACGTGTTTACCTTTAGGCTTTTCCGTTTTATGCCACTCCTGAAACATCCTCCTGACTTCATCATCATCGCTGATACGTTTACTGACTGACTGAAGATCGGCCTGCAGTATAAGTATAATTTTTATGACACAACAAGAGTAGAAATATAAATATTACTGACTTGAGTCATTCTTTATTGTGTACAGAAAGATAGATTACTACTAGTACACTTTGACATCACTTTGTGCACAACAAACAAACAACGCAAACACAAAGACCAATAGCTCAGAGTCAGGTGTCCAATGCATGCCATTAATTGTCATCATTCATTACCTGTTCCTTCTCATCTTAAGTTAACGGACCATCTCTTTCGCCATCATCATGATGGACGGTGCTGTTGTGTCACAGTCATTTGCATTGCGCAGATTGAGTGAGTCCCCCTCCTGTATTGAATTAAAAGCAATGTATCACCAAGGTGCAGGAGAAGTACACATTTCTTATTTGCAAGAAGGAGAAAATTAGTGTGTTCTGTAGAAAGTTGATTAGTGGCAGTGCACAATCACATAAATTCATGCGCAACAAACACAACAAAATCTACATCATTCAGTCTGCGACTCTGCGGCCAATGCATGGCATCAATCATTACCTGTTCCATCTCATCTTGTTAACGGGCCGTCTATTTCGCCATCATCATCATGGACGGTGCTGTTGTGTCACAGTCATACGCATTGCGCAGATTGAGTGAGTCCCCTTCCTGTATTGAATTAAAAGCAATGTATCACCAAGATGCAGGAGAAGTACACATTTCTTATTTGCAAGAAGGGGAAAATTAGTGTGTTCTGTAGAAAGTTGATTAGTGGCAGTGCACAATTACATAAATTCATGCGCTACAAACACAACAAAATCTAAATCATTCAGTCTGCGACTCTGCGTCCAATGCATGGCATCAATCATTACCTGTTCCATCTTATTTTCAGTTAATGGCCAGTCTCTCTCGGCTCTGAAAGGAGGATAGCTATAGTAGTCATCTGATTCATGGTCCACTTGTTTTGGAAGGACGAGGAAAGTTTGAATTTGTTGTTACCATCATCCAATCATCATTCATGAGGGAAATGGAATTGAGCAGGAGATTCAGTATGATCGAGCGGAGGAGCTGGATTCGGAGGACTGTACTGTCAAATGGCAGACACCTGAAACTTGTATATTAAATTAGAAGAGTAGAAGACGGTGATAATGGATTTGTTGCGATTCACAAGTTTATAACCGGAACGACAGACACATAAACAAAGGGGGAAAAAAGGGAGGAAGACAGTAAGTGCGAGCCTAATTGTCAGGGAAGTATAGCTCGTCCTCAAACTCTGGGGGTTCTTCCAGTAGTAGGTAATCATCTGACACAATACTTCCGTCACCTGAGCCGCTGTCCTCATCTTCCTCTGTTGATTCATGTATTGTGTAATTCGGTGGTATGAAGTGCTGATTCATTTTGATCATTGTTAACCTCTCCACATTTTTTGGAGATATACTGGTCCTTCTCAATGTTACAATGGAACCAGCAGCACTGAAAACACGTTCGGAAGAGACAGTTGCGACAGGGCAAGCCAGATAGCTTATCGCCAGCCTGCTGAGCTGTGGCCATTCAGACCTTTTCCTATACCAATACTGCAATGGGTTTTGATCAACGTACACCTCTGTTGGGTCGTCCAGATAGGCCTGGACCATCCGCTCAATGTTCAGGGTTGCTGATGGTAAGCTTTTGTGCTGTTTTTTCTGTGCATCAGCACTGTGCTTGCAATAGCCCATCTTTACATACCAATCCTGTAATGATGATGATTGTACTCGGCCTAATGATCCAGTTTTTGTTTCTGTAGTCGATAGTGATGGTGAGTGTTGTGATTGTGAGCCAACTGCACTGCCCTCAGCCGACGAAGTTGCACTTGATTCTGCATGGCCTGCTTCAGTATCAGTACTTGTTGTGGGTTGATGTGGCGGGCTTTTAATTAGCAGCCCTTCGTTTTCAAACTTAATGGCTGCTTCAGCTATACAACTTTTGTAGCGGGCAACATCATTGTCGGAAAAAGCAAGGAATGTCTTCACTAGTCCTAATTTTGCACGTGGATCCAGAATTGTGGCACAAATGTAATGTTCTTGTGACAAAATTTTATTTTGTATCCTTACATTTTCAGTTAAGCGCCTGGATAAGCTCTCCACCAATTCATGGGCTTGCCTTCTGTCCTCTACACCTTTGTAGGATTCAGACACATTATTCAGCTCATGCTCTAGCATTTGCAACAATGGGATAGCTTGGCCCATTGTACAGTCCTCCTTGCTGACTTCACGTGTGAAGACCTCAAAAGGAGACAGCATCTCAGTCAGGCATTTAATTAGGGTCCATTGCTCCCTCTGAATGGTCATGCCTTTAACACTAGCATCACTGCTTCTGTACCAGACATATTCATGGAGGGACCTGTGCTGTTCGTACAGACGATCAAGCATGTAATACGTTGAGTTCCAACGTGTTGCCACCTCCTGGATGAGTGCCTTGACTGGCATCCTAAATTCACGTTGGATGATCCTCAGCTGCTTCCGAGCTTTAAAAGAATGGCTGAAATGAGTGCATATTCTTCGGCAGATGGCCAGTAAATTGCTGACTATGGGTTCTTTTTTCAGAAAGTCTTGCACTATAATGTTTATGCAGTGTGCCAAACACGGAACCCTGAAATAGGAACCAAGTTCCATGGCCTTAAGTACATTACTGCCATTGTCTGTGACAACAAAACCAATACCAAGCCCTCTGGGCCGCAGCCATTCCAAAACCTTGGTGCGAAACTCTTCTAAAATGTTTTCAGCCGTATGAGATTTCTCCATGGCGAACATGGCTACAGTTGCATGTTTCCGAGTACCTTCAAAAATCGCAGCTGTGTCAACAACACCTCGTGCAGATAGTTTATCTCTAACCCCCACAAAAGAGATCCAGTGTGCAGTGATGCACATGTAATCTGTGGCTTGGCAACTGCTCCACATGTCTGTTGCCAGGTGGATATTGTGCACAGCACTCTTCTCCAAAGCTTGTCCAATCAATTCCAGCACATCATGATGTAGTGCCGGAACAGCAATTCTTGCGAAATAAGACCGGCTGGGAACTTTCCATTTCGGGCAGATGGCATACACAAATTCAAGGAAACCCACCCCTTCCACAAATGAAAAAAGAAGTAGGTCCAGCGCTAACATTTTAGCCAGCTTCGCATTGTACAATCGTGCCGTTGGGTGGTTGCGTTGGAACTGCCCCTCCAACCTAAACATGCTCTCAATGGTAGGCTGGCTTACTTTCCTTAGTGGTGCTGTTTTCATTAACCCACTAAGGCTCAACGACACAGATTGTCTCATTGAGGTACTCGCCGGTCGCCTTGGTGTCTCACCCACACTCTGAGTATGGCTCTTACTGCGGTGCCACTCTGATGTTACTGAGGAGGATGTGGGCGTTACCACTGCAGTGACTGCACTACTGGAGACAGGGCTAGAAATGCCTCCCTGTTCTTCACCTGCCACCACAATAATATCGCTCCCTGATTCTGAATCCTGAGCAACTTCAATGGGTTTAGTTTTTCTACTTTCTTTTAACTTAAGTAGGTGATCCTCCCACACGATAGTGTGGTGTATTCTGAGATGACTTGCTTGTCCTCCGGTACCATCGTTTGTACCAAGCTTACCACGCCGAACACCTTGCCGACAAATTGAGCATATAGCAACGTTCTCCTCCTTGGCGCTAACAGAAAAGAAGTCCCAAACTGGGGAGGAGAACTTTCTGGCACTGCTGGATGTGCCACTTTCAACACCAGATGAACTTGAGGGGGTGCTTGAAAATATGTGACCCTGTCCACCTACACTGTGACTTTTACTACCACTTCCTACTGAGATGGTTGAGGTGGATGTAGGTCCCTGCCGGGCCTTGGAAAATATGGCAGCTGGAGGTAGTGGTGGTGTAACCTGTGTTGGTGAGATCCGTGCTACATCCCGCTCAGTAGCAGCCTTTCTGGATAGGGTGAGAATGTCGGTCTCCAATCCCTTTGGGGCGGGAGGAATGTGCGTGATGACTGGCTCGTCTTCATCAACATCATCACCCCCCACTTCTACATCTACCTCCATAACTCTAAGTTTTTCTGGGACCTTCCTTTTCAGAAGCATTGTCTTGTGGCGTATATCACTCTCAGACCGAGCTGGTGGGACCCAAGTGTCATCACGATCATCAGAAGCGGGGCTTGAAGAAGAAGATGATGGACTAAGCCTCCTTTTCCTTGCTGGTGGTCTGGAAGACAATAGATCTTCTGAAACAGTGGTTTGACTTTGCTCCACTTTGTCTGCAGGAAGCTCGATTTCCTGAAATGCCCCTACGTCAGGAGCAATAACTACTATGGTGGGCTGTTGCGGCAGTTGCTGCTGTTCTTGTTGCGGCGGCTGCTTCTGTTCTTGTTGCGGCGGCTGCTTCTGTTCTTGTTGCGGCGGCTGCTTCTGTTCTTGTTGCGGTGGCTGCTGCTGTTCTTGTTGCGGCGGCTGCACACTGATCTGCTGAGTTTGCGCCTGCGTTGAACTTGATTGTGTACTACTTTGCGGTAATGACATTTCTTCAACATCGCTGCTCGTTAGTAGACTGGCTACCTCTGCGACACTAAAGCCCTTGGGCCTAGGTTGGTGGGGTTGGACTGCTGTGCTGCTCCCAGCTTGGTTCCCGGACAACGCTTTGGTGCCAAAAAAAACATTGGCCGGCACACCACCAGTCGTGGTTAATGGCACTTCCTTTTTCTGTTCCTTCTTCTCACCGGCAACTTTCTTGGTACTGGACCTGGTACCTTTCTTTGGGGCCATCTTCTTCAGATGTCAGGCAGGATGCAGATGCACAACAAGTTCTGGTCACACATGGACGTGATGCGCAGCAGGACTTCTGTCTGGCTGGCAGTACAACAGGTAGCCGGATGATGCTGATGACACCTCCTACTCTGTCTTTTGTGCACCTAAAAGCAAATAAGACAGGAGAAGAACATCAGTGAAATGTTGCATTTGTTGTTGTGGTTCAGTTACTTAGTACTGTACTAGTGCAAACAAAAGATAGTCTAGCCATTTATGACTTTTTTTTTAACTAGAGGTATGTTATACTACTGTGTACAGCCACACACTACACTCTCAGGAAGGATAGGAAAGTTAATAATAACCACCAAAATAAAAATGTAATGAAAGTGGGATGGACCATTAAATTATTTGAGCATCTCAGCATCCATGGAGCTGCTGCTGGCAAAGGGGGAGGATGGATGGAAGCAGTAAGCCAAATAGCCAATAGGAAAACCATGCAGGCCTATCGCAAAAGCAGGACACTAATAACTCACAGTCCAAACACCAAAAAAGGCCACCACACACATGGACACTCACAAATCACAAACAAGCCGGGGGCCTCGGAAACACCAGGAGCTGACAAAAGGCCTATAAAAGCCAGGTAAAGGATGCATGCTAAAGCACACTGCTCTGCCTTTTTAATGCAACAAAATGGAAATACGAACATTCACAGGCCCCAAAAAGGTCTGCAGGGTGCATGCATTGCACACCAACACACCAGACACATACAACAAAAGCATGTCTTTAAGACAACCAACATCAGAAAGGCCACCCCATGCCCTAAATGATGTCTAAATTCAACAGACCACACAGAAAACACTTGATTAATAAAGCTGTGGCTACCTGCTCTGATCCTAGTGGATGAAAAAGCAGGCCTGTTGGCAGACAAGGCCAGCCAAGCTTGCAGGGCTAGGCTTCAAAATGGCCACCAGCCACATGGCCAGGCCCAACAACATCACAAAGGCCACCCCCAAAAAGCACACTTCCCCAACTCAATCCAATGCCATCCATGCCCTAAATGATGTCTAAATTCAACAGATCACACAGAAAACACTTGATTAATAAAGCTGTGGCTACCTGCTCTGATCCTAGTGGATGAAAAAGCAGGCCTGTTGGCAGACAAGGCCAGGCAAGCTTGCAGGCCTAGGCTTCAAAATGGCCACCAGCCACATGGCCAGGCCCAACAACATCACAAAGGCCACCCCCAAAAAACACACTTCCCCAACTCAATCCAATGCTATCCATGCCCTAAATGATGTCTAAATTCAACAGACCACACAGAAAACACTTGATTAATAAAGCTGTGGCTACCTGCTCTGATCCTAGTGGATGAAAAAGCAGGCCTGTTGGCAGACAAGGCCAGGCAAGCTTGCAGGCCTAGGCTTCAAAATGGCCACCAGCCACATGGCCAGGCCCAACAACATCACAAAGGCCACCCCAAAAAACACACTTCCCCAACTCAATCCAATGCCATCCATGCCCTAAATGATATCTAAATTCAACAGACCACACAGAAAACACTTGATTAATAAAGCTGTGGCTACCTGCTCTGATCCTAGTGGATGAAAAAGCAGGCCTGTTGGCAGACAAGGCCAGGCAAGCTTGCAGGCCTAGGCTTCCAAATGGCCACCAGCCACATGGCCAGGCCCAACAACATCACAAAGGCCACCCCAAAAAACACACTTCCCCAACTCAATCCAATGCCATCCATGCCCTAAATGATGTCTAAATTCAACAGATCACACAGAAAACACTTGATTAATAAAGCTGTGGCTACCTGCTCTGATCCTAGTGGATGAAAAAGCAGGCCTGTTGGCAGACAAGGCCAGGCAAGCTTGCAGGCCTAGGCTTCAAAATGGCCACCAGCCACATGGCCAGGCCCAACAACATCACAAAGGCCACCCCAAAAAACACACTTCCCCAACTCAATCCAATGCCATCCATGCCCTAAAACACTTGATTAATAAAGCTGTGGCTACCTGCTCTGATCCTAGTGGATGAAAAAGCAGGCCTGTTGGCAGACAAGGCCAGGCAAGCTTGCAGGCCTAGGCTTCAAAATGGCCACCAGCCACATGGCCAGGCCCAACAACATCACAAAGGCCACCCCAAAAAACACACTTCCCCAACTCAATCCAATGCCATCCATGCCCTAAATGTGCTTGAAAATGAAATACATTCAAAAAACAACAAAAGGAAACAGTTGCTTCATCGTGCACACACACACCCATGAGGCCATGCCCATGGCTAGCTCGGGCCTACTACTACTACCCACAAAATTAAAAAACTAAAAAAAGGAATGATGATAGTTAATTATCAAAAATAAATTGTAGTTACAACAACTGCAATGCCCACAATCAAACAAACACAACAACAACTTACTTGTAAAATATCCTATTCCAAAAATCCTCAAATCCAATTGCAATGATGCAGCAGACAAAAAGAGTGATCTTTCCAGCTCCAAATCCAAAGGCAGAATGAGCAGGAGATGGACAAAGCACTGGGAGGAGCCTGCTGGACAGGAACAGGAAGTTGGAGATTCTGTGTCACTTCCTCCCTCTCTCCACCTTTTAAAAAAATGACTCCTTGCACAAAAAAGGAAAGCCAAATGTCAATGTAAGGAGTTGTTTTCATCCAAAATCAGCATTTGTAGAAGGTTTCATGCTGCTAGAGCCGATATTCCTCTCCAAATTGAAAATTTTACGTTGTTGAGTTCTCGAGCTTCACATTACTTCCGCCGGCGTGTCGAAAACGACATGATCGCGTTCTCTTCTTTGTCCCTGTCGCGTTGGATATGACGTGTTCGGGGTCTCTTTCTCCTGTTCGCGTTCGATTAGACGTGCCCGCGTCCTCATCCTCTGGCTCGCGATGTAGAATGACATGTTCGAGATCTCAATCTTCTCATACTCGCACGGTGCATGATCGCGAGAAGAAAGACGTGATCGCGCGACAAATGACGTGATCGCGCGACAAATGACGTTAATGCGGCTGCGAACTGTCGCGAGACAGCGCAAAATGGTTACCAAAATCCAACATCTCGTGGAGAACGCGACCGGGTCGGGAAAACTTGTCGGCGAACGCGGGGTTTCAGGTAAGGCGATCGCGCGAACGCGAGAATGTATTTTTTTACAGCGCGAGCAAGAAACAAATTATCGCTAAGCTGCGGAATGCGTAAATTTTGACATTTTCGCGCTTTCCGCGGAACGCGAAAATGCCAAAATATCGCAATTTCCGCGAACGGAACGGAATTTTGGCCCAGGCCTATTCCTAAGAAGAACAAGGGGCTACGGCCCATTTTGGATCTTTGAACCGTCAATCTCTTCATCAAAAAGGAGAAATTCAAGATGCTCACTCTGGCTCAGGTCTTGTCTGCCCTAGACCAAGAAAACTGGATGGTAGCGTTGGACCTGCAGTATGCGTATTGTTATATCCCCATCCTGCCGGACCACAAGCGTTACCTGCGGTTCAAGGTATGCCGCAAGCACTTTCAGTTTACCATGCTCCCCTTTGGCCTTACCAGTACCCCTCGGGTGTTCACCAAGGTGATGGGGGTGGTCGCAGCTCATCTGCGCAGGTTAGGGGTGTCAGTCTTCCCCATACCTCGACAAGTGGCTGTTGAAGGCGGTTTGCCCCAGGCTGTCATCTCCCACCATTAGACTACGCAAACCTTCTGCATTCGCTGGGGTTCTCTTTAAATGTGCCAAAGTCACACCTAATTTCTTCTTAGATGCTCCTTTTCATCAGAGCTATTCTGAACACAGTGTAGTTTCAGGCTTATCCTCCCGAGCAGCGAGTCCAGGATATTTAAGTTATGATTCCGATTTTTCAGCCTTTATCCTGGATTTCGGTGGGACTGACTCTGAGGTGGTTGGCTCTGAGGTGGTTGGGCCTCATGGCCTCCTGCATCCTGTTGGTAAGACACGCCAGATGGCGTTTATGGGCTCTGCAGTGGGACTTGTAGGTTTAATGGGCACAGCATCGGGGAAATCTCACAGACGTGGTTCAGATCTCGGAAGGAACTGCGAAAGATCTGCAGATGGTGGTAAACAAACCGCGATTGGGTCAACGCCAGACACCTCTCCCTTCCCCAACCAGATCTCACAGTCGTGACAGATGCGTCACTTTGGAGAGGTGGAGATCAAGGGATACTGGTCTCCGGCGGAGACGGGGCTCCACATAAATTTGTTGGAGATCAGAGCGATTCGATTGGCATTGAAGGCATTTCTTCCCTCTGTCAAGGGGAAGCTAGTGCAGGTTTTCACGGACAACACCACTGCCATCTGGTACTACAACAAGCAGGGTGGGGTGGTTTTGTGGACCCTCTGTGAAGAGGCCCTGCGTCTCTGGATGTGGCTGGAACAGCGGAGCATAACCCTGATGGTTCTACACCTGGCACGTTCTCTAAACACCAGGGCGGACAAACTCAGCCATCGATGCCTAGCGGATCACGAGTGGCATCTCCAGTCGGAGGTGGAGCAAGGACTCTTTCAGCAGTGGGGAGAACCTTGGTTAGATTTGTTATCCTCCGAAGAGGACGTGCATGGTCAACGGTACTGCACGCTGGAATTTCCAAGGCGGCTATCGCTCGGCAACGCTTTTCATCGCGAGTGGATTTCAGGCCTGCTGTATACCTTCCTGCCCGTACCACTCCTGCCCAGGGTTCCGAAGAAGATCAGGAGCGGCGGGGCCCAAGTCATTCTTGTGGCGCCTGACTGGGCAAAGAGAGTCTGGTATCCAGAGCATCTGAGAATGAGTATCTGTGAGAAAGTGC
Source organism: Triturus cristatus (assembly GCF_964204655.1). Lineage (NCBI taxonomy): Eukaryota > Metazoa > Chordata > Amphibia > Caudata > Salamandridae > Triturus > Triturus cristatus. Next base: position 424,503,121 of record NC_140579.1, read on the forward strand.
AATCTTTCTTGCATGGTATGCCCCCACTTTTTGCTGAATTGCTGATGTACTTTGACTGAGTGTGCCCTGGGCTCCTGCCAGTCAGGTACCCAGGGCCTGTGTTCCTTCCCTAAAAAGCGCATGAAGCCTAAACCCAATTGGCACCTCTGGCCACATGTCAGCCCCTGGTAAATGGTACCCTAGGTACCCAGGGCCTTCTGGCCAGAGAAGGCCCCTGAGGGCTGCAGCACTTATTGTGCCACCCTTAGAGGCCCTGTACCCTGACACACACACACTGCCTTTGCAGGCTGAGTGTCACATCCCTGTGTGCCATGCCCACAACACACACTACCCTGGCATACCTCAGTCACCCCTCTAGCTAGGTGCCCTATCCCAGTGGTGTGGGTACAGGTGCATGAGTCCTGTGCCCCTACAGTGCCCAGGTCCATTCCTGGGCACTGTAAGTTCAGTGCTGCCATTAAGAGTATATGGTGCTGGGAGGTCGTCAAAACGAACTCCACAGCACCATGATGGCAACACTGAAGACTGAGAAGTTTGGTATCAAACTTCTCAACACATTAAACCTGCACTGATGCCAGTGTGGGATTTAATGTACAATGCACGACAGAGGGCAACTTAGAGTTGCCCCCTGAACCTAACCTACAATCCACGTCTTGTCTGAGGGGCTGCCTAGGCTGCCACACAGCAGACATGTTGCTGGACCCCTGGGTAGAGACCCATCCGCTCTCCTGGGCCTGCAACAATGCACATCCTGGGCGAGGTGCTAGGTCTCCTCCCCCAGGATGGGCAGGGGAAGCCTCAAAGGCATGCCGCCTTTGTGAGCTTCTCCAGGCCACTTGCTGAACTCAGCAACTGGCCCCCACCGGTTCTGACCCCCACTCTGGCGGGAAGACTGGCGGGAAACCCCAAGGGAGGAAAGGGGTGTGCCAGCCTCTGCCAACCCCACCCCTCAGGTGGGGGAGGTGAGGTGAAGCACATCTCCGGGCTCTCGCCATTTTGAAGTTGGGGAGCCCTGCCCAATCAGGACTAGGTTACTGCCCCCCTCCCACAGGAGAGTGGCAGGATAGGGGGTGTACCCACCCCAGGGAAGGGACCCATTGGTCCCTGCTCTTTACCCACCTGTAACACCCCTAAATTTCGTATTTAGGGGCACCCTGAACCTTCCTTCCTCAGACCCCGATTCTGAAACAAGCAAGAAGATCAAGAAACAAGAAGACCTGCCGTGCAGCTGCTAACAAGAGGAAGACACAACCTGATTTGGCCCCACCCCTACAGGCCTGTCGACCCTCGAACCTGCTCCTGCTAAACCCCGGTGTCTCCAGTGGTCAGCAACCTCAAAAACCCCGGAGGACCTGACTTCCTTGTGACTCTTAAAGACTAGGATTCCCACAAGCAGTGGTTCTGCTCAAAGCAAGTAACAAGCCCCTGGTGCCAACCAGGAACTGCGACTCCTGCACACTCTGCACATGCCAAGCCTGGCCTGTGCCGGAGTGGACAAAGACCACAAGGACGTCCCCCCGGCGACTGTGACCCCGAATTCAGCACCCAAGGACCCTCCTCGACGCTCCTGACGACGCCTGCAGCATCAACACCAGAGACCCCCCCCCCCCAACCGCGACCAGCTGAGGGTAAGATTTCCCAATGCGAAAAGACACCCCTGCACCCGGCACCCTGCGGCCCCCTGTGCCCAGCTTCTGGGTGCCTACCTAACCTACAGCTTCCCAACTTACCTCTCGAAGTGGTGGTCGCACCTGAAGAATCTTCGTCCCCGAGCCTGCAGCCTTCGTTCGTCACTGAGCTTCCCCATTGAAATCCATTGAGCACCCGACGGCTCAAAAGCACCCTGCACCCCGAGTGCCCCTGGGAGTGCAACATCTATCCTAATTTACTTCCCCACTTGCCCTGAGTAAGTGACCAGGAGCCCAGCTCCCACAACCGCATGGCCTGCTTGCCAGCAGCCACCAACCAAAGGCCCCCTGCCCGCCATAGGATAACATTGGGCCTAACTCTCTCTGCACCCGGCTGCCCCAGTGCCACTGAGGGTTTAATAACTGTACCTACCTGACCCTGGGAGACCCCTGAGTCTATGCCCAGAATCTTAACACTGCCAGTCGAGTACTTGCCCAAAAGCCGATAACTCACTTTTCTTCCATATGGTAACATTGACTGGTTTCACTTGGAAATTCTTCTAAGTGTCGAGTTTTGAAACTTTAAAATATTCACTAAATATCAGCCGATCAACGAAAACGAAATTACTCACCTGCTATCAGGAGAGATCCCAGTGCTGGATCTTGGTGCCCAGCACTGACACTGAAAAGTAATTACAACCGTACCTACCTATAACTTGATGTTCGCGGCATATGAGCTGCTGATTACACACTATGCATAGATCGCCATCTGGTGTTGGGTTCGGATGTTTGCACTTGTTTTTGTCCTGAAAGTCTTTGGAAGTCACGAGGTAGGTGACTCCTCCTTAGGATCATAGTATGCATGGGCATCAGCTCTATCCTTAGATTGTTTTTTCCGCCAGCGGGTTCGGATGTGTTTCTCGCGCTCCAGTTCGGAACCGTTACCGATTCCTGTTTCGACACGCAATCCTTCACCCTTTCGATGGTATTGTCTTGATCGCGAATGCTAATCGGCGCGCATCTCTACAAGTCTTCGATTACGGTCGTCGAAGAAGGCCTTCGGGCCAACCTGAACCTTGGCATCTGGCTCATAGAAAGGACGCCTTTCAAAAAGTGTCCTCGATGTGGGTTGAAGTTTCCCCACACCGATCTGCATGAGGTGTGTTTCCTCTGCCTCTCTCCCGAGCACGAGGCCAGAGACTGTCTGGCTTGTGCCTCCTTCCGCTCGAAGAAGACCATCCGGGATCGACGATCTCGAAGGACCATGGCTCGCTCGTCGAGTTAAATCTCCGACGACATCTTCCAAGAGGGCGTCAATGTGTCAGAGGAGCAGGTCGAAGAAGGCCTCATCAGCGCCTCCGAAGCCGATGACTCCGACGTCGAAGAAGTGACTCCAGCTCAACGGGTCGTAAGTAGAGACGTCGACCCCGACCCACTCCCTACAACAACAAAGGCTTCAGTCACACCTTCACCTTCGGGCTCAGGTGCACACTGACACACTGCTTCCCATGCCCCGCCCTCGGGCCCGGCAAAGAAGCCTACCAAGCCTTCCGGCGACTCGGGCTCGAGTCTGCCCGCCACTGGTGCCAAAACCCTTATTATCGGCACCGAAAAAGAAGCCGCACCCATCCTCGGGGCTGACCGCTCCTTCCACCCCGAAGCCCTCGGCAACGAAGACATCAACCAGTGACTCCCCGGCACTGAAAAAACACTCGGAGCCGACGAAGAAGCCACTCCCCAAAAGTTCAGACTCTCACTCTAAGGAGCCGAAAAAAGCATCGACACCGAAGAAGCACACAGAGACTGGTAAACCTCACGGCTTGAAGCCCAAAACCCTTGATGCCGACACAGTCGACACCGAACACCCAACCTTCTTCAGAGGAACTTTTTCGCCTAGACCCTCAACAAAATTTTTTTTTTTAAAAAGACCCTAAAACTGGTCAATTGACTTTGAGTTCCAGAAAAAGACCACTGGACATGCCTGCACCAGCTCCCCCACCTAAAAATAGGGATATAGCCACATCGCCTCTTAGGGTCCCTTTTCCACCTCCACCTCCATCTCCCCAACCTCGTTCTCCTACGCCATCCCCTACACCGGTAGATGATGACGACACATATGATGACACCGGGGACGGTGACACCAACATGCCACTAGATGAACCCAGTCCACCAGGTTCCCCTGACCCCTGGGATGACTATAATACGCCTGATGTCCCTAATGTCTTGCAAGAGGACATCTACCCCTCTAGGCCTTGCCCACCAGAAGATACCATGGGTTTTAATCAGCTAATACACCGGGTTGCCCAGTACCACGGGGTCGACCTACATACAGAACCGGTCGATGAGGATTTTTTAATGGACACTTTCGACATCACCCAAAGGTCCACATCCACTTTATCCATGCTCAGAGGCATGATTAAACACCCTACAGAAGTATTTAAGGACCATGTCAGGGCTAGAATCATCAATCCTAGAATTGAGAAAAAATACAAAGCTGCCCCTATAGACCCAGCTTACATTAAGGGCCCTGTTCCATTAGACTCCATGGTGGTATCAAATGCTAGAAAAGGTCTAATTCGCAGACATCAGGTGATGCAGCTCCGCCCGACAAGGAGTCTTAACTCCTGGACGCCTCTGGCAAAAGAACAGCATCCCAGGCAGCTAATATTTGGCGCATCGCAAATACTCAAGCCCTGTTAGCCAGATACAATAGGGCTCACTATGATGAGTTAGAGTCCCTACTCCAACACCTCCTGGACAAATACAAACATAAGGCCAACGACCTAATACAAGAGGGTAAAATTATCACCAACACCTCTATCCGGTGTGCTCTGGATATGGCAGATACAGCATCCAGAGCAGTAAACACAAGCGTCCTTCGCAGGCACGCGTGGCTACGCATTTCCGGGTTTAAACCTGAGGTGCAAAGCTCTATCCTCAACCAACCATTCGACCAACAACACCTCTTTGGCCCTAATGTTGAGGCATCCCTTAAGAAGATGAAAAAGGACACAGAGACAGCCAAATCAATGGGAGCCTTGCAATCGCAAGCTCCCAGACGTTCTTTTTGTCGCTCATCCTACAAGGGCAACTCCAGGGGATACTTGTCTGATACCCCATCCACCTCTTACAAGGCTCCCACCCAATCCACCTTCACCAGAGGTTATCAGAGAGGAGGATACAGAGGAAACAATAACACGGGCAGAGGCAAGACTAACAACACCCGCTCTGCCTCCACCCCTGCCCAATGACTTTCCCTTCGCTTCCCCCGGACCATTCCACTCCTATCGGGGGAAGACTACAGCAGTTCCTTCCTGTCTGGACCAACATCACCACAGACAGGTGGGTGCGACAAATAGTGCAATCAGGTTACTGTTTCGAACTTACCTCTACTCCCCAAACATTCCACCCAAACAGCGTCCAATGTCAGAAGAACATTTGTCACTCCTGATGTAGGAGAGTAGGGTCTGCTTTCTATGTTCACCTCCACTTTTTGCTTTTGCTTCACTGGTTTTCGACTTAGATGTGGCTGTGGGCCTGCCAATCAGACCCACAGCCCAGCTGTTCTCTCTCTAAATGTATTCTATGTACTTTAGGTGCATAACCCAATTGGTAAGGATCTCCTTATTGGCCCCTGTATAGTGTACCTTAGGTACCCAGGGCATAGGTGTACCCTAGGCCTACCAGGGGCTGCAGCATGTATTGTGCCACCCCTGGCCTGGCCTTACATTATGACACAACTGGCTGATCACTCAGCTGGGGCAAGGTTGTGTAATCACTCCTTGCTTAGGTGTAGTATTCCTATACCTACCTTATATATAGACACATGTGTACCTATCAGCCACTCCTATGGCAGGCCTTAACAATCCTGGAGGCAGAGTGCTTGGTAGCATGTGAGATGGTGCTCTAGCATGAGCTGAGCCTGTCTGCAGCTTTCGGAACCATGTCCTTATAGCTGTTCTATGATATAGCCTACCATATACTAAAGTACCTTATAATCTTAAACGGTTATGGTAACTATGGTTTGGCTTTATCAAAACATGCCGTGTAAGGTGTCTAACACTTTGGAATAATACCCCCATACCATTTCTGGCAATGAGGATATTATTCCTCCCTTCTAGAGGGAGAAGACACGTTGAAACCTACTTACCCGGTTAAAGTTAACCAGAGCCCCAGCATCACAAAATGGATGCTGCTGCCACAGACACAAGTCTGACCTCCTGCTGCTGGGAGTCCTTCCAGCGAGGGAGGCTTGGACAATAGGTTTCCTGCCTTGGGAGGTGCGAGCACCACCCCAGACAGGACTTAGTGTATTGGGGCAGGGAGGGATGAAAGAAACTAGACACTGCCTGGTGCACACAAGGTGTCCCATGCATAGTCCAGTTCAAACCGGCGCTGGGGCACTCCAGCCCCAGCTCTGGCACGAAACTGGACAAAGGAAAGGGGGTGTAACCACTCCCCTTCCTGGTCCCACCCATAGGAGGGACCTTGCAGGTAGCCCAGCCCACTAGCCCAGTATATCAGTAGGTAGCCTGCTAAATTAGATTAACCTGAATCCGCAACTTGAACAGAAACTCTGGACCTTCGACATTCGACCTCAGGAAGAAGACTGAAGAAATCTCCCTTGTGGCCAAGGAGTGACCACCCTGGGCAACCAGGCACCATCCAGCGACCGCTGCTTGCTTTGCGACTGATCCTACGAGGGACGACTGCAGAGACTGACCAGCGCCGAGACTTCCAGACACCTCTTACCCAGATCCACATCTGCAGCGAAGCTGAGACCTGTGGAGGCGACGAGGGACGTGGGACCGGTGACTTGGGAAAAGTGGCTAGTAACTGACTAGCGCGACTTCTGAGGCTTCCTCGAGGCTGTGCTTGGGGAATTGAGAAGCCCCCATCCCGAGAACCATCTGCAAAGAAGATCAGCTCCCCACAATTCATGTGTTCTGTGTGGGGCCCTTCTGCACCTGAGTTGCTCGACGTGTTGTCTGGTTGCTGGCCCGTTGACTAGTGACCTCTGCGACGACGAACCTTTGTTTTCATCTTGCTGGTCCGGCTCCTCCAGACCAGTGGGTTCCGCTTGCCAAGGCTTACTTTCAAATGTGGAGGCAACCACAGATAGACCTCTTCACCACCCACGAAAACGCCAAATGCCCAAGCTTCGCCGCCAGATACCCACACCCATTATCCAAAGGCAATGCGATATGGATGAACTGGTCAGGCAGATTTGCGTACGCCTTTCTGCCTCTCCCACTCATACCACTCACTGGTGGTGCGCAAACTATGGCAACACTCACTGACTCTCATTCTAGTTGCTCCAACTTGGGCCAGACAACCGTGGTACACCACATTGCTGGAACTGTCAGTAGTTCCGCACCAAAGATTACACCTCTCACCACGCCTCTTAACCCAGAACCGTGGAGAGATCAGACACCCGGACCCAGCTCAGCTCAACCTTGCGATCTGGCTCCTGAAATCTTAGAATTTGGTTACCTTAACCTTCCTCCTGACTGTATGAACGTCATTAAGGAGGCTAGACGCCCTACCACTAGGGCCTGCTACGCAGCCAAGTGGAAACGATTTGTGATATATTGTCATAACAATAGCATCAGTCCCCTAGATGTGTCTATCCAACACATACAAAGGTGCAACTTAGCCTATACGTCTATTAGGCTACACCTTGCTGCCATAGCAGCATATCTACAAAATAGACAACATTTATCACTATTCAGAGTACCTGCCATCAAAGCCTTTATGGTAGGACTCAAAAGGAAATCCCAGAGTTCCACCCTCACCTGTGTGGAATTTAAATATCGTTCTCACACGACTAATGGGACCTCCCTTTGAACCTCTACATAAATGTGAGCTACAATTCTTAACATGGAAGGTTGCTTTCCTAGTGGCCATAACTTCTCAAAGAAGAGTTAGTGAGCTACAAGCCCTAACTATTCAGGATCCATTCTTGCAAATCCATCACAACTAGGTGGTTCTCCGAACGAATCCTAAATTCCTCCCTAAAGTCATTTCCCCCTTCCACCTTAATCAGTCTGGGGAGTTGCCTGTATTCTTCTCGCAAACCTCACACAGTCGCAGAAAGAGCTCTTCATACTTAAGTTGTTAAAAGAGCATTGCTCTATTACATTGAAAGAACACAACCTTGTCGAAAACTAAACAATTTTTCGTTTCTTTCTTACCACCACACAAAGGCAATCCCATATCCAAGTCCGGGATAGCCAGGTGGATTGTTAAATGCGTACAAATTTGCTACCACAAAGCAAAACGTACTTTAACTGTTCCTCCTAGAGCCCACTCTACAAGAACAAGCATTGGCATAGCCAATAGGTCTCGCCTTTGGGACCTTTTAAGTGTTTAGCTATAGCTAGTGGCTTTGCCAATTTGTTAACCTTATGGTGTATCCCTCAACCTGTAGTGATCAAGGAATAGTCCTCTGTAGCCCGCTTTTAGAAAATAAAGGACAGTACATGTGGAGTACAGTGCCTATACCTAGACCTAATATGCCCTTTAAATGAAATTTGCAGTGTTGAGGAGACTGAGCAATAACACAAATAATAAGTTATTTAAACAGTGCGCTTTTGGCTAAGCGCTGCACATAAAACATTTTTATTATTACTCAATTTGAATTGCCTGTGGTAATGGGACAGTTTCCAGGCTCTGGCCATATAGCCCCATTATTTGTTCATGCATGCCTTCATATAAACTACACTGCTGAAGCCTTTACCCTGTCATATGTGTCTCTTCGTTATCACACACTCACCTCCATATGACACTGCTCTTTTGATGCAGAGTCATTTGACCTCACTTCCCTTCCCGCACCCTCCAAGCACTTTTAATTCCCCTTAGTACCTTGAAGCCAAGACAAACTGTGCACTCAGCTGTCAAAATTCCATTGACCAGTCATTCATGTCACTTTAAACTGGCACTGAAAACATGAATACAGCGTGACCACTGTATAGGGTTAAAGGGGGGGCGGTCTCACCTGGTTGAGTTCTTCAAGGAGCTGCAATACACACTGCCTCACTTGACGCTGAAAGTGGCATCTGTTGAAACCCAAGCAACCAGACAGGGTAAACAGAGAAGTCATAGTTGACAGAGGCCTGCATTCAGGGCCGGACTGGGAACCCGAACCGACCCTCGCAAACTGCTCTGCCGGTCCCCAGGGGTGGGGGTGAAGAAGGGGGTGCAGTCGAGCTGTTTGAAAGGGCTGGTTTCGGCCAATTTTGTTGCAGGGGTACAAAATTGCCGGCCCCCGGTAACAAAAACAGCCTCCTGGGTCCCAAATCTGGGCCCCGCCTTGGCAGCCCACCGGGGAAACGCCCGGTGCCTGCTACGGTCAGTCCCGCCCTGCCTGCATTTTCCTTCTGATTCATCTCGGATGAGAAGAGAAACTAACTTTCAAGAGGACGCGCCTAGTAACCCACACCACACCTCGAGCAGCGTCCATAGATCACTGTAGTGTATGCAACATTGTTAAAATGCCGGGCATTTGTGCTTGTTTTGGGGTTTCCGAAGGACCAGAAAATATTACTAGAATAACTGTTTTTCTTGAAAGCTATTTGTTTTAAAAATGATCTAGGAATAGTCTAGACAGCATCAATTTTCTTTTGTCTTGTTGTCACTATTTTTTCAGTTTATATTTTTACAGGGTTAAAAACGTATTTTATAGATTTTTCAGATACTTGTAACTGTCTTGTCCTGGAAATACAAGGTGGACCGTGTGTCACCAAGGCCCCTCTTCCCGCTTTACTGGGTAAACAGTATCTTCTTAAAGTCACTTCCTGGTAGCTGGTCCGAGATCAAGGCTTATGTTCAGAATAGCAGAAACGTTTGCTAAACCTGAGAACATACAAGAGTGTTGAACAAATCGAGGCATACTATGCAATCTCAAACAAGCAAACAGCTAAAAGAAATGTATTGGCAGGAGCAAACAAGACAGACTGCACAGGCACGCGAATAAAGTGTACATACAAGAACCATGTTTCAAGCCTGCAGCATACAATGGTGGTAAAGAGACTGACTCACAAAATGAGTACAGGAAAACACCTGGCACACAGGTTGGCACATAAGAGACAGACCCCCCAAGATAGGGCATGAGTACACAGCGAAATAAGAAAATACACACGCCCATACTCAGATAATACACGGGTACGAGCACTACAAGCTAGAAGCACACAATGGCACAACCACAGACAGAATAAACAAGACATGCATGCGCTTACAAAAGACAGAAGAACAGTGTTAGTAAAATATGAATTAAATAGGGATAAAGTGACAGAAATCCAATTTGTGATCATGAGATAAGCAGATTGAAACCAACATTGCTCAAATCTAGGCGGGGCTCGTAATAGAGCCTATACGAGGATCCTTTGGGGGGAGAGCTGTGGCAGCTTTTAGTTTAGGTAAATATCTGTGGTATAACTGTGTGTCCCTTTTAGGAAAGTTATGGTCCTGCGGGGCTTGAGGGAGAGACCGTAGCTGGTGAAGAACCTTGAGCCCCAATGCCGTACAGGTCTGCAGGTTGGAGGTAAGTCCTCTTGCGTCCCTAAAGTCAGGGAGAGTGGTTGCCAGTGCTGCGTGGCCGTCGGGTAGTGATGGCTTCCTGATACTCCACGTGCGGCAGCATCGATCACTGGGACAGCCCTGATGCGGCGCAGGCTCTCTCTCTATGCCGCACTATCCTGGAGGATGGTCATGAGGTGTGATACGGATGCCCAGCGGTAGGGTGTGCTGACATTTCCTCCGATATGGTTGTGTTGGGACTGAAATCCAAGCCCTTGCTGGTAGCCGCAGTTCTGCGCTGGCACACGCTCCTTTAGGGAGGAAGCACCTCTCCTAGCGCCGCGCTGAGGTTCGGAGCGGGTCTCCGTAAGGCGCCCTCTCCTTGAGGGAATCAGAAATCCGGTGTCCACAAGCTGTAAGGAGGAGCAGGGGCACGAGTCAGCTAAGCGCCTGCTCTTCAAGGGGATCAGAAAACCAGTGTCCACACGCTGTAAAGGAGAGCAGAGGCACCAGTCAGTTGAATGCCCACTCATCGACGTGCTTTTGCAGAAAATAAATCTGCCGATGTGGGGAGCAGGAGCGCGAGTCAGTTGAGCACCAGCTCCTTGAGGTGATTAAAACATGCACACGCTGAGGAAGGGATCCGCTTTGATGTCCCTGAGACTTTGCAAACAAGCATTGGCCGCGAGACGCGTTATGTGGTGGGGGAGGGGGAGAAGCGGGAGTTGTATGCGCACGCGGCCACACTGAGAACAGCAAAGCGCGAAAGTGAAAGTGATCGCAATCAAGCGCAGCGAGAGATGCGCGTAATGAGCATGACGAGGAAAGCCATATATCGCCTCTGCTCGTAAGCCCGCGCACATGCACTGCAAGCTGTAGCCGGCGGTAGCATTTTTTGAAGCCCCTACTAAAAGTCTTGCCAGACCAGCGCATGCACTGGGTCTGGCGAGACCTAAAAAATATGGGCTTCTATGGCATTTTTAGGGAACATTCCATTAGATGACATCTGCAAAGCAGCTACATGGTCTACACCACATACGTTCACAAAACACTATTGTGTAGATGTGCAATCAAAACAACAAGCCAGTGTGGGCCAAGCTGTACTCAAAACCCTATTTCAGACTACTGCAACAGATACTGGTGGCTGCTGCTAAGGAATGGGACTGCTATACAATCTATGCATAGTGTGTAATCTGCAGCTCATATGCCTCAAATGGAATATGCTACTTACCAGTATGCATCTGTTCTTGGCATGTAGAGCTGCAGATCTACACACGCCCACCCGCCTCCCCGGCTTCCTTTATCTGTTCCAGTATTATCTTACTTAGATACAGCATACAAGGGCATCTTCCTGTTTCTTACAAAGCTCCATCATTTCCCTGCTGGCGAAAAACAATCTGAGGATGGAGCCGATGCCCATGAGCACTATGATCCTAAGGAAGAATCACCTACCTTGTGACTTCCAAAGACTTCCAGGACAAAAACAAGTGCGAACATCCGGACCCAACACCAGATGGCGATCTATGCATAGTGTGTAGATCTGCAGCTCTACATGCCAAGAACAGATGCATACTGGTAAGTAGCATATTCCTTTCCTCCATAGGATAACATTGCCTGGTTTTTGCCAGGAATTCTTCTAAGTGTCAATTTTTCAAACTTACAAATATTCCTTAAAAATCGCCTGTGTAATGTAAACGATTTCTTTCAACTGTTTACAGGAAATGCACCAGGGTTGAATTCAGGATCCAACCCTGAGTAAGAAAATCATTCGTAAAGTAACTAAAATTGCATTTACTTAAAAAGTCCCATTGAGCTCAATGTTATAATTGTGTTTGAATTGTGTTGCCTATTGCAACAACTGTATCTATTGCATTTTAAAAGTCTATTGCCTATTGAAAGTATTTAACTAAAGCATCTCATTCTGAGAAAGTATATTTTGATACCTATTGTTGGTTCTAAAATAAAACAAGCATATATTTTTTATATATAAACCATTGGCCTAGAGTTCAGTTCTTGAGTGTGTGAGACCATTTGCTGACTGAGTGTGTACAACAAATGCTTTACACTGTCCTCTGATACTGCCTTACTGCTCGACCAAGCTACCACTTTAGAAAGTAAGGTTATATCTAACTTTAGCCTTTGCCAAACCTCTGGGGACTGTGGACTCTGTGCACACTGTACCTATTTGGGAACAGTATATACAGAGCCACTTTCTTACAGTATCGATCCTCCGATCAGTCTGCCCCTTCGGGAGGATCTTCTATTGTAGCAGCAGGGGATGGTTCTCCACCCGAACCTGTCAACTCTGTGCCTCCATGAATGGAGATTGAGCTGTGACAGTTGATAGATTTTGACCTTCCTCCAAAAGTCTGTAAGGTTATTCTGGCGGCCAGGTGGCCCTCCACTAAAACGGTATATGCCTGCTGTTGACAGAAATTTGTATTATACTGTAGAGAAAGGTCCATTGACCCTCTTTCTTCTTCTCTTTCTACTGTTTTTTTTATTCATTCTCACCCTTGCCCAGCAGGGCTCTGCTTTGGGTACTCTCAAAGGTTACCTTTCTGCTCTGTCTGCTTTTTTTGCGGCTGCCAACCCAGGCCTCTCTCTTTAAGTTTCCTATTGAAAATAGATTTTTAAAAGGGATGACTCACTTGTTTACACCCACGCCCTTTGTTATGCCACAGTGGGACCTTAATTTGGTCCTTACCTATCTAATGTGTGCTCTATCTAGCTGCAGATTCCTTACAGCACCACCCATGCCTCCCCGCTTTGTGGACTGATTTTGTAGGACTAGGGTTGTTTTCCCCTTTCAGGACACTAGTTATGCACACGACTACGTCAGTTGCTTCGTGGCTATGCACTTCTGGCATGGACAAAACTAAAAGTATTGACGTCCGCACGTTAAGGTGGCGCCTATATAGGCACTGCCACGTCATAACCGATGCAACGACGTCACGCGGAGCCGAATGGAGCCACCCAACGTCGCACACAAGGGGTATTTCTCAGTAAAGGTTTCCGGATCTAGCCTGATGCCTCGGAAATTCAAAGGTAAGGAATCTGCAGCTAGATAGAACCTCTACCAGATAATGCGTTACAGAAGGTAAGTAACTTGTTCATCAGGGTCAGACTGGGAACAGCAACCTTCCCTGCCAGATTGCTGCTCAACTGGCCAGGTTTAGGAGGGAGTGGGGGTGCTCGCAAGAAACCATGCTCCCGCTTTTGTTACAGGGGGCCGATATTGCAGCACCGCTGAAAACCTGCCCCCAGTCACCAAAACTGCCCCCACGGGCACAAAAATCATCCCCACCACTCTGGCCTACCGGCAAAATGTCCTGTGCCTGCTACGGCCAGTCAGACCCTGTATACTATATCAACATGAGTGTATAGTGTGCACAGTCCAGTGGATCCCCAGAGACTTTACAGTGGCTCTATTAGATAATGCTAATGCTCTCTTTTGTGATAGTGTGGGCTAGCAGTTAGGCTTATCAGAGTGCAGTGGTAAGCATTTGTTGTACACTCAGGCAATAAATTATTACACACACTCAGTGACTAAATCCGAGAACAGTGGTTGGTAAAAATATTGCTTTTAATATATTAATTTTATAGAACCAAAGATACTGTGTTGCATGTAAATACTTTTTGTAATAGCAATGCTTTTCAATGTAAAAAGTGGACACCTGGTGCATTTGTCAACAATACAATGTTATCATATGGGAGGAAACACAAGCAGCAATATGCAGGTAAGTAAACAGTGTATGATATTGAGTTTCTGGATAAAGAATCAGTACCAGGTAAGGTTCAGGTAAGTGACAAAACTGCACTACCAACGGCACTGTGGCGCCTGGGTGCAGAGGTCAAACCCGGGATCTGGTACCAAGGTTATCCATTGGAGAAAGTGGGCAATCGAAGTGGCACTACATCCAGGTAAGTAGCACGGTTTTGTAACCCAGTCTCTGGTGGTCAAGATACGCACATGGCACAGCACCAAAGTTACACCTCCAGCAGCACGGGGTGGCCTGGTGCAGAGTGCCAACACAAGGTTGTGCCCCTAATGCAAACCAGTGGTAAATCTCGAAGCCGGAAAAAGGCTACAGGCTCAGGCTAGGAGACTGATCAAAGGAAGCCGACAGCTGCACAGGTAAGTTGAGATATGCTGGAGCCTTGGGACACCATAGGTTGATCTCCCTGAGGGCCAGGGGCTCTGGGTGCAGGGGTGTCCTTTGGCATCGGAAAACAGCTTACCGGTGCAGGTTGCAGTTGGGGGGGATTGTCATGTAGAGGCTACAGGTATTGACATGGAGTCCGATAGGGGTCAGCCCACAGTGGACTCTTGCTCAGAAACGCTGGTGAACCTTGTTTGGCTATGGGCAACGTGTGCAGAGGTAGTTCGTTTTGCGGTTCCTCAGGCAGAGCACTTTGTCTTTAATGTTGGTTTTCTTCTGGACAGGTCTGCTGTCCATGGAAGATTAGGAGTCTTTTTAAAAGACACGCTGTCCTCCCAGCATTCTGGAGGTAGCTGGACTGCGGGACAAATCGATTTTCTTTATCAGGGTCTTTGAGGGCTGCAGATAGGCCGTTAGGGTTGAGGCCAAGTTAGTTGATGTCTTCAGTCTTCGCTGCCACACGGCTCTTCTTTGTCCTCTTCTTCGTAGGTCGTCGGTGTGAGAAAGTGCCCTCTTTCTTGCATGGTATGCCCCCACTTTTTGCTGAATTGTTGATGTTCTTTGACTGAGTGTGCCCTGGGCTCCTGCTAATCAGGTACCCAGGGCCTATGTTCCTTCCCTAAATCTGCATTGAAGCCTAAAACCCAATTGGAATCTCTGGCCACATGTCAGCCCCTTGTAAATGGTAACACGGGTACCCAGGGCACTGTGACCAGAGAAGACCTCTAAGGGCTGCAGCACTTATTGTGCCACCCTTAGAGGTCCTGTACCCTGACAATCACACACTGCCTTTGCAGGCTGCGTGTCTTGGTGCAGAACAAAGTGAAGAGTCGACATGGCACACATCACGATGTTGTCACAATGAATCTTTGTATAATTACAGGGGAGAGCACCATGAATTTTGATTTATTAATAGGGGAGTCCTTATGTCGTTTGGTACATCTTGATATACGCGGGGACTATGAGTACACGCATTTCATGTACAATGGATTGTGGGTATTGTAGTTGGGTTGTAGGAGCATTTTGGAGGGCGGAGCCTTCAATCAGGTGACACAGATTATTTAAATCTGGGGAGAGTAACGTGCAGTGGTATAAAGAGTTGGGCCTAACGATTTAATTTTATATATATATTATATATATATATTTATACAAACACAATTGGCCTAGAGTTCAGTTTTTGAGTGTGTGAATTCATTTGCTGACTGAGTATGTACATCAAATGCTTAACACTGTCCTCTGATACTGCCTTACTGCTCGACCACTCTACCACAATAAGAGAGTAAGGTTCTATCTAACTTTAACCTCTGCCTACCTCTGGGGTCACTTGAACTCTATACACACTATACCTAATTTTGGCTTAGTATATATAGAGCCAGTTTCTTATCTTGGTGGATCAGTGGTGCGATACACAACTTGCATTTGTTGGACTACTTGGTTACCACCTGAACACACAACAGAACTCTTAAATTGCCTTTAGAATTCAGATTTTTTCCAAACTACTAAAAGTCTTGTTAGGGCCTTGCTTAAGTCCCTTTAGAATTTTAGAAAATATAAAGTCACTATGGTCAAGGGTAGAGGGGTTCGAACTTTTTTGTTAGAATGTCTGAAAAACAGAACCCAGCTATTAGTGAAGATAACCATAATGGCATAGAGGACATGTTTGAGGAGCTTGACCTCACCCCATACCTTCACTGTCTTTTCAGGAAGTAAGGTCCCTATGCAGAATTAAAAACATAGCAATGGGCCCACATCCAACCAAACAAAGGCTCCAGGAGCTATTGGCTGAGTATGCAAAGGCCCACCATTCTGAAAATGGTGATGACCAAGCAGAAGAGGAAGGAGGTGAGGAGGATGGAGATAGGTACCCACGTCTATCACTTCCTAGGGAAGACAGGGTCCCTGTACCCGTACTTCCAAGAGTTAACCTCTGGGGACCTAGAGGCCACACAGGTGGTTCAGGTCCTAGTGAGGATATTGAGGGCAGCCTCAATGAGGAGACAGCCTTTTAGCAAGGCTGGCCAAAAGATTGGATCTAGAGTCAAGACTCCTGGCTCTAGAAAAAGAAATAAAGGAGATGGGTTTAGCACCATTAATTGTGGCAGCAATCCAAATAATAAGGACAAAGAGCCATCTTATGATCCTAAAATCCCAAAGGGATTGTCCCTAAATTTGAGGAGGGTGATGGCATCACTAAATGGTTCACAGCCTTTGAGAGGGCTTGTGACATGAGAAAGGTGAAGAAATCTCTCTGGGGGGGGCACTCCTGTGGGAACTGTTCTCCGGTAACTGCAGAGAGATGATGGGTCTTATGACGTCATGAAGAGAACTCTGATTGAGGGATTTGGACTCACAACTGAGGAGTACAGAATTAGATTCAGGGGGGGCTCACAAAACCCAAAACCAGTCCTGAATTGATTGTGTAGCCTACTCCGTACAGACACTAGATGGTTGGTTAACTGGATACAATGTGCATGACTTTACTGGACTTTACAATTTGTTTATGAAGGAACATATTTTAAGTAATTGCATGAATGAAAAGTTACATCAGCATTTGGTAAACTTAGGTCTAATTTCTCCACAAGAATTGGGAAATAAGGCAGACCACCGGGTCAAGACTAGTGACCAAGACAACCACTGGGGCTGACCAAATGAAGGAGGTTACAAAACCTCCCCAGGGGAAAGGTGGTGAGAATCCCCAAGATAAAAAGTCGGAGTCTTCTGAAGGGCCCCAAAAACCTGCACAGGGCGGTGGGTCCCAAAACACTCCCTATACTTCACAGCCCTATAGGGGAAAGAATGTTGATCCTGCAAAGGCCTGGTGTAACAACTGTAAGAAGTTGGGACACTTAACTGGAGACAAGGCTTGCCCTAGAAAGAAGGCCCCTAGTCCTACAGCTACTCCTGGTGTAGCCAGTCTCCAGATTAGATCAACAGTGTGCCCAGAGCAAATCAGGTTGCACACTGAAGCAGTTGTAGTTTCAGAGGGGAATGTTGAGATTGCCACTGTAGCTGTGTGGCCACCCAACTTAAAGAAATACTTACAATACCCTTGGATTAACTAGGATAGAGCCTCTGAGGGATACAGGTGCCTCTGCACATCAAAAGGTGGCATCGGTCAGCTCGGCGTTCGTCGTGGTCAATGGGATGACGTAGTGGTAGTTACAGAGATGCAGCCTGTAGGAGAGTAGGGTCTGCTTTCTATGTTCACCCCCACTTTTTGCTTTTGCTTCACTGGTTTTCGACTTAGATGTGGCTGTGGGCCTGCTAATCAGACCCACAGCCCAGCTGTTCTCTCTCTAAATTCACATTATGTACTTTAGGTACATAACCCAATTGGTAAGGATCACCTTTTAGGGCCCTGTACAGTGTACCTTAGGTACCCAGGGCATAGGTGTACCCTAGGCCTACCAGGGGCTGCAGCATGTATTGTGCCACCCCTGGCTGGCCTTCCACTATGACACAACTGGCTGATCACTCAGCTGGGGCAAGGTTGTTTAATCACTCCTTGCTTAGGTGTGGTATTCCTATACCTACCTTATATATAGACACATGTGTAACCTATCAGTCACTCCTATGGCAGGCCTTAACAATCCTGAAGGCAGAGTGCTTGGTAACATGTGAGATGGTGCTCTAGCATGAGCTGAGCCTGTCTGCAGCTTTCGGAACCATGTCCTTATAGCTGTTCTATGATATCGCCTACCATATACTCTTAAAGTGCCTTATAACCCTTGCGGTTATGGTAACTATGGTTTGGCTTTATCAAAACATGTAGTGTAAGGTGTCTAACACTTTGGAATACTACCCCAACACCATTTCTGGCGATAAGGATAGTATTCCTCCCTTCTAGAGGGAGAAGACATGTTGAAGACCTACTACCCGGTTAAAGTTAACCAGAGCCCCAGCATCACAAAATGGATGCTGCTGCCACAGACACAAGTCTGACCTCCTGCTGCTGGGAGTCCTTCCAACGAGGGAGGCTTGGACAATAGGTTTCCTGCCTTGGGAGGTGCTAGCACCACCCTAGACAGGACTTAGTGTATTGGGGCAGGGAGGGATGAATGAAACGAGACACTGCCCGGGGCACACAAGGTGTCCCATTCATAGTCCAGTTCAAACCGGTGCTGGGGCACTCCAGCCCCAGTCCTGGCGCGAAACTGGACAAAGGGAAGGGGGTGTAACCACCCCCCTCCCTGGTCCCACCCATAGGAGGGACCTAGCAGGTAACCCAGCCCCCCAGATTAGTATAAGAGTGGGAGCTGAGTCCCTAGGATTTTGGATTATCCTGATAACTGAAACTTGAACAGAAACTCTGGACCTTCGACATTCGACTACGGAAGAAGACTGAAGAATCTCCCTTGTGACCAAGGAGTGGCCACCCTGTGCAAACAGGCACCATCAAGCGACCTGCCGTTTGCTTTGCCTAAAGTTCTACGAGGAACCGACTGCAAAGCCCGACCAGCGCCTTGACTTCCAGACTTCTCCGACCCTGATCCACATCCACAGCAAAGCTGAGATCCGTGGAGGCGATGAGAGACGTGGGACCGGCTACCTGGGAAAATTGGCTACTTGCTTCCAGCGCAGCTTCTG
The DNA here is from genome assembly GCF_964204655.1 of Triturus cristatus. NCBI lineage: Eukaryota > Metazoa > Chordata > Amphibia > Caudata > Salamandridae > Triturus > Triturus cristatus. The sequence continues at coordinate 424,522,016 of NC_140579.1, forward strand.
AGGCATCCTCGAAGTTGTGCTCTGGGGCTTGAGAAGCCCCAACCCCGAGCACCATCTGCACCGAAGATCAGCCCTCCACACTCCACGAGTTCTGCGTGGGGCCCTTCTGCATTTTCCTGCTTGACGCGTCTGTCCGGTTGCTTACCCGTTGGCTAGTAGCCTTTGTGACGACGAACCTTTAACTTTCCACCACTGGTTTGGCTCCTCCAGACTGGCCCTTGCTTTCCTGTGAAGGAGAAGCACCTCAGGCCTTCCTGGTCTGCAACAGAAGCGAATCCTTCATTCTGCGTGGGTTGCGCTTGCCAAGGCTTGTTGTGTCCCAACTCGACATCGACGCTGCCGACAGTAAGAGCCCTCGTGGGACAGCTCGCCTCCTGGTTCTGGTCATCCTCGACGCCTCCTGGTACCCGTGGCTGCTGCGACAAGCTTCACCTCTTCACCTGCACCTTCACGACATCGCCTGGTTCCTTCCTGGTTCCTTCCCGGCTCCTGGCTGGTGACCTAGACTCTGTCCCCTCTGCTTGCAGGTATCCTCCTTCTTGCGACAAGCTTCACCTCTTCACCTGCACCTTCACGACATCGCCTGGTTCCTTCCTGGTTCCTTCCCGGCTCCTGGCTGGTGACCTAGACTCTGTCCCCTCTGCTTGCAGGTATCCTCCTTCTTGATTCCATCCTTGGGATCCACCGGACACTCTTCACTGACTGCCTGTCAGCATCTTTTCTTCAGGCATCCATAGGAGTCGACGACGAAACCCGATGCAAGTTCACACCTATGCACCCGCAGCCCGTGGGCTAGGTAACTTGAGTACTCCGGTGCTCACAAGGGTATTGACTATCCTAGTGTCTACTTTCCAAGTCTCTAACTCCTAGTTCCTTCCGAAGTGTCCTAAAACTCTTAATTTCTAAATACTACTATTTCTATCGACTTTAACGCATTAAGCGTGAGTGTTTCCACTCTGCACCAGAATCCCGTGGGCCTCCCACTGCTTAACAACTGATAGGATAGTGTAGCCCCAGCGATTCCCTAGGATAGTGTAGTGTAGCCCCAGCGATTCCCTAGGCCTAGGCCTAACCTGTGTTCGTGACAGTGGTTCTTATACCACTTACTTAGTATATGGTATGCGTTGCCCCTAGGGCCTAATTGTATTACTTCCCTGTGTGACTTATGTATGCTTAAATAAGACTGTGTTGTACTTACCTTGAATCTCATAAAGAGTGCTGAGGGTATTTTGACTAGAATAAATACATTCTATTTTTATAATATATCTGTTCTGGTGTCTTTTCATTTGATATTCAAGGGGTTGCAAATGGTATAACAGCTGGCTTCACATGCCATACAGAGTTTAGCCTAAGACTGCTCTTGTCCATGCTACCACTAGGATAGCTGGTCTATAAGGTTGACTTTACAACCAATCACCATAAGGGTTGTTTGGTCTGATACAAGGTGTACACTAGAACTAGTGACATCATATATCAGGCCAACTTCTCACATTGGTGAGCAGCGGTTAGGATCTGAGCTTACTGTTGTGATACCATTGCAATCTTGAGATATCAAATTGAAACATCCCAAGGATATTTGTAAGGTACATATAACATAGCTTATAAATACTTAAGGTCTACTGAACTTAGTTGTTGTAGGTTGAAGGGCCTAGCACACCCAGGAGAAGTGTGGCTTAATGATTAGAGCGGCAGACCCTGATGCAGAGGTCTAGCCCGGGACCAGGGTTCAATTCCCCGCCTCGGCGGGTCTTGGGCTCAAAAATTCCACGGACCTGATAATTCTCGCCTCGGTGCCTATTCCAATCATGGAGTCCCACTCTGCAACTCTGGGCAATAGCTTGCTTAATCTCCACAACGGCCCCCACAACGCTAAGGATGCCTGGCCTCCACCTTGGGGGTTCCCAGGAGTGGACGCCTCACAGGGAAAGCCAGGATGGGTTCCACAGCGGTATTCATACAAGCGCCTTGAGACCCTTGCGGGTGAGTAGTGCGCTATACAAGTATCAAATTTACATTTACTTTTACCCTGACTACAACTACTAGAGAGGTTTTAGTAGATACAACTAGTGTAGGTAGGTGCACATACCACACCCTCACTAGATCATGTCTCTCAGAGGAGATCAAGTTGATTCTCTCTCAGGAGGAGGATATCCTAGAAAGATACCCTCTAGATATGATACCCTAACTTTTCAGGAGATGAGACAATTGTGTACCTCCAGAAAGTTAAAACAGGGTTCAAACCCTACCCTCATTTATCTAGTGGAGATCTTAGAAGAGTATGATGCTCAGAGAGCCTCCCAGGATGGTGCCTTAGGTACCAATGAGGGTCTACCCTCCACAGAAGACTCCCCTCACAATACTGATCAAGAAGAGTCAGCAGGGACTTCATAAGATGAGGTAGACAGCCAGGTCCAAGTTAGGAGACTTAGCCAGGCTAACTTAAGCCTACATGGGAGTCCGACTGGGGTCCCCCTATTCAGACCCTCAAGTGGACTTAACCAGAGAAGCAGGAGAGGAAGATCCCCTTCAAGGGAATCTATCCACTCCCATGTCTCTAATAGCTCCAATGCCTCTTCTCACAGGGGAATGACTTCTCCACAGAGAAAAGAGCATCAGGCCAGAATGAGGGAAGTCAATCTGAGGATTGAAAGGGAAGAACTTTCCCTTGCCAAAGAGAGACGTGCTCTGGCCAAAGAGCAAAAGTTAAGTGGGCTAGGACCCACTGGTGGCAGCAATATCCCTAAGGATAGAGACAGGGCCTATGATAATAGAAACCTGAGCAAGATTGTCCCTCCCTACAAGTGTGGGGATGACATCCACAAATGGATAACTGCTTTGGAGAGAGCTTGCAAAGTACAGCAGGTACCCCAAAGTCAGTGGGCAGCTATCTTGTGGCTCTCCTTCTCTGAGAAAGGTAGAGACAAGCTCCTCACAGTTAGTGATGAGGATGCAGACAATTACACTGTCCTGAGGAGTGCTCTGATTGATGGGTTTGGCCTAACCACTGAACAATACAGGTTGTTGTTCAGGGATACCCAGAAGACACAGACTCAGGACTGGACTGACTTTGTAGATTGTGCCACTAAGGCTTTGGAAGGCTGGTTATTGGGTAGTAAGGTTAAGGACTATACAGGATTGTATAATTTGATCATGAGAGAACAAATCCTTAACAACTGTCAAAAACAGCTGCTGCATCAACACTTGATTGACTGTGACCTAACTTCTCCCCAGGAACTGGGAAAGAAGGCAGATAGGTGGGTCAGGACTAGAGTTAAGCAGAAAAACCAGAACCAGGGCGGTGATCAGAAAAAGGCAGACCAGAAGGGTGATGAGCAGAAATCAAAAGACCAGAAGTCTTCACCAGGCCCCCAAAAGGCTCAGGGGGAGGGTTGTCCCAAAAAGGATAAAAAGAAAGATGGCCAAAAGAAACCTTGGTGTAACTATTGTAAGTCCAATTCCCATTGGTTTAGTGAGTGCATCAAGAAGGACAAGCCCCCAACCACCATTGCCCCTAAGGCAACTGTACCCCCTAGTCCAGCTGTAAGTGGTGGTTCCCAGCAATAGGGTGTAATAGGGTTAACCCTGGGAACTGAAGTGGATTCTGGCCTAGTCAGAATACCCACTCAGGCTGTTCTGATCTGTGATGGGGACATAGCTTTGTCCTCTACTGTGGGTCCCTGGGCAAGTACAGACAGACTCCTTTGATCAACCAGAGAATGGCTCAGGCCTACAGGGACACAGGTGCTAGTGTCACAATGGTGACACCTGCCTTTGTGGACCCTGGACAGATCATGCTAGGTGAGAATTACCTAGTGACCAACGCTAGCAATGCCACTACCTCCCTTAGTGTGGCAATTGTTAACTTCTCCTTGGGAGGGGTAACTGGCCTCAAGAAAGTTGTGGTGAGTTCAGATCTTCCTGTAGAGTGTCTGTTGGGAAATGACCTTGAAACTTCAGTGTGGGCTGAAGTGGAGTATAGGACCCATGCAGAAATGCTGGGAATAGATGCACATGTCCTTGCTGTGACTAGGTCATAGGCCAAAAAGTGCAACACTGAACAGGTGCTGGATCCTGGGACAATGGACCAGACACAACCCAAGAGAAAGAGCAGTAGGGTTAAGGCTGTGCCTTCCCCACTGCCTCAGGTAGAGAGTCAGCCCTCACAGGAGGATGATTCTGAGAGCCCTGAAGGAACTGTCCTAGAAGAACTGAAACCTGACCAGGTTGAGTTTCTTGGGACAAGGGGACCTTCAAGGGCATATCTGAGGCAGGCACAATTAGACTGTCCTTCTCTTGAACCCCTCAGACAGCAGGCTGCTGCTGAGGCTGCAGGGAATGCTCAAGGTACCCATAGAGTGTATTGGGATGAAGGGCTGCTGTACTCAGAGGCTAGAGACCCCAAGCCTGGTGCGTCCACGAGGTTGGTCATACCATTGAGTTTCAGAGGCTTCCTTCTTACCTTGGCCCATGATATTCCCCTTGCAGGACACTTAGGCCAGAATAAGACCTGGGACAGACTTGTCCCTCACTTTCACTGGCCTCACATGTCAGAAGATACCAAGGAGTTTTGTTGCTCCTGTGTCACCTGCCAAGCCAGTGGCAAATCAGGTGGCACCACAAAGGCCCCCCTCATACCACTACCTGTGGTGGGGGTTCCCTTTGAGAGAGTCGGGATAGACATTGTAGGACCAATGGACCCCCAAACAGCATCTGGGCACAGATTCATACTGGTGACAGTGGACCATGCCACCAGGTATCCAGAAGCTATACCCCTAAGGACCACAACAGCTCCTGTTGTGGCAAGGGCCCTGTGAGAAGTTGGCCTGATGTATGATGTCACTAGTTCTAGTGTACACCTTATATCAGTCCAATCAACCCTTATGGTGATTGGTTGTAAAGTCAACATTATAGATCAGCTATCCTAGTGGTAGCATGGACAAGAGCAGTCTTAGGCTAAACTCTGAATGGCATGTGAAGCCAGCTGTGATACCATATATAATCCCTTGAATACCAAATGAAAGGACACCACAACAGATATATATATAAAATAAAGTGTATTTATTCTAGTCAAACCCTCAGCACTCTTTATGAGATTAGAGGTAAGTACAACACAGTCTTATTTAAGCATACATTAAGTCACGCAGGTAAGTAATACAGTTAGGCCCTAGGGGCCACGGAAACCATATACTACAGAAGTGGTATAAGGACCACTGTCACGGAAATAGGATAGGCCTAGGCCTAGGGAATCGCTGGGGCTACACTACACTAGCAACAGTTAGGAAGTGGGAGGCCCACGGGATTCAAGTGCAGAGTGGAAACACTCACGCGTAATGCGTAAAAGTCAATAGAAATAGTAGTTGTTAGAAATTAACAGTTTAAGGACACTTCTGAAGCAGCTAGAGCAGGGGTCTTCAAACTGTGGGGCGCGACCCCCAGGGGGGCCGTGGAGTGATGCAAAGGGGGTCGCGCCTTCCCAGTCACACTTCTGCTCAGGCCCAAGGGCTTCAGCCCCCCCCCCCCCACACACACTTCCCCCGTACTGTGTCTCAGCCCGGGCTGCTGCAGTGAAACTTGAGCTGCTGGGGGCTCAGGTGGGCAGTGTCTGGATTCCTATCTCCGGCACCCCCGTGTTTTTTCACAGGTCTTTAAAGACCATTTAACATGCCTTTGTAAACTGCTTACAGAGGCTTAGGTTTTTTTGCTGGTTCCAGTACCCCCTGGGTCCCCACTGTGCTTATTCCTTACATTTGGATTTTACATTCACTGCCGTAGTGTGAGAATGCATTTCATGGAAAGGAATACAAAGTTGGCTTCCTGGGGGCGCCGTGAGTGAAAGTTTATTGTGCTTTTGAAGCACCTGCTGCAGCGTTTCTTTCCCCAGCAATTACCAGGCCTCACATAAATGTCAAGATAACTTGTGTGATTAATTATCTTCCTGGAGAGAGATCAGAATGTTGTATAGTTGAGGTTTTGACTTAGGTGATGTTAGTGCAGAGGGTTAATATGCCTGCTGCAAAGAACGTGTACCAAGTAGATTACAGAGTGCGTATGATGTGAAGAGATCAGCAGGTTACTGCTTTCAAAAGAGACATCCTTTTGTTACTTGCAATTTATAACTTAAAGTCCTAATAGAGAATAGTGAGCTATTAACTTTCATCCTAGAACAGCATGCACACTACAAAGAATACATTATTAGACCATTGATTAATGTTGCAAAAAGGGTTAATTTGGCTAGAAATCAATTCTTATTATTAAAGGAAACTCCCAACTATGCTGTTTCTTTTTCGACTCTGCGTTTGTGCTTCTCCACACCAAGCACTCTTGAACTATACTGCCTACCAGTATGGATGACATGTGACTCCTATACTTTTAGTCCTTTGGCTTATGTAACATTTCCTATACACTGATTTACACACTTATGATTGATTGTCTCTGTGTAATGTGTGTGTGATGCAAAGTGCTCGGACACCCTACACTGGTATGAGTGGCACTATATAACTAATTCAATGCATCTGAGAGTGTGGGGTTATGGAGACTTTGTCACTGTTAAAGGGTGCTAGTGTGAGAATCCGAGGTGGGGGTGGTCATTGTGGGGGGCACATTGTCGCACAGGGCACCACCAGCACTAAAGCCGGCCCTGGGAAGTATGCACAGATAAGCGCTGAAAATACCGCTTTAGGTGACTGCTTTTTTTTTGTACCGACTGGGCTACCAAAATAATCTGCTGGCAACCCTAACCATAGGACTGGAAGTTTGTTGCAGGATCAGCACATTATTTATTTCCTTCACCCTCGATCCCCGATTAATGCCGCAATAGTTTAACTTAGATATTAAAGTCTACGCCCCCGTCAATAACATGCTGAGTTACTTCATGGGTCTGGGAATGCACCCTGCATTCAGACAACTCATTCCTCATTCTCGCCCTTCATTGTCACGCTCACCTTGCACTCACAGCGATCACAATGCACTCACACTGATCACCATGCACTTGCACCATTCACCCGCTCACCTTGCACTCACAGTGATCACAATGCACTCACACTGATCACCATGCACTTGCACCATTCACCTGCTCACCTTGCACTCAGTGATCACAATGCACTCACACTGATCACCATGCACTTGCACCATTCACCCGCTCACCCTGCACTCACAGCGATCACAATGCACTCACACTGATCACCATGCACTTGCACCATTCACCCGCTCACCTTGCACTCACAGTGATCACTCTGCTCTCAAAATGCACTTGTCCTGCTCACACTATACCTCAACCTGCAGTCACACGAGTACACTACTCATCCTGCACTTATGTGACACTTCACTCACCTGTCCCCCTCACTGCTCAATATGCAACTCACTCAAACAAGCCCATCAGTAATCATACATTCATTCATCCCATTCTGAACTTGCATCCGCACCCAAAATGAGAGAGGACAGCAAGGGAGTGAGAGAATTTGATTGAAGAGGTCAGGGATGAGGAGAAATGTGAATTGCCGAAGAGAAGTGTGGACACGCAAGAAGTGAGTGTGATCCAAAGGTGAGGGCTTCTGTTAGAACAAAGGGGAGATGTGAAAGAGGAATGGGGGGACTGGAGAGGTGTAAGATACAAATAGACAAAAATTTGAATGAAGAGACGAGGTGAATGAGAAGTGCTGAGGGGCACGGGAGGTGACAGGGCCAGAGAGGCCATGAGATTCATGTGAGAGACTGTTAGAGATGAGGGCAGTGAAAGGACAGAATGGCAAGAGGTGATTAAAGGTGAAGTGAGAGGTTGAATGGGGAGAGTTCAGAAGTTGTAAAAAGGGGTGAAAGAAAATGACCTGCAAAGTGAGAGAGGGATCCGGGGTTAGGAGAGGAGAGAGGGATGGAAGGGAGGGGGTGAGAGGAAAGCTGCATGGGTAAAAGGCTTAACTCTACACAAAACCGCCAGGGTTTTAAGGGACCCCTGCTTCTTCCGGTCAGGGCCAGGTGAGCTTCTAATGTGGCAGCACGTATTGCTGCAGAGTGGAAGGCCCTTTACAAAGGTTGACTTGAAATCTTTCTGATGATAATTGCTGTATTTTGGTTATAAATGGGTACTGATTGGGTGAAATCTTTCCTTAGCGTTACTGTGTGTAACAAATATCAAAATAATGAAGCAATGCTATCCCAAAATACGCGGCATCACATAACCTTATTTACATTTTCATCCCACGCAATTTAGTCAACAGGTTTAGACATTTTTGTCAAGAGGGGGTCCTTACGCCTCAAAATGTTGACAGGGGGGTCTCGGCATCCAAAAGTTTGAAGACCTCTGAGCTAGAGAGTCGAGACTCGGAAACTAGACCCTAGGATAGTCACTACCCTTGTGAGCACCGAAGTACCCAAGTTACCTAGCCCACAGGCTGCGGGTGCATAGGTGTGAACTTGCGTCGGGTTTCGTCGTGGACTTCTATGGATGCCTGAAGGAAAGTTGCTGACAGGCAGTCAGTGAAGAGTGTCCGGTGGATCCCAAGGCTGGGATCAAGAAGAGAGGAGACCTGCAAGCAGAAGGGACAGAGTCAAGGTCACTAGCCAGTGACCACGTGGAACCAGGAAGGAACCAGGCGATGTCGTGAAGATTGCAGGTGAAGGTGAAGCTTGTCGCTGCAGCCACGAGGACCAGGAAACGTCGAGGATGACCAGGACCAGGAGGCGAGCTGTCCCACGAAGGCTCTTGCTGTCGGCGGCGTCGAAGTTGAACTAGGACTCACCAAGCCTTGGCAAGCGGAACCCACGAAGAACGGAGGACTTGCTTCTGGTGCAGACCAGGAAGGTCTGGGGTGCTTCTCTTTTGCAAGGAAGCGGGAGCCAGTCTGGAGGAGCCAAACCAGCAGTGAAGATTTCTGGATGCGTCGTCACAAAGGCCACTAGCCAACGGGCAAGCAACCGGACAGACGGGGCAAGCAGGAAAATGCAGAAGGGCCCCACGCAGGACTCGTGGAGTGTGGGGGGCTGATCTTCGGTGCAGATGGTGCTTGGGGTTGGGGCTTCTCAATCCCCGGTGCACAACTTCGAGGGTGCCTCAGAAGCTGCGCTGGAAGATACTAGCCACTTTTCCCAGGTAGCCAGTCCCACGTCTCTCGTCGCCTCCACGGATCTCAGCTCGGCTGTGGATGTGGATCAGGGTCGGAGAAGTCTGGAAGTCAAGGCTCTGGTCGGGCTCTGCAGTCGGTTCCTCGTAGAACTTCAGCAAAGCAAAGGGGTAGTCTCTTGATGGTGCCTGTTTGCACAGGGTAGCCACTCCTTGGCCACAAGGGAGATTCTTCAGTCTTCTTCTTTCATCGAATGTCGAAGGTCCAGAGTTTCTGTTCAAGTTGCAGGTTCAGGATAATCTAATCTCCTGGGGCCCAGCTACCACTCTTATACTAATCTGGGGGGCTGGGTTACCTGCTAGGTCACGCCTTATGGGTGGGACCTGGGAGGGGGGTGGTTACACCCCCTTCCCTTTGTCCAGTTTTGCGCCAGGACTGGGGCTGGAGTGCCCCAGCACCGGTTTGAACTGGACTATGCATGGAGCACCTTTTGTGCCCCAGGCATGTCTCATTCCTTTCAGCCCTCCCTGCCCCAATACACTAAAGTCTGTCTGGGGAGGTGCTAGCACCTCCCCAAGCAGGAAACCTATTGTCCAAGCCTCCCTTGCCGGGATCACTCCCAGCAGCAGGAGGTCAGACTTGTGTCTGTGGCAGCAGCATCCATTTTGTGATGCTGAGGCTTTGGTTAGAGTTAACAGCAAAGTAGGATTTTAACATGTCTCTCCCTCATGAAGGGAGGAATAATATCCTCATCACCAGAAATGGCACGGGGGTATTATTCCAAAGTGTTAGACACCTTACACGACATGTTTTGATAAAGCCAAACCATAGTTACCATAACCGTTTAAGATTATAAGGCACTTTAAGAGTATATGGTAGGCTATATCATAGAACAGCTATAAGGACATGGTTCCGAAAGCTGCAGACAGGCTCAGCTCAGGCTAGAGCACCATCTCACATGTTACCAAGCACTCTGCCTCCAGGATTGTCAAGGCCTGCCATAGGAGTGACTGATAGGTACACATGTGTCTATATATAAGGGTAGATATAGGCATACTATATCTAAGCAAGGGGTGATTACACGACCTTGCCCCAGCTGAGTGATCAGCCAGTTGTGTCTGATTGGAAGGCCAGACCAGGGGTGGCATAATACATGCTGCAGCCCCTGGGAGGCCTAGGGTACACCTATGCCCTGGGTACCTAGGGTACACTGTACAGGGTCCAATAAGGTGATCCTTGCCAATTGTGTATGTACCTAGGGTACATGGAGTCCATTTTAAGGAGAGAGCAGACAGCCTGAGACCCTGAATGGCAGGATCTCAGGCCAACTAAGTCGAAAAACCAGCTAGACACTAGGCAAAACGTTGGGGGTAACCATAGTCAGATATCCACCTTCCTACAGGCCCTACTTGGAGTATTCTCCAGAGTGGGTTTTCCAAAGGAGGTTGTCTCTGACAGAGGTGCCAACTTCATGTCAGGATATTTGACTGCAATGTGGAAGGAGTGTGGTGTAAACTACAAATCCACTACACCCTATCACCCACAATGCAATGGGCTTGTGGAAAGATTCAACAAGACCCTAAAAGGGATGATAAAAGGTTTACCAGACAAGCTTAGGCGAAGATGGGACATCCTTTTACCCTGCCTTCTGTTTGCTTACAGAGAGGTCCCACAAAAGGGGGTTGGCTACAGCCCTTTTGAGCTTTTGTTTGGGCATCCTGTAAGGGGACCCCTGTGTCTAGTAAGGGAAGGATGGGAGAGACCTCTCAGAGAACCCAAACTGGACATAGTGGATTATGTACTTGGCCTCCGCTCCAGGATGGCAGAGTATATTAAGAAGGCTTCTAAAAACCTTGAGGCAAGCCAAGAACTCCAAAAAGCTTGTCATGACCAAAAGGCTGTGCTGACTGTGTACCAGCCAGGACAGAAAGTGTGGGTGTTGCAGCCAGTGGCCCCAGCAGCACTCCAGGACAAATGGTCTGGGCCCCACACTATTGTTGAACAGAAGGGAGAAGTCACCTACTTGGTGGACCTTGGGACTCCCAGAAGCCCCCACAGGGTGCTTCATGTCAACAGGTTAAATGCATATGTTGATAGGGCAGACATGGGCTTACTCATGGCTACAGATGAGGGGCAGGAGGAAGAGAGTGACCCTCTCCCAGACCTGCTGACTCAGAACCCTGATGATGGTTCAGTTGATGGTGTGGTCTTTTCTGACAGCCTCACTGACCATCAGAAACAGGACAGCAGACAAGTTCTGCAGGCCTACAGACATATGTTCTCTCTGACCCCAAGTCAGACAATCTGGTGCACCCATGAGGTGGACACTGGTGACAGTCTGCCTGTGAAGAGTAAAATCTACAGGCAACCTGACCATGTCAGGGACTGCATAAAGAATGAGGTACAAAAGATGTTGGAGCTGGGAGTCATTGAACCTTTAGAGAGCCCTTGGGCTAGTCCTGTAGTTCTTGTGCCAAAACCTCACACCCAAGATGGTAAGAGAGAGATGAGGTTTTGCGTGGATTACAGAGGTCTCAATGCTGTCACTAGGACAGATGCCCACCCAATACCTAGGGCAGATGAGCTCATTGACAGACTGGCAGCTGCTAAGTTTTTGAGCACATTTGACCTGACAGCAGGCTACTGGCAAATCAGACTAGCTGAGAATGCAAAGGCCAAAACTGCTTTCTCGACCCCAGGAGGACATTATCAATTTGTGGAAATGCCCTTTGGCTTGAAGATTGCACCTGCCACTTTCCAAAGGTTGGTGAATCAAGTTCTTACAGGTCTTGATGACTACTGTGCAGCTTATCTTGATGATAGTGCTGTCTTTAGGTCCACCTGGGAGGATCACCTGGTCCACCTGAGGAATGTTTTAGAGGCCCTGCAAAAGGCAGGCCTCACTATCAAGGCCACTAAGTGACAGATAGGGCAGAGCAAGGTTGTGTACCTGGGCCACCTAGTAGGTGGGGGTCAGGTTCAACCACTGGAGAGCAAGATCCAGACCATAAAGAACTGGACTCCTCCAATTACCCAGACTCAGGTCAGAGCTTTCTTGGGCCTGACTGGGTACTACAGAAAGTTTGTTAAGAGCTATGGGTCCATTGTGACACCACTTAATGACTTGACCTCTAAGAAGATGCCAAAGAAAGTTCAGTGGACAGTAAGCTGTCAGAAGGCATTTGATGACCTGAAGCAGGCCATGTGCACTGCACCTATTCAGAAAAGTCCAGACTACTCCAAAGAGATCATTGTCCAGACAGATGCTTCTGAGTTGGGTGTGGGAGCTGTTCTTTCACAACTAAATATAGATGGTCAAGACCAGCCCATTGCTTTTATTAGTAGAAGGCTGACCCCTAGAGAGAAACGTTGGTCAGCTATTGAGAGGGAGGCCTTTGCTGTGGTTTGGGCCCTGAAGAAGCTGAGGCCATACCTGTTTGGCACTCACTTCAAGATGCAGACAGACCATAAGCCCCTCTTGTGGCTAAATTAGATGAAGGCTGAAAATCCCAAACTTCTTAGGTGGTCCATTTCCCTACAGGGGATGGACTTCACAGTGGAACATAGACCTGGGACTGGTCATGCCAATGCAGATGGACTCTCCAGATATTTCCACTTAGAACATGAAGACTCAACTGGTCAAGGTTAGTTTAATGTCCCTAAGTTTGGGGGGGGGGTTGTGTAGGAGAGTAGGGTCTGCTATCTATGTTCACCCCCACTTTTTGCTTTTGCTTCACTGGTTTTCGACTTAGATGTGGCTGTGGGCCTGCTAATCAGACCCACGGCCCAGCTGTTCTCTCTCTAAATTCACATTATGTACTTTAGGTACATAACCCAATTGGTAAGGATCACCTTTTAGGGCCCTGTACAGTGTACCTTAGGTACCCAGGGCATGGTTGTACCCTAGGCCTACCAGGGGCTGCAGCATGTATTATGCCACCCCTGGCTGGCCTTTCATTATGACACAACTGGCTGATCACTCAGCTGGGGCAAGGTCGTGTAATCACCCCTTGCTTAGGTGTGGTATTCCTATACCTACCTTATATATAGACACATGGGTAACCTATCAGTCACTCCTATGGCAGGCCTTAACAATCCTGAAGGCAGAGTGCTTGGTAACATGTGAGATGGTGCTCTAGCATGAGCTGAGCCTGTCTGCAGCTTTCGGAACCATGTCCTTATAGCTGTTCTATGATATCGCCTACCATATACTCTTAAAGTGCCTTATAATCCTCACGGTTATGGTAACTCTGGTTTGGCTTTATCAAAACATGTCGTGTAAGGTGTTAAACACTTTGGAATACTACCCCCACATGATGAGGATAGTATTCCTCCCTTCTAGAGGGAGAAGACATGTTGAAGACCTACTACACGGTTAAAGTTAACCAGAGCCCCAGCATCACAAAATGGATGCTGCTGCCACAGACACAAGTCTGACCTCCTGCTGCTGGGAGTCCTTCCAGCGAGGGAGGCTTGGACAGTAGGTTTCCTGCCTTGGGAGGTGCTAGCACCACCCTAGACAGGCCTTAGTGTATTGGGGCAGGGAGGGATGAATGAAACGAGACACTGCCTGGGGCACACAAGCTGTCACATGCATAGTCCAGTTCAAACCGGTGCTGTGGCCTTCCGGCCCCAGTCCTGGCACGAAACTGGACAAATAGGAGGGACCTAGCAGGTAACCCAGCCCCCCAGATTAGTATAAGAGTGGGAGCTGAGTCCCTAGGACTTTCGATTATCCTGATAACTGAAACTTGAACAGAGACTCTGGACCTTCGACATTTGACTACGGAAGAAGACTGAAGAATCTCCCTTGTGGCCAAGGAGTGGCCTCCCTGTGCAAACAGGCATCATCAAGCGACCTGCCGTTTGCTTTGCCTAAAGTTCTACGAGGAACCCACTGCAGAGCCCAACCAGCGCCTTGACTTCCAGACTTCTCCGACCCTGATCCACATCCACAGCAAAGCTGAGATCCGTGGAGGCGACAAGAGACGTGGGACCGGCTACCTGGGAAAATTGGCTACTTGCTTCCAGCGCAGCTTCTGAGGCATCCTCGAAGTTGTGCTCTGGGGATTGAGAAGCCCCAACCCCGAGCACCATCTGCACCGAAGATCAGCCCTCCACACTCCACAAGTTCTGCGTGAGGCCCTTCTGCATTTTCCTGCTCGACACGTCTGTCCGGTTGCATGCCCGTTGGCTAGTAGCCTTTGTGACGACGAACCTTTAACTTTCCACCGCTGGTTTCGCTCCTCCAGACTGGCCCTTGCTTTCCTGTGAAGGAGAAGCACCTCAGGCCTTCCTGGTCTGCAACAGAAGCGAATCCTTCATTCTGCGTGGGTTGCGATTGCCAAGGCTTGTTGTGTCCCAACTCAACATCGACGCCGCCGACAGCAAGAGCCCTCGTGGGACAGCTCGCCTCCTGGTTCTGGTTGTCCTCGACGCCTCCTGGTACCCGTGGCTGCTGCGACAAGCTTCACCTCTTCATCTGCACCTTCACGACATCGCCTGGTTCCTTCCCGGCTCCTGGCTGGTGACCTAGACTCTCTCCCCTTTGCTTGCAGGTATCTTCCTTCTTGATTCCATCCTTGGGATCCACCGGACACTCTTCACTGACTGCCTGTCAGCATCTTTTCTTCAGGCATCTATAGGAGTCGACGACGAAACCCGACGCAAGTTCACACCTATGCACCCGCAGCCCGTGGGCTAGGTAACTTGAGTACTCCGGTGCTCACAAGGGTATTGACTATCCTAGTGTCTAGTTTCCAAGTCTCTAACTCCTAGTTCCTTTCCGAAGTGTCCTAAAACTCTTAATTTCTAAATACTACTATTTCTATCGACTTTAACGTATTACGCGTGAGTGTTTCCATTCTGCACCTGAATCCCGTGGGCCTCCTACTGCCTAACAACTGATAGGATAGTGTAGCCCCAGCGATTGCCTAGGCCTAGGCCTAACCTGTGTTCGTGACAGTGGTTCTTATACCACTTACTTAGTATATGGTTTGCGTGGCCCCTAGGGCCTAACTGTATTACTTCCCTGTGTGACTTATGTATGCTTAAATAAGACTGTGTTGTACTTACCTCCAATCTCATAAAGAGTGCTGAGGGTATTTTGACTAGAATAAATACATTCTATTTTTATAATATATCTGTTGTGGTGTCCTTTCATTTGATATTCAAGGGGTTGCAAATGGTATAACAGCTGGCTTCACATGCCATACAGAGTTTAGCCTAAGACTGCTCTTGTCCATTCTATCACTAGGATAGCTGGTCTATAAGGTTGACTTTACAACCAATCACCATAAGGGTTGTTTGGACTGATACAAGGTGTACACTAGAACTAGTGACATCATATATCAGGCCAACTACTCACACAGCCCTCATGCGCTGACTTCAGTTCTTTCTTTTTCCGCGCCAGCCAACTCAGATTCGGGGAGACTGACTTTTTGCAGACTTTTGTCGACACCTTTTTCGAGTCTTCGACTCCTGATGCACTTCACGGATGCCCGGCTTCAAGGCTTGCTGTTCCTGTTGCTGACTGATGTCGGTGACGGATCTGCACCGCATGTGCCTGTTTTGCTTGGAGCGCGACCATGACCCCAAACCGTGCTCCGACTGCCGGACCATGAATCTGAAGTCTTTGCAGGAGCGGTCCTGAAAGCTTCTCGAGGCCCGGCAGTCAGCTTCACGCCGTTCGAGGTGGCGGGGGAGGTCGAGGGACCGTTCGCAGGGTCATCGTCATTCCTCTTCCAAGTCTTCGCACTCGGGGTCAGGTAAGTCGAAGAACAAGAAGAAGTCGAAGCATCGTCGCTCTTCGACTTCTCCCCATCTCTCAGCCGATGCGACGAGGGATGCGGGTGGTGCCCCTCCCACGGCTCTGCGTGCGGAGCCCGAAGGGTCAACTCCGGGTTTCCCTCCCTTCCGGGACCCGTAGCGACCCCTGCCCAGCTTGGCCAATTTTACAAAGCGATGCATGCCATCTTTTGGCAGCCCAACTCCGCTGGTGCTCCTTCAGGCCCAGCGGACTCGTCTGGGGGCCCTGGACATTTGACGCCAGTGGCTTCGGTCCCGGCACCGCAGGGTCCACTTGGATCCGGATCGGCACTGGTTGACCTCATTACACCTCCCCCGGCGTTGAATCCACCGGCACCACGTCTGCAGCCAACACCGGTTGTGTCCCTAGCCGCCCCCAGCCGGACCAGGGTTGACGGGTACTTTTGTGCCACTGTTCTACCCTGGCTCTTTGAGACCAGATTGGTAGCAAGAGGAGGGTGAGGAGGACTGCGAGGGGTCTGGAGACCCTCTAACTGACCAGTTGGGCTATGAACTGGACTGGAGAGAGGAACTGGGGGAAGCCAGTGGTCTGGATACTTCACCAGACCTTGGCAAGTTGTCTCTTCCTACCGTGGCTACGGAGGAGGGAGCGACCCCGCCGTGGTGTTGCATAGGGGGGCCCGAGGCTCTCGAGCTTCATACGGTGGCAGTCAGGACTAACCTCCTGACAGAGGTGCTTCAACCGGCAGCGAGCTCCTCGGATCCCCTGCTACCGTTTAATGAAGCCCTCTGCGACATCCTTTTGGGCCCCTGGCCATGGCCAATACAGGGGCTCCTCTGGATAGGATGATTGCCCGACTCCAGGCGACCCCACTTTCCTCTCCCGACACCCCACCCCTGAGAGCTTGGTGGTCCAAGCCTCCACCTCCAAAGGTGTACTCCCTAACGCACCACCTGATAGGGAATCCAAAAAGCTGGACCATCTTTGGAAGAAGATGTTTTCTTCCTCCAGTTTGGGACTGCGTTTGGTAAACACACATATCTGAAAGAAACACGTTAGTTAGATTCCTCACCTTCGAATATCCCCAGGCGTCAGGCTGGATCCGGAAAGATTTTTCGTCAGCAATACCACTTGCGCGTCGCTAGGCGTCGTCTGCGGCTCCGTGTCCGTCGTCAGCGTCGTGCGCCGGAATGACTTCGTCGGAGTACTTAGACGCCGCCCTCGCGCGCCCTACGTCAGTTCTTCTTTTTTCCGCGCCAGACAGCGCCGATCCGGGAAGAGCTTACCCCTTAGTCACTTTTTGACTAAACTTTTTTTACTCTTTTTGGTCTTGTCGACTCGACTCTGGTGCCGGTAGGATGCCTGGTTTTAAGGCCTGTGACTTCTGTCATTGACTGATGTCGGTGACAGACCACCATCGCCGGTGCCTTTACTGCCTGGGGCCCGACCACGATGCGGAGTCGTGCCTCGACTGTCAGGCCTTGACCTCGAAGGCTAGGCGGGAGCGGTCCCGTAAGCTTCTCGAGCTTCGGCACTCGGCTGCGCGCCGTACATGGTCCCGGTCCAGGAGGAGGTCCAAGGACCGGTCGCAGAGCCGCAGTCACCATCATCGCTCGTCGGCCTCGAAGTCTTCGGGTAAGTCGAAGCGCTCGAAGAAGTCCAAGAGGCGACACTGCTTTTTGGACTCCCCTCGCCGGTCGCGCGACTCGGTCGAGGGTCAGGGTGATCCCACCCCCGCGGCTCCGTCGGAGCTGCAGGAGCCGTGTCCGTCTCCATACCCGCCGGTCCCTGAGACTGACATGACTCCGGCGGAGATCAGCGCCTTCCTCTCGGACATGAGGGGCCTGGCTCTGCCGTCGACGCCTGCCAGTGCGCCTTCGGGCCCCGCGGGCTCGACTGGGCGACCTCGCGAGCCGGTGGATCCGGCCCCGGCACCGTCGACGTCTTTGGTCCCGACGCTGCAGGTCCCCGAGGGATCCAGGCCTGGATCTCTGCCGGCATCGGTCGACCTCACGACGCCTCCTCCGCCGACACTGGCTCCACCCCCAGCGCCGTCCACGGATGACGCCGTTCCCCGGTTTAGTCCGGGCCCGGCGCCGGTGCGGCACCGCTCGACGCCGCATCTGACGCCGATGCATGAGCATTTCATCTACCGCCCGGCTCCGGTTATTCCTCCTGTTTATCAGGAATCGGATGACGGGGGCGACTGGGAGGGGTCTGGGGACCCTATGGCCAGACAGGCCGACCTTTCACAGGACAGGGCAGAGGAACTGGGGGATGCCAGTGGTCTGGACACCTCCCCGGACACTGGTTTCATCTCTCCTCCGACTGTGGCCTCGGAGGAAGGTGCAGCTTTTTCAGTGGTGCTGCGCAAGGCGGCCGATGCCCTTGGGCTGGAGTTGCCTGCTGTGGCCGTGAGGACTAACATCCTCACAGAAGTGCTTCAACCGTCAGCAAGCTCCACAGAGCCTCTGCTGCAGTTCAATGAGGCACTCATAGACGTTCTGCAAGGCACCTGGTCCAAGCCCTCCACAGTACCGCCTGTGGATCGGAACGTGGCCCGGCGCCACCGCCTTGCTCCGGGCGACCCCAGTTTTCTGTCCCAACACCCCACTCCCGAGAGTCTGGTTATCCAGGCCTCGACTTCCCAATCCTCCTTCCCGTCCGCTCCTCCGGATCGGGAATACAAGAGGCTGGAACAGTTCAGAAAGAAGCTGTTCTCTTCCCTGAGTTTGGGTCTGCGGTCCTTGAATACCGCTTGCCTCTTGGACCGTTCTTCCCACTCTCTGTGGGATACGGTGGAGGACGTGCTGCCCCTGTGTCCGGAGGAGGCCCGGTCACGGCTCACCCAGGCGCTTGCTGATGGGCGAGATGCAGCACGGCATGCCATACGGTGTGGACTAGACACCACGGACTCGCGGGGGCGGGCAATTTCGACCACGGTGGTACTCCGTCGCCACGCCTGGCTACGGTCCACATCTTGCTCGGGGTGTTGCAGGGATTCAGCTTTTGCACAGAACTATGCGCAGGAGACCAGGACCTCAGAGAATTGTGGTGTACCAGAAAACTCCCCTCAGAACCCAGAACCCCTTATCCGACTAGCTTAGTATCTCATTCGTTAACCTAGATCTAGCTAGGTGGTCCCAATGTATAGACAAACCCGAACAAGCGACTTAGATATTTCTCAGGAGTGGTGGGAATCCGAAATACCTGTTCGTACTTATTTATTAGTCCACAACATAATAATACAGACACGGTAAAGTTTAAAGTTTAAAGAGTTTATTTTATAAACCTCGCGTCCTAAGATGCAGTACTTTGGCTAACACTAGCAGACTAAAAATACAGATCAGAATCATTAGCATTATTATAATACCATATAGAATGAAAGGAGCAATCATACTATTAATGACACTCCTTTCACTATAATCTAATACATTATTATTATTAGACTATTAGAAGGTCTCTTAGGCTAACAGGGGGGACCCCATACCGTATAGATCAGCTTAGTAGAATCACATCAAAGGATCAGCTCTCACAGCATGCATCAGCTCTTCTTGTTAGAATGAATGTAAAACCAAACTGTTCTGCAATATTAAAGACGCTCGTCCTTCAAATATTGGCAGCTGTATGCATGATATGTCTAACAAGTGGTACGATCAATCTAAATACAACACTCTGTACCTTCTAGTGACCCAGACGCGTTCTTTGCATGATGTACAGACCAAGGGCACATTTCACGGTTAAGAATGTGAAACAACGGGCGGCCTTCCCGACTCTCGCCAAACCCTGAACGTTGAGGACTCAGGCGCGGGTGACGAAGTGCCCTGAGGCATGGTGCTGTGATGTGACCGAACTATTGGACGCTTGGCGACCTGGGACCTTGCAGTGGCCGCCGGCCCCTGGGGCCTTGAACCTACAATGAACTGATGACCCCGGATCCCCCTTTTTCCTTTTCTCTCATCTGACAGTCTGCTGCTTGAGGGGACAAACTTACGGTATGGGGAGTGGCGGCTGTGTGCTGAGCGGCTTTCCCCCGTACGCACGTACCAAGTTTATGGGAACTAAGCACTCTGCTGTGTTGGGGTGGCGGGTAGTTGTAAATCCGCTGGGCAGGGAGGCAGGGAGGGGGGTGGGGGGATGGGGAGTTCGTTTAAATGTTGATTTTTGTTTTGTTTTAGGTTCACCAACCACTCAGGGGTACATACGGCAGATTGGGCAGGTACAGGTGCACAGGGGTGGCACAGGGCAGGACGCGACTAACACACCCTCCCCTGGAGACGACGTCACATAGCTTGCCTCGAGCGGCCTCTGACTCCAGACGCCCCTGCTCAGCAGCGTTCTCCTTCCTTTGCGGTCCTCTCCTGGAACGTTAACGGCCTGGGAGACAAGATTAAGAGGGGGCTAGTGCTTCAATATCTCAAGCGCAAGGGGCCCGGGGTGGCGCTCTTGCAAGAAACACACCTAGTGGGTACGTCCACCAAAGCCCTGGATAGGTGGGGGTTTAAGATGGCAACACATTCAGAGTTTACGACAGGGTCCCGGGGGGTGGGCATACTGGTGAACAAGCGTGTCCCCCTGATTCTTCTTGATTCCCGTAGGGACGAATATGGCCGCTTCGCGGCACTCACTTGTCAATGGGAGGGGAGGGTTTATAATCTGGTTTCTGTCTACATCCCCCCGACACTACACCAAGCCTCCCTCAGGGCACTGGGCGAATTCCTTTTGGCGCTCCCTCCTGGGGAGCTCATCATGGGCGGAGACTTCAATGCAGCCATGGACCCGGCACTGGACAGGTCTGCACACAGGACTCTTGGGGCCGACGCCTCCACGCTCGCAGACTTTGCTACCGCGCTTGGCTTAGTAGACACATGGAGGGCATACTGGCCTGATGAGAGACAATACACCTTCCTCTCCGGGGTACACCACACCCTCTCCCGTATCGACTACATCTTCACCTCACCGGCCGGGTACAAAGGGGTGACGGAGGTGTCGCACCTACCCAGGGGCATCTCGGATCACTCGCCGGTGGTCATCACGTTTGCGTCCGGTGACCCAGGAAGGCGCACATTGTTCCCGATCCGCCCCGGATATCTTAAAATCCCTAAAATTGCTAAGACCCTCAAAAAGGCGACCAAGAACTATTTTACCGAGAATGCTGAGTCGGTCGAGAGCGCAGCAACCCTCTGGGAGGCCTTTAAAACCGTCCTCCGTGGCCAGGCCATCTCCATCATTACGGACCATACTAAGACCCAGCGGCTCGCTGTACTGGAGCTGGAGCGGGCGATAGTGGAGGCGGAAGCATCCCATACACTGCGGGGGGACGGAGATTCGGCGCACACCCTTCATATGGCGCAGCATGAATATAGGTCCCATCTTTGGGAGGGGGCCCGAGCTCGACAAGTAGCCACCCAGCACACCATCTATGAACTCGGTGATAAGGCTGGCAAACTCCTGGCCTGGCTGGAGAAGGGGGACCGTGCGTCGCGGTGGGTGGCGCGGATTCGCCTGGGCGAAGGAGACTTTACCTCGGAGCCCCAGCGCATAGCCGGGGCCTTCGCGGCCCATTATCAACACATCTATACCCCGGAGGCCTCGGCCACCGTGGCGGACAATGAGCTCTTCCTCAGGGACATCGCAATGCCTCGGCTGGCCGCTCCGGGGGCTGAGGCCCTGGAGGCTGATCTGACGGCGGAGGAGATCACGCTGGCGATTTTGGCCCTCCGCAGTGGTAAGGCAATGGGGCCCAACGGAATCCCAATCGAATACTACAAGCAAAATTCCGCTCTTGTGGTCCCTCACCTATTAGCCATGTATGAGGACGGTCTATCGACGGGGATGCTCCCCCGTGATCAGAGGATGGCTACAATAGTGGTGATCCCTAAACCCAACAAGCCGTCCCACGAGTGCTCCTCTTATCGCCCGATCTCGCTGCTCAATGCCGAGGCGAAGATCCTGGCCAAGGTGATAGCAACCCGGCTGCAGCCCTACCTTTCGACCCTAATACACCCGGACCAGTCCGGATTTATGCCCCACCGGAACACCGCTTTGAATCTGCGGCGTCTCCATGGCATCATTGCCGGCCGCTCCTCGATCGAGGAAGATGCGGCCATACTGTCGTTGGATGCGCGGATGGCGTTTGACAGAGTGGAGTGGCCTTTCCTCTTTGCCGTCCTCCGCCATATGGGGCTCGGCCCCAGGATTTGCGCGTGGATCCAGCTGCTTTACACTAAGCCACTTGCACAGGTGGTGGTCAATGGCCGCGTCTCTGACGCCTTTCCGCTGGGTCGAGGGACTAGGCAGGGTTGCCCCCTCTCCCCGCTCCTATTTGCTATGGCTCTCGAGCCATTGGCGGCGTGGGTGCGACAGGATCCGATGATCCGTGGCCTTAGGTGGACGTTGGAATGGGAGGATCGCATATCTCTCTATGCGGACGATGTGCTCCTCTATCTCGCCTCGCCGGCGCGCTCTATCGCCTGTCTCCTCAACATATGTGAATCATATGGTAGTAGGTCTGGATACGATATAAACTGGGAGAAATCCATCTTATATATGCTCCGAGGCTCCCCACCGCGGCTTCCGTCAGGCTGTAACATTCTACTAGCTAACGACGGGTTCAAATATCTTGGCATATACGTCACGGCCGACCGGGACAAATTTGTCGCGGAAAATCTAATGAGGCCCCTCCAACGGCTTCGCACCGACGTTAAACACTGGCGCACATTGCCGCTGACATTGCTTGGGCGGGCTTCGCTCTTTAAGATGCTCGCCCTCCCGAGATTCCTCTATGCGCTGCAAAATACCCCCTTCCCCATTGCACCCTCCTACTTCACGGCGATCAACGCTGAGATCACTCGTCTCCTCTGGGAGGACAAGTCGCCTCGCATTGCCCTCCATAAGCTTACCAGTGGCTGGTATGATGGAGGTATAGCCCTCCCCGACATGAAGACCTATTACTGGGCGTCGCACCTCATGGTTATTAACCAGTGGCTCCATGTGCCGGGGGATGACCCCGCATACCGTATGGACCGTCAACTACTTGGCCCCGGAGGGGTTATGGGAGCCCTTTACAACCCAAAAAGGGGTCGCGTTCCGGCGGGGCCCGCAGCCCATACACTCCGGATATGGCACGCGGCGCAACGGGCGATGGGATGGGCTGGAAAGATTACCCAGGCAACGCCGCTTTGGGACACCAGGCAGCTCGGGGTACTTCGCACTACCAAGGGGTTCCACCAGTGGGATCTTATTGGTATCTCCAGGGTGGGAGACCTCTGGCGCAAGGGAGAGGTGATCACTTTTGCCCAACTGCAAGCGGACTACGACCTGGCGGACACCGAGCACTTCCGATATTTACAAGTTCAACACGCTCTTCAGGCGGCGATACCACGTGGGACTCGGCTCCCTGAGTCATCGCCCTTAGAGGACCGGCTCCTCATGGAGCATCTGCTCCAGAGGGCGATGTCCCTAACGTACCGGAAGATACTAAATAACCGCCCCGACCCTTTTTCCGCCCTCAAGGGGAAGTGGGAGGCAGAACTTGGAGAATTTGATGAGACGGACTGGAATTCCGCGCTCTCATCCCCCAGGGAGGTGGGCATATCTTCCAAGCTCAGACTGGTCCAACTCAAAATTTTGCACCGCACATACTACACCCGCACCCTCCTATTCAGACTCCACCGGGTGGAGTCCCCGCTGTGTCTCAGGAACTGTGGCCACGAGGGGACCTTCTTGCATACCCTCTGGGAGTGCCCTGTCGTGGCGACGTATTGGAAAGGGGTGTTGCGTATTCTCTCCCAGGTAACAAAAATTCCCACGCTGCCGGAACCTCGGCTGTGCCTCCTTAATGTCTGGGAACAGACGGACCACAAGAAGGTGACCCAGCTTTGGGTGACTTTGGGACTCATGCTCGCAAAGCGTAACATAGCCCAGAAATGGGGATCGGGGCTGGGGCCTACCCTGACGCAGTGGATCCGAGATATGGACCTTGTAATGGTGACCGAAAAAACTGTGTATGTCCATAGAGGGTGCCCCAAGAAGTGGTCCCAGGTCTGGGGTGGATGGAATGTATACCGGGGAAATATCTGTGAGCCCCCACCGGATGCAGCGGACTCGGATCTCAGTGACCAGGATTAATGGCTCCACTGCTGGAGATGGGCGGGGAAGGGAGCGATGGTGTGTTGTCATTGGGCTGTTTATTTCTCTCTGTGACACCGGTACTGTCATTGCTCCGGTACCTTGTAACCCCTGTATGCCATGCCTTGCACTATACGAGTGGTGTTTGTTTTTCTGTTTTGTTGATAAACCCAATAAAAATATTTCAAAAAAAAAGAATGTGAAACAACAGTTTGTTATCCTGTAAGGCAAAGTCGAGTCAGCATTTCTAAAATGAATAACACATAACAACAGTGTCGTGTGCAGCGCAGCAGAAACGACAAGCTTGCTTGTTAACTATGATTTCGGTTATGCTAACTTAGTGTTGTAAATAGGGCGTGGCTTAATCCATCTCACACCCCCCCATGATCGGAGCACTAACCAATAGGGATACACTTATCAAGAACGCAGAGTTCAAGTGATTTAGAACGGACTCAAGGGCATATAAGGTAAGTGTAAAGTCCGAGAATAAAAAAAATGTTCGTTTAGAAAATGAAAAATGATGTGGTAAAAAAGTAAGCAAAACTTTCGTAGAAATTTAACAATTCTGGATGCAAGCTGCATTGACAATGTCAATCAGTCAATCCATGAAGGTATATGCACCGTAAGTTGTGACTGCTTCCAAGAGGAAATCATTGGTGCGTTCCGCAAAAGCATCTGCCATCCAGTTGAGCAAGGGAAAGGAACATACATGTTCATCAATTATCGGAGCATCCAGCACCATGATAGGACAACTGTCAGTCTCCTCAATATAACTCCTTTCAAGGAAATCAATAGCTGCCTCTCCGATATCCCAGTTTCCAAGGACTCCGTGTGCCGCACCCAAAGCCATAAACCCGACACCAGAACAGTCGACTTCATGAGCCACTAAGGGACACATTAGTTCATCAAAATCCGGGTCAGGTGACGCCAAGTTTGACAGGCACAAGTCCAGAGCCCATTGGAAGGGACAATCTAGGCAATGAAAAACAGGTTGCACACACGTAAAAAAGGGAAACCGGAAAGACAATCCATACTTGACGCTTAATACCGCCAGTGGTAAGGTGCCGTAGAAATCAAGCATCCGGCTACGAAGATGGAGCAAGCGCAGCATTCTGTCTTGCAACTCCCGGTGTGCAGCCATATCGAAGTGCACAAATCAACAAGAGGATCCCAGCCACCAAAGCGAGGAGCAAGGGGAACCCTCCGAAGACACTTGAAAAAATAGAATGTAAAAATGCGGGGATCACACCAAAAACAGTCTGAAAAGATGTCACGAGGCCGGAGCCCACAATTTTAAAAAAATGAACAAGGCCAGTCGTAGACGAAGCATTAAAGATAGTTTGAATCAAGGTTCCAAAATGGAGGGGGAGGTCGGTATTTAAAAGAGCTTGTACCTCAGTGCGTGTGTTTGCAACATTAAGAAGAAATGTTTCACGGGATGAAGTCAACGCAACCTCTTTTTTAGACAAAAGAGCCCTTATTCTGCTCATCCTATTGAACTCTGCGTTCAAGGTTGGAATCGCTGGCCAGATGGTTATGTCGAGTCGGCCTTGCGGGGGCGGGAAAATGAGGTTATTACAGCAAACTACTTTTTGTGAAACAGTCACTATGTAAGGAATACCCACTAGCATCCCACAGCAAGCTTCACTATTTAAAAGCAAATAACTACCGTTGGCAAGCAGCTTAAAAGAAGACGTTATAACTGGCATTGGAATCCCCTTTAGGACACAAGCTAAATTAGGAGCGTGTAGATTGCAAGCGCCATGTAATTGTATATGTCTGCAAACAACAGAGTGATCAGGAGCGGAATTGCATTCTTCACCTTTTAAGTAAACTTCCTTGCCATCCCTCACGCATCTGTAAGTGAACGGAAGTGACCAAACTTCATGCAGAAACGCATCACCAAGTTGTTCATATCTGCCGATAGCATAGTGTTTCATGCACGAACTAAACTTGAACAAACTGAACGGTAAAGTTACTAATCCGTGAACTAACCACACGGCGGAATTTAACTCAGCTACAGAAAAAGGTAAAGGTTCTAATTTTTCAATGTGCAGCAATGCATAAGTAGCATCTTTCATGGACATGAACTGCTGTTTTTCAGTCAAATTAAACGGAAGGAACAATGATGAAATATTCATGTAATCCCAAGGGACTTTCCCTGCCTTTAACGTTTGCAATGTCCATGCAAACTGCATAATTGAACGCAACTGATTTTGACCATGATACAACACAGATACATCATCTTGCACAATGTCTACGACAGAAGAAACAATATTATCTAATGTATAAATTCTAGAAGACAACGTATTAATACTATTATCTATCACAGCCAATACTTTTTCCATATTGGCTTGGTCAATAGCACGTAGTCTAGAAGCAGCCTCAATTTGCGACAACTTCCAAATTTCATTGTAAATGGCATAAGCCCATCGTTTAGATCTACCATTTACAGGACCCTTAATGAAATCATTCAAATCTATTTTTTCATTTAAACGTGACAAATGAAGTTTAACTGAAGTTAACGTGGAATGTTGCAGCCATGACTGACATAACTTACCTACAGAGTAGGTAGTCACCGTGTGTGAAGATGTGAAACGAGG
The DNA here is from genome assembly GCF_964204655.1 of Triturus cristatus. Lineage (NCBI taxonomy): Eukaryota > Metazoa > Chordata > Amphibia > Caudata > Salamandridae > Triturus > Triturus cristatus. The sequence goes on from NC_140579.1 coordinate 424,548,574, forward strand.
GTCAACCCTAAGTTGTGTATACCCCGGAGTCAAATCCAGAAATCGACGTTGACAGGAATCTGAGCCTGTTTGCCATACCAACCAACCCTCAGGATTCAATGTTGAAATATTGAAGGTGCCATTGGAAACAAGCGACTGCAACCTAGTAAGGGACAGATCTGAGTGATTTTCCCAACCAGGATAAGCACCCAGATCAGGGATCGAGGGTGAAATTAATTTTTTAGATATAGCCAATCCAAAACAGGTGGTCTGAAAAATAGACGAATTTAAAAATAACATATGGTTAGGGATAAGACAGGCACGATGCAAAGCTTCTGTTCCTTGTACCTGCCACGGTTTAGTTCCCCAAACCGATTTAAGATCGATAGTAGCTTTCCATACGTCATAACCTCCAATAGCCAATTCCTCCATAAAGGATTTGGAATATGATAATTTTGTGTGTGTCAGTCTGACCTTAGAAGTGGGTTCTCCCGCTACCTTAAAATAAAAAGACTCAGGGTTTGACACACTAAAATCCGAAAAGTATGTGAATTTTTTCAATAACGTGGCAGAGCTGCCGGGCATAGGGACAGGACAATGTTCCCATTGTGTGAAATTAACAACATTTCTAAAAGTATTTGCTCTGTGTAGGAAATGTGTGCCATAATGTTGAAATCAAAACTGCTCATCATAGTTCGCAGTATTTAAATATAGATCTTCAGCATCAAATGCAGCATAATATTTTAAATCAGAAAACAGTGCTTCTATTGCTTTTACATCCCAATCATCTGAGCGGATGTTTTGTTTAACTACATCACCCATAGAAACACGAAAAACAGTAGGCACATTAATAACTTCGGTGGGACCATGAATTTGAAAGTTCACCGCATCCCAAGCAATCCCATCACGTACAGGCCAGGCGGTGATGTTCACAAACGTCTGGTCTCTTTTCATGATGTGTGATGAGGAATGGGGGGCCAAAGTTCCATCAATTAATTGAATTGTAGAACGTTCATTCAGGTAGTGTCCATTGATAAGTCTAAAAAACACTACCACAAAGCCAATTGTCATGAATAAAAAAATACAAATCAGCACCATCCAGATGTAAGTCCAAGGTGCAACCAAAAAATGTCTCTTGAACCAGGCAAAAAATATAGAGATTTTGGAAGGGACAGTGGAAGTCAATGATTCAGTTTCAAAGGAAGACTGGGACTGGGCAAGTGTTGTTGTATTTAAAAGGGGGAAAGCGACTTCTGTAGGATAAGCATACTCAGGATCAGCGGGCAAACCACCAGCAGTAGGTGGCGGATCATTAACTGTGATCATCTCAACGGAAACCTCAGGCACGATGATAGAGGGTGGCACCACAACAGAGTTTCTCAACATCGAAGGGCAGGAAACCGAAGGTGTCATACTATGGAGAATTGGCCACCCTGTGTAGCTTGACATTTTCAATTGAAATGTACCTTTTTTCTTTGCGACCAGGAAGTGGTGGTAAAACAACTGTACGTGTACCCAATACACCAAGCACCGGGACTGGTGCACGATAAGAGGGGCCAAACTCCTTCTTGTTCTCCACCTTCTCACGGACCAGATCACCAACTCGAGGCAGCCAGCCGACCACCGGAATCAGGAGCGCTTCTTCAGATGTAGAGGGCACGTGTTCCTTTGCTAGAGTGTCTCTTGCTTCTTGTAGATTCTGTAATACAGCACAGTGGTCATCGAGGTCAAAAGGCGCGGCAGCTGCCGCCATGTCTAGACCATCAAGGTCCGGAACAAACATTCTCACTCCAAAGAGCATCATGTCGGGGTCCGCCCACCCAGAGACCTTCTAGGGAGATTATTAAGTGCACGTTGGACGTCATACAAGTGGGCAAGCCAGTTCCGGCCTGTACCTAACACCTTGGCTGTCAATGATTGCTTTAGGTCACGGTTCATCCGCTCCACAACACTATTGCCCTCAGGCCGGTATGGAGACGAAAATTTGACTTGGACCCCCAAACTTCTCATTGCCTCTTTGTAAGCCTTAGAGGCGTACGCCGGGCCCTGATCAGAGTGAAGGGTACCACACGCAAAACTCCCTATAAAGACACGCAATGCTTTGATGACAGTCCTGGCATCAGCACTCCTTTGTGGCCACACCCACAGAAAACGTGTGCACGAATCCACTGCAACCAAGATGTACTTGTACGCAGTATCAGAGGTAAAAGGACCGCAGTGATCTAAATAAACACACGCTAGTGGTTGATTAGATATATGCAGCTGCGTTGGCGGCGGCCGCGCAACAGAAGAAGGTTTGATCTGCTGGCAAATGTCACAATTAAGTACATGAGCCCGCGCTTGTTTATACAAACCGTACCACCAGTAACGTTGCTGCAAAAGAGAGACAGTTGCTGACACTCCAGCATGCGCAGACGCAACACCTTCATGGGCAGCTGTTATCAGATTTGGTCTGCAGTCCGCGTTGGGAATTAATCTATCACCAACGTCGTTAATTCTCACTAATGGGACGTTATCAGGACTTAAGTGATAATGGTATCGAGAAGGGAAACCTCTAGGGAAGTTTGTCCCTGTCTCAGAAGCAGCAATAGCTGCTAAGATGTCTGCATCTATCTTAGATTTTGATCTTGTAACTGCTGCTACTAAATATGTCGCCACTGCTGTTTTGGCTGCCTCGTCAGCCAAACTGTTACCGACAGCATGGACACCAACTCGTTGGTGACCAAGAGTGTGAATTACATCCACAAGTGGCAAACTCCCTTTGAGTTCTGACACTCGAGCCCAAATTGTTTTATGCTTTACTGAGCAACCTTTGGAATCACGAAAACCATTCATAATCCAAAAAAGTATATTGTCGTTGTAAGATTGAACACAATAGTAAGAGTCACTCACTATAAGAGTAGTGACTCTGTGATCAGCAAACTCAAGTGCAAGCACTAGAGCACGAAGCTCTGCCAGTTGCGCGGTACAATCACCCAATGACTGCGTATGCACTGCATCAGATTTGAACTCTCCATTCACGAAAGTACCGACTACAATTGCGCACGTCGCTGAATAAGCGTGCCTTGATCCAGTTGCCGGTTGCGCCGACCCGTCAGTGTATATGACACAATGGTATTCCTCGATGGGGCGCAATGACTGCGGAGCAGGATGAACGAATTCATACTCCAAACTCTCCTGAGTCTGCAATGCCGCGTCAAAGATGTATTCGACGTCAGGCGAAGCCAAGGACGTTGCCCATTGTATCCACCTTGGATGCAAAGCCTTAGAATTTGGTACACTAGCCTTAGTGACTGCTTCTAGAGCAGGAAACGGTGTTACCACCAGCATGCGCTTTCCTTGTGATAGCGCTCGTTCTTTCAGGATCGCCATCTGAACTGCTGTCAAGACTTTTTCAACAGTGGAAAATCGCAGCTCAGCCGAAGTGTACAGATGAGATTTGTAAGCAATGGGGACTGTGTCACCCTCATTGAACGTTAAGTACGTGAAACCTTCCGCGCCTGGAACAATTCTAATGACCAGGTTGGTGTGGTTGTCACGAGTTTTTAGATATTTAGCTGTAAGAAGATCAGTTTGCAAAGTATATAATGCCAACGTGTGCTCTGGCAGCCAGCAAGATCTGGTATAAGTTGGTTGTATCAAGGCATAAAGTGTCTTGATACGCTGGGCATAATCAGGAATGTAGGATCGACCGAAATTCAGAAAACCCAGCAAGGATTGTAATTTTTTCAATGTCGTAGGGATACGAAGGTTTGCGCATTTCTCAAGGAACTGCGATGCCAAGCCTCGACCTTCATTATTGAGTTCGTACCCCAAAAACAACACTGTAAATTCAGCAATGTGCGACTTCTTAAAGTTAAAATTGTAACCGAAGTCTGCAAACATAGTCACTATGTTATCCACACGAGCAAGGTGTGGAAGCAACTCGTCGTCCGTCAGATAGATGTCGTCGACATACGAGTATGCTTCTGGGTCTACCATCTCCAAGAGAGAGACCACGCGAGCGGCAAAAACTCCAGGGCTGTTCTTATACCCCATCGGGATCCTCTTGAACAATTTTTGTTTTCCACCCGAGGTGAATGCTGTCCACTCATAACTAAGAGGGGCCAGATTATGGCAATAAAAGCCATTGGATAAGTCAAGCGTAGTTTTGAAACGTTTTCTCACAAGACTATCCACGAGAGCCGAACTATGAGTATTTTGTACCGCACACGTCCGGCAATGTGAGTTTAAATGCCGGCAATCCAAAACTAGGCGGTACGATCCGTCAGGCTTCGTTACAGTGAATAAAGGATTATTCATGGGTGACACACATGTCTCAATTACTCCTTGATATTCCAATTAATTGTTCAAGGATTGACGCAACGTGAGGTCTAGCCTCGCGACGCATGGGATATTGGGGTTGAGGCTGGGGATCGGATCGCAGTGGAATCTCGTGATTGGGAGAACATTTATCCCAACCAACCTGATTACGATATAACGCAGGCGCAAGCACCTGTGCCCACTCCCTGGCCAACCTAGTAGACTCCTCCGTGGGCACTGCGTGCCCAAAGGAAGGAAGTATAACTTCCTCGCCCCTAGGGGCGTCCAAAATGAAAGCCGGAGGCCAATCTTTCTCCGCCAAAAGAATATCATATGTGGTGGTAAGATTATCCCAAAAAAACCCTTTAATTTTGCGTTGTATGTCACCCTCAATATTAAGGACTATTTCAAATAATCTTTCTGGGGGGGCTACGCGAGTATCAGCAGTTTCAACTGTCACATATATGTCAGTTGCTGTCGCCTCCAGAAATGGACGCAATGCTTCCCGCACTACTGTAACCTCCGCCGCGCTGTCTAGCAGCGTTAGTGCCCATGTCAGGTTCCGAAGCTGTGTCCTGACCATCTGAGGCATATCTCGCTGAGATAGCAGCAACTTTCTTTTTCTGAAACGGTGGACGTGGTCTGGCAGCGTCTTCTTGCTTGCCTTTACCGTCAGTCTGGCGGGGCTGTTCTCGACCTTAAGTGCCCCGTCCTCTTCCTCGATCTCCACCACCAGAGTGCGAAGTCGATGTTTCCTGTGAAGAACGAGGAGAGCGTTGTTCAGAAACCTGAAACCTATCAGGTGACTTAATACGAGTACGATCGCGCAAATCATAAGTGCGTTCACTATACGACTGAACTGGTGAGGCAGGACAAGAAACCTGTTTCTGTTGCTGCTTCTCTTGTTTTTTGGCTCGCCAACTTTGTTTAGGAAAGTTGGGCTTTTTGTCTTTTGTAGACGAACTCACCTTAGTTTGTTGCACTACATCTGGAATTTTGATGGTGGGTTTTACACCTAAAGCACTACGTCCAACCATCCTGTAGGCTTTCGCAATAATTTTTGCGAACTGCCGAGGCTTGTCTTCATCAGCCAGAAGCTCCAGCATAATGCCAACTTGGAACTGCATGGCATCTCCTTTGAGGTTCCCATTACCATGGAACAAACCACATCGAAACTGTCGACAAGCCTCATTCCCAACTCAATAGCTGCCTTCGCACCATGACTTTCTTGAACTTTCTTGATGACGGAGGGTAGTACAGCCATAGACGGAGTGCCGTAGCACTTCGAATATGTCACAGCAAAGACCTTGCCCCAATTGTCACAATCAACAAGCTCAGGGACCAGGTCTTTCGGCAAAGTAATGGTGAGTATCCTGTGTTTATCCACAGGTGTAGTGTTTGGAAACACGGCTTCTAATTGATCAAATTTTTCTGCAAGCCAATAAGGAAATTCATCCTTACTGAGGGGGCGCTTGCCGATAACCGCGTTAACCATAACAGGGCTTATCACCACCGCGTGATGGTGATCCGCCCCGTGTCCAGCAACCGCAGGTGCTCCCACCTGAACTGTGCGTGACACATACTGCACTAAAGCCCTATGGACCGTAATCAGGGCTGTGTGTAGTGTTCGTAAATCACCCACGCCTATCGTCATGTAGCGTGGGTGTGGAGTATATCCGGCCAGTACCGGCCATGTAGCCCCTGCAATTGACAACGGGCCCATTCTCGCCGATACGACCTCATGGGGGAGGGCGCCATTAAACCAAATTGTATGCTGCCAGGCAGAAATAGGAATTTCCAGAGTCCGATATGGGGCATAAGCCGCAGGTACAGCCGAGGCTGTATATTCGTGGAACAAATTATCGTCTGTATCCAACTCCGCAAAGGTCACCCATGAGTAAAACAACTCATATGGGTAGGTGGTATCAGCACTGACCACAAAGACTACGGACATCCCGTCATCAGGTACCCCATACGCCCTCAGATGAGTGCGCAGAGGAACCCTACTATGAGCGGGAATATTAACCGCCATAAGGACTCCTTAAAGAATAACAACGATTTACACAGTAGCACTTGGGCTCAAAAATTATAACCTTTTTAATTTTCAAGCTTGATAGAACCTTTAGTCTAAACCTAGGTAGGTTAAACCGTCACTCAAGTTTTCCGGAAACGAGAGTGAGGGTAGTTGTGGACTAAAATCAGCACTACTAAAGCGTCTCAGACGTTAAGACCAAACGTTAGGTGCGCCATGTTGCAGGGATTCTGCTTTTGCACAGAACTATGCGCAGGAGACCAGGACCTCAGAGAATTGTGGTGTACCAGAAAACTCCCCTCAGAACCCAGAACCCCTTTTCCGACTAGCTTAGTATCTCATTCGTTAACCTAGATCTAGCTAGGTGGTCCCAATGTATAGACAAACCAGAACAAGCGACTTAGATATTTCTCAGGAGTGGTGGGAATCCGAATACCTGTTCGTACATATTTATTAGTCCACAACATAATAATACAGACACGGTAAAGTTTAAAGAGTTTATTTTATAAACCTCGCGTCCTAAGATGCAGTACTTTGGCTAACACTAGCAGACTAACAATACAGATCAGAATCATTAGCATTATTATAATACCATATAGAATGAAAGGAGCAATCATACTATTAATGACAGTGGTAAACGGCCACACTCCTTTCACTATAATCTAATACATTATTATTATTAGACTATTAGAAGGTCTCTTAGGCTAACAGGGGGGACCCCATACCGTATAGATCAGCTTAGTAGAATCACATCAAAGGATCAGCTCTCACAGCATGCATCAGCTCTTCTTGTTCGAATGAATGTAAAACCAAACTGTTCTGCAATATTAAAGACGCTCGTCCTTCAAATATTGGCAGCTGTATGCATGATATGTCTAACAAGTGGTACGATCAATCTAAATACAACACTCTGTACCTTCTAGTGACCCAGACGCGTTCTTTGCATGATGTACAGACCAAGGGCACATTTCACGGTTAAGAATGTGAAACAACAGTTTGTTATCCTGTAAGGCAAAGTCGAGTCAGCATTTCTAAAATGAATAACACATAACAACAGTGTCGTGTGCAGCGCAGCAGAAACGACAAGCTTGCTTGTTAACTATGATTTCGGTTATGCTAACTTAGTGTTGTAAATAGGGCGTGGCTTAATCCATCTCACAGGGGATGTCCAGGTTACCCTCATGGATATGCCCTTTGATGGCACTCGCCTTTTTGGCGAGAAGGCGGATAGTGCGCTGGCTCGTTTCAAGGACTCCCGGGCTACGGCCAAGTCCTTGGGTCTCTCGGCCCCGCGGCTGCAAACTTCCGCCTTTCGTCACTTTCGTGGCCAAGGAAGGGGCGCCTCCTCACGTCCGCCTAGCCACCGGCCGCAGACCCAACCTGCACGCGGACGTGGATTCCGCCGAGGCGGTACTGGAGGACAACGTGCCGGTCAGTCCACATCCCCCCCGGCAGCATCTGCCTCAAAGCCCTCCTAGTCTGAGCTTTCAGGCCCATTCCACGCCAGTGGGCGGCAGAGTTCGCCATCACCTGCACCACTTGCGTTCCATCACGTCGGACAGGTGGGTGCTGCAAATCGTCCAAAGGGGCTACTCCCTCCCCTTCGAAATGACCCCTCCAGCCATGCCACCACAGTACCACCGCATGTCACTTGAATCTTCTATGGGAGGAAGTTACAGCCCTCTTGGCCAAAGAGGCCGTCGAGCGCGTTCCTGGTCCAGAAGTAGGTCGTGGTTGCTATTCCCACTACTTTCTGGTTCCCAAGAAGGTCAAAGGGGGCCTACGCCCTATCTTGGACCTCAGGAGCGTCAACGCCTTCCTCCGGAAGGAGCGGTTCAAGATGCTCACCTTAGCTCAGGTTCTGGCTGCCCCAGACCCTGGAGACTGGATGTTAGCGTTGGACTTGCAGGACGCTTATTTTCACATCCCCGTCCTGCCGGCTCACTGGCGTTACCTGCGGTTCACGGTGGGTCAGCAGCATTTTCAGTTCACCGTGCTCCCCTTCGGCCTCACCAGTGTCCCTCGGGTGTTCACGAAAGTTATGGCGGTGGTCGCAGCTCATCTGCGTAGATCTGGGGTTCCAGTCTTCCCCTATCTCGACGACTGGCTGTTGAAGGCGGGCTCGCCCCAGGCAGTCGTCTCCCACCTCCAGACTACGGCCGACCTCCTGCATTTGCTGGGGTTCTCCATCAATGTGCCGAAGTCACACCTGAGACCCTCCCAGAAGCTCCTCTTCATCGGAGCGGTTCAAGATTCGGCGCAGTTCCGGGCCTATCCTCCGGCGCAGCGGGTCCGGGATATTCAGGCTCTGATTCCCATCTTTCGGACTCTATCCTGGGTTCCGGTCAGGTTGGTGCTGCGGCTTCTGGGGCTGATGGCCTCCTGCATCCTGTTGGTGCATTACGCCAGGTGGCGAATGCTGGCTCTGCAGTGGGACCTGAAGTTTCAGTGGGCCCAGCATCGTGGCAACCTGTCCGACCATGTCTTGATCTCGGAGGGCACTGCGAAGCAGTTGCAGTGGTGGCTCACGAACCGCGATTGGGTCAGCGGCAGATCCCTCTCCCTACCCCAACCGGAGCACGTAGTAGTGACGGATGCGTCCCTTCTGGGATGGGGGGGCCACATGGGGGAGGCGGAGATCAGAGGACTCTGGTCTCTGGCGGAGACTCAGCTCCATATTAACCTTTTGGAGCTAAGAGCGATCCGACTTGCACTGAAGGCATTCCTTCCCGTTGTCCGGGGAAGTGTGGTGCAGGTGTTCACGGACAACACCACCGCCATGTGGTATTGCAACAAACAGGGCAGGGTGGAGTCGTGGACCCTTTGTCAGGAGGCTTGCGTCTCTGGACATGGCTGGAACACCTGGGCATCACCCTGGTGGTTCAACATCTGGCGGTCTCTCTGAACGCCAGAGCAGACGAACTCAGCCGCCGGTGCATGATGGATCACGAATGGCGTCTAAACTCGGACGTGGCGCAAGGCCTCTTTCGGCAGTGGGGAGAGCCTTGGTTAGATCTATTCGCCACCAAAGAGAACGCGCAATGTCCGCAGTTTTGCGCGTTGGAGTTTCCAATGCGGCACTTGCTCGGGGATGCCTTTCGTCACGAGTTCAGTTGCGGTCTGTTTTACATCCTTCCACCTATACCATTTCTGCCCAGAGTCCTGAAGAAGATCAGGCGCCACCGGGCCCAAGTCATCTTAGTGGCTCCGGATTGATCACGAAGGTACTGGTATCCCGAGCTATGTCAATCGATTCTCTGACACGACTGCCTCTTCGGAAGGACCTTCTGTCGCAGCAGCAGGGGACGGTTCTCCACCCGAACCTGTCCAGTCTCCACCTTCATGCGTGGAGATTGAGCAGCGACAGTTGATGCCATTTGACTTGCCTCCTGAAGTCTGTGACGTTATTCTGGCAGCCAGGTGTCCCTCCACTAAAATGGTATACGCCTGCAGGTGGAACAAATTTGTGGCATGGTGCACAGCAAAGGCTGTGGATCCCCTTTCCGTCCCTCTTTCTGAGGTTCTCCTCTTTCTAGCCCAGCAGGGCTCTGCTCTGGGCACCTTGAAAGGATATCTATCAGCTATCTCTGCTTTCTTACGACTTCCTGATCAGCCTTCTCTTTTCAAATCCCCTGTTGTTTCTCGTTTCCTTAAGGGCATTACTCACATGTTTCCTCCTGTCCACTTCGTAATGCCTCAGTGGGATTTGAATTTAGTCTTGACCTTTCTGATGTGCGCTCCCTTTGAGCCTCTTCACAATTGTCCCATTTGTCTTCTGACTCTTAAGACTGCTTTCCTGGTAGCTATCACCTCGGCTAGACGGGTGAGTGAGCTCCAGGCGTTATCGTCTAAGCCTCCTTTTCTTTCTGTTCATCCGGGCAAGGTTGTCCTCCGGACTCGTCCTTCCTTTCTTCCAAAAGTGGTAACTCCCTTTCACATCGGGCAATCTGTCACCTTGCCCACCTTCTTTCCGCCTCCGCAAGAGGAAGAGAGGCTCCACCGTCTGGACCCAAAACGGGCGCTGTCCTTTTATTTGGACCGCACCAAACAGTTCCGGGTGGACGACCAGCTTTTTGTTGGATACGTGGGTGCTAAGAAGGGAAGGGCAGTACACAAGTGGACCATCTCATGGTGGGTCGTATTGTGTATACAGGCTTGTTACTCCTTCGCTAAAAAGGACCCTCCTGTAGGGCTGAGAGCCCATTCCACCCGGGCCACAGTGGCTACTACTGCCCTGGGACGGGGAGTCCTTTGCAGGACATCTATCAGGCAGCAACGTGGGCCTCGCTGCACACATTTGCCAAGCATTATTGCCTGGACAGCCAAGTCTGGAGAGATGGCTTCTTTGGCCGTTCTGTTCTCCAGGACTTTCTTCTGTGATCTTGGTTCGCAGACCCACCACCGGGGTTGGTATTGCTGGGGTATCTATTCTAAGGTGAGGAATCTAACTAACGTGTTTCTTTCAGTTGAAAAAGTTACTTACCTTCGGTAACGATGTATCTGTAAGAAACATTAGTTAGTTAGATTCCTCACTGACCCACCCATTCTCCCCGTTCTGCGAACCGACATCTAGGGTTAAGGCTATCCTTTCTAGGGCCCTAGATTTTTTGGCATCAGTGTCGGTCTCTTGTATGGCTCTGCGTTCCTGGTGCGGAAAGCTATGTACAAGAACTGACATCAGCACGCGAGGGCGGAGTCTAAGTACTCCGACGTCATTCCGGCGCACGACGCCGACGACAGACGCGGAGCTGCAGACGACTCCTAGCGACGCGCAAGGGGTATTGCTGACGAAAAATCTTTCCGGATCCAGCCTGACGCCTGGGGATATTCTAAGGTGAGGAATCTAACTAACTAATGTTTCTTACAGATACATCGTTACCGAAGGTAAGTAACTTGTTCGTCTGTTCCGCCGCTACACCCACTCAGTGAGGGATACAATGGCGCAAGTGCTGCCCTAGTGCCCGGAGGAGGCCCGGGCTGTACTCTCCCGTGCAGTTGCCGAAGGTAGAGACGCAGCGATGTTTACCATCTGCTGTGGGCTGGATACTGCCGACTCACTAGGCAGGAGGATTTCCACGTCGGTAGCCCTTCGACACTACGCCTGGTTGAGGTCAGCTGGTTTTTCAGGGGATGTCCAATCCACTCCTATGTACCTGCCCTTTGATGGCCGTCGCCTATTCAGCGACAAGGCAGACAACGAACTGGAGCACTTTAAGGACTCTTGGGCTACGGCCAGGTCCTTGGGCCCCTCAACCTCCCCCCTGCGCAGTCTGCCTTTCGCCCCTTTTGTGGCGACGGAAGGGGTGCCCCGCCACATCCTGCCCAGAGCTACCGGCCAGCGCAAGCTGTTCAGCCCCTGCGCGGCTGGGGACGTGGGAACCACCGCCGTGGTTCTGGGGCCAGTGGGGGAGCCAGTCCACCACAGCCCCCTCTGCAGCAGCCTCCAAGCCCTCCTAGTCTGACCTTTCAGGGCCACTAAACACCAGTGGGCGACAGGATTCACCATCACCTCCTCCACTGGTGCACTATCACGTCGGACAGGTGGGCTTTGTAAATAGTCCGAAGGGGCTACTCCCTCCCTTTCGAGACTACCCCTCCAACCATGTCACCTCAGTACCATTGCATGTCAGAGGATCATCTGGCCCTTCTCAAACAGGAGGTTTTGGCACTCTTCACCATGGGAGCCATCGAGCGCGTTCCTGTCCCAGAAGTAGGTCATGGTTGCTATTCCCACTATTTTCTGGTGCCCAAGAAGAACAAAGGCCTGCGTCCTATCTTGGATCCCAGGAACATCAACCGGTTCCTCTGGAAGAAGTTCAAAATGTTGACTCATGCTCAGGTCCGGTCTGTCCTCGACCCTGGATACTGGATGGTAGTGTTGGACTTGCAGGACGCTTATTTTCACATCCCCGTCCTGCCGGACCACCGGCGTTACCTGCGTTTCATGGTAGGCCACAAGCATTTTCGGTTTACCTTTCTCCCATTTGGCCTTACCAGTGCCCCTCAGGTGTTCACGAAAGTGATGGTGGTGGTCGCAGCTCATCTGCGCAGATCAGGGCTTCCAGTCTTCCCCTATCTCGACGAATTGCTATTAAAGGCGGGCTCGCCCCAGGCTGTTGTCTCCCACCTCCAGACTACAGCCGACATCCTGCATTTGCTGGGGTTCTCCATCAACGTGCCGAAGTCCCACCTGACTCCCTCTCAGAAGCTCCTCTTCCTCGGAGCGATCTGATAGAGACATCTAGAACAGATTCCTCAACTTAGAATATCTCCATGCGTCAGACTGGATCCAGAACAACTTTTGCAGCAACACCTCTGCGCGCCGGTGGGACGGCGCTTGTGAGAAGTTGACCTGATATATGATGTCACTAATTCTAGTGTACACCTTGTATCAGTCCAAACAACCCTTATGGTGATTGGTTGTAAAGCCAACCTTATAGACCAGCTATCCTAGTGGTAGCATGGACAAGAGCAGTCTTAGGCTAAACTCTGAATGGCATGTGAAGCCAGCTGTTATACCATATGTAATCCCTTGAATACCAAATGAAAGGAGACCACAACAGATATATATAAAAATAGAATGTATTTATTCTAGGCAAACCCTCAGCACTCTTTATGAGATTCGAGGTAAGTACAGCACAGTCTTATTTAAGCATACATTAAGTCACACAGGTAAGTAATACAGTTAGGCCCTAGGGGCCACGCAAACCATATACTAAGTAAGTGGTATAAGAACCACTGTCACGAACACAGGATAGGCCTAGGCCTAGGGAATCGCTGGGGCTACACTACCAAAGGTTAGGAAGTGGGAGGCCCACGGGATTCAGGTGCAGAGTGGAAACACTCACGCGTAATGCGTAAAAGTCGATAGAATTACTAGCAGTTAGAAATTAACAGTTTTAGGACACTTCTGGTATAGCTAGAAAGTGGAGACTCGGAAACTAGACCCTAGGATAGTCAAAACCCTTGTGAGCACCGAAGTACCCAAGTTACCTAGCCCACGGGCTGCGGGTGCATAGGTGTGAACTTGCGTCGGGTTTCGTCGTTGACTTCTATGTATGCCTGAAGGAAAGTTGCTGACAGGCAGTCAGTGAAGAGTGTCCGGTGGATCCCAAGGTGGGGATCAAGAAGGAAGGAACCTGCAAGCAGAAGGGACAGAGTCTAGGTCACCAGCCAGGAGCCGGGAAGGAACCAGGAAGGAACCAGGCGATGTCGTGAAGATGCAGGTGAAGAGGTGAAGCTTGTCGCAGCAGCCACGGGTACCAGGAGACGTCGAGGACGACCAGGACCAGGAGGTGAGCTGTCCCACGAAGGCTCTTGCTGTCGGCGGCGTCGAAGTCGAGTCAGGACCCAACAAGCCTTGGCAAGCGGAACCCACGCAGGATGGAGGACTTGCTTCTGGTGCAGACGAGGAAGGTCTGGGGTGCTTCTCTTTCACAGAGGAGCGGGTGCCAGTCTAGAGGAGCCGGACCAGCAAGATGAAAGTAAAGGTTCGTCGTCGCAGAGGCTGCTAGCCAACGGGCCAGCAACCGGACAACACGTAGAGCAACACAGGTGCAGAAGGGCCCCACGCAGAACACGTGAAGTGTGGGGAGCTGGTCTTCTTTGCAGATGGTGCTCGGGAGTGGGGCTTCTCAATTCCCCAAGCACAGCCTCAAGGGAGCCTCGGAAGTCGCGCTAGTCAGTTACTAGCTGTGAGAAGTTGGCCTGATGTGTGATGTCACTAGTTCTAGTGTACACCTTATATCAGTCCAAACAACCCTTATGGTGATTGGTTGTAAAGTCAACCTTATAGACCAGCTATCCTAGTGGTAGCATGGACAAGAGCAGTCTTAGGCTAAACTCTGAATGGCATGTGAAGCCAGCTGTAAAACCATATATAATCCCTTGAATACCAAATGAAAGGACACCACAACAGATATATATATAAAATAAAGTGTATTTATTCTAGTCAAACCCTCAGCACTCTTTATGAGATTAGAGGTAAGTACAACACAGTCTTATTTAAGCATACATTAAGTCACACAGGTAAGTAATACAGTTAGGCCCTAGGGGCCACGCAAACCATATACTAAAGAAGTGGTATAAGGACCACTGTCACGGAAATAGGATAGGCCTAGGCCTAGGGAATCGCTGGGGCTACACTACACTAGCAACAGTTAGGAAGTGGGAGGCCCACGGGATTCAGGTGCAGAGTGGAAACACTCACGCGTAATGCGTAAAAGTCGATAGAATTACTAGCAAGTAGAAATTAACAGTTTAAGGACACTTCTGAAGCAGCTAGAGAGTCGGGACTCGGAAACTAGACCCTAGGATAGTCACTACCCTTGTGAGCACCGAAGTACCCAAGTTACCTAGCCCACGGGTTGCGGGTGCATAGGTGCGAACTTGCGTCGGGTTTCGTCGTGGACTTCTATGGATGCCTGAAGGAAAGTTGCTGACAGGCAGTCAGTGAAGAGTGTCCGGTGGATCCCAAGGCTGGGATCAAGAAGAGAGGATACCTGCAAGCAGAAGGGACAGAGTCAAGGTCACTAGCCAGTGACCACGTGGAACCAGGAAGGAACCAGGCGATGTCGTGAAGATTGCAGGTGAAAGGTGAAGCTCGTCGCTGCAGCCACGGGTACCAGGAGACGTCGAGGACAACCAGGACCAGGAGGCGAGCTGTCCCACGAAGGCTCTTGCTGTCGGCGGCGTCGAAGTCAAACTAGGACTCACCAAGCCTTGGCAAGCGGAACCCATGAAGAACGGAGGACTTGCTTCTGGTGCAGACCAGGAAGGTCTGGGGTGCTTCTCCTTTACAAGGAAGTGGGAGCCAGTCTGGAGGAGCCAAACCAGCAGTGAGGATTTCAAGGTGTGTCGTCACAAAGGCCGCTAGCCAACGGGCAAGCAACTGGACAGACGCGGCAAGCAGGAAAATGCAGAAGGGCCCCACGCAGGACTCGTTGAGTGTGGGGGGCTGATCTTCGGTACAAATGGTGCTTGGGGTTGGGGCTTCTCAATCCCCGGTGCACAACTTCGAGGGTGCCTCAGAAGCTGCGCTGGAAGATACTCGCCACTTTTCCCAGGTAGCCGGTCCCACGTCTCTCGTCGCCTCCACGGATCTCAGCTCGGCTGTGAATGTGGATCAGGGTCGGAGAAGTCTGGAAGTCAAGGCTCTGGTCGGGCTCTGCAGTCGGTCCCTCGTAGAACTTCAGCAAAGCAAAGGGTAGTCTCTTGATGGTGCCTGTTTGCACAGGGTAGCCACTCCTTGGCCACAAGGGAGATTCTTCAGTCTTCTTCTTTCGTCGAATGTCGAAGGTCCAGAGTTTCTGTTCAAGTTGCAGGTTCAGGATAATCTAATCTCCTGGGGCCCAGCTACCACTCTTATACTAATCTGGGGAGCTGGGTTACCTGCTAGGTCACGCCTTATGGGTGGGACCTGGGAGGGGGGTGGTTACACCCCCTTCCCTTTGTCCAGTTTCGCGCCAGGACTGGGGCTGGAGTGCCCCAGCACCGGTTTGAACTGGACTATGCATGGGACACCTTGTGTGCCCCAGGCATGTCTCATTCCTTTCAGCCTTCCCTGCCCCAATACACTAAAGTCTGTCTGGGGAGGTGCTAGCACCTCCCCAAGCAGGAAACCTATTGTCCAAGCCTCCCTTGCCGGGATCACTCCCAGCAGCAGGAGGTCAGACTCGTGTCTGTGGCAGCAGCATCCATTTTGTGATGCTGGGGCTCTGGTTAACTTTAACCGGGTAAGTAGGATACAACATGTCTTCTCCCTCTAGAAGGGAGGGATAATATCCTCATCCCCAGAAATGGGATGGGGGTATTATTCCAAAGTGTTAGACACCTTACACGACATGTTTTGATAAAGCCAAACCATAGTTACCATAACCGTTTAAGATTATAAGGCACTTTAAGAGTATATGGTAGGCTATATCATAGAACAGCTATAAGGACATGGTTCCGAAAGCTGCAGACAGGCTCAGCTCATGCTAGAGCACCATCTCACATGTTACCAAGCACTCTGCCTCTAGGATTGTTAAGGCCTGCCATAGGAGTGGCTGATAGGTACACATGTGTCTATATGTAAGTTAGGTATAGGAATACTACACCTAAGCAAGGAGTGATTACACGACCTTGCCCCAGCTGAGTGATCAGCCAGTTGTGTCATAATGGAAGGCCAGGCCAGGGGTGGCATAATACATGCTGCAGCCCCTGGTAGGCCTAGGGTACACCTATGCCCTGGGTACCTAAGGTACACTGTACAGGGGCCAATAAGGTGATCCTATCCAAATGGGTTATGCACCTAAAGTACATATTATCAATTTAGAGAGAGAACAGCAGGGCTGTGGGTCTGATTAGCAGGCCCACAGCCACATCTAAGTCAAAAACCAGTAAAGCAAAAGCAAAAAGTGGGGGTGAACATAGAAAGCAGACCCTACTCTCCTACACAACCCCCCCCCAAAACTTAGGGACATTAAACTAACCTTGACCAGTTGAGTCTTCATGTTCTAAGTGGAAATATCTGGAGATTCCATCTGCATTGGCATGGTCAGTCCCAGGTCTATGTTCCACTGTGAAGTCCATCCCCTGTAGGGAAATGGACCACCTAAGAAGTTTGGGATTTTCACCCTTCATCTGATTTAGCCACAAGAGGGGCTTATGGTCTGTCTGAATCTTGAAGTGAGTGCCAAACAAGTATTGCCTCAGCTTCTTCGGGGCCCAAACCACAGCAAAGGCCTCCCTCTCAATAGCTGACCAACGTTTCGCTCTAGGGGTCAGCCTTCTATTTATAAAAGCAATGGGCTGGTCTTGACCATCTATATTAAGTTGTGAAAGAACAGCTCCCACACCTAACTCAGAAGCATCTGTCTGGACAATGAACTCTTTGGAGTAGTCTGGACTTTTCAGAATAGGTGCACTGCACATGGCCTGCTTCAGGTCATCAAATGCTTTTTGACAGCTTACTGTCCACTGAACTTTCTTTGGCATTTTCTTGGAGGTCAAGTCATTAAGTTGTGTCACAATGGACCCATAGTTCCTAACAAACTTTCTGTAGTACCCAGTCAGGCCCAAGAAAGCTCTGACCTGAGTCTGGGTAGTTGGAGGAGTCCAGTCCTTTATGGTCTGGATCTTGCTCTCCAGTGGTTGAACCTGACCCCCACCAACTAGGTGGCCCAGGTATACAACCTTGCTCTGCCCTATCTGGCACTTAGTGGCCTTGATAGTGAGGCCTGCCTTTTGCAGGGCCTCTAAAACATTCCTCAGGTGGTCCAGGTGATCCTCCCAGGTGGAGCTAAAGACAGCTATATCATCAAGATAAGCTGCACAATAATCATCCAACCCAGTAAGGACTTGATTCACCAACCTTTGGAAAGTGGCAGGTGCATTCTTCAAACCAAAGGGCATTTCCACAAATTGATAATGTCCTCCTGGGGTCGAGAAAGCAGTTTTGGCCTTTGCATTCTCAGCTAGTCTGATTTGCCAGTAGCCTGCTGTCAGGTCAAATGTGCCCAAAAACTTAGCAGCTGCCAGTCTGTCAATGAGCTCAGCTGCCCTAGGTATTGGGTGGGCATCTGTCCTAGTGACAGCATTGAGACCTCTGTAATCCACGCAAAACCTCATCTCTCTCTTACCATCTTGGGTGTGAGGTTTTGGCACAAGGACTACAGGACTAGCCCAAGGGCTCTCTGAAAGTTCAATGACTCCCAGCTCCAACATCTTTTGTACCTCAACTTTTATGCAGTCCCTGACATGGTCAGGTTGTCTGTAGATTTTACTCTTCACAGGCAGACTGTCACCAGTGTCCACCTCATGGGTGCACCAGTTTGTCTGACTTGGGGTCAGAGAGAACATATGTCTGTAGGATTGCAGAACCTGCCTGCAGTCCTGTTGCTGATGGACAGTGAGGCTGTCAGAAAAGACCACACCATCAACTGAGCCATCATCAGGGTTCTGAGTCAACAGGTCTGGGAGAGGGTCACTCTCTTCCTCCTGCCCCTCATCTGTAGCCATGAGTAAGCCCATGTCTGCCCTGTCAACATATGCCTTCAATCTGTTGACATGAAGCACCCTGTGGGGGCTTCTGGGAGTCCCAAGGTCCACCAAGTAGGTGACTTCTCCCTTTTTCTCAATAATAGTGTGGGGTCCAGACCATTTGTCTTGGAGTGCTGCTGGGGCCACTGGCTCCAACACCCACACTTTCTGCCCTGGCTGGTAAAAAGTCAGCACAGCCTTTTGGTCATGCCAAGCTTTTTGGAGTTCTTGGCTTGCCTCAAGGTTTTTAGAAGCCTTCTTCATATACTCTGCCATCCTGGAGCGGAGACCAAGTACATAATCCACTATATCAAGTTTGGGTTGTCTGAGAGGTCTCTCCCATCCTTCCCTTACTAAACATAGGGGTCCTCTTACAGGATGCCCAAACAAAAGCTCAAAAGGGCTGTAGCCAACCCCCTTTTGTGGGACCTCTCTGTAAGCAAACAGAAGGCAGGGTAAAAGGATGTCCCATTTTCGCCTAAGCTTGTCTGGTAAACCTTTTATCATTCCCTTTAGGGTCTTGTTGAATCTCTCAACAAGCCCATTGCACTGTGGGTGATAGGGTGTGGTGAACTTGTAGTTCACACCACACTCCTTCCACATTGCAGTCAAGTATCCTGACATGAAGTTGGCACCTCTGTCAGAAATGACCTCCTTTGGAAAGCCCACTCTGGAGAATACTCCAAGCAGGGCCCTTGCCACAACAGGAGCTGTTGTGGTCCTCAGGGGAATAGCTTCTGGATACCTGGTGGCATGGTCCACTATCACCAGTATGAATCTGTGCCCAGATGCTGTTTGTGGGTCCATTGGTCCTACAATATCTATGCCCACTCTTTCAAAGGGAACCCCCACCACAGGTAGTGGTATGAGGGGGGCCTTTGTGGTGCCACCTGATTTGCCACTGGCTTGGCAGGTGACACAGGAGCGACAAAACTCCTTGGTATCTTCTGACATATGGTGCCAGTGAAAGTGAGGGACAAGCCTGTCCCAAGTCTTGTTCTGGCCTAAGTGTCCTGCAAGGGGAATATCATGGGCCAAGGTAAGAAGGAAGCCTCTGAACTTCAGTGGTATGACCAACCTCCTCGATGCACCAGGCTTGGGGTCTCTAGCCTCTGAATACAGTAGCCCTTCATCCCAATACACCCTATGGGTACCTTGAGCATTCCCTGCAGCCTCAGCAGCAGCCTGCTGTCTGAGGGGTTCAAGAGAGGGGCAGTCTAATTGAGCCTGCCTCAGATCTGCCCTTGAAGGTCCCCCTGTCCCAAGAAACTCAACCTGATCAGGTTCAAGTTCTTCTAGGACAGTTCCTTCAGGGCTCTCAGAATCATCCTCCTGGGAGGGCTGATCCACCACCTGAGGCAGGGGGGAAGGCACAGCCTTAACCCTACTGCTCTTTCTCTTGGGTTGTGACTGGTCCATAGTTTCAGGATCCAGCACTTGTTCAGTGGTGCACTTTTTGGCCTGTGACCTGGTCACAGCAAGGACATGTGCATCTATCCCCAGCATTTCTGCATGGGTCCTATACTCCACTTCAGACCAAACTGAAGTTTCAAGATCATTGCCCAGTAAACACTCTACAGGAAGGTCTGAACTAACAACAACTTTCTTGAGGCCAGTTACCCCTCCCCAGGAGAAGTTAACAATAGCCACACTATGGGAGGTAGTGGCATTGCTAGCGTTGGTCACTAGGTAATTCTCACCTAGTATGATCTGTCCAGGGTCCACAAAGGCAGGTGTCACCATTGTGACACTAGCCCCAGTGTCCCTGTAGGCCTGAGCCATTCTTTGGTTGATAAAAGGAGTCTGTCTGTACTTGCCCAGGTTACTGGGGCCTACAGTAGAGGACAAAGCTAAGTCCCCATCACAGATCAGAACAGCCTGAGTAGGTATTCTGACTAGGGTAGAATCCTCCTCGGTTCCCAGCGTTAACCCTACTACACCCTTTTGCTGGGAACCACCACTTACAGCTGGACTAGGGGGTACAGTTGCCTTAGGGGCAATGGTGGCTGGGGGCTTATCCTTTTTGGTGCACTCACTAAACCAATGTGAGTTGGACTTACAATAGTTGCACCATGGTTTCTTTTGGCCATCTTTCTTTTTATCCTTTTTAGGACCACCCTCCCCCTGAGCCTTTTGGGGGCCTGGTGAAGACTTCTGGTCTTTTTGTTTCTGATCATTACCCTTCTGGTCTGCCTTTTTCTGATCACCGCCCTGGTTCTGGTTTTTCTGCTTAACTCTAGTCCTGACCCATCTATCTGCCTTCTTTCCCAATTCTTGGGGAGAAGTCAGATCAGAATCAATCAGGTGTTGATGCAGTAGCTGGTTTTGACAGTTGTTAAGGATTTGTTCTCTCATGATCAAATTATACAATCCTGTATAGTCCTTAACCTTACTTCCCACTAACCAGCCTTCCAGAGCCTTAGTGGCACAATCTACAAAGTCAGTCCAGTCCTGAGTCTGTGTCTTCTGGGTATCCCTGAACAACAACCTGTATTGTTCAGTGGTTAGGCCAAACCCATCAATTAGAGCACTCTTCAGGACAGTGTAATTGTCTGCATCCTCATCACTAACTGTGAGGAGCTTGTCTCTACACTTCTCAGAGAAGGAGAGCCACAAGATAGCTGCCCACTGACTTTGGGGTACCTGCTGTACTTTGCAAGCTCTCTCCAAAGCAGTTATCCATTTGTGGATGTCATCCCCACACTTGTAGGGAGGGACAATCTTGCTCAGGTTTCTATTATCATAGTGCCTGTCTCTATCCTTAGGGATATTGCTGCCACCAGTGGGTTCTGACCCACTTAACTTTTGCTCTCTAGCCAGAGCAAGCTTCTCCTTGGCAAGGGCAAGTTCTTCCCTCTGAATCCTCAGATTAGCTTCCCTCATTCTGGCTTCATGCTCCTTTCTCTCAGGGGAAGTCATTCCCCTGTGAGAAGAAGCATTAGAGATGCTAGAGACATGGGAGTGGATGGATTTCCTTGAAGGGGATCTGTCTCTCCTGCTTCTCTGGTTAAGCCCACTTGGGGGTCTGTATGGGGGGACCCGATGCAAACTCCCATGTAAGCTTAGGTTAGCCTGGCTAAGTCTTCCTACTTGGCCCTGGCTGTCTACCTCTTCATCTGAAGTCCCATCTGACTCATCTGTGGTGGGTAGACCCTCCTTTGTACCTAGGGTACTGGCCTGTGAGGCCCTAAAAGTATCATACTCCTCTAGGAGTTGTACTAGCTGAAGGAGGGTAGGGTTTGCACCCTGTTTTAACTTTCTGGAGGTACACAATTGTCTCATCTCCTGAAAAGTTAGGGTATCATTTCTAGAGGAGGTCTTCTTCAGACCTGCCCCTCCTGAGAGAGCATCTACTTGATCTCCTCCCAGAGACATGATCTAGTGAGGGTGTGGTGTGTGCACCTACCTACACTAGTTGTTTCTACTAAACCTCTCTGGTAGTTGTAGTCAGGGTGTGTTACTCCCTTCAACCTACAATCACTAAGTCCAGTAGGATTTAAGTATTATAATCTATGTTATATGTACCTAAAGAATATCTGTGTGATCTTTCAATTTAGTATCTCAAGATTACAATGGTATTACAACAGCAAGCTCAGATCCCAACTGCTGCTCACCAATGTGAGAAGTTGGCCTGATGTATGATGTCACTACTTCTAGTGTACACCTTATATCAGTCCAAACAACCCTTATGGTGATTGGTTGTAAAGTCAACCTTATAGACCAGCTATCCTAGTGGTAGCATGGACAAGAGCAGTCTTAGGCTAAACTCTGAATGGCATGTGAAGCCAGCTGTGATACCATATATAATCCCTTAAATACCAAATGAAAGGACACCACAACAGATATATATATATATATATATATATATAAAATAAAGTGTATTTATTCTAGTCAAACCCTCAGCACTCTTTGTGAGATTAGAGGTAAGTACAACACAGTCTTATTTACGCGTACATTAAGTCACACAGGTAAGTGATACAGTTAGGCCCTAGGGGCCACGCAAACCATATACTAAAGAAGTGGTATAAGGACCACTGTCACGGAAATAGGATAGGCCTAGGGAATCGCTGGGGCTACACTACACTAGCAACAGTTAGGAAGTGGGAGGCCCACGGGATTCAGGTGCAGAGTGGAAACACTCACGCGTAATGCGTAAAAGTCGATAGAATTACTAGCAAGTAGAAATTAACAGTTTAAGGACACTTCTGAAGCAGCTAGAGAGTCGAGACTCGGAAACTAGACCCTAGGATAGTCACTACCCTTGTGAGCACCGAAGTACCCAAGATACCTAGCCCACGGGCTGCGGGTGCATAGGTGTGAACTTGCGTCGGGTTTCGTCGTGGACTTCTATGGATGCCTGAAGGAAAGTTGCTGACAGGCAGTCAGTGAAGAGTGTCCGGTGGATCCCAAGGCTGGGATCAAGAAGAGAGGATACCTGCAAGCAGAAGGGACAGAGTCAAGGTCACTAGCCAGTGACCATGTGGAACCAGGAAGGAACCAGGCGATGTCGTGAAGATTGCAGGTGAAAGGTGAAGCTTGTCGCTGCAGCCACGGGTACCAGGAGACGTCGAGGACGACCAGGACCAGGAGGCGAGCTGTCCCACGAAGGCTCTTGCTGTCGGCGGCGTCGAAGTCGAACTAGGACTCACCAAGCCTTGGCAAGCGGAACCCACGAAGAACGGAGGACTTGCTTCTGGTGCAGACCAGGAAGGTCTGGGGTGCTTCTCATTTACAAGGAGCGTTACAACAAACAAATGATGGACGGAATGCTGACAATGCAGACATTCTCCCCCAGTCAAGAGATCTGGGTTAAATCCATCGTTCTTTTGCCCACTACGCCACCCCAGTTTAGACATGGCCATATGCAAATCAGTCTTGACCCTGTGCCTCATGGGAACAGTCCAGCCCGAACTGCCAAGCCATGTCTTCCCTGGACCAGAATCAAGCATCCTAGGACCGGTTTCTGGCTATCAGCCGTCATCAGCCAGGATAGCTTGACTCCAGTGGCGTAGTGAGCACGGGTCCCACGTCTGGGAATACCCATCCCACTTAGGGCGAAAAGCGTTACAACAAACAAATGATGGACGGAATGCTGACAATGCAGACATTCTCCCCCAGTCAAGAGATCTGGGTTAAATCCATCGTTCTTTTGCCCACTACGCCACCCCAGTTTAGACATGGCCATATGCAAATCAGTCTTGACCCTGTGCCTCATGGGAACAGTCCAGCCCGAACTGCCAAGCCATGTCTGTCCATCAATTGTTGTTTTTGCATTTGTCACCCCGAGTGGGAAGGGTATGCTCAGACGTGAGTCCCTTGCTCTCCATGCCACTGGAATCAGGCTATCCTGGCTGACGAGGGCTGAAAGCCCGAAACCGGTCCTAGGATGCTTGTTTCCAGTCCAGGGAGGACCTGGCTTGGCAGTTCGGGCTGGACTGTTCCCATGGGGCACAGGGTCAAGACTGATTTGCATATGGCTGGGTTCAAACTGGAATGGCATGGTGAGCAAAAAAACGATGGATTTAGGCCCAGATCTCTGTACTGGGGTGAATGTATGACATTGTTCTGCATTCTGTCCATCAATTGTTGTTTTTGCATTTGTCACCCCGAGTGGGAAGGGTATGCTCAGACGTGAGTCCCTTGCTCTCCATGCCACTGGAATCAGGCTATCCTGGCTGACAAGGGCTGAAAGCCCGAAACCGGTCCTAGGATGCTTGTTTCCAGTCCAGGGAGGACCTGGCTTGGCAGTTCGGGCTGGACTGTTCCCATGGGGCACAGGGTCAAGACTGATTTGCATATGGCTGGGTTCAAACTGGAATGGCATGGTGAGCAAAAAAACGATGGATTTAGGCCCAGATCTCTGTACTGGGGTGAATGTATGACATTGTTCTGCATTCTGTCCATCAATTGTTGTTTTTGCATTTGTCACCCCGAGTGGGAAGGGTATGCTCAGACGTGAGTCCCTTGCTCTCCATGCCACTGGAATCAGGCTATCCTGGCTGACGAGGGCTGAAAGCCCGAAACCGGTCCTAGGATGCTTGTTTCCAGTCCAGGGAGGACCTGGCTTGGCAGTTCGGGCTGGACTGTTCCCATGGGGCACAGGGTCAAGACTGATTTGCATATGGCTGGGTTCAAACTGGAATGGCATGGTGAGCAAAAAAACGATGGATTTAGGCCCAGATCTCTGTACTGGGGTGAATGTATGACATTGTTCTGCATTCTGTCCATCAATTGTTGTTTTTGCATTTGTCACCCCGAGTGGGAAGGGTATGCTCAGACGTGAGTCCCTTGCTCTCCATGCCACTGGAATCAGGCTATCCTGGCTGACGAGGGCTGAAAGCCCGAAACCGGTCCTAGGATGCTTGTTTCCAGTCCAGGGAGGACCTGGCTTGGCAGTTCGGGCTGGACTGTTCCCATGGGGCACAGGGTCAAGACTGATTTGCATATGGCTGGGTTCAAACTGGAATGGCATGGTGAGCAAAAAAACGATGGATTTAGGCCCAGATCTCTGTACTGGGGTGAATGTATGACATTGTTCTGCATTCTGTCCATCAATTGTTGTTTTTGCATTTGTCACCCCGAGTGGGAAGGGTATGCTCAGACGTGAGTCCCTTGCTCTCCATGCCACTGGAATCAGGCTATCCTGGCTGACGAGGGCTGAAAGCCCGAAACCGGTCCTAGGATGCTTGTTTCCAGTCCAGGGAGGACCTGGCTTGGCAGTTCGGGCTGGACTGTTCCCATGGGGCACAGGGTCAAGACTGATTTGCATATGGCTGGGTTCAAACTGGAATGGCATGGTGAGCAAAAAAACGATGGATTTAGGCCCAGATCTCTGTACTGGGGTGAATGTATGACATTGTTCTGCATTCTGTCCATCAATTGTTGTTTTTGCATCTCATTTACAAGGAAGCGGGAGCCAGTCTGGAGGAGCCAAACCAGCAGTGAAGATTTCAAGGTGTGTCGTCACAAAGGCCGCTAGCCAACGGGCAAGCAACCGGACAGACGCGGCAAGCAGGAAAATGCAGAAGGGCCCCACGCAGGACTCGTGGAGTGTGGGGGGCTGATCTTCGGTGCAGATGGTGCTTGGGGTTGGGGCTTCTCATTCCCCGGTGCACAACTTCGAGGGTGCCTCAGAAGCTGCGCTGGAAGATACTCGCCACTTTTCCCAGGTAGCCGGTCCCACGTCTCTCGTCGCCTCCATGGTTCTCAGCTCGGCTGTGGATGTGGATCAGGGTCGGAGAAGTCTGGATGTCAAGGCTCTGGTCGGGCTCTGCAGTCGGTCCCTCGTAGAACTTCAGCAAAGCAAAGGGTAGTCTCTTGATGGTGCCTGTTTGCACAGGGTAGTCACTCCTTGGCCACAAGGGAGATTCTTCAGTCTTCTTCTTTCGTCGAATGTCGAAGGTCCAGAGTTTCTGTTCAAGTTGCAGGTTCAGGATAATCTAATCTCCTGGGGCCCAGCTACCACTCTTATACTAATCTGGGGGGCTGGGTTACCTGCTAGGTCACGCCTTATGGGTGGGACCTGGGAGGGGGGTGGTTACACCCCCTTCCCTTTGTCCAGTTTCGCGCCAGAACTGGGGCTGGAGTGCCCCAGCACCGGTTTGAACTGGACTATGCATGGGACACCTTGTGTGCCCCAGGCATGTCTCATTCCTTTCAGCCCTCCCTGCCCCAATACACTAAAGTCTGTCTGGGGAGGTGCTAGCACCTTTCCAAGCAGGAAACCTATTGTCCAAGCCTCCCTTGCCGGGATCACTCCCGGCAGCAGGAGGTCAGACTCGTGTCTGTGGCAGCAGCATCCATTTTGTGATGCTGGGGCTCTGGTTAACTTTAACCGGGTAAGTAGGTTACAACATGCCTTCTCCCTCTAGAAGGGAGGGATAATATCCTCATCCCCAGAAATGGGATGGGGGTATTATTCCAAAGTGTTAGACACCTTACACAACATGTTTTGATAAAGCCAAACCATAGTTACCATAACCGTTTAAGATTATAAGGCACTTTAAGAGTATATGGTAGGCTATATCATAGAACAGCTATAAGGACATGGTTCCGAAAGCTGCAGACAGGCTCAGCTCATGCTAGAGCACCATCTCACATGTTACCAAGCACTCTGCCTCCAGGATTGTTAAGGCCTGCCATAGGAGTGGCTGATAGGTACACATGTGTCTATATGTAAGTTAGGTATAGGAATACTACACCTAAGCAAGGAGTGATTACACAACCTTGCCCCAGCTGAGTGATCAGCCAGTTGTGTCATAATGGAAGGCCAGACCAGGGGTTGCATAATACATGCTGCAGCCCCTGGTAGGCCTAGGGTACACCTATGCCCTGGGTACCTAAGGTACACTGAACAGGGGCCAATAAGGTGATCCTATCCAAATGGGTTATGCACCTAAAGTACATAGTATCAATTTAGAGAGAGAACAGCAGGGCTGTGGGTCTGATTAGCACGCCCACAGCCACATCTAAGTCGAAAACCAGTAAAGCAAAAGCAAAAAGTGGGGGTGAACATAGAAAGCAGACCCTACTCTCCTACACTAGCCACTTTTCCCAAGTCGCCGGTCCCACGTCCCTCGTCGCCTCCACGGGTCTCAGCTTCGCTGGAGATGTGGATCTGGTTCAGAGGTGTCTGGAAGTCTCGGCGCTGGTCAGTCTCTGCAGTCGTCCCTCGTAGGATTCAGTCGCAAAGCAAGCAGCGGTCGCTGGATGGTGCCTGGTTGCCCAGGGTGGTCACTCCTTGGCCACAAGGGAGATTTCTTCAGTCTTCTTCCTGAGGTCGAATGTCGAAGGTCCAGAGTTTCTGTTCAAGTTGCAGATTCAGGTTAATCTAATTTAGCAGGGCTCAGCTAGCTACTGATACACTGGGCTAGTGGGCTGGGATACCTGCAAGGTCCCTCCTATGGGTGGGACCAGGAAGGGGAGTGGCTACACCCCCTTTCCTTTGGCCAGTTTCACGCCAGAGCTGGGGCTGGAGTGCCCCAGCGCCGGTTTGAACTGAACTATGCATGGGACACCTTGTGTGCCCCAGGCAGTGTCTAGTTTCTTTCATCCCTCCCTGCCCCAATACACTAACTCCTGTCTGGGGTGGTTCTCGCACCTCCCAAGGCAGGAAACCTATTGTCCAAGCCTCCCTCGCTGGAAGGACTCCCAGCAGCAGGAGGTCAGACTTGTGTCTGTGGCAGCAGCATCCATTTTGTGATGCTGGGGCACTGGTTAACTTTAACCGGGTAAGTAGGTTTCAACATGTCTTCTCCCTCTAGAAGGGAGGAATAATATCCTCATTGCCAGAAATGGTATGGGGGGTATTATTCCAAAGTGTTAGACACCTTACACGACATGTTTCGATAAAGCCAAACCATAGTTACCATAACCGTTTAAGATTATAAGGTACTTTAAGAGTATATGGTAGGCTATATCATAGAACAGCTATAAGGACATGGTTCCGAAAGCTGCAGACAGGCTCAGCTCATGCTAGAGCACCATCTCACATGTTACCAAGCACTCTGCCTCCAGGATTGTTAAGGCCTGCCATAGGAGTGGCTGATAGGTACACATGTGTGTATATAT
Organism: Triturus cristatus; assembly: GCF_964204655.1. Lineage (NCBI taxonomy): Eukaryota > Metazoa > Chordata > Amphibia > Caudata > Salamandridae > Triturus > Triturus cristatus. The sequence goes on from NC_140579.1 coordinate 424,576,478, forward strand.
AAGGTAGGTATAGGAATACTACACCTAAGCAAGGAGTGATTACACGACCTTGCCCCAGCTGAGTGATCAGCCAGTTGTGTCATAATGGAAGGCCAGGCCAGGGGTGGCATAATACATGCTGCAGCCCCTGGTAGGCCTAGGGTACACCTATGCCCTGGGTACCTAAGGTACACTGTACAGGGGCCAATAAGGTGATCCTATCCAATTGGGTTATGCACCTAAAGCACATAGTATCAGTTTAGAGAGAGAACAGCTGGGCTGTGGGTCTGATTAGCAGGCCCACAGCCACATCTAAGTCGAAAACCAGTGAAGCAAAAGCAAAAAGTGGGGTTGAACATAGAAAGCAGACCCTACTCTCCTACAGCGCTACACGACCCCGCCCTGACGTCGTCCACGTACGTGATGTCAGCGAGGTCATATTAGTCCCTCTCGGCGCGCTGACGTCAGTTTTCCTTCTTTTCCGCGTGCAACGCAGATCCGGAATGAGCGGTTCCTCTGGCCTGTTTTCAGGCCCCCTTGTCGACGCTTCGCGTCAGGAACAGTGTACGATGCCTTCGGGCTTTAAAACTTGTAATTCCTGTTCGCGACAGATGTCCGCGACGGACCCGCATCTTATTTGTATGTGGTGTCTGGGAGAGCACCACGACTCCACGGACTGCGAAGCCTGCCAACACCTGAAGCCGAAGTCTCGGCGGGAGCGCCGTATGAAGCTTTTCTCTGCACGGCTGTCCCGGTCGGAGTCGTCTCACCTCCCGGCCTCTTCATCAACGGCAGGTCCCTCTACTGTCCGGTTCCGCCGTTCGCCACTTGGTAAGTGGAGGCGCTTGTCGCCGAGGTCTTCGACCTCCCCTTCTTCTGTTGTCAGGGGCACTGGTTCCCGGAACATTCCAGACATGCGCTCCCGACAGTCGCTGCCCCCTCTATCCGCCCTTTCCGGGTGTGGGGGCGACTCGTGCCCAAATGGAGGCATATGCCGCGGCTCTGCAGGCCTCCGTTGGGTCCACTCCCGTCCCTGGGGCGGCCTCTGCTTCTTGTGGGATCTCCGACGGACTCGCCGGCGGGTACGCCCCTGGCGCCAATTGAGCCTTTGCCCCCAAGGAACGACGGAGATGTGGTGCCGTTAGGGCACTGCCCGGTTGGGTCCCCGTCTACGGTCCTGCTGGGCTCCCTGTTGCGCCGCAGGTGGTTGCCGGTGCTCTTAGCCCTGCCTTGAGCACACCCCGGGCTCCCAGGCAGGCAGCCGCCTGTCCGAGCCAGGGTTGGTGCCGTACCGGCGTCGGAGGCTCGCCTCTCCGGCTCCGCTTCTTTCTCCGGAGTCGGAGTCTGTCATGGATGAGGTGGAGTCGGCGCGGGGGCGGCGCCGAAAGCTTCCCTCGCCAGCTCCGGCACCTTCTCCTTCTTCGGAAGTGGAGCTTGTCATAGATTCCGCGGCAGACGGCACCGAGTCAACGTCGGATGAAGCCGAGTCGGCGACTGACGAGGCACAGTCTGCGCCGACGCGCGTCGTTTCGGCGCCGAACTATGGACTCTTCTCTAGAGGCCTCTGGTGAGAGTTCGGCGCCACCCTCTCGCCCGGCGTCACTGGAGGTATTGTTGCCAGTGCCCCCCTTGGAATTTGTGGAGCCTCCTCAGGAGCTCCCAGATACGGCAGGCTCTTCACCTCCCCAGGAACCACGTCAGGATCCTCATTCTTCAATGGGACTGCCTTCCGTGGGGCATTGGTCGCACCCTCAGTATCTTGCGAGGGTCAGCTTACAACCCTCCACCACTGATGAGTTGTTGTCCCCTCCGTGGAGGGCTACCGAGGCAGGTGCAGCTTTTTTGAGAGTGGTCTCATTGGCCACCCACATTTTAAACATGCAACGGGACTCTCTGCTGAACCACACGCTTTGGACGCTACGCTGCTTGCTGGGGGCTGGACGCTGGTTGATTCACTCACGGGACTGCGAGGACCACGGAGCATTGCGCTCCTCCAACTCTGCTCACCTGGTTCCTCTTCCCGCCTGGTTCCTCCTTCAACCGCCACGCCTCGCAGCCCCCGCTGCGCGGGCGCCGCTCGTTGACCCCTGGTGTATAAAACCTTGGCTGGGGCACTTCTACGGTGGGACTCTCTGCTGAACCACACGCTTTGGACGCTACGCTGCTTGCTGGGGGCTGGACGCTGGTTGATTCACTCACGGGACTGCGAGGACCACGGAGCATTGCGCTCCTCCAACTCTGCTCACCTGGTTCCTCTTCCCGCCTGGTTCCTCCTTCAACCGCCACGCCTCGCGGCCCCCGCTGCGCGGGGGCCGCTCGTTGACCCCTGGTGTATAAAACCTTGGCTGGGGCACTTCTACGGTGGGACTCTCTGCTGAACCACACGCTTTGGATGCTACGCTGCTTGCTGGGGGCTGGACGCTGGTTGATTCACTCACGGGACTGCGAGGACCACGGAGCATTGCGCTCCTCCAACTCTGCTCACCTGGTTCCTCTTCCCGTTCACGCCCCTGACTCCTCCCCCGGGCTTATCTCAGCCTTCGCCCTAGCGCGCTAGCGGTACGCGCGCGGGACGAGGCCCGGGGCGAAGACCGGGCAAAGAGCGGGCCGTTTGTGGCCGTTCGCGGACGGAAGTGGACGGGACGGGCCATTACTCTGTACCTAGGCTGTGTATAATCTTAGCCTACCTGTCCCAGACCCAAGTCCTACTTTCAAATTGCTGTATACAACGATGTCGTCACTGAGGTCAGGTAGGAAACTAGCACAGAGCAGGACCGGGGGTTGTGTTTCGGGGACATTAGATAACTTTATCACCAGAGCTGCCCGGATTCTTGAACGAGAAATAGATTTAACAGAAAAAAGACTGTCTCTTGAGCTGTCCTCCAAAAGATCCTCTTTGGGCAGCCTTATGACAGTCTCCTCTCCCACTCCCAGGCCCCCACAACCTATTTCTGTTCTTACAGAGCGCGTTGGGCTTGGCCTGGATATCGGCTTAGTAACAGGCCCACTGGTTAACACTCCACTTTCTATATCTGGTTCTCCTCCCCTCGGTTTGCCCTCTACTACTTCAGACAATCCTTTACAGCCTCCTCCTGACTTGCCTGGTCCCGCTATCTCGTCACTGGGTGTCTTGTCACCGTCAAACCAGCGGACGAATCCGTGTAGGGAAGCGCATCCTAAGGGCATTACAGCTAATAGTATCAAAATGTCCTCTATTTCTGCTCCCAGTCCCGATCCCATCCTCCCAGCGCCACAGGTTAACTTTGCCACTGACGAGAGTTCCGCGCCCATTTCTCGCCCTGTGCCCCCAACCACTACATTCCCTTTTTCTGCCGCCCATATTGAGGTCTTAGAGCAGCTGTTCAAGGCTTTCTTTACTCCACTATATGAGAAGGTTAATCGTCTTTCCCATGTGGTTGAAAAACTAGAGGTTACGATGCACGCCAATTTGGCAATAACAGAGAAGCTTTCAGATCCCTCAGTGCCTACTGGGTCCACTACTCCTCCTGATGTAACCACTGCGGTTGAGGTCGTTTCTAATGACATCACCCCCATGTCTGGAGCCCTCCCTGAACCCTCTGTTCCCACTGTCCCTCTTACAACCACTCTTCACCAGCCACCTTGTATCATTTCTCATCACATTCCAGATAGCAATGCAAATAACAATAGTAATCAACCTATTATTAATCGTTCCCCTGTCCAGGTCTCCTCTCCATCCTCTGAACTCCCTCGTATTAACCTTCCGCCTGAGTCCCGTCCTTATACTGCTATTCTGGTGGGTGTTCCCAGTCTCATGCAGGGTAAGGCCGAGACTCTCAGTGAGTTAAAAAACAAGGTTACTCACTGGTTAAATTGTAACAGGCCTCTGCCCGTTTCTACTTGCGCAGAAATATTGCTTGTTCGTAGGGTATGTTGGCTGGGTAGTGGGGTTAAGGGAGTGGAGGGGGACTGTGTGCTTGTAAATTTCCGTGATCCCCGGGTGGTGCGTTACCTATGTTCCCACCCTAACATCCTGGGTGCCTCGGGAATTTTTGTTACAGATCTATCTTACTTTTATCCCCCTGCACTTCTCCAACAGTTCAACTCCGGGTCACTTGGTTGGGAGATGGTCTCTAGGGGTCCCCGAAGAGTACAGGGCCTGGATTTCCATCTACCACTATTCAACCCATACGTCCCGCTGAGCGACTTGAACGGGGTTGATTGACCTCTTTGCAACCATGGCCCCGTGCCATATAGGACCAGTGGCCGGGGCATGCATGGTAGACTTAGCTTGGTCAAGGGGATCTCATCACCCGGTCTCTCATGTGATCGCTTACACACACACCCCCATAAGTCCGCTGCACCACCCGCAGTTCCGGAGAGCTTAGATTTATCCCTGCCATGTGCCCCCATTATCACCAGTAGCACATGCTCTGATTTGGTATCTGATATTGGTGGGTTGTTCCTAGTACCTCCATCCCCCGCATTAACCGCTTCCTGTAACCCTGGAATTAAGTTTATGGGTTTGGATGGTGACGAACTCCCTCCCGTGTTTTCAACTCCACTATGTCCCTTGATTCCCTTGGAGTCTTCCAGTTGCCTAACTTTACCTTGCCCCCCAGTTCCCTTGGCCTCCCCTGGCTCCCCCGCTCTTACCCTGGCTTCCTGGAACATTGCGGGTCTCCGTAGTAAATTAACCAACGAGGATTGGTACGCCTGGGTCTCTACCCACGATATCCTGGCTTTCCAGGAGACATGGGCTGTCGACCCTGTGTGTTATCCTGGATACGTTAACTTTTTCAAGGGGGCAATAAGTAACCCCCAGGGGTCGTCCCTCTGGTGGTCTCTGTTTTTGGGTTAGGCAAACCTTGAAGTATAGCCTAACCGAAGTGTCTATAGAAAATCCTGACCTTCTGATTATCTCCTTGCAGAGTAACGATGAACCCTCAATATTATTAATTAATATTTACAACCGGGGTCTTCCAGGAGGGCGTGGAACCAACACATTCCTTCAACTGGACGAGTTCCTTGAGTCAGTTGATCCCAGTTCCAACGTATTCATTATAGGTGACTTCAACTGTTGTTTCGAGCCACTATACCCAGAATGTGATTCTTTGACCTCGGAAATCGATGTTATTTGGAACATACCTTTTCTCGCCCTCACTCCTATTAAACGCTGGAGTGAATCTGCTGTTCAATGGACGAGTTTATGCCTTGAACGTGGTTTTAGAGCAGCCAATGGACGAACCCCATCGGACCCGTCTGGCAAAGCGACCTTTTCCGATGGCCGAGGTCGTAGTAGTCGAATTGATTATGCTCTTATAAAAGTGGAGTACTGGCATACTCTGGGAGATATGATGATATGTGAGCGAATTGAGAGCGACCACAATCCTTTGGTTCTGACACTCCTGCTCAGTCCTCAGTTTAGAAACACTCAAACTGAGATACTGACTGCAAACGCCCTCTTAACCAATAATTATCGCAGAGTGCGATGGGACAGGGTTGCCCTTGACAGTGCCTTACTTTCTGAGATTGGTGACAAAGTCCTTACAGCAACAGTAGCCTTACAGTCACTTAGGCTCGAAAATGGCGACTTTGCCAATGCCACTAATATACATACCAATCTGTTTTTGGACCTAAAATCCATCTTTTCAAAACCCTGCAAGGCCATGCACCCCAAGATTCCCAAGCAAAGTTCTTGGTATAACAAAAACTGCCGAGACTCATATAATGCTTTGAAAGCTGCCATCGCTTCTAAGGATCAGGCCACCATAAGATCTATGAGAAAACTCTACACCAGGGCCAAAGCCCAGGCGAAGCGTGACTGGGATAATCACCACTGGAGTGCCCTACTGGCAGCCAGCAAATCAAGGAACCTAACATTATTCTGGCACACCTTGAAGTGGGGTAATACTTCTAACTCTCAGGCTCCCACCAATAACGTTTCTCCGGACAACTGGGTATCCCATTATGAATCCCAGTTTTCCGACGTTGACATGGCCGTTACATCTCCAGATTCATTTTGCCAGGACCCGTTTATATCCTCAAACTTTGAGTTTGATGTTGATGAAGTCAAGATGGCAATATTAAGGGTTCCTAACGGTAAGGCCCCAGGTATCGACTGTGTCCCCGCGGACCTCTTTAAATCCGACCCTGGAATTTGGGCCCCTTACATCGCCCTCTTGGCCAATGCACTAGTTAAAGGGGCCCCTATCCCTGACTCATGGAAGGGCGCCGAAATCCTGCCCATCTTTAAAAAAGGCGACCGCTCGTGCCCGGGCAATTATCGCCCCATTAGTCTTATTGACTCCGTTCAAAAGATTATAGCAAGGATGATTTTGGTAAGGGTTCAGCTTTGGGCTGAGCAGTTTGATATCATTTCACCCCTTCAGGCAGGCTTCCGCTCATGCATTAGTACCATTGACCAGGCTTTTAAATTCCAACTAATTGTCTGGAAAACGGTTTATCTTTGCAGTGGTACAATCTATGCAGCTTTCGTAGATCTTCGGTCTGCTTTTGATTTGGTCAATAGGACCAAACTTTGGGGTGAATTAGCGGAGCTTGGGCTATCTCCTGACCTCTTAAACATCATAATTAGGTTACATGACAATAACTTTGCCCAAGTCCGCTGGGGTAACCAAGGGCAGGTCACTGATAAGTTTAATGTCAACAGAGGCGTCAGACAAGGGTGTGTACTTGCACCTACTTTGTTCCTACTATTCATCAATAGAGTTGTTCAATACTTCTCCGATAAATCCACAGATGCCCCCACACTAGGAGGGTCAAAGGTTCCGTTGCTTATGTTCGCGGACGACACCCTACTCCTCTCACAAACCCTCTCAGGGTTGCAGTCGGCTTTGAATTTATTTTCTTCCTTTTGTTCCGACCACGACCTGTCAGTTAACGTTTCAAAAACCAAATATATGGTTTTTAATAAAGGGAAATCTGTGAGGGGCCAGGTGACCATGGATAGTGGTGTTCTGGAACGTACAAATGTTATGACCTACCTAGGTGTTTTGTTTGAAAATAAGTTGAACTGGGGACCTCAAATTGATGCTCTTTCTCTCAAATTTGCTCAATTATCGGGCAGTCTGATCAAGGAGCAAAAACGATCCCAAGCAAAAATGATAGGTCCGCCTATCAAAATTTTTGAAGCCAGAATAAATTCTGCAATTTTATATGGCGCCGAACTATGGGGTCATGTAGATCTTTCCTCCCTGGTTATAGCCCAAAACAAATTTTTCAGAAAGTTAACGGGACTCCCCAGCTCAACGCCAGTGAAACCACTTCTTTTGGACCTTGGTTGTTGTTCATTTGATGACATCGCCAGGTTCAAACCTCTGGCTTACTGGAGGAGGTTATGGACAGTCCCCGAATTGGCTCCCTTTGCCAAAGCTTTTATGGATGTTCGTTGTATTTTGGGGGCGGGTGACCTCCCTTGGTGTAAACATGTCAGTCTTCTATTGTCCTCTATGGGCTTAGATACCCTCTGGAATGACCCAGCTAATAGTTCTTTTCCCCCGAAACTAAGTTTTAAGACCCTCTATTGGTCCATGATTTCTCAAAAACACATGTTATCTACTTCCCCTGAGTCCCTGACCGGCAACTTTTATGGATTTAAACAAACCCCGGTTTCTGAAGAGTATTGGGATATCATTACCAGGCCTAGCGACAGGAAACTATACCATCAATTCAGGGTAGGCTCCCTACCCACCAACTCATTTACTAAAAAATGGAAGGGTGGCTCTCGAGATACCTGTAGGTGGTGCTCGGATTGTGTCGAATCCGTTGGCCACATATTCTTTGCCTGCCCGGCCTATGTAGCACCCCGGGCTAAATGGCTAAAACCACTCTGCCAGAATATGGGCACCCGGCAAGGCTTTGTAGCACTCAACATTTTGAGAATCGATACTAGTGAGTGCGTTGTAATTGCTGTGGCTAAATTCCTTGCCTGGGTCTGGATTATTCGTAATAAGTCCCAATAGTAGCCTGGTATGATGCTGTGATTTTCCTCCCTTCTTACAGTGTCACATGGTTTACGTTCTTTTTTATTTGTTTTTAATGATTTTGTATTTTAAATTTTATGTCTGCAAAATGTCTTTCATGATGAAATTTTATCGAAATAAAGATTATTTGAATTGAATTGAAACATGCAACCCCCTTCTGCCCCCTTGTCTGTGGACTCCTTGCTTGAGGTCCTTCACGGGGGGTCTGGGAATATGGAGCCGCTTCTGCCCTTTGTGGCTTCCCTTTATGATACCCTTTTGGGTACCTGGGTCCGGCCTGCTTCAGGTGACTCGGTGGCTAATTCAGTTTTGCACCGCCACCGTCCAGCTCCGCATGATCCTGTTTGTCTTTTTGTGCATCCTGATGTGCAGGGGTTTGTGTTGCAGACTGCCTTTCCTTCACTGCCCCTTCTAATGCTTCCTCCCTCTCAGGAGTCTAGATGGCTTGAGTCATGGGGTAGGAACATCTTTGCTTCCACTAGTGCGGCCCTACGGTCCTTAAATACAGTGTGTGTTTTGGCTCAAGCTACCTCTGCCCTGTGGGACTCTGCAGAGTCTTTGCTTTCTGCCACCTCTGAAGGTGCTCACGTTGATCTCCTTCACCTTCTCTGGGATGGCCGCGACCTTGCCGAATTCACAATCCGTTCAGCCTTGGATACTGTGAATTCTTTGGGCCGAGCTATGGCGGGCTCTGTTGCCTTAAGGCGTGATGATTGGTTGCGAGATAGTGTCTTCCTTGAAAATATCAGGGAGCGACTGGTTGACTTACCCTTTGATGGGGTTTTGCTGTTTGATGCTCACGCCGAGTCGGCGGTTCACCGGCTCCTTGCGGTCTTTCGTCCTCCCACTTAGGTCTTCTTAGGCCTATCATCCGTGGTGGTACTTTTTCATTTCGCATCCCTTAGATGCGCTCCGTGTTTAACATGGGCTGTGAGCCTTATGTCTTCTTTTCTGTGGTCAAGAGTGATTACCCTTTTATTGGCATCCCTTGGGTGCCTTGTGTAGGAGAGTAGGGTCTATGTTCACCCCCACCTTTTGCTTTTGCTTCACTGGTTTTCGACTTAGATGTGGCTGTGGGCCTGCCAATCAGACCCACAGCCCAGCTGTTCTCTCTCTAAATTTATACTATGTACTTTAGGTGCATAACCCAATTGGTTAGGATCACCTTATTGGCCCCTGTACAGTGTACCTTAGGTAACCAGGGCATAGGTGTACCCTAGGCCTACCAGGGGCTGCAGAATGTATTGTGCCACCCCTGGCCTGGCCTTCCATTATGACACAACTGGCTGATCACTCAGCTGGGGGCAAGGTTGTGTAATCACTCCTTGCTTAGGTGTAGTATTCCTATACCTACCTTATATATAGACACATGTGTACCTATCAGCCACTCCTATGGCAGGCCTTAATAATCCTGGAGGCAGAGTGCTTGGTAACATGTGAGATGGTGCTCTAGCATGAGCTGAGCCTGTCTGCAGCTTTCGGAGCCATGTCCTTATAGCTGTTCTATGATATAGCCTACCATATACTCTTAAAGTACCTTATAATCTTAAACGGTTATGGTAACTATGGTTTGGCTTTATCAAAACATGTCGTGTAAGGTGTCTAACACTTTGGAATAATACCCCCATACCATTTCTGGCAATGAGGATATTATTCCTCCCTTCTAGAGGGAGAAGACATGTTGAAACCTAATTACCCGGTTAAATTTAACCAGAGCCCCAGCATCACAAAATGGATGCTGCTGCCACAGACACAAGTCTGACCTCCTGCTGCTGGGAGTCCTTCCAGCGAGGGAGGCTTGGACAATAGGTTTCCTGCCTTGGGAGGTGCGAGCACCACCCCAGATAGGATTTAGTGTATTGGGGCAGGGAGGGTTGAAAGAAACTAGACACTGCCTGGGGCACACAAGGTGTCCCATGCATAGTCCAGTTCAAACCGGCGCTGGGGCACTCCAGCCCCAGCTCTGGCGCGAAACTGGACAAAGGAAAGGGGGTGTAACCACTCCCCTTCCTGGTCCCACCCATAGGAGGGACCTTGCAGGTAGCCCAGCCCACTAGCCCAGTATATCAGTAGGTAGCTGAGCCCTGCAGAAATTAGATTAACCTGAATCTGCAACTTGTACAGAAACTCTGGACCTTCGACATTCAACCTCAGGAAGAAGACTGAAGAAATCTCCCTTGTGGCCAAGGAGTGACCACCCTGGGCAACCAGGCACCATCCAGCGACCGATGCTTGCTTTGCGACTGATCCTACGAGGGACGACTGCAGAGACTGACCAGCGCCGAGACTTCCAGACACCTCTGACCCAGATCCACATCTACAGCGAAGCTTAGACCCGTGGAGGCGACGAGGGACGTGGGACCGGCGACTTGGGAAAAGTGGCTAGTACCTGACTAGCGCGACTTCCGAGGCTCCCTCGAGGCTGTGCTTGGGGAGTTGAGAAGCCCCCATCCCTAGCACCATCTGCAAAGAAGATCAGCTCCCCACACTTCACGTGTTCTGCGTGGGGCCCTTCTGCACCTGAGTTGCTCGACGTATTGTCCGGTTGCTGGCCCGTTGGCTAGTGACCTCTGCGACGACTAACCTTTGTTTTCATCTTGCTGGTCCGGCTCCTCCAGACTGGCACCCGCTCCTCTGTGAAAGAGAAGCACCCCAGACCTTCCTGGTCTGCACCAGAATCAAGTCCTCCATCCTGCGTGGGTTCCGCTTGCCAAGGCTTGTTGGGTCCTAACTCGACATCGACGCAGCCGACAGCAAGAGCCTTCGTGGGACAGCTCACCTCCTGGTCCTGGTCGTCCTCGACGCCTCCTGGTACCCGTGGCTGCTGCGACAAGTTTCACCTCTTCACCTGCATCTTCACGACATCGCCTGGTTCCTCCCTGGTTCCTTCCCGGCTCCTGGCTAGTGACCTAGACTCTGTCCCTTCTGCTTGCAGGTATCCTTCCTTCTTGATTCCGTCCTTGGGATCCACCGGACACTCTTCACTGACTGCCTGTCAGCAACTTTCCTTGAGGCATCCATAGGAGTCAACGACGAAACCCGATGCAAGTTCACACCTATGCACCCGCAGCCCATGGGCTAGGTAACTTGAGTACTTCGGTGCTCACAAGAGTATTGACTATCCAAGGGTCTAGTTTCCGAGTCTCGACTTCCTAGCTATACCAGAAGTGTCCTAAAACTGTTAATTTCTAATAACTTCCATTTCTATCGACTTTTACGCATTACGCGTGAGTGTTTCCACTCTGCACCTGAATCCCGTGGGCCTCCCACTTCCTAACCTTTGGTAGTATCGTGTAGCCCCAGCGATTGCCTAGGCCTATCCTGTGTTCGTGACAGTGGTTCTTATCCCCCTTACTTAGTATATGGTTTGCGTGGCCCCTAGGGCCTAACTGTATTACTTACCTGTGTGACTTAATGTATGATTAAATAAGACTATGTTGTACTTACCACGAATCTCATAAAGAGTGCTGAGGGTTTGACTAGAATAAATACATTCTATTTTTATATATATCTGTTGTGGTGTCCTTTCATTTGGTATTCAAGGGATTACATATGGTATAACAGCTGGCTTCACATGCCATACAGAGTTTAGCCTAAGACTGCTCTTGTCCATGCTACCACTAGGATAGCTGGTCTGTAAGGTTGACTTTACAACCAATCACCATAAGGGTTGTTTGGACTGATACAAGGTGTACACTAGAATTAGTGACATCATATATGAGGCCAACTTCTCACATTGGTGGCAGCGGTGGGATCTGAGCTTGCTGTTGTAATACCATTGTAATCTTGAGATACTAAATTGAAAGATCACATAAGATATTGTTAGGTACATATAACAGATTATAAATACTTAAGTCCTACTGGACTTAGTTGTTGTAGGTTGAAGGGCCTAGCACACCCTGACTACAACTACTAGAGAGGTTTAGTAGATACAACTAGTGTAGGTAGGTGCGCATACCACACCCTCACTAGATCATGTCTCTGAGAGGAGATCAAGTTGATTGTCTCCCAGGAGGGATGGATCCTAGAAAGATCCCCTCTAGATATGATACCCTAACTTTTCAGGAGATGAGACAATTGTGTACCTCCAGAAAGTTAAAACAGGGTTCAACCCCTACCCTCATTCAGCTAGTAGAGATCATAGAGGAGTATGATGGTTGTAGGGCCTCCCAGGCTAGTACCCTAGGTACAGGTGAGGGTCTACCCACTACAGATGAGTCAGATAGGACTTCAGAAGATGAGGCAGACAGCCAGGTCAAAGTTGGGAGACTTAGCCAGGCTAACTTAAGCCTACATGGAAGTCTGACTGGGGTCCCCCCATTCAGACCCTCAAGTGGGCTTAACCAGAGAAGCAGGAGAGACAGATCCCCTTCAAGGGAATCCATCCACTCCCATGTCTCTAACAGCTCCCATGTCTCTTCTCACAGGGGAATGACTTCCCCACAGAGAAAAGAGCATGAGGCCAGAATGAGGGAAGCTAATCTGAGGATTGAGAGGGAAGAACTTGCCCTTGCCAAGGAGAAGCTTGCTCTGGCCAGAGAGCAGAAGTTAAGTGGGTTAGAGCCCACTGGTGGCAGCAATATCCCTAAGGATAGAGACAGGACCTATGATAATAGAAACCTGAGCAAGATTGTCCCTCCCTACAAGTGTGGGGATGACATCCACAAATGGATAACTGCTTTGGAGAGGGCTTGCAAAGGACAGCAGGTACCCCAAAGTCAGTGGGCAGCTATCTTGTGGCTCTCCTTCTCTGAGAAAGGTAGAGACAAGCTCCTCACAGTTAGTGATGAGGATGCTGACAATTACACTGTCCTGAAGAGTGCTCTGATTGATGGGTTTGGCCTAACCACTGAACAATACAGGTTGTTGTTCAGGGATACCCAGAAGACACAGACTCAGGACTGGACTGACTTTGTAGATTGTGCCACTAAGGCTCTGGAAGGCTGATTATTGGGTAGTAAGGTTTAGGACTATACAGGATTGTATAATTTGATCATGAGAGAACAAATCCTTAATAACTGTCAAAACCAGCTGTTGCATCAACACTTGATTGACTCTGACCTACCTTCTCCCCAGGAATTGGGAAAGAAGGGAGATAGGTGGGTCAGGACTAGAGTTAAGCAGAAAAACCAGAATCAGGGCGGTGATCAGAAAAAGGCAGACCAGAAGGGTAATGATCAGAAACAAAAAGACCAGAAGTCTTCACCAGACCCCCAAAAGGCTCAGGGGGAGGGTGGTTCCAAAAAGGATAAGAAGAAAGATGGCCAAAAGAAACCCTGGTGCAACTATTGTAAGTCAAACTCACATTGGTTTAGTGAGTGCACCAAAAAGGATAAGCCCCCAGCCACCATTGCCCCTAAGGCAACTGTACCCCCTAGTCCAGCTGTAAGTGGTGGTTCCCAGCAAAAGGGTGTAGTAGGGTTAACCCTGGGAACTGAGGAGGATTCTGGCCTAGTCAGGATACCTACTCAGGCTGTTCTGATCTGTGATGGGGACATAGCTTTGTCCTCTACTGTAGGTCCCAGTAACCTGGGCAAGTACAGACAGACTCCTTTTATCAACCATAGAATGGCTCAGGCCTACAGGGACACTGGGGCTAGTGTCACAATGGTGACACCTGCCTTTGTGGACCCTGGACAGATCATGCTAGGTGAGAATTACCTAGTGACCAACGCTAGCAATGCCACTACTTCCCATAGTGTGGCAATTGTTAACTTCTCCTGGGGAGGTGTAACTGGCCTCAAGAAAGTTGTGGTAAGTTCAGACCTTCCTGTAGAGTGTTTGTTGGGAAATTACCTTGAAACTTCAGTTTGGTCTGAAGTGGAGTATAGGACCCATGCAGAAATGCTTGGGATAGATGCACATGTCCTTGCTGTGACCAGGTCACAGGCCAAAAAGTGTAACACTGAACAAGTGCTGGATCCTGGGGCAATGGACCAGACACAACCCAAGAGAAAGAGCAGTAGGGTCAAGGCTGTGCCTTCCCCCCTGCCTCAGGTGGTGGATCAGCCCTCACAGGAGGATGATTCTGAGAGCCCTGAAGGAACTGTCCTTGAAGAACTTGAACCTGATCAGGTTGAGTTACTTGGGACAGGGGGACCTTCAAGGGCAGATCTGAGGCAGGCACAATTAGACTGTCCTTCTCTTGAACCCCTCAGACAGCAGGCTGCTGCTGAGGCTGCAGGGAATGCTCAAGGTACCCATAGAGTGTATTGGGATGAAGGGCTACTGTACTCAGAGGCTAGAGACCCCAAGCCTGGTGCGCCCAGGAGGTTGGTCATACCATTGAGTTTCAGAGGCTTCCTTCTTACCTTGGCCCATGATATTCCCCTTGCAGGACACTTAGGCCAGAACAAGACTTGGGACAGACTTGTCCCTCACTTTCACTGGCCTCATATGTCAGAAGATACCAAGGAGTTTTGTCGCTCCTGTGTCACCTGTCAAGCCAGTGGCAAATCAGGTGGCACCACAAAGGCCCCCCTCATACCACTACCTGTGGTGGGGGTTCCCTTTGAGAGAGTGGGGATAGACATTGTAGGACCAATGGACCCCCAAACAGCATCTGGGCACAGATTCATACTGGTGATAGTGGACCATGCCACCAGGTATCCAGAAGCTATACCCCTAAGGACCACAACAGCTCCTGTTGTGGCAAGGGCCCTACTTGGAGTATTCTCCAGAGTGGGCTTTCCAAAGGAGGTTATTTCTGACAGAGGTGCCAACTTCATGTCAGGATATTTGACTGCAATGTGGAAGGAGTGTGGTGTTAACTACAAGTTCACCACACCCTATCACCCACAGTGCAATGGGCTTGTGGAGAGATTCAACAAGACCCTAAAAAGGATGATAAAAGGTTTACCAGACAAGCTTAGGCGAAGATGGGACATCCTTTTACCCTGCCTTCTGTTTGCTTACAGAGAGGTCCCACAAAAGGGGGTTGGTTACAGCCCTTTTGAGCTTTTGTTTGGGCATCCTGTAAGGGGACCCCTGTGTTTAGTAAGGGAAGGATGGGAGAGACCTCTCAGACAACCCAAACTGGACATAGTGGATTATGTACCTGGCCTCCGCTCCAGGATGGCAGAGTATATGAAGAAGGCTTCTAAAAACCTTGAGGCAAGCCAAGAACTTCAAAAAGCTTGGCATGACCAAAAGGCTGTGCTGACTGTTTACCAGCCAGGGCAGAAAGTGTGGATGTTGGAGCCAGTGGCCCCAGCAGCACTCCAAGACAAATGGTCTGGACCCCACACTATTGTTGAGAAAAAGGGAGAAGTCACCTACTTTGTGGACCTTGGGACTCCCAGAAGCCCCCACAGGGTGCTTCATGTCAACAGATTGAAGGCATATGTTGACAGGGCAGACATGGGCTTACTCATGGCTACAGATGAGGGGCAGGAGGAAGAGAGTGACCCTCTCCCAGACCTGTTGACTCAGAACCCTGATGATGGCTCAGTTGATGGTGTGGTCTTTTCTGACAGCCTCACTGATCATCAGCAACAGGACTGCAGACAAGTTCTGCAATCCTACAGACATATGTTCTCTCTGACCCCAAGTCAGACAAACTGGTGCACCCATGAGGTGGACACTGGTGACAGTCTGCCTGTGAAGAGTAAAATCTACAGGCAACCTGACCATGTCAGGGACTGCATAAAAGTTGAGGTACAAAAGATGTTGGAGCTGGGAGTCATTGAACCTTCAGAGAGCCCTTGGGCTAGTCCTGTAGTTCTAGTGCCAAAACCTCACACCCAAGATGGTAAGAGAGAGATGAGGTTTTGCGTGGACTACAGAGGTCTCAATGCTGTCACTAGGACAGATGCCCACCCAATACCTAGGGCAGATGAGCTCATTGACAGATTGGCAGCTGCCACGTTTTTGAGCACATTTGACCTGACAGCAGGCTACTGGCAAATCAGACTAGCTGAGAATGCAAAGGCCAAAACTGCTTTCTCGACCCCAGGAGGACATTATCAATTTGTGGTAATGCCCTTTGGTTTGAAGAATGAACCTGCCACTTTCCAAAGGTTGGTGAATCAAGTCCTTACAGGCCTGGATGACTACTGTGCAGCTTATCTTGATGATATTGCTGTCTTTAGCTCCACCTGGGAGGATCACCTGGTCCACCTGAGGAATGTTTTAGAGGCCCTGCAAAAGGCAGGCCTCACTATCAAGGCCACTAAGTGCCAGATAGGGCAGAGCAAGGTTGTATACCTGGGCCACCTAGTTGGTGGGGGTCAGGTTCAACCACTGGAGAGCAAGATCCAGACCATAAAGGACTGGACTCCTCCAACTACCCAGACTCAGGTCAGAGCTTTCTTGGGCCTGACTGGGTACTACAGAAAGTTTGTTAAGAACTATGGGTCCATTGTGACACCACTTAATGACTTGACCTCTAAGAAGATGCCAAAGAAAGTTCAGTGGACAGTAAGCTGTCAAATAGCATTTGATGACCTGAAGCAGGCCATGTGCAGTGCACCTATTCTGAAAAGTCCAGACTACTCCAAAGACTTCATAGTCCAGACAGATGCTTCTGAGTTGGGTGTGGGAGCTGTTCTTTCACAACTGAATGTAGATGGTCAAGACCAGCCCATTGCTTTTATTAGTAGAAGGCTGACCCCTAGAGAGAAACGTTGGTCAGCTATTGAGAGGGAGGCCTTTGCTGTGGTTTGGGCCCTGAAGAAGCTGAGGCCATACCTGTTTGGCACTCATTTCAAGATTCAGACAGACCATAAGCCCCTCTTGTGGCTAAATCAGATGAAGGGTGAAAATCCCAAACTTGTTAGGTGGTCCATTTCCCTACAGGGGATGGACTTCACAGTGGAACATAGACCTGGGACTGACCATGCTAATGCAGATGGACTCTCCAGATATTTCCACTAAGAACATGAAGACTCAACTGGTCAAGGTTAGTTTAATGTCCCTAAGTTTGGGGGTGGGGGGGTTGTGTAGGAGAGTAGGGTCTGCTTTCTATGTTCACCCCCACTTTTTGCTTTTGCTTCACTGGTTTTCGACTTAGATGTGGCTGTGGGCCTGCCAATCAGACCCACAGCCCAGCTGTTCTCTCTCTAAATTTATACTATGTACTTTAGGTGCATAACCCAATTGGTTAGGATCACCTTATTGGCCCCTGTACAGTGTACCTTAGGTACCCAGGGCATAGGTGTACCCTAGGCCTACCAGGGGCTGCAGCATGTATTGTGCCACCCCTGGCCTGGCCTTCCATTATGACACAACTGGCTGATCACTCAGCTGGGGCAAGGTTGTGTAATCACTCCTTGCTTAGGTGTAGTATTCCTATACCTACCTTATATATAGACACATGTGTACCTATCAGCCACTCCTATGGCAGGCCTTAACAATCCTGGAGGCAGAGTGCTTGGTAACATGTGAGATGGTGCTCTAGCATGAGCTGAGCCTGTCTGCAGCTTTCGGAACCATGCCCTTATAGCTCTTCTATGATATAGCCTACCATATACTCTTAAAGTACCTTATAATCTTAAACGGTTATGGTAACAATGTTTTGGCTTTATCAAAACATGTCGTGTAAGGTGTCTAACACTTTGGAATAATACCCCCATACTATTTCTGGCAATGAGGATATTATTCCTTCCTTCTAGAGGGAGAAGACATGTTGAAACCTACTTACCCGCTTAAAGTTAACCAGAG
The DNA here is from genome assembly GCF_964204655.1 of Triturus cristatus. Lineage (NCBI taxonomy): Eukaryota > Metazoa > Chordata > Amphibia > Caudata > Salamandridae > Triturus > Triturus cristatus. The sequence continues at coordinate 424,594,102 of NC_140579.1, forward strand.
CCCCAGCATCACAAAATGGATGCTGCTGCCACAGACACAAGTCTGACCTCCTGCTGCTGGGAGTCCTTCCAGTGAGGGAGACTTGGACAATAGGTTTCCTGCCTTGGGAGGTGCGAGCACCACCCCAGACAGGATTTAGTGTATTGGGGCAGGGAGGGTTGAAAGAAACTAGACACTGCCTGGGGCACACAAGGTGTCCCATGCATAGTCCAGTTCAAACCGGCGCTGGGGCACTCCAGCCCCAGCTCTGGCGCGACACTGGACAAAGGAAAGGGGGTGTAACCACTCCCCTTCCTGGTCCCACCCATAGGAGGGACCTTGCAGGTAGCCCAGCCCACTAGCCCAGTATATCAGTAGGTAGCTGAGCCCTGCAGAAATTAGATTAACCTGAATCTGCAACTTGTACAGAAACTCTGGACCTTCGACATTCGACCTCAGGAAGAAGACTGAAGAAATCTCTCTTGTGGCCAAGGAGTGACCACCCTGGGCAACCAGGCACCATCCAGCGACCGATGCTTGCTTTGCGACTGATCCTACGAGGGACGACTGCAGAGACTGACCAGCGCCGAGACTTCCAGACACCTCTGACCCAGATCCACATCTACAGCGAAGCTTAGACCCGTGGAGGCGACGAGGGACGTGGGACCGGCGACTTGGGAAAAGTGGCTAGTACCTGACTAGCGCGACTTCCGAGACTCCCTCGAGGCTGTGCTTGGGGAATTGAGAAGCCCCCATCCCGAGCACCATCTGCAAAGAAGATCAGCTCCCCACACTTCACGTGTTCTGCGTGGGGCCCTTCTGCACCTGAGTTGCTCGATGTGTTGTCCGGTTGCTGGCCCGTTGGCTAGTGACCTCTGCGACAACGAACCTTTGTTTTCATCTTGCTGGTCCGGCTCCTTCAGACTGGCACCCGCTCCTCTGTGAAAGAGAAGCACCCCAGACCTTCCTGGTCTGCACCAGAAGCAAGTCCTCCATCCTGCGTGGGTTCCGCTTGCCAAGGCTTGTTGGGTCCTAACTCGACATTGCCGCCGCCGACAGCAAGAGCCTTCGTGGGACAGCTCACCTCCTGGTCCTGGTCGTCCTCGACGCCTCCTGGTACCCGTGGCTGCTGCGACAAGCTTCACCTCTTCACCTGCATCTTCACGACATCGCCTGGTTCCTCCCTGGTTCCTTCCCGGCTCCTGGCTGGTGACCTAGACTCTGTCCCTTCTGCTTGCAGGTATCCTTCCTTCTTGATTCCATCCTTGGGATCCACCGGACACTCTTCACTGACTGCCTGTCAGCAACTTTCCTTCAGGCATCCATAGGAGTCAATGACGAAACCCGACACAAGTTCACACCTATGCACCCGCAGCCCGTGGGCTAGGTAACTTGAGTACTTCGGTGGTCACAAGGGTATTGACTATCCAAGGGTCTAGTTTCCGAGTCTCGACTTCCTAGCTATACCAGAAGTGTCCTAAAACTGTTAATTTCTAATAACTTCCATTTCTATCGACTTTTACGCATAACGCGTGAGTGTTTCCACTCTGCACCTGAATCCCGTGGGCCTCCCACTTCCTAACCTTTGGTAGTATAGTGTAGCCCCAGCGATTCCCTAGGCCTATCCTATGTTCGTGACAGTGGTTCTTATACCACGTACTTAGTATATGGTTTGCGTGGCCCCTAGGGCCTAACTGTATTACTTACCTGTGTGACTTAATGTATGCTTAAATAAGACTATGTTGTACTTACCTCGAATCTCATAAAGAGTGCTGAGGGTTTGACTAGAATAAATACATTCTATTTTTATATATATCTGTTGTGGTGTCCTTTCATTTGGTATTCAAGGGATTACATATGGTATAACAGCTGGCTTCACATGCCATACAGAGTTTAGCCTAAGACTGCTCTTGTCCATGCTACCACTAGGATAGCTGGTCTATAAGGTTGACTTTACAAACCAATCACCATAAGGGTTGTTTGGACTGATACAAGGTGTACACTAGAATTAGTGGCATCATATATCAGGCCAACTTCTCACACCTTTTGCTTTGAGCTGCCTGTTGGCCTGCTATGCCTGTGTTCCACGGGTTGCTGTGTCTGGTCCTCCGACTGTGGTATTGAGCCGGCGGCTCAGCTCGGTAATGTCATACGGTTCGGAACTTAGGTTCACGGGTTCAGCTCGTTACTGCACTCTTTAGCTTGGCTTCTTGCCCTAAGAGGTGCTCCCCGTTGTTTGGGGTATGCTTACTCCATGTGGGGTACTTGTATGCTATTATATAGCTTTGCTTATTTCACCTGGACCTGGAGAGCCTGTGTCTCCATGCGTCGTATGGTGGTCCGATTGTCCGGTGTTCTTTGTTTTTTCCTGGGGCCATCTGCTTACGCCATGGTCATCCACCTCTTTGGGAGGTTTCATGGTCTCCTCTTCTACAATGGCTCCTGCCTGCCCTTACTGTGCTAGGTATGATCCGGTGTAGGCATGTACTTGCTCCTGGCTAGCTCTGTCTCTACATGATTATATGTTTATACTTTTTGTATACATGCCGGTTGCCTTGGTATTCCTCTTCATATGTCGCCACCTCTTTCGAGGCTGCACGGCCCGGACCAATATCTCCATGTGTGGGGGAGCTTTTCTATGTTGTTGCAAGTTGCCCATAGGTTCCTCCTTGCTTCTGTTACTGGGGTAATTTCCCAAATTTGACATATACTCCCTTTTTTGGTGTTAGACGCTGTACGTGTCTTTTCTGGAGTGTTCGTCTCGGATTCAGAGACTCTTCACACCATTTGTAAATTTGGTGTTTTTTTGGCCACTTCCTTCGGATATGCCATTTTCCACGTTTTCACGTACTATTGTTACAGCTGCGTCTGCAGGACAGCTCTATTGTTGGTTGTTTCTCACTTTGGCTTTATATTGCCCGGTCGGGCACTCTTATGCTTCTTGTGTAAGCCACAAGGTCTCTCTGGCTGTTTGCCTACTGCATATTTCTTCCTGCTTCGGCGGGTTTAGAATTGATGCTAATTGCCTCTACTTACCCTTTTTGGGGATTGTGTGTGCACTTGGCATGTTTCCTGTCCCGCTGGCTATTCCCAACGCATGGCTCAGGTTCTAGCTCTTGCCTTAGGCTCGTGACACCGGCTCCTTCGACTTCCTTCTTAGGTTAGTCTGTTAGGCTGGTTGCATCTCTTCAAGTTAATTTCAAGCTTGGGTCAGTGTACTCATCGTGTGCCATTAAGCGGAGAGTGGTCCTTCTTCCTCTATCTCTCTCTCTCTTTCTTTGCTCTGGTACAGGGCTCCTGCCGTTCTACCTGTCCTTTTTATACGGGTATGGTGTGGCGCCATTCTGGCGTTTTTGGGTTATCTTCTGTCCTGTTATTTCTGCTCTTTCGAGCTGCTGGGTTGCGGTCTCGCTGTTCCGCCACAGATTCCCCCTCCCCCCCCCCCTATCCATCACTCTGTTGCCAGATTGGATGCTTGGCGCTTTCTGTTCTCTCGCAGACCCACCCCCTTTTTTGGGGTATAGCTGTGGTATCTATTCTAAGTTAAGGAATCTGCGGCTAGATGTCTCTATCAGATTTACGAGTTACTTACCTTTGGTAACGATGTATCTGGTAGAGACATTGTCTAGCCACAGATTCCTTAACGCCCACGCAGCCTCCCTGTTCTGCCAGAACCTTGCCAAGTGGGGTTCTCCGCTGGCCCCCCTTTTACAGTTGGCATTGGTTTTTCTCTCATGGCTGCTCACATTGTTGCGTCCCTTTGAGATTTGCCATAATACAGCTGACTCCCTCTCAGGGGTTTCTGTTACCATAATACAGTTGACTCCCTCTCAAGGGTTTCTTATCTGTAAAATGATGCCTTTTCGATTGACCTTCACCAGGACATTCCTCCTAATGGCTCAGGGTACTGGTCACCTCTACAGTAGTCTTCTTTGGGGATCTGTTCACCTCTGTTTCAGACCTCCATTACTATAGGAGCAGTGCCAGACTTTTCATACCTGCGGTGGACTGTTGTTCTCTCTGTGCTCTGTTCTTGCTGGACGGCACAGTTCTACATGGTACTGGCAGTCTATTTTTGTCTGATGTTCTGCATGGTAATAACAGTCTAATTCTGTCTGTTGAGACATTCTTCCCTTGTTGCATTTGGGAAGGGTCTTCGCTTAGCTTGCGAGGTTCTTTCTCACAGCTTTTTCACCTATATGTAGGCAGTGTCTAATTCTGTCTTTTACGATGGTGTCTTGCACCATCCTCCTTATTTATTCACGGATTTTCATCCATCGCACACTGTTCCCATACTTTCACAGTTTTTTTATTGGTGGCTCCGCGTTGTGTCACGGAAAAGTTTCTCCAAAGAAAACTGACGTCAGCGCGCCGGTAGGGACTTATATGACCTCACTGACGTCACGTACGTGGACGACGTCAGGGTGGGGTAGTGTGGGGCTGCCCCTCCCGGCACGCAGAGGTGCTGCTGCAAAAGATTTTCCGTATCCAGTCTGACACCTGGGGATATTCTAATTTAAGGAATCTGCGTCTAGACAACGTCTCTACCAGATACATTGTTACCGAAGGTAAGTAACTCGTACGTTTTGGACACAATGCAGTTTCGGGTCTATCCTCCCGAACAGCGAGTCTGGGATATTCGGGCTATGATTCCGATCTTTCAGCCTCTATCCCGGGTTTCAGTCAGGCTGACCCTCAGGCTACTGGGCCTGATGGCCTCCTGCTGGTGGACCATGCCAGATGGCATATGCGGGCTCTGCAGTGGGATCTGAAGTTCCAGTGGGCACAAGGCCTGATAATTGCTACGCTAAACACACGCTCTCTGCACAAGCATCATCTAGAGGTATTTACACTTCTGGGTGAGGGCGAGATAGACATCCTTGCACTTTCAAAAACATGGCTGGGCACCTCATCAACACCGGACATCTTAGCAGCCCTACCCCCTAACTTTGATGCACTGTGGCACAACCGCCCTAAGGATAGCAGAGGGGGTGGGGTGGCCATCTTGTTTAAAAGGAGTTTTAAGGAGACATAGATTATAGCAGAAAACTGTGATTGTGCAGAACTATTAGGGATAAAAATATCACTTAAATCCTCATGCATCCTGTTGCTGCTAGTATATCGTCCACCTCAGAGCTCACCTGAATTTAATGATACTTTTTTTGAATTGCTGACAGACCTGGCCTCTAGATATAAGTCCCTTATAGTGGCAGGCGATTTCAATTACCACTGGGATAAGGTCCCCAGGGGGCCCACCGAGACACTAATCTCTCTGCTCTCCACTTAAAACAACTTGTAATGGGCCCCACCCATGTGAAGGGCCACACTCTTGACCTCGTTTGGTCTTCCCTGTCCCTTATGGAAATTCTTGAAGTCAGCCCTTGCATCTGGTCAGACCATTCTCTGATCAAGTGCTGGGTTCCGGGAGATCCCTTGTCAGCTGCCTCTATACAAATGCGGAGGAAAGTTCGCTCCTGGAAGAAGATTGAGGCCGACTCTTTAATTTCGACTCTGCTCTCTTCCTCCCCCCCCCCAAGACGATGCAGGCGAACCTGGACTCGTACACTACGACCCTGATGACCTGGATCTGGTCTGCTCTAGATAAGCTCGCTCCTGAGCGACTGGAGCTGACCCGGAAAAAAGGAATGGGAGCTCCATGGTTTGATGCCTCACTTAAGGAAAAGAAGCAAGCCCTCCGCAAGGCGGAGCGTAGGTGGAGACTCAATTACTGTCCAGCAGAGTCACTAACTTTTAAGTCACTTCTTGCCAGTTATAAGATGGATATCCTGGCGAGGAAATCCGCCTTCTATGAGAACAGAATTAGGGAGGCCACAAACAAACAAAGGGAGACCTTTGTGATTTTAAGGGAACTCACGCAGCTAAGCGACAAAAGTCTCGCCTTGTGATACCTTTCAAGGCTTCTTTCTTCAGAAGGTACAGGATATCCTGACGGATATTGCCATGCTTTCAGCTGGTTTGTCTCTGCCATCCTGCCCAGACAGTCAGCTGCAAGCTGGGACCTTGAATAGCTTCCCATATATTGATGGAAAGCGACTGGCGGAGCTTGTCGGCCATGAATGAATGAATTCGAATTTCTAAAGCGCGGGTAGCTGCCCTGAGGCGTCCAAGCGCTAAGCATATCTCTGAAGTTTGAGTAAGGAGGAGGGCAGATTCAGTACCATGGTTATGTGGTGAACAGGAGCGTTTTCAGCTGTTTGCGAAAAGAGAGAATGTCGGGGTTTGATCTGAGATGCTGGGGTAGGGCGTTCCACTTTTTAGCCACATTGAAGGAGAAAGAGCGGCCTCCGGATCTTGATTTCTTTGTTTGCGGTACAATGGCTAGATTTGCAGAAGTGGAGCGCAACTGTCTGGTGGGTATATAGGGTGTGATGAGAGGGAGGTTGATGGTCGGGCCTTGCGACCAGAAAGTCTGGTGTGCGATGCAGAGTGATTTGAAGTCTACTCTTTCCTTTACAGGGAGCCAGTGCAGTTTCCTCAGTCCGGACTTTACTGAGGATCTGCGAGGAATTTGTAAGAGTGTTCTGGCTGCGCAGTTCTGTATTAATTGTAGTTTGCGCAAGGTGAAGTCGGGAGCTCCGAGATATAATGCGTTTCCATAGTCCAGCCGCGATTGGATCAGGCCCAGGACTACGGTTTTTCTTGCTTCAAAGGGGAGTAGAGGCAAAATCTTCCTAATGACTCTCAGGATACCAAAACAGGTGGCAGAAAGTTTTGTAGCCTGTTGGTCAAAGGACAGGGACCTGTCGAGCCAGACACCAAGGCTCTTAATGGCGTCTTTGGGTGTTGGGGCCGGACCTAGGCTGGTGGGCCAGAGATTGTCTATGGTCGATGGTAGAATGTGACCCAGGAGCATGAGCTCTGTCTTGTCTCCATTAAGTTTGAGACAAGACTTGGTCATCCAGCATTTGACCGTATCCAGGCAGCCTGCAAGATCTACATTTGCCGACGTACCGCCCGCCTGTGCCAGGGAGACCACCAGCTGGGTATCGTCCGCGTAGGTAATGATCTTGATACCGAACGGACGGACGATCTCAGCCAGTGGCCTCATGTAGACGTTAAATAACGTCGGGCTCAATGAAGATCCCTGTGGGACCCCACATCCCAGAGGCTTGCTGGAGGAAGTGACATTGCCCTCAAACACCTGGAAGGATCTTTCACTCAGGTAGGACTTGAGCCACTCCAGAGCTCTGTCAGATATTCCGGTGTCCAGGAGACGCCGCAGAAGGATACCGTGGTTAACGGTATCAAATGCGGCGCTCAGATCGAGGAGGATGATTGCCACCGATCCTCCCCGATCTAAGATTCCCCTGGACTCCTCTGTGACTGCCAGCAGTGCCGTCTCGGTCCCATGCTTGGGGCGGAAGCCAGTCTGGGATGGGTCGAGAAGTTGGTGTTGTTCGAGAAAAGTTGTTATTATGCTATTTATATGTTTCTCCAGGATCTTGGCTGCCCAAGGCAGCAAGGAGATCGGGCGGTAATTGTTGAGGTTCTTGGTGTCAAGATTTGGTTTTTTAATCAGGGCCCTCACCATAGCCTGCTTCCATGCTGCTGGTACTATGCTGGTGGTAATCGAGGTGTTGAGTACTTCAAGCAGTGTGGGGAGGATGGTTTGAAACGCCGAGACTAGAACATATGGGGGTGCTGGGTCTCTAGGGGAACCCGACTTCACCTGGCGCATGAGGAAAGTGAGGTGATCTGCCTGCAACTGGGGGAATTCCGCCAACACCGGGGGGTGATTGGGTGGGTAATCTGCCTGCGACTGGGGGGATTCCGCCAACACCGGAGGGTGATTGGGTGAGTGGATTTGAGGGGGACAAGGGGCTGCTTTAATCAGAGCAGTCTGGTCTGTAGAAGGGAAGGATGAGTATATAAGGTTAATTTTCTGAGAGAAGAAATTAGCCAGGTCTTCACAGCGGAGCTCTGGGTTCTCCGTTATAGACGGGGGTGTGGGGAGGGTGATGAGGCTTTTTACTATTTTGTATATCTCTTTTGAGCTGGAGCTAGCCTCTGCAATCTGGTTGGAGTAGTATGAAGATTGCGCACTTTTTATGTCTTTTTTGTATGACCTGATGGCGTCTCTGTAGATAGTTTTATCTATTTCCGCGTAACCTAGTCGCCATTTACGTTCCAGTCTCTTGCAAAAACGCTTTTTCTCCCTTAGTTCGGTGGAGTACCAGGGAGCTGAAGTTCTGGATCTTTTAAAAACTGTTTTCTTCAGGGGGAGCGTGGCGTTTAGGGAACTCAGAATCCATTCATTGAATGTTTCATTGGCCTGTGAGGGAGTCTGACCGATTGAAGGAATGGATTTTTGTAATTCTTGGGTCCACTGGGCCAGCGGTATTTTAGACCAAATTCGAGTTTCTTGGACAGTGGGTGTAGGGGGTATAAGTTTCTCTGTTGTCCAGAGCAACGGGACTAAGGCATGGTCTGTCCAGGGAAGTGCTATGGGGGGACGAGCCTTCAAATGTGTGCAGTTGCTGAAAACTGGATCCAGCAAGTGGCCTTTCGTATGCGTAGGAGATGAGACCAGCTGGAGCAGCTGCAAAGCAGAGAGGTCCCTACTTAGTTTGTTGGCGATGGAATTATTGGGGTCGTCAAAGTGTATATTGAGATCACCCAATAACGTGTAGTTGGAGGGCGATAGGGCCAGATCGGCGACTAGTGGTGGCAAAGTTTCATAAAACTGTTTGGGAGTGCCTGGTGGACGGTATATAAGAGTCCCGGAAAAGCTCAAATTGGGAGAGAAATCCAAAGTAAAGGACATACTTTCACATTCCGGAAAGGGGTTGGGAGTGCAGCGACAGGTAAAACAATCTTTAAAAATGATGGCTAGTCCGCCCCCTCTGTCAAGTTCCCGGTCCAGTCTTACAATTTGATATTCCTGCCCCAGGATTTGGACCAACTCGGGGTCAGAGTGAGGGGTTAGCCAAGTCTCCGTTAGAAAGAGAGCGTCATGTTAAATCGGGCTCCAGCACAGATCCCTGTCCCCCGAAAATCTTCAAATTGGCCTTGCCAGGTATTCAGTCCCAGTTGCTGCACCTATTGAATGCCTCATTAGATGCGGGCTACCTTCCAGAACTGCTGAAGGAAGCCAGAGTTTCCCCACTCCTCAAGAAAGCGGGTGATGATGCTAAGGCACTGAAAAATTATAGGCCTATCTCCCAGTTGCCATTCCTGAGCAAGATCTTAGAAAAACACGTCCTGAACACCTTAGCCAGCTATCTGGAAGAACACCATCTACTCCATGCCAGGCAGGCTGGCTTCCGGCTACAGCACAGTACAGAACTGGTTATGGCTACGGTCATCGATGAGCTGAGAGTCAGAGCAGACAAGAAGCAGCCATGCGCTCTGATTCTTCTAGACCTGTCGGCAGCTTTTGATACGGTCAGCCATTCCATCTTGCTGGACCGTATCGCTAAGCTGGGGATAATAGGACAGGCGCTCAAGTGGTTAGAATCCTTCCTGTCCGGACGCACTCAGAGGGTCCAGATGGAGGATCAGCTGTCTGGGATTAGGGACATGACATGGGGTGTGCCTCAGGGGTCCGCACTATCCCCCTTACTTTTCAACATCTACTTACAACCACTGATGGAGGAGCTTACGCGTAGAAATTGTGAAATCTTCAACTACGCTGATGATACTCAGCTGCTGGTGCAGCTGAAAGAAACAAGGGAAGCCCAGGAATCAGTGAGGAATTTGCTCAGATTCACGGTCAATTGGATGACCAGCAACCTTTTGAAGGTGAATGCTGAGAAAACGGAGGTACTGGTGCTCACCAACCAGGCCAATCCCTGGGATGATCTGTATTGGCCCCCAAAACTAGGTAAAACTCCCATTCCTGGTACCGTAGTAAAGAGCCTTGGCCTAAAGATTGATGCGGATCTTACCATGGCCCCTCAAGTTTCGGCTGTGGTGGGCTCCTGCACGGCCGTGATGCGGCAATTATGCAAGCTGACCACTATTCTTTCAGCCTCCACCTTACAAACCATCGTCTCAGCGACTGTCATTTCGAGGCTTGATTATGGCAACGCCTTGTATCTCGGCTTGCCACAGAAGCTGCTAAGGAAGCTGCAGGTTGTGCAGAACGACGCAGCCAGTTGATTTTCTCCCTCCCGAGAAACTCACATGCAACCCCACTCCTCTGGAAGCTGCACTGGCTGCCTGTGAAGTTCAGGGTTCAGTTCAAATGTCTCTGTGTAGCCCACAAGGCTCTCTTTGGCAAAGCCCCAGAGTACATTAAGCAGCGCCTGAGGAAGTATGTTCCCGGCAGAACTTTACGCTCTGGCTATGCCTCCAATCTGTTTCAACCCAGATTTAATCTAAAAACTAAAGGAGGCTGTGCCCTCTCAGTGATTATTCCACAACTCTGGAATGAGCTTCCGGCCAGTCTGAAGGAAGATTCACAGCTACTCTCCTTCAGGAAAAAACTCAAGACACACTTATTTAGAAAGGCAACACTCCCAGCCTAATTGGAGGTGGCAGAGGGTATTGAGTTGACAGTATGTTGTGGTTTTTCTGTTGAGCGCTTAGAGACCGGTGGTGATAAGCGCTATATAAAAACTTTATAACATAACATAACATAACATCAGGGGAACCTGTCTGATTGTGTCCTGATCTCGGAGGACACTGCACACCAATTGCAGTGGTGGCTACCGGACTAGGATTGGGTCGTCGGCAGATCCCTCACCCTTCCCCAACCAGAGTTCACAGTGGTGACCGATGCATCACTTCTGGGATGGGGCGGCCACATGGGGGAGGCTGAGATCAGAGGCCTCTGGTCTCCGGCGGAGTGCGGGCTCCACATCAACCTTCTGGAGTTTCGGGCAATTCGTATTGCACTCAAAGCATTCTTTCCCTCTGTCTGGGGAAGAGTAGTGCAGGTGTTTACGGACAACACCACCGCCATGTGGTACTGCAACAAACAAGGCGGGGTGGGGTCGTCAACCTTGTGTCAGGAGGCCCTCCGCCTCTGGACATGGCTGGTACATCAGGGCATATCCCTGGTGGTTCAACACCTGGCAGGTTCCCTCAACGCCAGAGCGGACAAACTCAGCCGCAGGTGCATGATGGATCACGAATGGCGTCTTCACTCGGAGAAGGTGCAAGGTCTCTTTCAACAGTGGGGAGAGCCTTGGTTAGATCTATTCGCCACCGAAGAGAACACACAATGTCAGCAATTCTGCAGCACTCGCTAGGCGTCGCTTTTCGTCATAAGTGTAGTTGCAGTCTTCTATATGCCTTTCTGCCTATACCACTTCTGCCCAGAGTGCTAAAGAAGATCAAGCGCGACCGGGCCCAAGTCATTTTTGTGCCTCTGGATTGGGCACGAAGAGTCTGGTATCCCAAGCGGCTACACATGGCCATCGATCCTCCGATCAGACTGCCTCTCCGTAAAGATCTTCTGTCGCAGCAGCAGGGGACGCTTCTCCACCCGAACCTGTCCAGGCTCCACCTCCTTGCTTGGAGATTGAGCGGCGACAGTTGACGTCGTTTGACCTGCCTCCCGAAGTCTGTGATGTTATCTTGGCAGCCAGGCGTCCCTCCACTAAGACGGTATACGCCTGCAGATGGAACAAATTTTTGTCATGGTGCTCAGCAATGGCTGTGGATCCCCTTTCCGCCCCTCTTTATGAGGTTCTCTTGTTCCTCCTTTCTTTGGCCCAGCAGGGCTCTTCTCGGGGCACTCTAAAGGGCTACCTCTCACCCATTTCAGCCTTCCTTAGGCTTTCTGATCAGCCTTCTCTTTTCAAGTCCCCTGTTAGAAATCGCTTCCTTAGGGGCATTACTCAGCTTTTTCCTCCTCTTCCCTTCATAATGCCCCACTAGGACTTGAACTTGGTTCTTACATATCTAATGTGCACTCCCTTTGAGCCACTACATAAATGTCCTCTCATGCTTCTGACATTGAAAATTGCTTTTCTGGTGGCCCTCACCTCTGCTCGCAGGGGGAGTGAACTTCTAGAACCTTCTTCTAAGCCTCCTTTTCTGACTGTTAATCCGGACAAGGTTGTCCTTCAAAGTCGATCGTCCTTTCTTCCCAAAGTGGTTACTCCTTTCCATATTGGACAAACATCACTTTGCCTACCTTCTTTCCACCTCCGCATCCTTCCAAAGAAGAAGAGAGGCTCCACCGTCTGGAACCAAAACGTGCACTTTCCTTTTACTTGGACCGCACAACACAATTCCGGGTGAATGACCAGCTCTTTGTTGGCTACGTGGGCGCCAAAAATGTTCGGGCTGTGCACAAATGGACCTTTTCCAGATGGGTCGTTTTGTGCATCAAAGCTTGTTATTCCTAGGCAAAGAAGGAGCCTCCAGTGGGGTTGCGTGCCCATTCCACTAGGGCGACGGCAGCCACTACTGCCTTAGGACGTGGAGTCTCCCTTCATGACATCTGCCAGGCAGCCACGTGGGCTTCATTGCACACGTCCACCAAGCATTATTGCCAGGACAACCAAGTCCGGAGAGGCGACTTCTTTGGCCGTTCAGTTCTCCGGGACCTTCTGATGTGAACTTAGTTTGCAGACCCACCTCCTGGGTTGGTACTGCTGGGGTATCTATGCTAAGGTAAGGAATCCATAACTAATAGTCTCTTTCAGATGAACAAGTTGCTTACCTTCGGTAACGATATATCTGTAAGAGACATATATTAGTTATGGATTCCTTACCGCCCCGCCCATCCTCCCCGTTCTGCGAACCGACGTCTAGAGTAAGGGACTCTCTTTCAGGGCCCTAGTTTGGTGCACCAGTGGTCAGTGTCTTGCAAGGCTCTTCACTTCTGGCATGGGTTGTCATGTAAAGAACTGACAGCGCGCAGGGGTGGCATCTAAGTAGATACCGCAATGTAATTCCGGAGTCGACCGACGCCACCTATCGACGCGCAGGGGTACTGCTAAGGAAAAAATTCTCCTGATCCAGTCTGACGCCTGGGGGTAATTCTAAGGTAAGTAATCCATAACTAATATGTGTCTCTTACAGATATATTGTTACCTTAGGTAAGCAACTTGGTCTATAAAATGATAAACTGGGGAACTTGTGACAAATATACAGCTAAGCAACTCCCCATTTCCTACTGTGTTAGAAAGCATCAGAATACTATATGCTTCACTTTAAACGGAACTACCTCTAGGCACTTTGGGGCAACCAGGGTTATTAATTCCAAGCTTGTATAAAGGTGTGGAAGTGAAGGGACTTACTAACAAATTAAATTGAACTGTTTAAGCAAAGGCACTGAGAAAATGTAACATGAACGTGGAAAACACCTTTCAGTTCTAGACTCGCACTCACCCTTCCATGCGCTTTCTATGAGGTATATTCCGAAAACTGTGACATGTTCAAATATTAGCATTGATTTATATAATAGTTTCACATTTCCAGAGGTTTTTGTACGATGCACTCTCCTTGCTCACTTCACTGCCGGTGACCTCAGTCAGGATGGCGCCAAAGCAAGGTTCACAACTTTCTGCCCAATCGGAAGCTCAGATAGGAAAGCACTCCTTTTCCCTTTATCTTGGCTTCTGATGGGGCATAAGGGCACATGATAGACAGGCCCCACATCACCAATATCTGACTTGCTGCACTACCAGACACTAGTGCAGCATGTCAGATATGCATTGCACTGTGTGAGGATGGGATTTAAGAACCCACATCTGACACATGCGCATAACAACCCAGTGGAGCCCTCATCTGGTGCACGGTGATATTGCAGGTTTCACATGAAAAAAATGATCTCTAAGATCATTTGTTTTCATGTAAAAGCTGTACTAGATACGAAATGAGATACAGCGTCAGGCAGTGATGGTTAGGGTGTGGCCGCCCATGTGCCTTCTATGGAGAAGCCGCCACTGCCCGAAATACTCATATCTGATAGAGATATCTAGCCGCAGATTCCTTACCTTTGAATTTCCAGTCGTCAGGCTGGATTCAGGAAGATTTTCCATAGAAGTACCCATGCGCGCGGTAGGTGGCGTCGGTAGACTCTGCGTGACGTTGTAGGCTATGTGTTTGTCATCGTGAAATCTGTATTGTCAATATACCCGCCCCTCTGGCACGCTGATGTCAGTTGTTTTCTTTTTGCGCCAGCCAGCTCAAATCCGTTGAAGAGTGCTACCCCCTGTCATAATTTGACAGACTGTTTTCGACTTTTTGTCGACTTCGTTGGTGTGTAAGGCGTCATGTCAAGCAAGAAGACTTTGGGGTTCAAGCCATACCGTGCCTGTCACCATGCCATGTCTGTCACGGACCCCATTTAGTTTTTCTTTGGTGCCTGGAGTGTGACCACGACTCCAAGTCCAAGAGAAGGGGGCATTTTCCTAGCCCTATTGGCTAGAGTCCTCCAAAACAATATGGAGGATTCTCAAAGGAGGGGGTAACTTCAGATCAGGGCACCTTAGAGGTGGTCCTGGCTGAGAGGGGACACACCTCTCTTGCTTGCTAATTTTCCCGCCGACCTTGCTGCCAAAAATTAGGCTTGGTCGGGGGGCGGGCATCTCCACTAGCTGGAGAGGCACTGGTCAGCATAACAAAGGACGGCAAGCCTTTGAGGGTCACCGCCTTTCTATGCTGTTCCTGCTTGGGGGTAGGTGTGAAGCACCTCCACCTAGGGCAGGCTTTGCTTCTGACCTTGGCCTCTCTAGTGAAGAGGAGGACAGTGTCACAGAGGGAGAGACATCAGACGTAGAAGTTGTGATCATCGGCTTTGAAGGTCAGGTGACCAAGAAATCAAAGAAACTAGAAGCAGGAGAGTCATTGACCTCGAAAAAACAGCCTAAGTCACGTAAATCGGACTCCAGGGCGTCGAAGGGAGCCTCGGCATTGAAGAGCTCACCGACCACAGGCATGCCACGACAAAAAGAGCCCCTTGGATACCTCGAAGGAGACTCCGCAGGAGGACTTGACAAATCCAAGACATGGAAAGACTGTCAAGGAAAGGATACTTCGGCCTATAAAAGAGACAGGCCGTGAGCAGAACCACGAAGCTCGACGACTGCTACATCGTCGAAGGACTCTTCGACTTTGAAAGACACCAAGCCTCAACAGCGAAGAAAAAGCAGCAGAGATTGACCGAAAGAGAAGGCATCTTGAGGCCCAAATGGTCACCCTCATCCAGAAAAAGAGGGATTTCAATAAAAGACTAAAGCATTTCCGCATATCCTAGATGACTTTCCAAAACAGCACAGGGTGAAAGAGGTCGAGTAATTTGAACCTCCTCTTACTCCAGAGCCAGAAGAAGGGGTGGACACAGGGCCGGCTTTAGGGCGGTGCGACCGGTGCCACCGCACCGGGTGCTGACTCTTCAAGGGGGTGCCGTCCTTGGAAGTATTTTATAGCTTTAAAAGCACCTGCTGCTGCATTGCTAACCTCCGGCAATTCTCATACAGCAATAAAAATGTCAAGATAACTACGGTGATTCATGTTCTTCCTGGAGAGAGAAGGAGTTTTGTCTAGTGGAAGTTTTAACTCATTTTATGGTAGCACAAAGGGTTTATATACCTGCTGCCAAGAATGTGTATCATGCAGATCAGAAAGTGCATATATTTTAAAGCAGTCAGTGCTTTTGACAGAGAGATCCTTTTGTTACTGGCAGTGTAGATGTTAAAATCCTAACATGGAACAGTGAGCTAATAACTATCAAAGAGCTGCATGCAAACTGCAAGATGTAGATTAGGACATTATAATTTTCCCTCTGTCTTTCATTATTCTAATCTTTCAAAAAGGGTTAATTTTGGTAAGAATAAAAAATCTCTATTATTAAATGTAACCACAAACCATGAGGTTATGTTTTCAATTATGAGTCTGTGCTTCTCCAGTTCAAGCATTCTAACTAAAATGTCTACCAGTATGGATGACATGTGACTCCTACACCTTGTAGTCTTTTAGCTTATGTAACATTTCCTATACACTGATTTACACACCTATGATTGATTGTCTCTGTGTAGTGTGTGTGTGATGTAAAGTGCTCTGACACCCTACACTGGTATAGGAGGTGCCATACAACTAATTAAATACATGTGCGAGAGAGTGATTATGGAGACTTGAGGGGGCACTGTGAAAGGGTGGTAGTGAGGGAGTCTGTGGGGGCGCCAACAAACATTGTCGCACAGGGCACCACCTGTGCTAAAGCCGGCCCTGGATGGACAGTTATCCTCCAAGCCATTGCCCACTCCCAAAAATATAGGCATGTATAAACAGGTTATTAAACATGCAGCAGAAATGTATGGGATACAACTTGAGGAAGAAAAACCTCAATCATGTTTTCTTCTGAAACCTTTAATGCAGACGCAAGCCAGGAACCAGTTTTTACCCATGCTCCCTAGTGTCCTCTAACAGAGAAGAGAAGCCTTTTAAGAACCTGCCACTTGTCAAGCTGTGACTCAGGCCAGGAAAAAAAGTAAAAACATTCATCAAAAGATCCAGCTTATATAAAAGGTACAATTCCTGCAGATTCCATCATTGTGTCAACTGCAGGAAAAAGGGCCATTAACTGTATTTCCGCCACAGAAAAAGAAAGTAAAAGGATGGAGCACACAGGGAGGAAAGTACAGTGTAACGCAGCCAACGAATGGTGCATCGCAAATTCTAATGCCCGGCTAAGTCATCATGCACATCAGCTCTGGGAAGATATTTGGGAGCTGATGAAGCACCTCCCAAAAATACCAAAAAAGGGCATCAGACTTAGTGTATAATGGCAAAAAACATCACCAACATATGTTTGAAGTCCACTTTGGATGCAGCAGATACATCTAGCCATCAAATGATGATAGGAGTAACATTCAGAAGGCACTCATTGTTAAGAATCTCAGGATTCAAGTCAGAGGTACAGGCCAGCTTCCTCAACACACCATTCAACGGGGAACAATTGTATGACAGACAAAACTGTGAAATCGATGAGTGTAGTGCAGTTTTGTGGAAGAGTGTGCAGGAGAACAGCACCATCACACAGTCCCACCGGGAGAGGGAGTTTCCAGATTGGATCTTCACAGCAAAGTTTTCAGAGAACCAGCTGAACAGCTTCAGCCCAACAAGGTTGGCAATATCAACAACAAAGCCAACTGCCTTTTCATGGAAGATGGAAAAGAAGGGGTCCTCCCCACAAGGAAGGATCTACTCCCACACACTCTGCAAATAAAACAAACCTCTCATAGACAACATCATAGAAAGGCACCAACAAAGAACAATTCCTACACGCAAACACCTGTAGGAGACAGAATAAAACATGTCCCTCAGGAGTGTAAGAAAATAACAGCAGACAAATAGATACTAAACTTCATCCAATAGGGATATTGCATAGACTTTCTAAAATTCCCTTCAGCAAAAGGGCCAAAGAAAAGATTCACTCCAAGGAAGAAACCACACTTCTCACAGAGGTGGAAGAATTGCTGAGTGAAAAAAGCAATAGAGGGTTCTAAAATAAGAGGTCAACAAAGGAAACCACTCAACTTGTTTCCTAATTCAAAAAAAAAGTTGGCTCTATGCAATAAAATCAGGCTCATAAACAAGTTTGTAAAGACTCAAAAATTCAAGATGACAACATTGCAAGAGGTAATCCCTCAATTTCAAATAGGAGAATACATGGAAACTATAGACTTATTGGATGCCTACTTGAACAGCCCAATAAATGTGCAACACAAAAGGTTCCTACGCTTTGTGGTAAAGAAGATTCACTACCAGTTCTCAGATGGCTGAATAATGCACAGCATGTGAATACAAAAGATTCTTCAAGCTGCAAAGCTACACCTACAGGTAAGAAACTATTAGTTTTCTTCCACCAGCCTGTCATTGTAGTCCGTGAACTCCGCGTGCCTTTTGGGCCAGTATTCCCATGTTCTGTGAGATATGTTTGCGCATGTGCTGCCAACTGTCCTGAAGGAGGGCCAGGCCGTACTATCCCAGGCTGTTGCTGATGGTAGAGATGCAGCAAAGTTCACGATAACAATTTGGACTAGTCGCGACCGATTTGCTAGGCAGAGCTGTTTTATCGACAGTGGCTGTGCGATTCAGTGCTGGAGCTCTTTAAGGACAGCAGGGCTACGGCCAGGTATGGCTCCTCGCCACCCCCAATCCGCCTTTCGCTCCTTTTGCAGCTACGAAATGAGATTCCAGCTGCGTACATTTCCAACCAGCCACCACGCTATACATGCTTCCCATCCTCTGTGTGGCGGAGGACATGGTACCCACAGGCCCAGTAGTTTGGGTAGCCAGCTGTCGGGTCAGTCCACCACCCCATATCCCCTTGGCTGCCGCAGTCTCCAGACCTTTCTAATCTGCCTTCTTAACATCACGGGCACCCAGTGGGCAGCAGGATTCACCATCGCCTGTTCCACTGACGGTCTATAACATCAGACAGGTGGGTTTTGCAGATCGTCAGAAGGGGCTGTTCCCTCCCCTTTGTGACTACCCCCCATGCCACCAACTTGCAACAGGCTGACGGAGGATCACTTACCTCTTCTCTGCCAGAAAGTGACTGCTCTCCTGGCCAAGGGAGCCATAGAGAGGTTGTCCATGCCGGAAGTAGGTCTTGGTTGTTATTCCAGCTACTTTCTGATGCCCTTAAAGGATGGAGGCCTTTGTCCTATCCTAGACCTGCCCCCTCTCAACATCTTCCTCCGGAAGGAGAAGTTCAAAATGCTCACACTAGTTCAGGTCTTATCTGCCCTCGAGCCGGGAGACTGGATGGTAGCGTTGGACTTGCTGGACGCATGCTTTCATATCCCCGTCCTGCGTGCCTGCCCACAGGCATTACCTGCGGTTCATGGTGGGCCACAAGCTCTTTCAGTTAGTCATGCTCCCCTTTGGCCCTACTAGCATCCCTTGGGTGTTCACCAAGGTGATGGCGGTGGTTGCAGCTCATCTGCAGGGATCTGGTGCTCCAGTCTTCCTCCGATCTCGAGGAATGGCTGTTGAAGGTGGGCTTGCCCCAGGCTATCGTCTACCACCTCCAGACTACGGCGAACCTCCTTTACTCACTGGGGTTCACTATCAACATGCCAAAGTCGCACCTGACTCCCTCTCAGTCGCTCCATTTCATCGGAGCCGCTCTGGACACTGTGCAGTTTTGCACTTTTCCTCCCGAACGGCGAGTTCAGGATATTCAGGCTATGTTGTTGATGTTTATGTCTCTATCCTGGATTTCGGTAAGACTGACTGAGGCTACTGGACCTCAGGGTCTCCTGCATCCAGCTGGTGACACATGCCCGCTGGCATATGTGGGCTCTGCATTCGGACTTGAAGTTCCAGTTGGCGCAGCATCAGAGAAATCTCTCCGACATGGTCCAGATCTCTGAGGGAACCGCAAAAGACCTGCAATGGTGGCTTATGAACCGCGATTGGGTCAGCTGGAGACCCCTCTGCCTTCACCAAGCACATCTGACAGTAATGACAGATGCGTCACTCCTGGGATGCAGCAGACATCTGGTAGAGGAGGAGATCGGAGGACTCCGAGCAATCCAATCGGGATTGAAAGCCTTTCTACCCTCCATCAAGGAAAGGCTAGTGTCCCTTTGTCAAGAAGCCCTGTGTCTCTGGACATGGCTGGAACATCAAGGCATTTCCCTGGTGATTCAGCCTCTGGCGAGCTCTCTGAATGCCAGAGCGTACGAACTCGGCCAAAGTGGCCTAGCGGTTTACGAATGGCGTTTCCATCCAAAGGTGGCGCAATGTCTCTTTCAGCAGTGGAGAGAGCCTTGGTAAGATCTGTTCGCTACCACAGAGAATGTGCAATGTCAGCAGTTCTGCATGCTGGAGTTTCCAAGGTGGCTCTCGTTCGGAGACGCTTTTTGTATTGAAAGGAGCTCAGGCCTCCTATACGCCTTTCCACCCCTACCACTCCTTCACAGAGTTCTCTAGAAAATCAGGAACGACCGGGCCCAAGTCATCCCAGTGGCTCTGGGCTGGGCACTGAGTTTGGGTCCCAGTCTGTTGAGCATGGTCATTGATCCTCCTATCAGGCTGCCCCTTCAGGCGGATCTTCTGTCGCAGCAGAAGGAGAGGGTCCTCCACCCGAATTTGTTAACTCATCTCTGCCTTGTGTGGACATTGAGCAGTGGCAGCTGACAGCTTTCGCCCTTCCTCCCGAATCTGTAACGTTATCTTGGCAGCTAGGCATCCCTCCTACTAGACATTATACACCTGCCTTTGGGGCAAATTGTGCCATGCTGTACAGAAAGACACATCGATAACCTTTCTGTTCACCTTTCTCTAGTTCTCCTTTTCATCCTTTCTCTTGCCCAGCAGGTTTGTGCTCTTGGTAATCTAGAGGGCACTCTCTCTGCTGTCTCTATCTCTGCTTTTTTGCGGTTGCCTGACCAGCCACCCCTCTTCAAATCCCCTATTGTAAATAAGTTCTTGAAAGGTTTACAACATTTGTTTCCTCCTTCCCCTTTCATAATGCCCCAGTGGGACCTCAATCTTGTCACAATTCTCCACTCACACTCCTTACCATCAAAACCGCCTTTCTCGTGGCAATAACATAAGCCCAAAGGGTTAGTGAGCTTCAGGCTTTATCACCCAAGCCTCCCACCCCCAATGTTCAGCCAGACAAACTGATGCTTCATACAAGAGCTTCCTTTCCTCCGAAAGGGGCCACTCCCTTTCACGTATGCCACTCATCACTCTGCCTACTTTTTACGCTCCGCCACATCCCTCTAGGGAAGAGGAGGCACTTTAACGTACGGACCCAAAAAGAGCAATTTCCTTTCTACCTTGACCGCACATGTGAGATCCAGGTCGACAACCAACTCTTCGTGAGGTATGTCGAAGCACTGAAAAGGCAGATAGTGCAAAAGCAGAATTTATGATGTTTTTCTGTGGGAGAAGGACAGATTGGAGGATGGCAGTCATTAACCTACATAGATTTTTAGGTCTAGTTTCACACTACGACTGTCACCTCGTCTTTTAACTTACATCAGTTTTCTTCTACTGTTCTTTGCTTCTACACAAATACTTATCCATTCTCATGCTCTCTACTTGTAATACTTAACATTACCATACAACATTCTTTTAAAGCCAGACCTATTGGCTTTGCCAATGCTTATTTGTTTTGCTGTCCTCCTTTATGATGCCAGGCTTGCCACATTCAGAGCGATCCCTAGTCATGGCTTGTACACCTTTACCTTCATTCCATTTTGAGCCTGATCCAAAGTACCCATACATCTGGGCTTCTTGCCCTGCTGGGAGTCCCTGGAACTGCCAGTGTCAATTTTTTCACACTACTGGCTATGTTGTGGGAAATCTTTATCTTTCCTTGTCTTTAAGAATACTTGCTAGCTGTTTCTCTTTTGCTTTTAATGAACAGGTTACCTTTGGTAACGCTTTATCTAGTAGAGACACTTTCTGGCATCAGAGTGGATCTGGAAAATCTTGAGCAGTATGTCTGCGTGCCAATCGGCTCTGCGTCGGTGTAGTCTGCTACGAATGTAACATGCGCTGTGCATTTCTACCCACACGCTCTCATCAGTAGGAAACAGGGCAGCTAGCATGCCAGTGAAAGAATGAGGTATCCTCCTGAACAGAACTGATGGGCAGGGCTGAGACACAGATCTATTTCAGAGAGTCTCCATCCCACCGATGCCTGTTGATATGTGCGCTGTATCAAAACCTGCTACGCCTTGACTAAGAAGCAACCCCCTGAGGGTTCGCGTGCTCACTCCACCAGAGCAAAAGCTGCGACCTTGCGTTAGCATGCGGAGTCCCTTTCCTAGGCATCTGCCAGGCAGTTACGTGTGCCTCTTTCCTCACGTTTACCAAACACTATTGCCTGGACAGTCAGGTATGCCGAGATAGGCATTTTACCTGCTTGGTCCTACAGGACTTCCTCATATGTAATTTGTCTGCAGACCCTCCTTCAGGGATTGTTTTGCTTGCATATCTATTCTAAGGTAAGGAATCTGCAGCTAGAAGTCTATATCAGATGAACAAGTTACTTACTTTAGGTAACGCCTTATATGGTAGAGACTATCTAGCCGCAGATTCCTTACCAACAAATCCGGATTTCTAGGGACAGGGCTATTACCCTTTCGGGGCCCTAGTGTTCCACACCAGTGGTCAGTGTTCTCCGTGGCTCCAAACTCCTGGTGTGAAAAGCTGAGAAAAATAACTGATGTCAGCGCGCTGGGGTTGCACTTTTGTAGGCACCCCACAAATCACTTCCTGTGCGAACAATGCTGACGCCTGGGGTTAATTCTGAGGTAAGACATCTGCGGCTCGATAGCTCTACCAGATAAGGCGTTAACTAAGATAAGTAACTTGTTCATTTAGAACACCAGTGCAAAGCTTGCATCTCAAAATTCTAATTGTATTCATAGTCATAGCCTTCTTTCTTCTCAGGTAGTTCACGCAGCTTGAAAGGCCTCCTCCAGGCAAGAAAAGCCTTGATGTGTCAGGGAAGAGATGGCTAATGGGCACTACAACCTTGAGGCTCATTGGCAACTCTTCAGCCTGAATGACAGAAGATCTCCTTTAACACCTGTCAGAAAAGTACTGGTAGAAGGGCAGATAAATTGTTTCTGAAAGGAAAATCCTTTTCAGCATGGGTACACACTGCTTTTTGGATGCAAAAGTACAGCACTAGCATCATTTTACATCACCTCTCCTGGTGGTTACATATTTCTTGGTTTTGTCCAGAAGTACACAAATACCGGCTATATCTACTGTTTGATGTTATCCATTTGTACAGCTGGCATGTTGATGATGCCCTTGTTAAGGTTAAAAATGACACCACTACAGCCTTGTCAATGGACACTGTCAGCAAACAGGGCTTCCTAAATGACATACCTTTCAAGGCGCACAGTCTGTTTATCAACAACAAGTCCCTTAAGAGAAGCTGTTTTGAGGGAACCATATAGGCTGTGGCAGAGGCTCCCAATCACAGGAAGTTTCTGCTGCATCCAAGTAGTCACTCTGTGCCTATTCCCTCAAATCCATCTGTTAAATTCAGAAACGGGGAGGGACACAATCCCGACTTCTGTCTCGAATTGCACAAGAGATTGGGAAAAAGGCTCTCCTGGCTGAACATCCTCAAGGGACTAGCTGTGACTTTATGGACCTGTTCATCTGAAAGAAACACGTTAGTTAGATTCCTCACCTTAGAATATCCCCAGGCGCCAGGCTGGATCCGGAAAGATTTTCGTCAGCAATACCCTTGCGCGTCGCTAGGTGTCATCTGCGGCTCCGCGTCCGTCGTCGGCGTCGTGATCGCCGGGATGACGTTGTCGGAGTACTTAGACGCCGCCCTAGCGCGCTGACGTCAGTTCTTATTTTTTCCGCGCCAGTAAGCGCCAATCCGGGAAGAGGCATACCCTTTAGTCATTTTTTGACTAAACGTTTTGAACTCTTTTGGTTCGTTCTCAACTCGACTCTGGTGCCGGTAGGGATGACTGGCTTTAAAGCTTGCGACTTCTGTCACCGACTGATGTCGGTAACGGACCACCACCGCCGGTGCCTTTACTGCCTGGGGCCTGACCACGATGCCGAGTCGTGCCCGACTGCCGGGCCTTCACTTCGAAGGCCAGGCGGGAGCGGTCCCGCAAGGTACTCGAGCTCCGGCAGTCTGCTCCGCGCCGTTCACGGTCCCGGTCGAGGAGGAGGTCGAGGGACTGGTCGCGGAGCCGCAGCCATCACCACCACTCGTCTGGGTCCAAGTCTTCGGGTAAGTCGAAGCATAGTAAGAAGTCCAAGAGGCGACATCGCTCTTCGTGCTCCCCTCGCCGGTCGCGCGACTCGGCTGAGGGTTCGGGTGGTACCACCCGCGCGGCTCCGTCGGAGCCGCGGTAGTCGCATCCGTCCCCATACCCGCCGGTCCCTGGAACCGACGCGTCTCCAGCAGAGGTCAGTGTCTTCCTCTCGGCCATGAGGACCCTGGCTCCGCCGTCGACGCCTGCCAGCGCGCCTTCAGGCCCCGCAGGCTCGACCGGGAGGCCTAGCGAGCCGGCGGCTCCAGCCCCGGCGCCGACTCCGGTCCCGACGCCGCAGGTCCCCGCGGGATCCAGGCCTGGATCCCAGTCGGCGCCGACTCCGGTACCACCCCCGGCGCCGCCTTCGGACGGCGCTGTTTCCCAGTTTAGTCCCGATCCGGGCCCGGTGTCGGAGCGGCGCCATCTGGCGCCGCACCTGACACCGATGGGTGGCAATTTCATCTTCCGCCCGGCTCCGATCATTCCTCCTGTCTACAAGGGATCGGAATACGGTGACGACTGGGAGGTGTCTGAGGACCCTCTGACCCGGCAGGGTCAGTTATCTCAGGACTGGGCAGACGAGCTGGGGGATACCAGTGGTCTGGATACCTCCGCTGACATTGGCTTCATCTCTCCTCCGACCGTGGCTTCGGTGGAAGGTGCTGCATTCTCCGTGGTGCTGCGCAAGGCGGCCGAAGCCCTTGGGCTGGAGCTACCTGCTGTGGCCGTGAGGACTAACCTCCTCACTGAAGTGCTCCAACCGTCAGCAAGCTCCTCTGAGCCTCTGCTGCTGTTTAATGAAGCACTGGTTGACGTTCTCAAGGGCACCTGGTCCAAGCCCTCCACAGTACCGCCCGTGGACGGGAATGTAGCCCGGCGCCACCGCCCTGCACTGGGCGACCCCAGTTTTCTGTCCATGCACCCCACACCCGAGAGCCTGGTCATCCAGGCCTCTACTTCCCAGACCTCCTTCCCGTCCGCTCCCCCGGATCGAGAATCCAAGAGACTGGAACAATTTGGTAAAAAGCTGTTCTCCTCCCTTAGTTTGGGATTGCGTTCTATTAACACCGCTTGTCTCTTGGACCGTTACTCCCACTCCCTGTAGGATACGGTGGAGGACGTGCTGCCCCAGTGCCCGGAGGAGGCCCGGACACGGCTCGCCCAGGCTCTTGCCGAGGGGCGGGATGCAGCACGGCATGCAATTCGATGTGGACTGGACACTACGGACTCGCTAGGTCGGGCAATGTCGACCACGGTGGCACTTCGACGCCACGCCTGGTTGCGGTCCACAAGTTTTTCTGGAGATGTCCAGAGCACCCTCATGGACATGCCCTTCGATGGCAGTCACCTTTTTGGCGACAAAGCGGATAGTGCACTGGAGCGCTTTAAGGACTCCAGGGCTACGGCCAAGTCCTTGGGCCTCTCGGCCCCGCGCCCGCAAGCTTCCGCTTTTCGCCCCTTTTGTGGCCAAGGAAGGGGTTTCCCCTCACGTCCGCCTAGCCACAGGCCGCAGAACCAACCTCCACGCGGACGTGGATTCCGCCGAGGCGGTACAGGGGGACAACGTGCTGGTCCGTCCACATCTACCCCGGCAGCATTTGCCTCAAAGCCTTCCTAGTCCGTGCTTTCAGGCCCATTCCACGCCAGTGGGAGGCAGAGTTCGCCATCACCTGCTCCACTGGCGTTCCATCACGTCGGACAGGTGGGTGCTGCAAATCGTCCGAAGGGGCTACTCCCTCCCCTTCGAGGCGACCCCTCCAGCCATGCCACCGCAGTACCACTGCATGTCGGGGGATCACTTGAATCTTCTGCAGGAGGAAGTTACGGCCCTCTTGGCCAAAGGGGCCATCAAGCGCGTTCCTGGTCCAGACGTAGGACGTGGTTGTTATTCCCACTACTTTCTGGTTCCCAAGAAGGGCAAAGGGGGCCTACGCCCTATCTTGGACCTCAGGAGCATCAATGCCTTCCTCCGGAAGGAGAGGTTTAAGATGCTCACCTTAGCTCAGGTTCTGGCTGCCCTAGACCCTGGAGACTGGATGGTAGCATTGGACTTGCAGGACGCTTATTTCCACATCCTCGTCCTGCAGGCCCACCGGCGTTTCCTGCGGTTCACAGTGGTCCAGGAGCATTTTCAGTTTACCGTGCTCCCCTTCGGCCTCACCCGTGCCCCTCGGGTGTTCACGAAAGTGATGGCGGTGGTCCCAGCTCATCTGCGCGGATTGGGGGTTCCAGTCTTCCCCTATCTCGACGACTGGTTGTTGAAGGCGGGCTCGCCCCAGGCAGTCGTCTCCCACCTCCAGACTACGGCCGACCTCCTGCATTTGCTGGGGTTCTCCATCAACGTGCCGAAGTCGCATCTGAGTCCCTCTCAGAAGCTCCTCTTCATCGGAGCGGTTCTGGACTCGGCTCAGTTCCGGGCCTATCCTCCGGAACAGCGGGTCCGGGATATTCAGGCTCTGATTCCCATCTTCCGGCCTCTATCCCTGGTTTCGGTCAGTTTGGTGCTGCGGCTTCTGGGTCTGATGGCCTCCTGCATCCTGTTGGTGCATCATGCCAGATGGCGAATGCGGGCTCTGCAGTGGGACCTGAAGTTTTAGTGGGCCCAGCGACGGGGCAACCTGTCCGACCATGTCCTGATCTCGGAGGGCACTGCAAGACATTTGCAGTGGTGGCTAACGGACCGCGATTGGGTCAGTGGCAGATCCCTCTCCCTACCCCAACCGGAGCACGTAGTAGTGACGGATGCGTCCCTCCTGGGATGGGGGGGGCCACATGGGAGAGGCGGAGATCAGAGGCCTCTGGTTTTGTTCTTTACAGCCCTGTGGAAGCCCGCTGTTGGGCGAAACGCGTTGGCTGTTTCTCTGCTGCTTGTTCAACCAACAACAATTAAAAGAACCTATTCTTTCTTTATGTATACTTGTTTTTGAAATACGCTATGTACCATCATTATTGTTATTCTTTTATTGTATTGCCTCTCTGTTAAAGGATTTTGGTGTTCAAACATATATGGTCCGTGGATAGTGGACCTTGGAGGTGGGCATTCTGAACTATATGTATCATTGACACTGTCGTGTATAGTAGGGTAGTGCAGCTGTGTCTTTCCCTAACTATCCATTTGCTTCATATTTCTAAATAAAGGGTTGCTGGCACACCCATTTGCACGTTAACAGAGGATGAACTTTGATGATGGAAGAGAGGAACTTGCAAAAGATTTGTTCTCTTCAGATAAATTAAGTCAGAAAATGACTTTAACTAATACTACAGGCGAGGGACTCAAAGCCAATTCCTCAAATTGGAGCGGCTAAAGAAGGCTGAATTATCTAAGTGGTGGGACGGCATTACACTCAAAAGATATCTTGATAACAAAAAAATACCTTGTGGATTACGTATCTTGACGTTCCCCACTTTTGATGATCTCGATCCAGACTTGTTAAAAAATTGGGAAGAGAATTTACAAAATGTATCTTTTGTCGTGATGAGGGTTTTGATAGAGCACTCAGATAGAAAGTGTATAAAATTGAGAGAAGAAATAAATGAATTAGAGACAGAACTAAAAGCATTAAATTTGAAGGATGCAACTGATAAAAACTATGTGATACTCAAAGAACAAATCTCCAACCATCAAATATTTATTAAACAAAGAAAACTTAACAAAATAGCACGTGATGACAGAGATTATTCTCAGGGACGCATTTATACCTTTGCACAAAAGTTTGATAATATTCAAATCCCTAGAGCCAAGGATACAGATACTCAAAGTATAGGCAGTGTATCAAGTCTTATGAGTAGTTCTAATGCCTCCTCTATTGAGGAAGCCGGTACTTCTGGTAATAACACAACTGAATCCAATGCCAACACTGCCACTTCTTCCTCCACTTTTTTAGAGGAAGTGTTACGGTATCGCATTGGGAACAAACAACAATCAAAAAAACCTCCAAACCGACAAGACGGGGGGGGGCTATAGAAAAAACAGACAAAGATTCAGGTATACTCACCAGGAATCAACGAAGGAAACTCAACAACTAAAATATGACTCATGCTCAAAATTCAATGAACAGGCTTGTGGTACTGAAAACCTTGTGATCAATCTGTCTGATCGTATGTTGAATAATATTGAACTGTCCTTGTTGAATAAAGGGCTTGGTTTCTGTGCATCATACAAAGGTGTATTTTCTGATATACATGCTGATTTGTTTAAATTTTCTAGACGTGCAAAATTGAAATGCCATTTTTTTCTTAATCAATCTCTGGGTTCTTCCAATGCTTCCAACACAAGTGAGAGGTCAACCTTATCGGTGGAACATCTTAAACAGGTCTCGTTATTACGATCATTAGATAGGGAAATGGAAGTCCCTTTGGAGGGCATTGCGTATGAACTAGATATTGAACAAGATCTTACACTCGATAGTTCTCTTCGTCCAAAAAGTAAGTTTGTGCCGCAAGGACCACATGTTACCAGCATTGATGTTTTTAATAAACTAGTCACTGAAGACCTATATAGACTAGAAGACAAGCTAATGAAAGGCAATGGCCGAAGAAGCACTCATAATTTATCTATGGATGAACAAAGAGCACTACATAGTTTAAAGAACGACTCCTCCCTTGTCATCCGAGAGGCTGACAAGGGTGGCAATGTCGTTGTAATGAATAGAGTAGACTATGATGGTGAAGCAATCAGACAACTCAGCAATGAGGAATGCTATAGAAAGGTCAGTGGCAACCCTTGCCCGGAAGCTATGAGAACAATCAATATCCGCCTATCTCATTGGAAGGAGATAGGACTTTTGTCGGATGCAAAATATTCATACCTCAAAATTCTGTATCCTAGGTCAGCGTGCCTATATCTTTTACCCAAGATCCATAAAAAAGAAAAATTTCCACCTGGACGGCCAATAATTTCAGGGAATGGGTCTCTGACTGAACATCTTTCAGAATTTGTAGACCTATTCCTTAAACCTTTTGTGACTAACCTACCATCTTATATCCAAGATACAAAAGATTTTTTGAACAAAATAGAAGATGTACAATGGGATGACAACATGTGGTTGGTGACTATGGATGTTGAATCCTTGTATACATGTATCAAAAAAGAATTTGGAAGAATGGTGATTGATCTATTTTTGTCTCTAAGAAGTGCAAGTTTCCTTGAACATAATGGCATGATCTTGGAAATGGTTGACATCATCCTTAGCAATAATTTCTTTCTGTTTAATTCAGATTGGTACCATCAGCTACAGGGCACAGCGATGGGCTCTAAATTCGCACCATCGTATGCAAATTTATTCATGGGATGGTTTGAAAAAATTTATGTATGGTCACTTCATGCAAGGGATTGGACTGGGGATGTGCATTTCTGGGGACGATATATAGATGACATCTTTCTAATTTGGACGGGCCCAGAAATGCACCTCCTTCAGTTCTTTGACTATCTGAATGATAATCTGTTTAATATACGCTTGACCATGAAGAAATCTAGGACGACCATCCAATTTTTGGATTTAGAGGTATATGTTGACATGAATAAATTACATACTACATTATTCAGAAAGGACACAGCTGTTAACAGCACATTACATTTTCAAAGTGCGCACTCTTCAAGTACCAAATGTGCAATCCCTTATGGAGAATTGGTACGAGTACGTCGCAATTGTAGCAGTGACAGACATTTTGAAATACAGGCCCAGGCGACTTTAGAACGACTAAAAAAGAGGGGTTATGAAGAATCAGTCCTCAATATGGCGTTGGAGAAAGCTAAATGTGTAAAGAGGGCTGATCTCTTGAAACCCAAAATCAAAGCCAACACTACTAAACGTGAGCATTTGGCATTTATTACCACGTACTCGCAACTAAACCAGGATGTGTACAAAATTCTACTTAGACATTGGAAAATCTTGTTGGGTACACCTGGGGTAGGATCACTTGTACACGACAAACCTTCAATGACCTTTAAAAGGTCAGGTACTTTAAGAGAAGCCCTATGCCCGAGTTACACAGCCATCAGACATAGCAATTCTGAAATGTGGCTCAAACGACCAAAAGGTTTTTTTGTCTGTGGGAATTGCAATATGTGCCAGTTGGGTATGAACAAAACAACATGGTTTTCATATAATAATCAATACAAGTAGGAGATTAATCATTTTTTGAATTGTCAGTCGACATATATAATCCATGTAATTGTTTGCAACTGCTCTAAAATATACGTAGGCAGTACAGTCAGACAATTACGTGTACGAATCCAAGAACATAGGAGAGCATGCCTTAATAATGATGGTTCTAATGCACTAGGTGCCCATTTCTGTACGTCTGAATTGCCCAAATCAAAATTTAAGTTTCATGCAATTGATCAAGCTCTCGCTGATAGACGCGAGAGAAACAGGGAGTTACGACTCAGACAACTTGAGGCACTATAGATTTGTAAATTGAGATCTGTCACACTAGGGCTGAATTCTGATGAGATGCACTATCTGTTATAAGTGACATGTTAGTCTCTACCATATCATACATTATTGTGAACCTATTACCAAACTGTGTTACCCAACAACTTCACTGATATATCTTCTAGATATAGATGATTGTCTTCATGTTAAGCAGATCATACTATGTTAGTTGGATGTGATACTGTCAGCTGTTTGGCATTATATTTGTCCGCCTTTATATTTTGGGTATTCTCTGACTTTCATTCATGTTGAAACATTTATGTTGATTACAATCAGATTCCCATATATTTGGTCAGGATGTTGGTTTTGATTTTGTACTGTGCTATGTTGGATCGAAGTTGATATCAAAACCCAACATAGGCGATTTTTATATGTTCTTTACCTTTCTTACATGTTCTTTATCCTTTTTGTTTTTGGGTCTGTTCCCCTCTCCAGTGTCTTGTCCTTGTCTTCTACTCTTGTGATTGATGAACCTCTGGCTAAATGCTGTATGAATGGTGGTCACATCACTTAGAGTATCTGTTCCTGAATCTTTGTTTTGTTGTACCGTTGATGATTTCTTGGAGTTTGCGGATTGTATTCGCATTGTCGCCATGGGAAATGGGAATGATGAAAACAAGAACAGTTCTGTACTTTGGAGGATTCTTTGAGGTTTTTACGTTCGTGTTCATATTGTCACTATGTTATGATAAAAATGATGAAAATTACATGTTTGTGTAGCGTTGTGTGTATACGCTTTTGGATCTATGTGCCTGGATGGAGTTGTCAAACTTGATAAAGTTTTGTTGAAACTGTTTGAATTTGTATCGTGAAGAAGCCTATTGTGGACGTTCTAGTTGTTTTTTGGTTGCTTCTAACACTAAACAACTTCCGAGTTCAGGGCAGTGAGCTCGATCGGATGTATAGACTAATCCGTTTTGGGCTATGTGGCCAGTGTTTTATTTCCGGTTTACACTTTGAAGATATCCAAATTAATGTCATCTATGAAATAAGTCAAATAAATAAAAATAAGAGTTTTTCCTAAAATGAGGAAATATGGTGTATTGCCATTTAGATATGCATCGGTTATCGTTGCAGCAATAAAAAACCTCGTTACGGTTTGAGGAAGTAAATATGCCTATCCAATCAGGCAGACCATTTAAGGACACGTGGTAACTGACGCATTTCCGATCTATGTTTGAAGAGCATTCGCGGTTCCGTGATCCCAGAACTCGGAGTGGTATGAAGTCGCTTTGATAAGAAGTATTGAGTAAGTGTTGCTAGTACCTGTTAATATCGGAACTCGTGTTTTATAACTCACCTTGATAGGTGGATTGATCGAACATTTGTAATTATGACGTTGCTAGTACTTGTTAACATCGGAACTCGCGTCTTTAGCTTCACCTCTATAGGTGGGCTAAGCAAACAGTTATTACCATTTTGCTGCCGCTAACTTACTATACATGTGATTAATTGTCAGTCGTAATACTCGGTTTGGCTGACATCACCTGTACGGTGTATGATTACTAATTTTGTTTTTTTAAAACATTGGTCTACTTTTACGTATTAGACACTGATAATTTTGGCATGGTGCCGAATACAGTATATACGTGACTACACGTGTAGGCCTAATTTTAAGATTTTTTGATTATATATCCGGATCAGGATGAGGTTTATAAAACGCCAATATTTAAATGGCGCTAAGGTACATTCAATGCGCATGGCTCGAAATAAATTAAATATGAAATACTAAGTTAAATTCTTTCATTTATTTTTCTAGTGCTCAGATAAGAATTCACTAATCGAAGTGAATGGTTTTGGCTACTTCTAACTTTTTGGAGAAAACTCTTTCCTCTATTGGTTGTGACCTATTGATGAATTTTCCGTTGGATTGATTCCTACTATATTGGACACTTGATGAGACTTTTCGTTCCAATACAGAGGTACTATTGTGTTACCATGAATATTGCAAATAGGTGGTTTTTGGCATCTAATAAACTAGTTGCATTGATTGTAGCGCTACATATACCATTATGTTTTCTGTCACAGTGATCCAAAGTTGATGTCGTGATAATCGTTAGGTTCTGGACTGGATCGGACTACACTCCAATCCTTGGTGAGATTTTTATGTGGATGTTTTGTCCACTCGTGATTTACCGATATACCTTTTAAATTAATTGGTTAATTAATCACGGAATCAACACTTAGTTGTGGTGAGTCTTTTTGAGAATTCACAGGTCTCACTCGTCGCGTCTTTTGAGTACTCTATTTCTTGGTTTCTTGGTTTCTTTGGTCTATGTACACGTGGTTTCTTCGTTGTTCTATTTGGCCCTTTCTTGCGTTTTGTTGTTCTACATATACCTTTTATCAACCTTCCTATTGGTTACATGGTTTTTACCCAATAGTGTGGAGGATTTTTATGTCCTTTCTTCATTCATGGGCACTTTCATTCTTCCCATTCAGTTTCTTTCTTCTCTCTAGTGATTTTTTGTGTTTATATTTATTTTTATTAATTCTTTGGTACTCACACTTCTCGGCCATTATTTATGGTAGAGGATGACTTGAATTATCTAGCTATCACTAAAGATTAATGGTTTTTCTGCAATGTGATTAATATTCAATCGTCGTGGGATATATTATATTAAATGTAATATTTGTAATTTTAGTAATATCATTTTCTGAAAAATGTATGTTGTTCTTTACAGCCCTGAGGAAGCCCGCTGTTGGGCGAAACGTGTTGGCTGTTTCTCTGCTGCTTGTTCAACCAACAACAATTAAAAGAACCTATTCTTTCTTTATGTATACTTGTTTTTGAAATACGCTATGTACCATCATTATTGTTATTCTTTTATTGTATTGCCTCTCTGTTAAAGGATTTTGGTGTTCAAACATATATGGTCCGTGGATAGTGGACCTTGGAGGTGGGCAATCTGAACTATATGTATCATTGACACTGTTGTGTATAGTAGGGTAGTGCAGCTGTGGCTTTCCCCAACTATCCATTTGCTTCATATTTCTAAATAAAGGGTTGCTGGCACATCCATTTGCACGTTAACCCAGGATGAACAGTGATGATGGAAGACAGGAACTTGCAAAAGATTTGTTCTCTTCAGATAAATTAAGTCAGAAAATGACTTTAACTAATACTACAGGCGAGGGACTCAAAGCCAAGTTCCTCAAATTGGAGCGGCTAAAGAAGTCTGAATTATCTAAGTGGTGGGACGGCATTACACTCAAAAGATATCTTGATAACAAAAAAATACCTTGTGGATTACGTATCTTGACGTTCCCCACTTTTGATGATCTCGATCCAGACTTGTTAAAAAATTGGGAAGAGAATTTACAAAATTCATCTTTTGTCATGATGAGGGTTTTGATAGAGCACTCAGATAGAAAGTGTATAAAATTGAGAGAAGAAATAAATGAATTAGAGACAGAAATAAAAGCATTAAATTTGAAGGATGCAACTGATAAAAACTATGTGATACTCAAAGAACAAATCTCCAACCATCAACGATTTATTAAACAAAGAAAACTTAACAAAATAGCACGTGATGACAGAGATTATTCTCAGGGACGCATTTATACCTTTGCACAAAAGTTTGATAATATTCAAATCCCTAGAGCCAAGGATACAGATACTCAAAGTATAGGCAGTGTATCAAGTCTTATGAGTAGTTCTAATGCCTCCTCTATTGAGGAAGCCGGTACTTCTGGTAATAACACAACTGAATCCAATGCCAACACTGCCACTTCTTCCTCCACTTTTTTAGAGGAAGTGTTACGGTATCGCATTGGGAACAAACAACAATCAAAAAAACCTCCAAACCGACAAGACGGGGGGGCTATAGAAAAAACAGACAAAGATTCAGGTATACTCACCAGGAATCAACGAAGGAAACTCAACAACTAAAATATGACTCATGCTCAAAATTCAATGAACAGGCTTGTGGTACTGAAAACCTTGTGATCAATCTGTCTGATCGTATGTTGAATAATATTGAACTGTCCTTGTTGAATAAAGGGCTTGGTTTCTGTGCATCATACAAAGGTGTATTTTCTGATATACATGCTGATTTGTTTAAATTTTCTAGACGTGCAAAATTGAAATGCCATTTTTTTCTTAATCAATCTCTGGTTTCTTCCAATGCTTCCAACACAAGTGAGAGGTCAACCTTATCGGTGGAACATCTTAAACAGGTCTCGTTATTACGATCATTAGATGGGGAAATGGAAGTCCCTTTGGAGGGCATTGCGTATGAACTAGATATTGAACAAGATCTTACACTCGATAGTTCTCTTCGCCCAAAAAGTAAGTTTGTGCCGCAAGGACCACATGTTACCAGCATTGATGTTTTTAATAAACTAGTCACTGAAGACCTATATAGACTAGAAGACAAGCTAATGAAAGGCAATGGCCGAAGAAGCACTCATAATTTATCTATGGATGAACAAAGAGCACTACATAGTTTAAAGAACGACTCCTCCCTTGTCATCCGAGAGGCTGACAAGGGTGGCAATGTCGTTGTAATGAATAGAGTAGACTATGATGGTGAAGCAATAAGACAACTCAGCAATGAGGAATGCTATAGAAAGGTCAGTGGCAACCCTTGCCCGGAAGCTATGAGAACAATCAATATCCGCCTATCTCATTGGAAGGAGATAGGACTTTTGTCGGATGCAGAATATTCATACCTCAAAATTCTGTATCCTAGGTCAGCGTGCCTATATCTTTTACCCAAGATCCATAAAAAAGAAAAATTTCCACCTGGACGGCCAATAATTTCAGGGAATGGGTCTCTGACTGAACATCTTTCAGAATTTGTAGACCTATTCCTTAAACCTTTTGTGACTAACCTACCATCTTATATCCAAGATACAAAAGATATTTTGAACAAAATTTAAGATGTACAATGGGATGACAACATGTGGTTGGTGACTATGGATGTTGAATCCTTGTATACATGTATCAAAAAAGAATTTGGAAGAATGGCGATTGATCTATTTTTGTCTCTGAGAAGTGCAAGTTTCCTTGAACATAATGGCATGATCTTGGAAATGGTTGACATCATCCTTAGCAATAATTTCTTTCTGTTTAATTCAGATTGGTACCATCAGCTACAGGGCACAGCGATGGGCTCTAAATTCGCACCATCGTATGCAAATTTATTCATGGGATGGTTTGAAAAAATTTATGTATGGTCACTTCATGCAAGGGATTGGACTGGGGATGTGCATTTCTGGGGACGATATATAGATGACATCTTTCTAATTTGGACGGGCCCAGAAATGCACCTCCTTCAGTTCTTTGACTATCTGAATGATAATCCGTTTAATATACGCTTGACCATGAAGAAATCTAGGACGACCATCCAATTTTTGGATTTAGAGGTATATGTTGACATGAATAAATTACATACTACATTATTCAGAAAGGACACAGCTGTTAACAGCACATTACTTTTTCAAAGTGCGCACTCTTCAAGTACCAAATGTGCAATCCCTTATGGAGAATTGGTACGAGTACGTCGCAATTGTAGCAGTGACAGACATTTTGAAATACAGGCCCAGGCGACTTTAGAATGACTAAAAAAGAGGGGTTATAAAGAATCAGTCCTCAATATGGCGTTGGAGAAAGCTAAATGTGTAAAGAGGGCTGATCTCTTGAAACCCAAAATCAAAGCCAACACTACTAAACGTGAGCATTTGGCATTTATTACCACGTACTCGCAACTAAACCAGGATGTGTACAAAATTCTACTTAGACATTGGAAAATCTTGTTGGGTACACCTGGGGTAGGATCACTTGTACACGACAAACCTTCAATGACCTTTAAAAGGTCAGGTACTTTAAGAGAAGCTCTATGCCCGAGTTACACAGCCATCAGACATAGCAATTCTGAAATGTGGCTCAAACGACCAAAAGTTTTTTTTGTCTGTGGGAATTGCAATATGTGCCAGTTGGGTATGAACAAAACAACATGGTTTTCATATAATAATCAATACAAGTATGAGATTAATCATTTTTTGAATTGTCAGTCGACATATGTAATCTATGTAATTGTTTGCAACTGCTCTAAAATATACGTAGGCAGTACAGTCAGACAATTACGTGTACGAATCCAAGAACATAGGAGAGCATGCCTTAATAATGATGGTTCTAATGCACTAGGTGCCCATTTCTGTACGTCTGAATTGCCCAAATCAAAATTTAAGTTTCATGCAATTGATCAAGTTCTCGCTGATAGACGCGGGGGAAACATGGAGTTACGACTCAGACAACTTGAGGCACTATGGATTTGTAAATTGAGATCTGTCACACTAGGGCTGAATTCTGATAATGAGATACACTATCTGTTATAAGTGACATGTTAGTCTCTACCATATTATACATTATTGTGAACCTATTACCAAACTGTGTTACCCAACAACTTCACTGATATATCTTCTAGTTTTGTTGAAACTGTTTGAATTTGTATCGTGAAGAAGCCTATTGTGGACGTTCTAGTTGTTTTTTGGTTGCTTCTAACACTAAACAACTTCCGAGTTCAGAGCAGTGAGCTCGATCGGATGTATAGACTAATCCGTTTTGGGCTATGTGGCCAGTGTTTTATTTCCGGTTTACACTTTGAAGATATCCAAATTAATGTCATCTATGAAATAAGTCAAATAAATAAAAATAAGAGTTTTTCCTAAAATGAGGAAATATGGTGTATTGCCATTTAGACATGCATCGGTTATCGTTGCAGCAATAAAAAACCTTGTTACGGTTTGAGGAAGTAAATATGCCTATCCAATCAGGCAGACCATTTAAGGACACGTGGTAACTGATGCATTTCCGATCTATGTTTGAAGAGCATTCGCGGTTCCGTGAGCCCAGAACTCGGAGTGGTATGGAGTAGGCCTGGGCAAAAATTTCGTTCCGTTCGCGGAAATTGCGATAATTTGACATTTTTGCGTTCCGCGGAGAGCGCGAAAATGTCAAAAATTCCGGTTTCCGCAGCTTGGCGATAATTTGTTTCTTGCTCGCGCTGTAAAATGATACATTCTCGCGCGCGCGCGATCGCCTTACCTGAATCCCTGCGTTCGCCGACAAGTTTTCTTGATCC
Source organism: Triturus cristatus (assembly GCF_964204655.1). Taxonomy (NCBI): domain Eukaryota; kingdom Metazoa; phylum Chordata; class Amphibia; order Caudata; family Salamandridae; genus Triturus; species Triturus cristatus. The sequence continues at coordinate 424,631,296 of NC_140579.1, forward strand.
GGTCGCGTTCTCCATGAGATGTTGTATTGTTTTTAGCCATTTGCGCTGTCTCGCGACAGTTCGCGCCCGCAGTGACGTCATGCGTCGCGCGATCACGTCTTTCTTCTCGCGATCATGCACCGCGAGAACAACTCAAAACAAGATGGCCGCGCCCGCAAGCAACCACATGGGTAAGTTGGCGACCCGCAACCATGCAGAAAATCTCGCGAACATGCCGGAAAAAAACTTCCGCATCTTCGCGATATTTCTGCTTGTTTGCGATAATTTTAAACATTCTCGCGATAATTTGCGAAGGTTAATTCCGCAAATTCCGCCCACCCCTAGTATGGAGTCGCTTTGATAAGAAGTATTGAGTAAGTGTTGCTAGTACCTGTTAATATCGGAACTCGTGTTTTATAACTCACCTTGATAGGTGGATTAATCGAACATTTGTAATTATGACGTTGCTAGTACTTGTTAACATCGGAACTCGCGTCTTTAGCTTCACCTCTATAGGTGGGCTAAGCGAACAGTTATTACCATTTTGCTGCCGCTAACTTACTATACATGTGATTAATTGTCAGTCATAATACTCGGTTTGGCTGACATCACCTGTACGGTGTATGCTTACTAATTTTGTTTTTTTAAAACATTGGTCTACTTTTACCTATTAGACACTGATAATTTTGGCATGGTGCCGAATACAGTATATACGTGACTACACGTGTAGGCCTAATTTTAAGATTTTTTGATTATATATCCGGATCAGGATGAGGTTTATAAAACGCCAATATTTAAATGGCGCTAAGGTACATTCAATGCGCATGGCTCGAAATAAATGAAATATGAAATACTAAGTTAAATTCTTTCATTTATTTTTCTAGTGCTCAGATAAGAATTCACCAATCGAAGTGAATGGTTTTGGCTACTTCTAACTTTTTGGAGAAAACTCTTTCCTCTATTGGTTGTGACCTATTGATGAATTTTCCGTTGGATTGATTCCTACTATATTGGACACTTGATGAGACTTTTCGTTCCAATACAGAGGTACTATTGTGTTACCATGAATATAGCAAATAGGTGGTTTTTGGCATCTAATAAACTAGTTGCATTGATTGTAGCGCTACATATACCATTATGTTTTCTGTCACAGTGATCCAAAGTTGATGTCGTGATAATCGTTAGGTTCTGGACTGGATCGGACTACACTCCAATCCTTGGTGAGATTTTTATGTGGATGTTTTGTCCACTCGTGATTTACCGATATACCTTTTAAATTAATTGGTTAATTAATCACGGAATCAACACTTAGTTGTGGTGAGTCTGTTTGAGAATTCACAGGTCTCACTCGTCGCGTCTTTTGAGTACTCTATTTCTTGGTTTCTTTGGTCTATGTACACGCGGTTTCTTCGTTGTTCTATTTGGGTCTTTCTTGCGTTTTGTTGTTCTACATATACCTTTTATCAACCTTCCTATTGGTTACATGGTTTTTACCCAATAGTATGGAGGATTTTTATGTCCTTTCTTCATTCATGGGCACTTTCATTCTTCCCATTCAGTTTCTTTCTTCTCTCTAGTGATTTTTTGTGTTTATATTTATTTTTATTAATTCTTTGGTACTCACACTTCTCGGCCATTATTTATGGTAGAGGATGACTTGAATTATCTAGCTATCACTAAAGATTAATGGTTTTTCTGCAATGTGATTAATATTCAATCTTCGTGGGATATATTATATTAAATGTAATATTTGTAATTTTAGTAATATCATTTTCTGAAAAATGTTTGTTGTTCTTTACAGCCCTGAGGAAGCCCGCTGTTGGGCGAAACGCGTTGGTTGTTTCTCTTCTGCTTGTTCAACCAACAACAATTAAAAGAACCTATTCTTTCTTTATGTTTTTTTTTTTTTTTTTTAAATACGCTATGTACCATCATTATTGTTATTCTTTTATTGTATTGCCTCTCTGTTAAAGGATTTTGGTCTCCGGCTCCATATCGACCTTCTGGAGCTGAGGGCGATCCGACTTGCACTGAAGGCATTCCTTCCCTCTGTCCGGTGAAGTGTAGTGCAGGTGTTCACGGACAACACCACCGCCATGTGGTATTGCAACAAACAGGGCGGGTGGGGTCGTGGACCCTTTGTCAGGAGGCACTGCGCCTCTGGACATGGCTGGAACATCAGGGCATCACCCTGGTGGTTCAACATCTGGCGGGCTCTCTGAACGCCAGAGCAGACGAACTCAGCCGGCGGTGCATGATGGATCACGAATGGCGTCTGTACTCGGACGTGGCGCAAGGCCTCTTTCGGCAGTGGGGAGAGCCTTGGTTAGATCTATTCGCCACCGAAGAGAACGCGCAATGTCAGCAGTTCTGCACGTTGGAGTTTCCTAGGCGGCACTCGCTCGGGGACGCCTTTCGTCGCGAGTGGAGTTGCGGTCTATTGTATGCCTTTCCGCCTATACCACTTCTGCCCACAGTGCTGAAGAAGATCAGGCACGACAGGGCCCAAGTCATCTTGGTGGCTCCGGATTAGGCAAGAAGGTACTGGTATCCCGAGCTACTCAGTCTGTCGATTGATCCCCCGATACGACTGCCTCTTCAGGAGGACCTTCTGTCGCAGCAGCAGGGGACAGTCCTCCACCCGAACCTGTCCAGTCTCCACCTCCATGCGTGGAGATTGAGCGGCGACAGTTGATGCCTTTTGACTTGCCTCCTGAAGTCTGCGATGTAAATCTGGCAGCCAGGCGTCCCTCCACAAAATCGGTATACGCCTGCAGGTGGAACAAATTTGTGGCATGGTGCACAGCAAAGGCTGTGGATCCCCTTTCCGCCCCTCCTTCTGAGGTTCTCCTCTTTCTTCTTTCCATGGCCCAGCAGGGCTCTCCCTTGGGCACTCTTAAAGGTTATCTTTCAGCTATCTCTGCTTTCTTACGGCTTCCTGATCAACCTTCTCATTTCAAATCCCCTGTTGTTTCTCGCTTCTTTAAGGGCATTACTCACATGTTTCCTCCTGTTCCTTTCGTAATGCCTCAGTGGGATTTGAACCTGGTATTGACGTATCTGATGTGCGCTCCCTTTGAGCCACTTCATAATTGTCCCCTTCGTCTGTTGACGCTTAAGACTGCTTTCCTGGTGGCCATCACCTCTGCTAGAAGTGTGAGTGAGCTCCAGGCTCGCTCTTCTAAGCCTCCTTTCCTTACTGTCCATCCGGACAAAGTTGTTCTCAGAACTCGTCCTTCCTTTCTTCCTAAGGTGGTGACTACCACATCGGGCAGTCTGTTACGCTGCCCACCTTCTTTCCGCCTCCGCATCCCTCGAAAGAGGAAGAGAGGCTCCACCATTTGGACCCAAAACGGGCGCTGTCCTTCTATCTGGACCGCACCAAGCGGTTCCGGGTGGACGACCAACTCTTTGTCGGCTACGTGGGTGCTAAGAAGGGGCGGGCGGTACACAAACGAACCATCTCTCGGTGGGTCATTTTGTGTATCAAGGCTTGTTACTCCTTAGCTAAAAAGGAACCTCCTGTAGGGCTGAGGGCCCATTCCACTCGGGCCACAGCGGCGACCACTGCCCTGGGCCGGGGAGTCCCCTTGCAAGACATTTGCCAGGCAGCAATGTGGGCCTCGCTGCACACATTCGCCAAGCACTATTGCCTGGACAGCCAAGTCCGGAGAGACAGCTTCTTTGGCCGTTCTGTTCTCCAGGACTTTCTGGTGTGATCTTGGTTCGCAGACCCACCACCGGGGTTGGTATTGCTGGGGTATCTATTCTAAGGTGAGGAATCTAACTAACGTGTTTCTTTCAGATGAACAAGTTACTTACCTTCGGTAACGATATATCTGTAAGAAACATTAGTTAGTTAGATTCCTCACCGACCCACCCATCCTCCCCGTTCTGCAAACCGATATCTCGGGTTGAGGTCATCCCTTTTAGGGCCCTAGAACTTTTTGGCACCAGTGTCGGTCTCTTGCATGGCTCTGCGTTCCTGCCGCGGAAAGCTATGTACAAGAACTGACGTCAGCGCGCGAGGGCGGCGTCTAAGTACTCTGACGTCATCCCGGCGATCACAACGACGGACGCGGAGCCGCAGTTGACGCCTAGCGACACGCAAGGGTATTGCTGACGAAAATCTTTCCGGATCCAGCCTGGCGCCTGGGGAAATTCTAAGGTGAGGAATCTAACTAACTAATGTTTCTTACAGATACATCGTTACCAAAGGTAAGTAACTTGTTCGTCTGTTCCGCCGCTACACCCACTCGGTGAGGGATACAATGGTGCAAGTGCTGCCCCAGTGCCCGGAGGAGGCCCGGGCTGTACTCTCCCGTACAGTTGCCGAAGGTAGAGACGCAGCGATGTTTACCATCTGCTGTGGGCTGGATACTGCCGACTCACTAGGCAGGAGGATTTCCACGAAGGTAAGTAACTTGTTCAACAAGTACAATCCAGAGATATGCGAGTACCAACTTAATCCCAGTATTTTTAACTCTCACTTCCAAAGGTGGGACAAACTGAACATGGATCTGTTTGACACAATTTATAAAAAAAATGACCACTGTCCAGGTTTTCGCACCTCAATCCCAAATGCTCTTTATAATCTGGTCAGAGATATTTGCATACCCTTTTTCCACTGATTTCAGCATTGGTACAAAAAATGTAGTCGCACCCACGCCTTGATCTTAGTTGCTCCAATATGAATGGGCCAGACAAGCATGGTACTCAAGATGTCCATACAGCCACACTGCCCGAACTTGTACAATCCCAATCCACCGCCATTCAGTCTTGCTTTTTGGCATTTTGGCTCCTAAGGTTTGGATAGCGTAACCTACTGTCAGTGTATTAACATTCTTTAGAAAGCATGCTCTCCCACAGCCCAAGAGTTTTATGCAACAAAGTAGAAACACTTTGTCCATTATTGTGAGCAGACCTCTGTACATCTTCTAGTTTTAAAATCATCACACATTAATAAATTCCATTAAGAAAACAGACCGAGCCCTTGTTTGGTTCAAGTCTAACAAAATAGATGACCAGGTTCTGTTTGTAAAGGGACCACTTCCATGGGTGCAAGACTGGATCCAGAAAATGTTGCAGCAGTGTTGAGCAACCAAACGTTGGAGGTGCCACCCAGCATCCTAACTGGTTTCACACAACTGTCATTGAAGTGACAAGCAAGATGTATGAACAGTGCTGGAGTCCCCTTCATTCTTTTTTTCCGAGCCCTCATTGATGTTGGATCCATAGCTGCTTAGGTTTTCCCTAGTATTTTCCAATGTTGTAAGTTTTTTAGTTGTCATTTATGAAATATTCCTCCACCCAAAACCCTGGGACTTCAAACGCTGTGTGACCTGTGCTGTCCTATGTCTGTGATCAGCATAAATATTGCCTGTGGTTCCTTGCACGATTCATAGACCTGTTCCTTTAAACCCTGAAGGATCCCAAGCCATCCCCATGTGGGAGTCCAAAATGCTTGAGCCATGTAAGAAAGGCTGTGCGCTTTTATTTGTGATCTTATAGTATTTTGTTTAATAGAGTACATATAACTTCATATCCTGGAAGCCATTACTCCGCTGAGAAAGGGCACTCCCTATACCCTGATTGGCCTTCCTCAGATGATGGTTGGGGAGGAGACGCTCCTAGATTGACTCTTCTGAGAAGGAACAGTGTCTCAGGCCTGCCTCCTCTGTTCTGTCCTGGAGGACACCTCATTCTTTCTCTGGCATCCCAGCTGCCCTGATTCCTACTGATGAGAGTCTGTGTGTACATAGGCAGAGCGCTTATTACATGGGTTGCAGACTACACCAATGCAGAGCCGATTGTCGCGCAGAGGTAATGCTCAAGATTTTCCAGATCCACTCTGATGCCTGGGAAGAAATTTTCTGCTAGATAGTGTCTCTACCAGATAAAGTGTTACCGAAGGTAAGTAACTTGTTTGTTAAAATCGAATACGTAAGAGAAACAACTAGCAAGCATTTTTAAAGTCAAGCAGGGATAAAGGTTTCCCACAACATAGCCAGTGATGTAAAACAATTGGCACTAGCAGTTCCAGGAAATCCCAGCAGGACGAGAAGCCCAGGTGTATGGGTACTTTGGATCAGACTCAAAATGGATTGAAGGTAAAGGTGTACTAGCCATGACTAGTGATTTCTTTGAATGTGACAAGCCTGGCATTATAGGAGGACTGCATCACAAATGAGCATTGGCAATGCCAATAGGTCTGCCTTTAAAAGAATGTTGTATGTTAATGTTGAGTATTGCAAGTAGAGAGTGTGAGAATGGATATGTATTTGTGTAGAAGCAGAGAACAGTAGAATAAAATTGGTGTAAGTTAAAAGGTCAGGTGACAGTCTTGCTGTCAAACCTCACCTAAAAATCCATGTAGGTTAATGACTGCCATCCTCCAATCTGTCTTTCTGCCAGAGAAAAACACCATAAATTATCTGGTTATCTAAGACAACATAATAGCGTGTGTGCGTGCGCCCTTGACATTTTAACCTCAGGCAGCTGGATAAATAAACAAAATGATCTGCTAGAGACATCTAGCCGCAGATTGCTTACTTTGGAATCTTCCACAGGCGCAAGACTGGATCCAGATTTTTTTTTCCCACACGACGTCCGCATACCGGCAGAGTGCGTTGCACGACTCTATATCGACGTCGTCCACCAGCTGTGACGACGACAGAGTCCATATAACTCCCTCGCTGACGTCAGTTCCTTCTTTTCCGCGCTTGCACCGTGGATACGAAACCATTTAGGGACCTTTTTTCAGATCTATCTCGATGTCTTGTCAAGAAAACAGTGGATTTTTTCAGACTGTCATCCAAGTTTAAACCCGGTGGATAGTGTGATAGACAAATGTTGATCACGGATCCGCATACTGTCTGTGGTGCCCCTGAGATTATCACGACTGAGGACTGCGGTTGCTTCCAACGTCTTAGACCAAAGGCACTGAAAGAGAAGCATATGAAACTCCTGGCAGCGCGCTTTTCAGAGAAACCGCAGTTTTGTCACTCATCACCAACGACTAGGGAGCAGTCGAGGAGTCATTCAGGTGAGGGGTCGCCTCCGTCAACATCAAGGAGGCTTCAGAGAACCCAACAGTCGAAACATAAGTCTGACGTTGTCTCCAAACTATTGGTTGAGGAGCATTTACAAGAGTCTACCCCGCGTCTTTCCAAGTTTCCTGGAGCTGGGGCGGCTCTAGCCCAAATGTGGGACTATTATTTTTCCCTGCAGAAGGGGGCATTAGACCTCCTCTGGTGCATACTCTGGCCCCAAGGAGGTAGGAGGTGCCCTGACTGGATCTTCACAGGTGGGTTCACATTCGGTGACAGTTGGTCCTTCTGAATCCGTTATCAGATTCGAGACAGCACCGGTGCACAACCCTTCGGGGTTCGCAACTTCGGCGTCTGTTCAACTGTTTATTTTGGCGGCGGTCAGTGTTGAATATGTGGCTTCGGAGTCCAGTCAGCCAGTGATGGCGGCGTTAATGAACGCTGATCTCATTCTTATTTCCTATGTCGTGAAGACAACGCTGCAGCATCGGACAGTGCCGACAGTACCATCTTCTTTGGATAACTCTCCTTGTGGTGTTATTCAGCCCTTGTCTGTTTTCCTACGGGAATACACAGTTTGGTAACTGAAGGAGAGAATATTGAGGGTCGAAACACTTTGTATAATGTTGTCCAACATCATGTGGAGTAAAATTGTCTGACTGAACACGGGGAAGGTTAGTGGATTAGAGTCCGCTCTAGCTTCAGATTTACTTTCTCCACCTGGTATTGCAGCTGGGGTGTTGAATTGCCAGTTTCCATTGGTGGAGTTGTCCACAGATCCTTTGGTGAATATTCTTCATCAAGGCGAGACTGGAGTGGATCTTGTGCTCCCTTTTAATGATTCTCTGTTTGACCAGTTTTTAGGAGCTTTGGCAAAACCTGTGGCAGTAGCTCCTGTTGACCGTGCTGTGGGCCATAGGCATCGACCTGCCCCTGGGGGCCCTCATTGTCTCCTGCGACATTCCACTACAAAAGGGCTGGTGGTTCAAGCTGCTACAGCTTCTTCGGACTCTAATGGCCTTCCCTTGGTTCCATCAGGCAAGGAATCCAGATGGTTAGAAAATAGTGTGAGGAATATATTTTCTTCTGTAAGCTTGACTTTGAGGTCTTTAAACCCCACGTGTTATGGGCAGATTCTCTCATGCTTTATGGTACTCTGTGGCACAGGGGCTACCTTCTCTGCCACAGTAAGCCAGAAATAAGCTATTGAAGGTGGTGCAAGATGGCTGGGAGGCGGCGAGATTCACCATCATATGCGTTACGGACACCACTGATTCTGTGGGTAGAACTATGGCTGTCAGTTGCTCTGCGTAGGCATGCATGGCTGCATCAGTCTGGGTTTTCGGAAGCAAGAGGGCCTAAAAGATATGCTGTTTGATGGTGTCCATTTATTCGGTGAAAAGGCTGATTTGGTTTTAAGACGCATCAGAGATTGTAGATCTGATAAGTCCACTTGAGTTACTTTTGTAAGCTTGAGTTTGGTTTTCGGTCTTGAGTAGAGCGGTACCTACACGACTGTGTTGTGATATGTTTCATCTGGTACGTCCTGGATAGTACTTTGCTTAGTGCAGAAGTTTATTTGATATCTCGTGTTTTTAATTCCGGGCAGTTGGGATTATCGAAGTTGTGTTCCAAGATAAATGGTTTTCTCGGTCATTCTGCTAGCTGCAGAGGTGCTGGACTCTGTTGATGACAGTTTTCAGTGTTTAATTTGTGTTACATTTTTTATCTAAGCCCTGTTGCAGGTCTTACAGTTTGATTTGCTCTGGAGAAGAATTCAGACTTAAGAGTGACACCCTTATGCTATATGCTATACTCTGTGGTGTTTTGTTTGTATGCTGTCATGAGCAGCTTTAAATGTGTGTGTATGTATGTATATATATATTCACTGAAAAAAACATAGGTTTCACACATGTTATAGTTCGGTGGATATTTCACTCGTAAAAAACCAATGAAATTCCCCCGTTATAGTTAGTTCAGATAACTATAACTCGCGCGCCCGCAATCCACTGCTCATGACGTCACAAATTACATCACTCATGACATGGTCAGTGGCATCACTCATGACATCACTGATGACATCATCCTTGTGATAGAGTTGCGGTCGCGCGAGTTATAGTTATCTGAACTAACTATAACGGGGGAATTTCATTGGTTTTTTACGAGTGAAATATCCACCGAACTATAACATGTGTGAAACCTATGGTTTTTTCAGTGAATTTGTACGGTTTTTTAAATGCTAATTTATTTATGTATTATTATTTTTTTAATGTTTTGTTTTTTTGGGGGGGGTATCACCCGCGATTTAAAAAAAAAAAAAAATTCTGCCTTCGGGGTCCTTCAGGGACCCCCTGACAAAGGCTAGGGGGTCAGGAACTCTCTACCCTGCCCCCTTTTCACGTTCGCCACCTTCCTTTTTCACTCTCGCACTGAAAACAAACAAAATGGCGGCTGACACTTCCTGATTTCGACCGATTCGAACGTTGACTAAAATGTAACCACCAATCAGAATTACGCTCGCGCACGTTAGGGTGCTCGCACGGTGCGGGCCTATAGATATTTATATGCTTTTAAATGCTATTTTCTCAGGAACTACTGAACAGATTGACACCAGACCTGCAAAAGGCACTTCCCTGACCTGAGGACTACCTCTCTGCCAAATTTCAAGTAATTCTGTTCAGCCGTTCGACTAAAGGTCCTATGGAAAAATGCATGGGGAAAACGCGTTTTGGGACCCCCCTTTTTTCTCGGCCCCCGCTTCACGAATCACCCCGAGACTTTCAGGGTAGGAGCTGAACGGAGCGCCCCATTAGTTTTGAAAATTTCGCGAGGATTCGTCAACCAGCGCCAAAGTTATTCAAAATAGAATTTTCAGATTTCCTATGGAAACTCGGTCCTAACTATAACTATCTACTGCCGACCGCCAGTAGATAATATATATATATAGAAACTGGCTCTATATATACTGCACCAAAGTGAGGTACAGTGTGTATAGAGTCCAAGGGTTTGGCAGAGGTTAAAGTTAGATAGAACCTTACTCTCTAAAGTGGTAGCTTGGTCGAGCAGTAAGGCAGTATCAGAGGACAGTGTTAAGCATTTGATGTACACACTCAGTCAGCAAATGAATTCACACACTCAAGAACTGAACTCTAGGCCAATTGTTTCGTATAAAAAATATACTGTTGTTTTATTTCTAGAACCAAGCAAGCCTGGTACAGGTAAGCATAAAAAAATACTTTTCAGTAGTAAACTACTTGTACGAACACAGTTCAAATTTGCAGTATGACTTGTACTGGTTTTGGTTACAGTTTTAAGTAAGCAGTGTGCAACACATTGCAGGTATAGTACATTCCATTGAATGGGCTTTTGAAGTAAAATGCAGGTATTTACTTTTCAGATTACTTTTGCTAACACTGGACTGGATCCTAGATTCAGCCCTGGGACATTTCCTGAAAACAGGTGAGCAAATGCGTTTTGGTTAAAGGTACGATTTTTAAAGAATATTATTGCATTTCAAAAGTTGACACTTAGAAACTTTTTCACATAGAATCACCAATGTTATCCTATGGGAGGAAATTCACTTAGCAGGTAAGTTATGTTATCAATACTTTGTCTTACTCAGTGCTGGATCCTGGATTCAGCAATGGGACATTTCCTGAAAACAGTTGAGAAAATGCGTTTTGGTTATTCGGCTGATTTTTAAGGAATATTTGTAGTTTTCAAAAGTCGACACTTGAAAACTTTTTGGGAGAAAAAGAAACTTTTTGGAAGAAAAAGTGTCAATGTTATCCTATGAGGAAAAATGAGTTATCGGTTTCAAGGTAAATAATCAGACTTTTGAGTTAGGGTTCTGGGGTTAGACTCCGGTGTCGCCCAGGGTCAGTGATGTACTGTTGTTGCACCCTCAGCGGCACTCGGGCGGCTGGGTGCAGAGTGTTGAGACCCAATGTTATCCTATGTAGGATAGGGGGGCTCCGGTTGGTGGCGGCTGGCAAGCAGGCCACAGGGTTGTGGGAGCAAAGCTCCTAGGGTTAAGCTCAGGGCAAGTTGGGGACCAAGTTAGCACAAAAGGGGCACCCTCAGCGTCGCTAGGGGCGCAGGCTGCAGGGTGCTGTTTTGAGGTCGGGTGCCCTGTTGATTTCAATGGAGATTCTCCGGGACAAAGAAACACTGCAGGCTCGGGGACGAGGATCTTTCAGGAGTGACCACCACTTCGAGGGGTAAGTTGGGATGTAGAGGGATGGTTAGGCACCGCTGGGTTGGGCACACAAGGCTGTGGGGCGTCGGGTGCAGGGGTGCCTTTGGATGTCGGATTTTCTTACCCGCTCTGGTCAGGGTAGGGGGGGTCCTCTGGATTGAGGCTGCAGGCCTCGTCTAGAGGCTTGAGGCAGGTCAGGGGTCACCGGATCTCGGGTCAAGATCGCCGGGGGGGACCTCCTCGTGGTGTTTGTTCACTCAAACACGGGCCGGGCTCGGCAGGTTCAGAGTGTGCTTGATTCGCGGTTCCTGGCTGGCACCAGAAGCTGCAGTTTAAACACGTCCGGTGTTCATGGGAGAAACAGCTTGGAAAGTGAATGCAGGCAGGTCCTCCGGGGTTTTTGAGGTTGCTGCCACTGGACACGCCGGGGTTTCGCAGGAGCAGGTTCGAGGGGAGACAGGCCTGTAGGGCTGGTGCCAAGTCAGTGGGCGTCGTCCTCTTGTTAGCTCTGCACGGCTTCTCGTCCTTCTTCTTTTCTTGTCGTTGCTGGATCTGAGGAAGTAAGGTTCAGGGTACCCCTAAATACTAAATTTAGGGGCGTTACAGGTAGGTAAAGGGCAGGGACCAATGGGTCCCTTCCCTGGGGTGGGTACACCCCCTATTCTGCTATTCTCCAGTGGGAGGGGGCAGGAGCCTGTCCCTGGTTGGCTGGGTCCCCCATCCTCAGCGGGGACTCGAGGTTGTGCTTCTCCTCGCCTCCCCCACCTTAGGTGTCGAGTTGGCAGAGGTGGGCACACCTCTCTTCCTCACTTGTTTTTCCCGCCGGTTCTCCCGCCCAAAGTGGGGGGTAGAACCAGTAGGGACCAGTTGCTGAAAGCAGCAAATGGTCTGGAGAGGCTCACAAAGGCGGCATGCATTTGAAGCTTCTCCTTCGTTGTAGGAAGGTGAAATCTGACTGCATGGTTGCCCCCATTTCTTTTCTGGTGTTTGGATGGTTTTTGACTATTCTGGCTGGGATCCTGCTATCTAGGACCCCAGCCTATCTGCTTACTCCCTTAAATGACATGGTGTGCATACTAGATGCACTAGTGATTGGATACTGTGGTACCTTACGAGCCCCTAGTATATGGTACCTTAGGTACCAAGGGCATGGGTACTTCACAGGCCTACTAGGGGCTGAAGCATGTATTATGCCACCCCTGGTAAGCAGACTAAAATATGACACCACAGGCCTGCTACTGCAGCCTGGGTGAGGTAGTGTTAGCACTCCTCACTGAGGTATAGGTTCCTATATCTCACAATACACACACATATAAACCTATCAGTCACCCCTAAGGCATGCCCTATCAATCCTGAGGGCAGGGTGCTTGGTTTACAATGTGAGGGGGTGCCTCCGCCTGAGCAGGGCCCCTCTGCAGCTGGCAGGGTCTATTCCCTGTGGCTGTTTGTGGATGTGGTTAAACCATATACTCTTTAGTGCATCATAACCTCCCGGTAAATGCTAACTTTGGAATGACTGCATCAAAACATGTCATGTTTGGTGTCAAACAACTTGGAATCATACCCCCACACCAGTACCTGGTGTGGGAGTATGATCCCACCCTTCTAGAGGGGACGACATGTACCCACTGTGGAAACACGGTAGAAATCTGAAAGAGCCCTGGCATCACAAAATGGATGCCACCAGCACAGACACTGGGCTGCCCTCCTACTGCTGACTGAAACTCGCAGTGGAGAAGGCCCAACAATAGGTATCCTGTCACAGGGAGGTGTCACCACCTTCCAGACAGGATTTAGTGTATTGGAGCTGGGTGGGTGCACCCTTAGAGTGCTTTGAAGTCCAGCAGTAGGCTCCTCTGTGCATATGCCAGCTCAAACCGGTTCCAGGGCTACCAGCCCCTGCTCTGGCGCGAAACTGGACAAAGAGAAGTGGGTGTAACCACCCACCCCCTGGCCCTCCTAGAGGAGTGGTCATAGAGCTAGTCCCTCCCTTTCTTTTACTATAAGATAGGTACACCTTGCCATTGCAAGTTAGATAACCCTGGACGACGCTTTACAAGATGAATCCTGGTCCTTCGACGTTCCACTACCTTTGGAAGCCGCAAGAATCTCCCTTGAAGTCAAGGAGTGACTCCCCTGCTTGGCAGGCACCAATAACTTGAATCAACGGTCGCAAACTTTCCCGCTCCCGCCGGAGTCCGAAGTCCTTGCAGCCCCAGAAGTGGATTTCCTTACTTCTCAATGGCCATTGTGAGTCCCCAGCAGAGCTGAGGCGAGTGGACCCCACGAGTGACGAGGAACTGCAATACCTGGGAACCGTGCACTATTGTCGAGTGCAACCCCTTCACGATGTTCTACGAACTTGTGCTTTGGACCATTTGTGGCCCAAGCCTCCAGCAGGTAGTGCACCGAAAATCAGAGGCCTACCCCATCCCGAGTGACCATGGGCTCCTATCAAGCATTTCCTCACGAGGCGTCTTTGCGATCCCTTGCCCGTTGGCTTGTGGTCCCCTGAAGACTTTCTTATCAAACCAAAGGACTCCCCTGGTTGCTCCAGGCCTGCCCTCACTTACCCTCGCTGGGTGAGTCCCTCAGACCTTGCTGGTCTGCACCATTGACTTTATTCACTTTTCATGAGACTTGCTGTTGCCAAGGCTTGTTGGCTCCAATCCGGTTGCCGACACCTCAGTCAGCTGCAGACGTCATGGGACACTCCGAACCCAGCTGCTGGTCATCGTCTATCTCTCCTGGACCTCGTGAGCAAAGAGTCAAAACACCCTCAAGCACCTGAAATCACCCGACATCTGTGGGCATCCATCTTCCTGGCCCCGGGTCGCTGGCAAGTGACTGTGAACACTGTCCCTTCTGCTTTCAGGTCTTCTTCATCGTGAATCCAGCCTTGGATTCCACTGGACACTTCTTCAGTCTTCGCAAGCAGCAAATCTTCTTTGGCTTCCATAGAAAACAGCGACGCGACCCGACACCAAAAGACACCTATGTACCCGGCTTCCCTGGGTGAGGTAACTCGTGCACTCTGGTGCCCTAGTGTGTGTTGGCCCTCGAATTACTTACCTTGTAGGTGGCTTGCTTGTAGACTTCCGCGAAGTACCCTAAAACTTTAGAAATCCAACCGCGACTTGCTCTATTGTAATCAATAGGGAACCCGCTGCTGTGTTCTCACACTGCACGCGTCTCCCGTGGGTCTTTTACTTACCTGCCTTGGGTGGATTAGTGAAGCCCCAGCGATTCTACAGGCCCTAGGCCTTGTCCCCTTGCAAGTCGACTTTCCTAAACCTCTTTTTTAGTAAATGGTCTGGTACGCCCCTAGGGTCCCAGCCATATTTGTGCTTAACTTATTGTGAAACGTTGATAATTGAATGTGTTCCTGGCTTCTAATCTCATAAAGAGATTAGTAGAGTGTGTCTAGAAATAAATACATATATATTTGATATATATGTCCTTTCATTGGTAATTCAAGAGATTATAAGGTAAAACAAGCTACTTTACATTCCTCTGAGACTTAGCCTGAAGGCTGCTCTCTACAGCTACCACTAGGATAGCTTTCTTTAAGAGGTTGTCTTAAACCTATCTACCATAAGAGTCGAATTGGACTGGTGCAAGGTGGCCACTATTACTAGTGACCAGCATATGCCAGGCCAACTTCTCACATTCGTGAACCCTGCCCATCCTGGGGGAGGAGGCTTGGCACCTCGTCCCAGGATGTGCATTGTTTCAGGCCCCCGAGAGCAGCATGCTCTCAACCCAGGGGTCCAGAAACATGTCTGGTGGTGGCAGCCTGCGCAGCCACTCCGTCAGGTTACTGGTAGTTGGTCGTTTTTCAGGGGGCATCCCTAAGATGTCCTCTGTGGTGCATTTTACATTAAATCCCACAGTGGCATCAGTGATTGGTTTAAGGTGCTGAGAAGTTTGAAACCAAACTTCCCAGTCCTCAGTGTAGCCATTATGGTGCTGTGGAGTTCGTAATGACAACCTTCCAGCACCATATACTCTTAATGGCAGCACAGCACTTATAGGACCCAGGAATGGACCTGGGTACTCTAGGGGTACAGGGCGCATGCACCTGTACCCTCACCACTGGCATAGGGCACCCAGCTAGAGGGGTGACAGATGTATGCCAGGCCAGTGGTTTGTGTGCATGGCACACAGGGATATGTGCCATGTCGACTCTTTGGTTTGAACTGCACCTAGACACTCAGCCTGCAAAGGCAGTGTGTATGTGTCAGGGTACAGGGCCTCTAAGGGTGGCACAATAAGTGCTGCAGCCCTTAGGGGCCTTCTCTGGTCACAGTGTGTATATATATTCACTGAAAAAAACACTGGTTTCAGGGACATTATTGTTAGTTGGACATTTCACTTGTACAAAACCAGAGAATTTCAGCCGTTATAGTTAGTTCAGCTAACTATAACTCGCGCCCCCGCAATGCACTGCTGATGACGTCACATATTACATCATTTATGACATGGTCAGTGACATCACTGATGACATCTCAAATGACTTCACTGATGACATCATCCAGTGACTATTTCTTTCTGTAAAGTTTAAATATGTTATATATGTATAATATATATATGCGCCAAGGTGTATTGAAGAATGAGTGGGTGTACAAGTGTCTGAATGGATGATTTAGTAGGTGCGTGACTGACTAATAAGTGATTAATCGTGTCTTACTGAATGCATGGGTTAGTGACTAAACTGTGTAAATGTCTGTATTAGTCTGTCTGTGTAAGGGCTGCATGGGTTGGCGAGTAGCTACATGAGTGTATATGGGTTATTGATTGGTTGTCTGAGTATCTGTATGGGTGCCTAAGTGTCTGTATGGGTGGGTGGAGGGTGCGTGTTTTTGTGCATAGATGTGAGAGTGGGTGATTCACTGGGTGTATGGGTTCAAGAGTACATCTGTGAAGGGCTGTATGGGTGGGTGAGTGTACGTATGGGTGTGTTGGTGAGTGTTTAGATGTCTCAGTGGTACATGTGTGAGTAACTACATATGTGAAAGGCAGTATATGTGAGTGTTGGAGTATATAAATGACTATGTAAGAGAGTGATTGAGAGAGTGGCTGTATGAATGAGTGTCTGCTTGTATTACTTACTGTATAAGAGTGTAATATGTTTGAATAAGTGAGGTGGTGTGTGTATATCTGTATAGGTGAGTAAATGGGAGTGTGATTGATTCTTTGCATGACTGACTAGGTGTGTGAGTAACTATGGATGAGTGGCGGTGTGTGAGTGTCTGTATAGGTATATGAGTGCATATGATGTGCCATATTGATGGTTGACTGCATGTATGAGTGACTGTATGGGTGAATGAGTGGATGTGTGTGTAGACCTAGGAATCAGTGTGTGGGTGTTTAGTAACTGGTATTGGTGTGTCTGGTTTTGAAAATGGTAGTCTGTATTTTAGAGTGGGTGTATCAAAGGTGATATTAGGGTAGGAAGATTATCACATGGATGATGTCATCAGTGATGTCATAGGTGATGTCGCTGACCATGTCAGGAATGATGTAATATGTGACGTCATTAGCAGTGCATACGAGTTATAGTTAGCTGAACTAACTATAACGGCCGAATTTCTCTGGTTTTGTACAAGTGAAATGTTCAACTAACTATAAAGTCCCTGAAACCTGTGGTTTTTTTCCAGTGAATTTCTAAGGTTTTTAAATGCTAATTTCTAACTATAGTGTCCCTGAAAACTGTGTTTTTTTCAGTGAATTTCACAGGTTTTTTAAATGCTTATTTCTAACTATCCCTACAGAGGTAGGACGTGCAGAAAGAGGAAGAAATGCGCGGAAAGAAGCGACAGAAAGAGGCAACAGAAGTCCAGAAAGACAAAGAAAGGTGCAGAAAGAAGCAAAAGATGTGCACAAAAAACCAACAGAGGAGCAGGAAGAGGCTTTGTTGCAAAGTCATCCTGTGCCCCCAACCTTTTGCTGAAGGGTACTGGTGGTAACTAACTCTGACTAACCAGGCCTATTGCCAGTGCAATGCTAAAAGACACTTAGAACACAGTGAAAACACCCACATACACTAGGTAACACTATGCGTTGGAGTATCCCTGTGATTGGCATGACCTCCTCTGTAAGGCCCTAGTACATAATAGGGCAGGGAGATTAAAACTACCTCTAAGTCAGAGGTGCAGAAAGATGCTTCTTTAAGTAGTAGTCACGTTTGCAGAGTGGTGGAGAAAGGGTGCTGGGCCTGCGACCAGCGCTCAGGGATTCCACTGCATAGGACTTCGAGGAGGTACTAGAAGGGCTTATTGGCACCCAAAGTCCCTCTGGAGTAAATTGGAATTCATCCCCCATCCCGTAGTCTGCCGGAAGGCGCGTTTGCAGAGTGGTGGAGAAAGGGGGGGGCATGTCCTCCGAAGACCTCTTAGCAATCCCACTGTGTGGGACTTACTGGAGGGAACAAGAGAGGTAGTTGACCCCCAAGGACAACTTTGGGGGCCAGCTACTTCCAGTAAGTCCCACACAGCAGGATTGCTACGTTATCATAGCAGGCCATGCCCCCTTTGCCCACCACTCTACAAACGCGTTTCCTGGCATGCTCTTAGATGGGTATTGAAGTTCCCTTTGCTGCCGGGGGTCCTATAGGGGCCAACTAGCCTACCTCTTACCTCCAGTAAGCCCCACACAGTGGGATTGCTGAGAGGTGTACAATGGCCACGCCCCCTTACCCCACCACTCTGCAAAAGCACGCCCTGGCGCGTTGTAAGTTAGGAAAATTAGGTCCCCATGAATACTGAGTGTCCCTGGGGGGCCAACTAGCCCACCAGGTACCTCCAGTAAGCGCCACATAGCTGGTTAGCAGAGAGGTGATCCAAGGCCCCACCCCCTTTTTACACCACTCTGCAAACGCAGCTCCTGGCGCACTGCTGCTCGGGGGATGAAGTCCACTTGTGTCCTGACATCCTCAGGACACAAGACGGCCTCATCGCCCCACCCAGGGCGGGGTGGGGTCGTGGACCCTATGTTAGGAGGCTCTGCGCCTCTGGACATGGCTGGAACATCAGGGCATTTCCCTGGTAGTTCAACACCTGGCAGGTTCACTGAACGCCAGGGCAGATAAACTCAGCCGCAGGTGCATGATGGATCACAAATGGCGTCTTCACTCGGACGTGGCACACGGTCTCTTTCAACAGTGGGGAGAGCCTTGGTTAGATCTATTCGCCACCGAAGAGAACGTGCAATGTCAGCAGTTCTGCGCTTGGAATATCCAAGGCAGCACTCGCTAGGCGATGCTTTTTGTCGTGAGTGGAGTGGCGATCTGTTGTACGCCTTTCCGCCTATACCACTTCTACCCAGAGTGCTGAAGAAGATCAGGCACGACCGGGCCCAAGTCATTCTTGCGGCTCTGGACTGGGCTCGAAGAGTATGGTATCCGTATCAGTATGACCATTGATCCTCTGATCCGACTGCCTCTTCGGGAGGATCTTCTATGGCAGCAGCAGGGGACGGTCCTCCACCCGAACCTGTCCAGTCTCCACCTCCTTGCATGGAGATTGAGCTGCGACAGTTGATTCCCTTTGACTTGCCTCCTGAAGTTTGTGATGTTATTCTGGAGGCCAGGCGTCCCTCCACTAAGTTGGTATACGCCTGCAGGTGGAACAAATTTGAGGCATGGTGCACAGCAAAGGCTGTGGATCCCCTTTCTACCCCTCTTTCAGAAGTACTTTTGTTTCTTCTTTCCTTGGCCCAGAAGGGCTCTGTTCTGGGCACTATCAAGGGCAACCTTTCTGCTGTTTCGGCCTTTCTCAGGCTCCCTGATCAGCCCTCTCTCTTCAAGTCACCTGTTGTAAATAGATTCCTCAAAGGCATTACTCACCTTTTCCCTCCTATTCCTTTTGTGATGCCACAGTGGGACTTGAATCATACCTATGTGTTGTGTATAATGCCCAAGACAGGTTTTTAATGATACGTTTTAGGCTCAATTTTTTACCTTTTTTACTAGCTGAACCAGCTGGTTTTAGTCATTCAATTGAGCAGAAGGGTGCCTGCGGTTGCGACAATAAGTCTCCGCAGGACACCCTTCATTTTGTACTTCTATGCCCCTGGTATGCAACTCCAAGACGAAGATTTTTAAAGGAGATTTTAAAAAAGTCTAGGTTTATCCATGCTAAAGATGCACTGATCTTTTTACAAAGGGCCAGTGACCCATTAACCTTATGCTCTGTTATCAGTTTGCTGAAATTTGCACTAAGACTCAGGATAACTAGAGGATAGCTCTATTAACGACCTTATAGGATTCCCCATTTTCCAATAGCGATCAGGTTTTTTATGATGTTTGTACAGTGATAATGAATTCTATGCTTATAGTCTCATTCAATGTTCTTGTATATTGATGTAATGCTTTTTTTAAAAATTGTATAATAATGTACTCTTTTATGATGGTTTTTAACCACCGAATAAAGAACTATTGATTGATTGATTGAATCATATTTAATGTGCGCTCCCTTTGAGCCTTTTCACAACTGTCCTCTGCCTCTCTTGACTCCAAAGACTGCTTTCCTGGTTGCCATCACCTCCGCTAGGAGAGTGAGTGAGCTCCAGGCTCTTTCTTGTAAACCTCCTTTTCTATCTGCCCATCCGGACCAGGTTGTGCTCAGAACCCGTCCATCCTTTTTGCCAAAAGTTGTCACTGCTTTTCACATCGGCCAAACCATCACTTTGCCTACCTTCTTTCCGCCTCCGCATCCTTCTAGAGAGGAAGAGAGGCTCCATCGTCTGGACCCAAAACGTGCTCTCTCATTTTACTTGAACCGCACACAACAGTTCCAAGTGGATGACCAGCTCTTTGTTGGCTACGTTGGCAAAGAAAGGTGGGGTCGTACACAAGTGGACTATTTCCTGATGCGTCATCTTGTGTATTAAAGCCTGTTATTCTCTGGCTAAGAAGGAGCCTCCGGTGAGGCTGCACGCCCATTCCACCTGGGCGACGGCAGCCACTACGGCATTGGGACGTGGTGTCCCCCTGCAACACATCTGTCAGGCAGCTACGTGGTCCTCACTGCACACTTTTACTAAGCACTATTGCCTGGACAGCCAAGTCCGGAGAGACGGCTTCTTTGGCCGTTCTGTTCTCCGGGACTTCCTGGTGTGATCTTGGTTCGCAGACCCACCACCGGTGTTGGTATTGCTGGGGATCTATTCCAAGGTAAGGAATCTATCACTATGTGTTTCTTTCAGATGAACATTAGTAGTGATAGATTCCTTACTGCTCCACCCATCCTCCCCGTTCTGCAAACTGATTTCTAGGGTTAAGGTCATCCCTTTCAGGGCCCTAGTTTCAAGGCACCAGTGGTCAGTATCTTGCATGGCTCTGCGTTCTTGGCGCGGAAAATCGTGTACAGAACTGACGTCAGCGCGCATGGGCGGCATCTAAGTAGCTGCCCCGACGTCATCTCGGCGACCACAACGCCAACGACGGATGCGGAGCTGCACTACTCCACGTTTCGACCCACAGGGGTACTGCTGGCGAAACCTTTCCGTATCCACTCTGATGCCTGGGGGTAATTCTAAGGTAAGGAATCTATCACTACTAATGTTTCTTTCAGATTTAACGTTACCGAAGCTAAGTAACTTGTTCTTCAGTGAGTGAGTAGAATAACTGTTTACCGTGCTGATTGTGAACATTTGTTATGTCGCAGCCATCTTTACCAAACACTTAGTAATAAGTGACCTGACTACTTTTGCTTTTTATGCAGTTGTCTCCGAGATCTAGTATCTTGGTATCTCGTTGATTGCCACCTAGGTCAGGCCAGTTTTTGAAGGCCTGTATGACTCAAAAGTATTTAAGCAATGCTTATATCAAGTAGAGCTGCTGTCCTTGAAGAAACGGGAACAACGTACTGTTCTAAGCACACTGGCTTACCAAGTTCTTTTGTTTATAGCGTAGCTATCTGGTTGCGACAGACTTATTGGGGACATTTCGATAGCTGATCTGGAAAACAACTCTGCCCATTGCTTATTAGGTCTTGCCTGGTGTTAGCAGCGCGCATGCGTTGCTCTCGCCATGCGAGGACTTCTTGGAATCAATACGATTTCAGAAGCTCGCTTCCTGCTCCGCCCGTGTTTTACATTGGTGCGCGTCATTTTGCGTAACCAATTATGCAAAACCGGTTGTTATGATTGTCCAGGAGGCTTTTTAGTCTCTCCTTGTTACCACCCTGTCCACTTTTGGCACCGCCCACCGTGATTGTATCTTTTACTTGCGGCGGGAGACAGTGTCTCTTAATTAGCCCCTAAGCACTTTTTTTCTTGTATTACTGAGCTACTCTCACTGCAAGCACAATGTGCTTTTTTTTAACGGAGCATTGCGCTTCAAATTTTAATCTCGGAAGGTGCTTTGTTTCAGCGCTGCACCCGCTTCCAAGGTAGGAAAACATGCTCTATTTAAAACATCACGGAGCATGGGCTCGCGGCGGCGGGAGCATTGCAATTTTATTCTTGGAACGCGCTTTGTTTCAGCGCTACACCCGCTTCCAAGGTAGGAAAACATGCTCTATTTAAAACATCACGGAGCATGGGCTCGCGGCGAGCGCCGCACTTTGTATCAGCGAGAGAACATGTACTATTTAAAAACTGCAAGGAGTGGAGGCTCCCGGCCATGGACCTCAGATAGAGTGAATACTTTAGCCAAACTGTTTTATGTACTTTCATTTGACCCACATGCGCAGCTCAACTTCCTCCATTTTTTTTCTCATAACATTAAACTTTAACATTTCTACCCGTGTGGTGCCCTCCCTCTCAACACTAAAAGCTACACACCTCCCAACCCCACTTCCGGGTTAAGGAGACTGCCTTTCGTTATCGGCCGCCAAAGCTCAGCCTCTCCCGGATCACCTCTATGGCCGCAGGGGCCACGGTGATAAGCCAATGAGCTGGCCTCAGACCTTCATACCTCTCCTCTTCCTCTTGGAATAATTTTTTTTCTTTATCTGTCCTCGCAGTTAGACATTGTCCCGAGCCTTATTTATTTATGAAGGCTGAAGGTTAGTGCTACCTGCTGGGTCTAATTAGCCTTTCCCTTTGTGTTCCTCTCAATCCTGTCTGATTAAATGTACACATCTGTTTTACCTTCTTTCATGCCATCCCCGCTTCATATTAAAGTTGTAAATTGCCTTTTCAGTGTTTTTTTTTTTCTTCTCAGCCTGTGTTTGACGCCCTCTCGAACCCCCTCGGCTTTGAAAATTGCAGTGATAACTTTCCAATCCCAGCCGGACGGGCTGTCATTCTAGGGCCCATGTTCTCTGTTGGGGGAATGACAGCTACAAAGGACTAGTATAGCACTTACTGTTCAAACTACTGACACAATAACGGAAGCTATGTCGTGGGCCAGTCATCCCTTGCGGGGGAGGGGAGAAGGGAAACATGTAACATTCCATAAACAGGTTAACAGGAGGCCCTATGCATTCCTTACCTAATGCTTAGCGGAATGGCTTATGTGGGATTCGCTGACACATAGAGATACACAGTAGGCACATTACCCACCGAGTTGTCTCGCCACCTACTGATGTAAAATAAAGGAGTGAATTATATTACAAAAGGGGAGGGGCTGAAGCAATTCACGTCATGAAAACCTTTTGTCTTGCTCACTAGAATCGTGCAGTAGGAACTTCAGAACTATGAGCTACCTCGCCCCCCAAGGTATTCTTGAGACCCTGGACTGGACTACCTTGCTTAAGGGAGAGCCGGTCTAGCTTCGCCCCATACCAAGAACGCGCTTCTTGTCAACGCTTGGTCTGCGCTCCACTAAGACGCCACGTAAAAACAGAGGCGCATCCAGCTAGAATGCATATTTTACATCATAGCGTGTTACTGTTAAAAATACAGAGCCCCGACCGTCTTTCTCTCTTTGCAGCGGAGCAGTTCTGCAGCGGAGCAGTTCAGTCAGCGCTGACTGAACTGCTCCGCTTAAAGGTGCTGGCATGTCCACCAGCCATGTGAATGACCCGGTGTCAGGCAGTTGGGGTTTCCTTGGGGGAGGAAAGTGGGAGGGGAAACTGAAGGTCATGTTCAGAAGCTTAGTCCGGTGGGGGCAAGGGGCACAATGTCCGTAACAGCTGCTTTGCTCAGTGGCCCCTGCCTGAGTGTGTGGTGGTGTTTACAAAACACACTTAGTAAAGGATACATTTCTTAGAGATACCACAACCTCCTGCAGCCCGTGGAATGACAGGGCTCTGGCCAACAAGTGGGGGTGGGGTGTTGGGCGGGTGTGGGCCCCTGACTGCACAAAGCCTGAGGGCGACGAGACTGGCGAGCGTAACCACCCGAGTCCAGGGGCCCTATCTAGGCCTGGGCCAAAATTCCGTACCGTTCGTGGAAATTGCGATATTTTGGCTTTTTCGCGTTCCGCGGAAAGCGCGAAAATGTCAAAATTTCCGCATTCCGCAGCTTAGCGATAATTTGTTTCTTGCTCGCGCTGTAAAAAAATACATTCTCGCGTTCGCGCGATCGCCTTACCTGAAACCCCGCGTTCGCCGACAAGTTTTCCCGACCCGGTCGCGTTCTCCACGAGATGTTGGATTTTGGTAGCCATTTTGCGCTGTCTCGCGACAGTTCGCGGCCGCATTAACGTCATTTGCCGCGCGATCACGTCATTTGTCGCGCGATCACGTCTTTCTTCTCGCGATCATGCACCACGCGAGTATGAGAAGATTGGGATCTCGAACATGTCATTCTACATCGTGAGCCAGAGGATGAGGACGCGGGCACGTCTAATCGAACGCGAACAGGAGAAAGAGACCCCGAACACGTCATATCCAACACGACAGGGACAAAGAAGAGAACGCGATCATGTCGTTTTCGACACGCCGGCGGAAGTAATGTGAAGCTCGAGAACTCAACAACGTAAAATTTTCAATTTGGAGAGGAATATCGGCTCTAGCAGCATGAAACCTTCTACAAATGCTGATTTTGGATGAAAACAACTCCTTACATTGACATTTGGCTTTCCTTTTTTGTGCAAGGAGTCATTTTTTTAAAAGGTGGAGAGAGGGAGCAAGTGACACAGAATCTCCAACTTGCTGTTCCTGTCCAGCAGGCTCCTCCCAGTGCTTTGTCCATCTCCTGCTCATTCTGCCTTTTGATTTGGAGCTGGAAAGATCACTCTTTTTGTCTGCTGCATCATTGCAATTGGATTTGAGGATTTTTGGAATAGGATATTTTACAAGTAAGTGGTTGTTGTGTTTGTTTGATTGTGGGCATTATTTTTGATAATTAATTATCATCATTCCTTCTTTTATTTTTTTTATTTTGTGGGTAGTAGTAGTAGGCCGAGCTAGCCATGGGCATGGTCTCATGGGTGTGTGTGTGCATGATGAAGCAACTGTTTCCTTTTGTTGTTTTTTGAATGTATTTCATTTTCAAGCACATTTAGGGCATGGATGGCATTGGATTGAGTTGGGGAAGTGTGTTTTTTGGGGTGGCCTTTGTGATGTTGTTGGGCCTGGCCATGTGGCTGGTGGACATTTTGAAGCCTAGGCCTGCAAGCTTGCCTGGCCTTGTCTGCCAACAGGCCTGCTTTTTCATCCACTAGTATCAGAGCAGGTAGCCACAGCTTTATTAATCAAGTGTTTTCTGTGTGATCTGTTGAATTTAGACATCATTTAGGGCATGGATGGCATTGGATTGAGTTGGGGAAGTGTGTTTTTTGGGGGTGGCCTTTGTGATGTTGTTGGGCCTGGCCATGTGGTTGGTGGCCATTTTGAAGCCTAGGCCTGCAAGCTTGCCTGGCCTTGTCTGCCAACAGGCCTGCTTTTTCATCCACTAGGATCAGAGCAGGTAGCCACAGCTTTATTAATCAAGTGTTTTCTGTGTGGTCTGTTGAATTTAGACATCATTTAGGGCATGGATGGCATTGGATTGAGTTGGGGAAGTGTGTTTTTTGGGGTGGCCTTTGTGATGTTGTTGGGCCCGGCCATGTGGCTGGTGGCCATTTTGAAGCCTAGGCCTGCAAGCTTGCCTGGCCTTGTCTGCCAACAGGCCTGCTTTTTCATCCACTAGGATCAGAGCAGGTAGCCACAGCTTTATTAATCAAGTGTTTCTGTGTGATCTGTTGAATTTAGACATCATTTAGGGCATGGATGGCATTGGATTGAGTTGGGGAAGTGTGTTTTTTGGGGGTGGCCTTTGTGATGTTGTTGGGCCTGGCCATGTGGCTGGTGGCCATTTTGAAGCCTAGGCCTGCAAGCTTGCCTGGCCTTGTCTGCCAACAGGCCTGCTTTTTCATCCACTAGGATCAGAGCAGGTAGCCACAGCTTTATTAATCAAGTGTTTTCTGTGTGGTCTGTTGAATTTAGACATCATTTAGGGCATGGATGGCATTGGATTGAGTTGGGGAAGTGTGTTTTTTGGGGTGGCCTTTGTGATGTTGTTGGGCCTGGCCATGTGGCTGGTGGCCATTTTGAAGCCTAGGCCTGCAAGCTTGCCTGGCCTTGTCTGCCAACAGGCCTGCTTTTTCATCCACTAGGATCAGAGCAGGTAGCCACAGCTTTATTAATCAAGTGTTTTCTGTGTGATCTGTTGAATTTAGACATCATTTAGGGCATGGATGGCATTGGATTGAGTTGGGAAGTGTGTTTTTTGGGGGTGGCCATTGTGATGTTGTTGGGCCTGGCCATGTGGCTGGTGGCCATTTTGAAGCCTAGGCCTGCAAGCTTGCCTGGCCTTGTCTGCCAACAGGCCTGCTTTTTCATCCACTAGGATCAGAGCAGGTAGCCACAGCTTTATTAATCAAGTGTTTTCTGTGTGGTCTGTTGAATTTAGACATCATTTAGGGCATGGATGGCATTGGATTGAGTTGGGGAAGTGTGTTTTTTGGGGTGGCCTTTCTGATGTTGGTTGTCTTAAAGACATGCTTTTGTTGTATGTGTCTGGTGTGTTGGTGTGCAATGCATGCACCCTGCAGACCTTTTTGGGGCCTGTGAATGTTCGTATTTACATTTTGTTGCATTAAAAAGGCAGAGCAGTGTGCTTTAGCGTGCATCCTTTACCTGGCTTTTATAGGCCTTTTGTCAGCTCCTGGTGTTTCCGAGGCCCCCGGCTTGTTTGTGATTTGTGAGTGTCCATGTGGGTGGTGGCCTTTTTTGGTGTTTGGACTGTGAGTTATTAGTGTCCTGCTTTTGCCATAGGCCTGCATGGTTTTTCTATTAGCTATTTGGCTTACTGCTTCCATCCATCCTCCCCCTTTGCCAGCAGCAGCTCCATGGATGCTGAGATGCTCAAATAATTTAATGGTCCACCCCACTTTCATTACATTTTTATTTTGGTGGTTATTATTAACTTTCCTATCCTTCCTGAGAGTGTAGTGTGTGGCTGTACACAGTAGTATAACATAGCTCTAGTTAAAAAAAAAGTCATAAATGGCTAGACTATCTTTTGTTTGCACTAGTACAGTACTAAGTAACTGAACCACAACAACAAATGCAACATTTCACTGATGCTCTTCTCCTGTCTTATTTGCTTTTAGGTGCACAAAAGACAGAGTAGGAGGTGTCATCAGCATCATCCGGCTACCTGTTGTACTGCCAGCCAGACTGAAGTCCTGCTGCGCATCACGTCCACGTGTGACCAGAACTTGTTGTGCATCTGCATCCTGCCTGACATCTGAAGAAGATGGCCCCAAAGAAAGGTACCAGGTCCAGTACCAAGAAAGTTGCCGATGAGAAGAAGGAACAGAAAAAGGAAGTGCCATTAACCACGACTGGTGGTGTGCCGGCCAATGTTTTTTTTGGCACCAAAGCGTTGTCCGGGAACCAAGCTGGGAGCAGCACAGCAGTCCAACCCCACCAACCTAGGCCCAAGGGCTTTAGTGTCGCAGAGGTAGCCAGTCTACTAACGAGCAGCGATGTTGAAGAAATGTCATTACCGCAAAGTAGTACACAATCAAGTTCAACGCAGGCGCAAACTCAGCAGATCAGTGTGCAGCCGCCGCAACAAGAACAGCAGCAGCCACCGCAACAAGAACAGAAGCAGCCGCCGCAACAAGAACAGAAGCAGCCGCCGCAACAAGAACAGAAGCAGCCGCCGCAACAAGAACAGAAGCAGCTGCCGCAACAAGAACAGAAGCAGCCGCCGCAACAAGAACAGAAGCAGCCGCCGCAACAAGAACAGCAGCAGCTGCCGCAACAGCCCACCATAGTAGTTGTTGCTCCTGACGTAGGGGCATTTCAGGAAATCGAGCTTCCTGCAGACAAAGTGGAGCAAAGTCAAACCACTGTTTCAGAAGATCTATTGTCTTCCGGACCATCAGCAAGGAAAAGGAGGCTTAGTCCATCATCTTCTTCTTCAAGCCCCGCTTCTGATGATCGTGATGACACTTGGGTCCCACCAGCTCGGTCTGAGAGTGATATACGCCACAAGACAATGCTTCTGAAAAGGAAGGTCCCAGAAAAACTTAGAGTTATGGAGGTAGATGTAGAAGTGGGGGGTGATGATGTTGATGAAGACGAGCCAGTCATCACGCACATTACTCCCACCCCAAAGGGATTGGAGACCGACATTCTCACCCTATCCAGAAAGGCTGCTACTAAGCGGGATGTAGCACGGATCTCACCAACACAGGTTACACCACCACTACCTCCAGCTGCCATATTTTCCAAGGCCCGGCAGGGACCTACATCCAGCTCAACCATCTCAGTAGGAAGTGGTAGTAAAAGTCACAGTGTAGGTGGGCAGGGTCACATATTTTCAAGCACCCCCTCAAGTTCATCTGGTGTTGAAAGTGGCACATCCAGCAGTGCCAGAAAGTTCTCCTCCCCAGTTTGGGACTTCTTTTCTGTTAGCGCCAAGGAGGAGAACGTTGCTATATGCTCAATTTGTCGGCAAGGTGTTCGGTGTGGTAAGCTTGGTACAAACTATGGTACCGGAGGACAAGCAAGTCATCTCAGAATACACCACACTATCGTGTGGGAGGATCACCTACTTAAGTTAAAAGAAAGTAGAAAAACTAAACCCATTGAAGTTGCTCAGGATTCAGAATCAGGGAGCGATATTATTGTGGTGGCAGGTGAAGAACAGGGAGGCATTTCTAGCCCTGTCTCCAGTAGTGCAGTCACTGCAGTGGTAACGCCCACATCCTCCTCAGTAACATCAGAGTGGCACCGCAGTAAGAGCCATACTCAGAGTGTGGGTGAGACACCAAGGCGACCGGCGAGTACCTCAATGAGACAATCTGTGTCGTTGAGCCTTAGTGGGTTAATGAAAACAGCACCACTAAGGAAAGTAAGCCAGCCTACCATTGAGAGCATGTTTAGGTTGGAGGGGCAGTTCCAACGCAACCACCCAACGGCACGATTGTACAATGCGAAGCTGGCTAAAATGTTAGCGCTGGACCTTCTTCCTTTTTCATTTGTGGAAGGGGTGGGTTTCCTTGAATTTGTGTATGCCATCTGCCCGAAATGGAAAGTTCCCAGCCGGTCCTATTTCGCAAGAATTGCTGTTCCGGCACTACATCATGATGTGCTGGAATTGGTTGGTCAAGCTTTGGAGAAGAGTGCTGTGCACAATATCCACCTGACAACAGACATGTGGAGCAGTTGCCAAGCCACAGATTACATGTGCATCACTGCACACTGGATCTCTTTTGTGGGGGTTAGAGATAAACTATCTGCACAAGGTGTTGTTGACACAGCTGCGATTTTTGAAGGTACTCGGAAACATGCAACTGTAGCCATGTTCGCCATGGAGAAATCTCATACGGCTGAAAACATTTTAGAAGAGTTTCGCACCAAGGTTTTGGAATGGCTGCGGCCCAGAGGGCTTGGTATTGGTTTTGTTGCCACAGACAATGGCAGTAATGTACTTAAGGCCATGGAACTTGGTTCCTATTTCAGGGTTCCGTGTTTGGCACACTGCATAAACATTATAGTGCAAGACTTTCTGAAAAAAGAACCCATAGTCAGCAATTTACTGGCCATCTGCCGAAGAATATGCACTCATTTCAGCCATTCTTTTAAAGCTCGGAAGCAGCTGAAGATCATCCAACGTGAATTTAGGATGCCAGTCAAGGCACTCATCCAGGAGGTGGCAAAACGTTGGAACTCAACGTACTACATGCTTGATCGACTGTACGAACAGCACAGGTCCCTCCATGAATATGTCTGGTACAGAAGCAGTGATGCTAGTGTTAAAGGCATGACCCTTCAGAGGGAGCAATGGACCCTAATTAAATGCCTGACTGAGATGCTGTCTCCTTTTGAGGTCTTCACACTTGAAGTCAGCAAGGAGGACTGTACAATGGGCCAAGCTATCCCATTGTTGCAAATGCTAGAGCATGAGCTGAATGTGTCTGAATCCTACAAAGGTGTAGAGGACAGAAGGCAAGCCCATGACTTGGTGGAGAGCTTATCCAGGCGCTTAACTGAAAATGTAAGGATACAAAATAAAATTTTGTCACAAGAACATTACATTTGTGCCACAATTCTGGATCCACGTGCAAAATTAGGACTAGTGAAGACATTCCTTGCTTTTTCCGACAATGATGTTGCCCGTTACAAAAGTTGTATAGCTGAAGCAGCCATTAAGTTTGAAAACGAAGGGCTGCTAAATAAAAGCCCGCACATCAACCCACAACAAGTACTGATACTGAAGCAGGCCATGCAGAATCAAGTGCAACTTTGTCAGCTGAGGGCAGTGCGATTGGCTCACAATCACAACACTCACCATCACTATCGACTACAGAAACAAAAACTGGATCATTAGGCCGAGTACAATCATCATCATTACAGGATTGGTATGTAAAGATGGGCTATTGTAAGCACAGTGCTGATGCACAGAAAAAACAGCACAAAAGCTTACCATCAGCAACCCTGAACATTGAGCGGATGGTCCAGGCCTATCTGGACGACCCAACAGAGGTGTACGTTGATCAAAACCCATTGCAGTATTGGTATAGGAAAAGGTCTGAATGGCCACAGCTCAGCAGGCTGGCGATAAGCTATCTGGCTTGCCCTGTCGCAAGTGTCTCTTCCGAACGTGTTTTCAGTGCTGCTGGTTCCATTGTAACATTGAGAAGGACCAGTCTATCTCCAAAAAACGTGAAGAGGTTAACAATGATCAAAATGAATCAGCACTTCATACCACCGAATTACACAATACATGAATCAACAGAGGAAGAAGAGGACAGCGGCTCAGGTGACGGAAGTATTGTGTCAGATGATTACCTACTACTGGAAGAACCCCCAGAGTTTGAGGACGAGCTATACTTCCCTGACAATTAGGCTCGCACTTACTGTCTTGATTTTACTAACTTAAACTGTAAAATGCTATGTTTGGAATGGATAATGTGCTTTGCGTTTGTCCAACTCTTTGAGAGAAAAAAAAAGGACTCTAAAGTGTTAACGTAGGATGTGCTAATGCTAAGCACTGTGGGCCTGCTCTCTCCTGTTACTGTTGAAGGTCAATGCTGGAAACAGACTAGAGTAGAGATGATGCATACATGCCACCTCGGAAAGTGTTCTTGTTGCACTACACCATCACTTGTGCATTTGTTTTCACTTTCTTTCTCAATATCCCCTTTGGTTTTCCATCTACAATTACAGGCCGGGCCTTGCCCTAAACTTTGTAAAACATTACAATGCATATTAATTAATTACCTTACCAATCCATCACCTTTTTTTTTCCAGCCGGGCAGTGGCGAGGCGACACACCCAAGATTGATGGACGAGAGGAGCAAGAGGAATGCCGAGATGCAAATCCAGTCCACATTTTTGACCGGGATAAGACAGTAACAGTATCCACTTTTATCTTCTTTTAAATAATTTGATTAATATCTTGTATACAATCTTTACAACAGTGTGTTTTTGGAGTTGTTATCATCATTAGGTTTGCTCTGTGTTTACGTTTCTTCCCTACCAATATTTAAAATTTCTATTTGCTATGTGTTAAAGTATTAAGGCCGGAACAACAGAACAAGAACTAGAAGTGTATGTAATCCGGGTCTCTCATCATCATGCATGCATTGCCTTTTTCTCCCTTAACATATGGATATAGTAGTCTTAAATGATTGTCGTTTGTTTGTCTATGTATGCATACTGTTTTTCTATGTCAAACCTTTCCCAAAAACCCCCTTCCCATCCATTCAACAAACCCTAACCCTCTTCCCCCGGGCTGTGTGACTTATTGTCGAGGTGTAACTAAATTAAATGTACACCAATACTTAATCACACACTTGCTGGGGCGGATGTGGTGAAAGCAACACTACTTCAATTTCAAGGCAGAGCGATGATCTTCTTCTGCTTGGCCACCCATGAGTAGGATATTTCAGAGGTTATTTTATTTAACCAAGGAACATATACCTCAGCATGAATTGCCGGCATTGATTGGATTTGTTTGTTGTCATTCCTCATATACACATACAGCACTAACTGTTAGACTGTAGGCATAGTCAAGTGACTCGACACAACTATAGTTTGTAACTCTGTCTAGTAGGCTATCCTCCTAACCACCATTCAGTTTTTTTGTCAAATATTTGAGCATATTATTGTTGCTCGGTAAGTTCTGTACTGTACTTCATTCAACTACTCCTCTAACAGTCTCTCAAAGGCGATTGACTGTCTCCTTTTCTTTTTTTGGAAATGCTGCCGCCCTGCCAGTGTCTACTACTACTACTATACTACCACCACCACCACCACCACCACCCCAATCATGGCATGTATGAAAAAGGAAACCATCTTCACCATGCAGCCAGTGCTGTGCCACAGTTGGACATAAACATCAAGCACCGGTAAGAGAGAAGTTTGGGGGAGGCAGAATTAATAATGGACATGTTGTCAATGATTTCATTTTCACACACCACTCCAAAGAATGCATAGACTACAGGACAGACTGAAAGTACTAGAAGGACCAGTCAATGAGTGAGGTGTATCGGATCTATCTGTTTGTGTCTTATACAGTCAGCAAATTATTGAAATCAAACACAGGCTATGGGCGGCCATGCACCAGCAAGGAAACAGTGTGATGTAAAACAGTTACCCCACCTACAAAACATTAACAACATTGCATGTAACATAGAAAAATATATTTAATTTACCCTAACAAAAATAAACTTAACCCACAAAAGCTGACCCATCCCCCTCCCTTAACCCAACCAATGTCCATAAAGTCCGTAACACCCAAACAAGTTCCCACCCACCCACCCAAACAAGAATTAAAAAAGGGGCAGAACAGGATGACAGGGACTAAGTGGTGGGGCGGGACTGAAGGAGGACACGCATCTGGCGCATCTCGTCCTCTAAACGGGCGACGCGGCGTCTAAGGTCGCGGCAGTTGTAGCCACAGTGGGGGGGGGGCACCGGAGATGGCATGGTGGCGGCGGGCAGCCGCCAGACGGTGGCGCCGTAAAGCTGGAGGGCGGTAGCTGGGGCCCAGGGCACTGGAGGAGGCTTGAACAATTGCTGGCGCAGTCTCCTCCTCCTCCTCGGCTAGGACCACCAGCCGCCGGTATTCCTGCTGGATTGCCTCCAGCTTCCGGCGCCGTGCCTTGGCGGCCAACTCCTTCCGGTTGAGTTTCGGAGTAGCTGTGTATCAAAAAGAAAAAAACAAGACAATTGTAAAATATACTCTTAGAAAAACAGTAGGACAAGGTAATTATTTATACACATAGTGGCATGGTAGAGTAGCACTATAAAATAAAGCACAGTAGTACATAACATTTTAAATGTCGCCCGTCCTTCTTCCTTCCACCCGTCTTTCACTTTTTAGTTGAACAGTGCACCAGGTGCTCTTCTCCATAAAACTTTCAAAGCGGAGTTGAAATCAGATAGATGAGGCCATTGGTTACTCAATACTCCGGCTCCTAGTCCTATGCCAATTAAAGGGAATTCAAGTCTTCTAGTTCACTCTTCAAACGTCCCCAACAACTCATACTTACTTACGACATCGGATAGCGGGCGGACTTTGTCCGCCCGCCATCCTCATGCTAAAAAGGGTGGGGGTCCCGTGGGGACAATTAATTAGGATGATGCGCCCGGCACAGTGGCGGGCGCATCCTGTTTTTTTTTTTACATTCTGGTTGGCTTTGCTGAAAGCAATGCTAAAATGTTGTGCTGCTTTTCCAAGCACAACATGACGGGCCCCGCACGGAGCCTGTCACGTTTTGCTTTGAAAGGCGGGGGGGTACCATAGCATAGGTGGGTACCCTCCATGGGGGCCCCCAAGCATACTCTGCAATGTCTGCATGCCTTTCCGTGGCGGACGGCAATGCCGCCACGCAAAGGCATTCCAAAATGCAGATTATATGGCTGGCGGTGTGTTCAGAGAGACACCACCGCCATATTGAACCCTTTTCCGCCTGGTCGACATGTGGGGGGCCTGAAATTTTCTACAGGGATGGCGGGAGGTTTGCCCCTGCGGTGTCGGCAGTGAATTCCAGCCGGCCCGGCGGGGGCAATACGCCCACCATCCTAATGGGGCCCTAAGTCACAACTGTACAGTATACATATACATACAGTACACCCTTGCAGTGAGTGTGCTGTCAAGTTCAACAATAGTTAAGGATTATGAATCTAACTTACCACCGCCTGCCAATGGTGCTGCCACTCCCCCTACCGCTCCATCGTCGGTATCGGCAGCAACTGCCGCATCCTCTCCCTCCGCGTCGCCTTGTTCGGTGGCCCCGGCACTGGTGGTCGGTAGTGCGCCTAGAAAACATTACACATTTATTAGGCGTCATATACACCTCCCCCCTATTGATCGGTTGAAAAATGAGTTAATACTAACATACATCACTAGTACAAATCAGGTAGTAGTAGAGTAGACACTAATAGTTATATATGATCATTGTAGCCTTTGCTTAATTAGCCCTAGCCATGCTACCATTTTACCTTTGTGGCTTTTATTTTTGCACATGTGACGTTACCTTTACCTTGCAGCTTCTTAAGACACCTTTGAGCCCACATGACCTGCCTCACACTGCTACTGTCTAGTCTACGCGCTGCGTACAAGCGGTCCACAAACATTAACAAGCCACTTTTTTAGGAAGTACTGGTGTACTACTGTTACTGTTAGTCCATATTGCTTATCCATAGATGCTACACTTTTTGGCACGGCTGAGAAATGCTTGCAAGTTGCAATATACTAACGCACACCATTTCTTTTTTCGCATTACAGACGCAAGATTCCCTTCTATGAACCAGAGCTTCTGAATGATGCAACAACTACCAGTACTAACTTCTTCTAAGGTGAGGGGTCCCTTCACTCACATCTTCTTTTATACATTTTTATAAACTAAATTGCTATGTGATGGTGGTGCTGCCTTCCACCACTGTTCAGTTATCATGATTTAATTCCCAACTGTATAAGTGTAACAATGTATATTGTTTTAATGTTATTGATTTTCCGGTTGGTGCTGCATTTATAAGAAAACAGTGTACAGACCTTCTCAAATTGAAATAAACATTTTGAACTTACATAGACTTGGTGGTATTTGGTGTGGAGGACTAACTTACACGAGTGAGCAAATTAAAGTAAGGGTGTGCATGTGAATTGCTTCCACGACTGAGAGGTTGGGTGTGTTATGTTCTGGGTTGTCTACTTGTTGGGTATCTTGGGGGGAGGGTTCCGAGACCTAATAGTTATGACAAGACAGTACTATAGTCAAGCAGTGGAATTGTGGTGGGTGCGGAATTTCTGATTGAGGTGTGCAAGGAAGGTCCAACCTACCATCACCAACATCCTATTTTCTGGTGCAAATGTATGTGCAAGATCCCTACAACAGTAGTATGTCCTATAGGGTATCATATCAAAATAGTAATAAATCTGGTAGGGCTGTTGTTGCTGTGAATTTCCAAAGCCTCAAGATCAATAAGAGTAAAAGTAGTACAAGACGACGACCCAACGGATTGGACTCAATAGCTCGAGCTACTGGTGAATATGAGTTTTATATTACAACCTTTCACAAAGAGTCGCACTGGCCAACTGGGCAAGACTAGCTACTACAGTACAGACAGACTGATGGTATGTAGTAGTAGTAGTACTCAGAGTCATCTTAGCGGAGGCAGGGATAAGATTTTTGAAACCGTACAGATCGAAGGATAATTGGTGGTAAAAAAATAGCATTTGGAAACCAACAAAAGTTCAGGAAAAATATGGGGCAGTAAAAGTTATGGAATAAGAAATATTATTAAAAACAAGAAGACTTACTGGGGCCAGCAGAGGAGCCCTCAGCGGTGTCCTCCTGGTGGTGTTGTTCCTGTCCCGCCGATTGCCCAGTCCCTGTCGGTCTGCCCCTGGGTGCTGATGAACAGGAAAGATATAAGAAAGAGACAAACATTGATGGATGGTGTCAAACAAATACAATATTTTTCAACAACGGTCAAAAAACACTTATGTAAACAACAATTGCAATAACTACATTGACCGATCTCATCTGGTCAACATGTAATATCGGGGGATTCGCAGTTCGACTACTTAAGTTACTATTTATCAACAGTAATCCAGTCTTCCATTCAGATTCCAGAAAACTAAGTTACAACTAAGCCGAAGTACAACGTACCACCCAACCTAGCCCACCTATTCCAGGCATGCCAATTGTACATTAAGTATGCATTTCCACTGTATTCCTCAACAATGCGTATGGTCAAATCATGGAGGACACATGAACATGACTACATTTTTTGTATACACCAAATTTTGGTTTGATTGATGCTGATCTGCTACTGCTAAGTAACTGCTAAGCCTACCACCACTCATTGAACAAACTAGAAAAGGTTCTAAAGACTGCCGTACTAGCAGCACGTCACGTAACTGAGTGAGGGGGCATCACGCATACCACTAACAAATTAGAAGCTCATACAAAGTAGTGTACTTAAACATCAATCCGCCCCTATCTATTAGTGACGGGACAAAGTAAGGAGTGGACTAGAGTCACTGTAGCATTACGTAACTTAATTTCTCTAAAATAAACTCGTAAAGAATCACGCTAAGCAAGCGCAAATGCAAAGCTGCAAACAAGTAAGATTAGTAGTAGCGCAGAAGAGCATCATAATCACAGAAGACTTTTAAACGTTATTAACCTGGAATGTATTGTAAGCAGCAACATTCTAGCTGGTTGGAAGGAAAAAAAATATTCGCAATATATAACACAGAGCAGAAGAACAGACACAAAGTTGTAGTAATTAAATATGTACTCACCAAGCCCCGGGACCTCCACTCCTAGCAGGTCCAGCAGGTCCTGCTCACGGTCCAGGATGTCGGACCACCGGTGCGTCAGCTGTGCCTGGGTGCGCCGGACTCCAGAGATGAGCGACACTGCCCGGCGCACCTTCCCCCACCGCTGCCGACGCTCCCGGGGGCCGTACCCGGACCCAGGCCTGCCACCTGCTGCCAGGGTTGAGGGGAGGTGTCGCTGCACAAAGAAAATTAGTGCAGCCAACTCCTCCTCCCCAAATAAGGCCCGTGCCTGCAACCCTTGTGGGCGCCGCCTTTCGCAAGGAAGGCGGTCGCGGCTCTGGCTGCGCCGGCGAACAGCCCTACCCTTGGACATGGTTCTGAGGACGGGGCGGGAAAGAAAAGGTAAAATAAATAAAGGAGTAAAGGAAATAAATAGCAGGCAATAGAAAGAGAAAAAGTAGCTAAAAAACACAAAAAAATTAGACAAAAACCAAAAATATAGAAGCAGGAAAATAGTTAGAGAAATAATAAGTAATAAAGATCCAAAAAAAGTGGCTATAAACAAAGGATTGAAAGGATTTTGGGAGGATTGAAAATCAGGCCCCAGAACCAATAGAGTGAAAAACAAGATGGTCGCGCCCATTGCGACCACGTGCGCAAGTTCGCGCGATATTTTCTCCCCGAGCAAGCAAAAAGCAACGCGATCAAGTAAAAGCGGTCGCGAACAGGAAATTTCGACCGCGAACGGGCGCGAACATGAATTGTGCGACCCGCAACAGGAAGTAAGCATCGCGAGAGGGCGGGACAAGTGAAAACAAGATGGCCGCGCCCTTGAGCAACCGCATGGGTAAGATGCCGACCCGCGATCACGCAAAAAATACCGCGAACAGGCGGGAAAAAAACTTCCGCGTCTTCGCGATATTTCTGGCGTGTTTGCGGAGATTTTTAGCATTTTCGTGATAATTTGCGAAAGTTAATTTCGCAAATTCCGCCCACCCCTAGCCCTATCCCTTCAGGCAGTGGCGTAATAAAACTTGAGCCCCCCCCCCTTTTGCAAAGTGCATACAACAGGGGCCCTCGCGCCCGTACCCTGTCAGGGGCTCTAAGGTTTGTTCGTGCACAGTGCCGGGGGGAGGGAAAGGAGGGTGTTACTGGAGCTCACCTCCCCCCCCCCCCACCCCAGGAGTGCAGGCCCAGTGGCTATTGTTTCTCGAATACTTCTGGACCTCTTATTAGCAGAGGCCACAGAACATAGAGGAGATTGAGGAGCCCCTCTTCACATTGTGCAGGGGAGTTGGACATCATTTTGTGTTACGCCATTACCAGAGTCCAGTGGCTTAGCAAAGCCTCTAGGGACACTGATTGAAGCTCAGGAATCTGTCCTCCCCCCCCCTCTCTGGTTTGGTAGTAAAAACAGTTATCAATGTTAGCAATCGGGGTCTAGTGGGCCCCTCACATCCTTGTGCCTGGCGCCACTGCACCTTCTGCACTATTCACAGATACGACCCGTGGAAGAAGGCGTTGTCTTTACGTTCCCCATTCATTTCTGCCTCACGCGACTGTAGGAAGGTGGATAGCTGACTATGGTTACCCCCAACTTTTTGCCTAGTGTCTAGCTGGTTTTTCGACTTAGTTGGCCTGAGATCCTGCCATTCAGGGTCTCAGGCTGTCTGCTCTCTCTTTAAAATGGACTCCATGTACCCTAGGTACATAACCAATTGGTAAGGATCACCTTATTGGACCCTGTACAGTGTACCCTAGGTACCCAGGGCATAGGTGTACCCTAGGCTTCCCAGGGGCTGCAGCATGTATTATGCCACCCCTGGTCTGGCCCTCCAATCAGACACAACTGGCTGATCACTCAGCTGGGGCAAGGTCGTGTAATCACCCCTTGCTTAGATGTAGTATGCCTATATCTACCTTTATATATAGACACATGTGTACCTATCAGTCACTCCTATGGCAGGCCTTAACAATCCTGGAGGCAGAGTGCTTGGTAACATGTGAGATGGTGCTCTAGCATGAGCTGAGCCTGTCTGCAGCTTTCGGAATCATGTCCTTATAGCTGTTCTATGATATAGCCTACCATATACTCTTAAAGTGCCTTATAATCTTAAACGGTTATGGTAACTATGGTTTGGCTTTATCAAAACATGTCGTGTAAGGTGTCTAACACTTTGGAATAATGCCCCCATACCATTTCTGGTGATGAGGATATTATTCCTCCCTTCTAGAGGGAGAGACATGTTAAAATCCTACTTTGCTGTTTAACTCTAACCAAAGCCTCAGCATCACAAAATGGATGCTGCTGCCACAGACACAAGTCTGACCTCCTGCTGCTGGGAGTGATCCTGGCAAGGGAAGCTTGGACAATAGGTTTCCTGCTTGGGGAGGTGCTAGCACCTCCCCAGACAGACTTTAGTGTATTGGGGCAGGGAGGGCTGAAAGGAATGAGACATGCCTGGGGCACACAAGGTGTCCCATGCATAGTCCAGTTCAAACCGGTGCTGGGGCACTCCAGCCCCAGTCCTGGCGCGAAACTGGACGAAGGGAAGGGGGTGTAACCACCCCCCTCCCAGGTCCCACCCATAAGGCGTGACCTAGCAGGTATCCCAGCCCCCCAGATTAGTATAAGAGTGGTAGCTGGGCCCCAGGACTTTAGATTATCCTGAACCTGCAACTTGAACAGAAACTCTGGACCTTCGACATTCGACGAAAGAAGAAGACGGAAGAATCTCCCTTGTGGCCAAGGAGTGGCTACCCTGTGCAAACAGGCACCATCAAGAGACTACCCTTTGCTTTGCTAAAGTTCTACGAGGGACCGACTGCAGAGCCCGACCAGAGCCTTGACTTCCAGACTTCTCCGACCCTGATCCACATCCACAGCCGTGCTGAGATCCGTGGAGGCGACGAGAGACGTGGGACCGGCTACCTGGGAAAAGTGGCTAGTATCTTCAAGCGCAGCTTCTGAGGCACCCTCGAAGTTGTGCACCGGGGATTGAGAAGCCCCAACCCCAAGCACCATCCGCACCGAAGATCAGCCCCCCACACTCCACGAGTCCTGCGTGGGGCCCTTCTGCATTTTCCTGCTTGCCGCGTCTGTCCGGTTGCTTGCCCGCTGGCTAGTGGCCTTTGAGACGACGCACCCTGAAATCTTCAGCGCTGGTTTGGCTCCTCCAGACTGGCTCCCGCTTCTCTGCCAAGGAGAAGCACCCCAGACCTTCCTGGTCTGCACCAGAAGCAAGTCCTCCGTTCTTCGTGGGTTCCGCTTGCCAAGGCTTGGTGAGTCCTAGTCCAACTTCGACGCCGCCGACAGCAAGAGCCTTCGTGGGACAGCTCGCCTCCTGGTCCTGGTCATCCTCGACGTTTCCTGGTGCTCGTGGCTGCAGCGACAAGCTTCACCTTCACCTGCAATCTTCACGACATCGCCTGGTTCCTTCCTGGTTCCACGTGGTCACTGGCTAGTGACCTTGACTCTGTCCCTTCTGCTTGCAGGTCTCCTCTCCTCTTGATCCCAGCCTTGGGATCCACCGGACACTCTGCACTGACTGCCTGTCAGCAACTTTCCTTCAGGCATCCATAGAAGTCCACGACGAAACCCGACGCAAGTTCACACCTATGCACCCGCAGCCTGTGGGCTAGGTAACTTGGGTTTATGAGGTAACTTGGGTACTTCGGTGCTCACAAGGGTAGTGACTATCCTAGGGTCTAGTTTCCGAGTCTCGACTTTCTAGCTATACCAGAAGTGTCCTAAAACTGCTTATTTCTAACTGCTAGTGATTCTATTGACTTTTACGCATTACGCGTGAGTGTTTCCACTCTGCACCCGAATCCCGTGGGCCTCCCACTTCCTACCTGTTGCTAGTGTAGTGTAGCCCCAGCGATTCCCTAGGCCTAGGCCTATCCTATTTCCGTGACAGTGGTCCTTATACCACTTACTTAGTATATGGTTTGTGTGGCCCCTAGGGCCTAACTGTATTACTTACCTGTGTGACTTAATGTATGCATAAATAAGACTGTGTTGTACTTACCTCTAATCTCATAAAGAGTGCTGAGGGTTTGACTAGAATAAATACACTTTATTTTATATATATATCTGTTGTGGTGTCCTTTCATTTGGTATTCAAGGGATTATATATGGTATCACAGCTGGCTTCACATGCCATTCAGAGTTTAGCCTAAGACTGCTCTTGTCCATGCTACCACTAGGATAGCTGGTCTATAGGGTTGACTTTACAACCAATCACCATAAGGGTATTTGGACTGATATAAGGTGTACACTAGAACTAGTGACATCATACATCAGGCCAACTTCTCACAGCGACCCTCTGTCCCTCTCGCCTTTGCCACTTTATCTTTACCTCACCCCATCGTACCTTTGCCTCATCCCTTCCTACCTCTCACCACCGCACCGCCCTTCACATTCACCAAAGTGTATGCTGCTGCCTCCCTTCTCTTTTATGTAGATTCACTTCCTTCTACCTCAATCACATATCGCATAAGTGCCTCATACCTCTACCTCATTCTCCCTCTCATCTCTGCCTCATTTTTCTTCCTCTCATCTCAGCCTCAATCTCCCCCGATCTCGCCTCTGCCTCTGCCTCCCTCTCACCTCTGGCTCATTCTACCTCACACCTCTGCCCCATCACTGCTCAGCTGTCCAGCTCCCTCAGGAAGACTCACAGTCACGTTATTTCCCCCTCACCTCATAAGCCTCATAAGCCCACCCTCTCCCCAGCAAATCCCCCCTGCTTCATGTGTTCCTGACTGCCGCTTCCCTCTCATTGCAGCCCGCTCTGGCTCATCCCTGCCTTTCTCTCGCCTCTAATTGCATTTCCCTCCCTTTCCAAAATCGATCTCTGCGTCGTTTTCATTGGCCTGACGTCCCTTCTTGTTCGTGTTTCCATTTCCACATAACTGCGCCTCCCTTATCTCTCCCCTCCATCTCGTGTGTCGATTTAACCCCCCTCTCCACAGTTATCACCTCTGTGGTCTCCTTCCTTTTCTCTCTCCTGCTTTCCACACCTCTCCCTCCTTTCAGACCCCTCCGATGCTCCTCACTCACCTGGGCCCTCG
Organism: Triturus cristatus; assembly: GCF_964204655.1. Taxonomy (NCBI): domain Eukaryota; kingdom Metazoa; phylum Chordata; class Amphibia; order Caudata; family Salamandridae; genus Triturus; species Triturus cristatus. The sequence goes on from NC_140579.1 coordinate 424,672,729, forward strand.
TCCCCATCACTTCCCAGAATGGATGGCAGGTCAAAGAACATACCCCGTTAAAACCGCACAGCTGTTTCATTCCCTAGAACCAGCCCCTCGCTTTAAAACAAGTATTTGCAATGCAATAGGTCTCGCATTTACGCGAGTTTAAGCTATTGGAATTGTAAATGACAATGCCTTTTATTTATGCTTTAAAAACGAAAACAAAAATAAAAGACATTGTTATTTGCAATGCCAATAGCTCAAACTCGCGTAAATGCGAGACCTATTGCATTGCAAATGCTTGTTGTTGCTTTCTAGTCAGTGGTTTTATTTGTTTTAGTCTGTCCAAGTAGTCTCTTCCCCCCTGAAGCAGTGCATACTTACTATGTTTCTGATTGACTCCTTTTATCCTTTCAAAAGTGTTCGTTTTAAACAAGTTCAGTGTGCATATTTAATTTCTTACCTTTAATACCAACATCATTTTAAAGCCTTAAACAAAACTTTAATACGTTTTCTGTGTTGCTTTCCACGCCTCATGTTGCTTCCCCACCCTCAGTGATTCAGCCAACTGTGTTATTCCCCCCACCCCCCACACACGTGTTACTCCAACTTGGATCGGTAAACAAAAAGAAAAACGTTTGTCATTTTGTAGACTTGCACATGCCAGCAGAATAACACAGCCAACTGCTTAGCTTTTTCGTCATGGTCTCTCATTTCAAATGTTTGTATGTGATAAAAGACATTGACATTTACAACGCCGTTTGCAACGCCAATAACTCTAACCTAAGCAAATGCAAGACCTATTGCATTTCTAATGCTTGTTTTACTTTTTCGTCCGATTTGCGCACCCAGCGCGAATTTGGACGATTTAAAAAAAAAATATATGCTTTTTTTGCCCCTGGGGGTCCTTGTGGGACCCCCTGAGCAGGCTTAGAGGGTCAGGGTGTTTCTACCCTGCCCTCTTTTCTTGTTTTTCACCTTTTGTTTTTCTCACTCTTTTCTTGTGTCTCCGTTACCGAGTGACGGGATGGCTGCCAACACTTCCTGGTTTGGAGTGTTGGCAGCCAATCAGAGTGAAGCTCTTGCTTGGGAGGACTCGCGACTCCTCGGTGCTCAGATATCGAAAGTTTTCTTTTTTTCATTTCTCAGGAACTACTGAACGGATTTACACCATTTGAAAAAAGGTCGCTTTCTGGACCAAGACCTACCTTTTTTGCCAAATTTGGTGTAATTCCGTTCAGCAGTTCGGGCTGTAGCTGTGTCTAAAGTTCCTATGGAAATTAACATGGACAAAGCGTGTTTTGGGACCCCCCTTTTATCTTGGCCCCCGCTTGACGAATCACCCCGAAACTTTCAAGACCGGAGCGGGCCATTAGTTTTGAACATTTCACGAAGATTTGTCATACAACGCCAAAGTTATTGGCAAAACAAAAAAACGCTTTTTGAATACAAACGAGGTCCTAACTATACCTACTGGCAACTGCCAGTAGGAGAGAGATATATATATATTTATTTATTTATTTATCTGCCCAAGTGGGGAGCCACACACCATAGGAATCACACCATTCTCGCAGGCAGCAGTGCCGTCAGCTAGCACCGCGCATTCCTAATTGCCATACGCGTTTCGAGCAGACGCCCTTGATCACTGGCATGAGGAGGCAGGAAACAGGTTTACGTAGAACAGCAATTTATTTGAATAATTGGAGTCCCCCCCCCCCCAGTGGGCGTGTTCAAAGGCATGCTGGTTATAGTAGTCCGAAATCATTGCCCATGACTCTCAAAGTTCTCTAACCAAGTGGCCCCTGTCCTGCCACTCACTAAAATAAAGATCCTTGTAAGGAGGAATACTGAAGGCGCCCCGCTGCTCAGCACCACCAATATCACCACGGGTGAGGCTCCATAGGTCCAGGGAGTGCCAGTGGTTCCCAGCACTCAGGATACGCCACCTGGCGTCGGGGCGAGCCGCGGCCGAGCGAGCCGCTATACACAAAAACGTAAGGTTGCCCAAGTGGGGAGCCACACACCATAGGAATCACACCATTCTCGCAGGCAGCAGTGCCGTCAGCTAGCACCGCGCATTCCAAATTGCCATACGCGTTTCGAGCAGACGCCCTTGATCACTGGCATGAGGAGGCAGGAAACAGGTTTACGTAGAACAGCAATTTATTTGAATAATTGGAGTCCCGCCCCAGTGGGCGTGTTCAAAGGCATGCTGGTTATAGTAGTCCGAAATCATTGCCAATGACTCTCAAAGTTCTCTAACCAAGTGGCCCCTGTCCTGCCACTCACTAAAATAAAGATCCTTGTGAGGAGGAATGCTGAAGCCGCCCTGCTGCCCAGCACCACCAATATCACCACGAGTGAGGCTCCATAGGTCCAGGGAGTGCCAGTGGTTCCCAGCACTCAGGATACGCCACCCGGCGTCGGGGCTCCCCACGGCCGAGCGAGCCGCTATACACAAAAACGTAAGGTTGCCCAAGTGGGGAGCCACACACCATAGGAATCACACCATTCTCGCAGGCAGCAGTGCCGTCAGCTAGCACCGCGCATTCCAAATTGCCATACGCGTTTCGAGCAGACGCCCTTGATCACTGGCATGAGGAGGCAGGAAACAGGTTTACGTAGAACAGCAATTTATTTGAATAATTGGAGTCCCGCCCCAGTGGGCGTGTTCAAAGGCATGCTGGTTATAGTAGTCCGAAATCATTGCCAATGACTCTCAAAGTTCTCTAACCAAGTGGCCCCTGTCCTGCCACTCACTAAAATAAAGATCCTTGTGAGGAGGAATGCTGAAGGCGCCCCGCTGCTCAGCACCACCAATATCACCACGGGTGAGGCTCCATAGGTCCAGGGAGTGCCAGTGGTTCCCAGCACTCAGGATACGCCACCCGGCGTCGGGGCGAGCCGCGGCCGAGCGAGCCGCTATACACAAAAACGTAAGGTTGCCCAAGTGGGGAGCCACACACCATAGGAATCACACCATTCTCGCAGGCAGCAGTGCCGTCAGCTAGCACCGCGCATTCCAAATTGCCATACGCGTTTCGAGCAGACGCCCTTGATCACTGGCATGAGGAGGCAGGAAACAGGTTTACGTAGAACAGCAATTTATTTGAATAATTGGAGTCCCGCCCCAGTGGGCGTGTTCAAAGGCATGCTGGTTATAGTAGTCCGAAATCATTGCCAATGACTCTCAAAGTTCTCTAACCAAGTGGCCCCTGTCCTGCCACTCACTAAAATAAAGATCCTTGTGAGGAGGAATGCTGAAGCCGCCCTGCTGCCCAGCACCACCAATCTCACCACGAGTGAGGCTCCATAGGTCCAGGGAGTGCCAGTGGTTCCCAGCACTCAGGATACGCCACCCGGCGTCGGGGCTCCCCACGGCCGAGCGAGCCGCTATACACAAAAACGTATGGTTGCCCAAGTGGGGAGACACACACCATAGGAATCACACCATTCTCGCAGGCAGCAGTGCCGTCAGCTAGCACCGCGCATTCCAAATTGCCATACGTGTTTCGAGCAGACGCCATTGATCACTGGCATGAGGAGGCAGGAAACAGGTTTACGTAGAACAGCAATTTATTTGAATAATTGGAGTCCCCCCAGTGGGCGTGTTCAAAGGCATGCTGGTTATAGTAGTCCGAAATCATTGCCCATAACTCTCAAAGTTCTCTAACCAAGTGGCCCCTGCCCTGCCACTCACTAAAATAAAGATCCTTGTAAGGAGGAATGCTGAAGGCGCCCCGCTGCTCAGCACCACCAATATCACCACGGGTGAGGCTCCATAGGTCCAGGGAGTGCCAGTGGTTCCCAGCACTCAGTATACGCCACCCGGCGTCGGGGCTCCCCGCGGCCGAGCGAGCCGCTATACACAAAAACGTAAGGTTGCCCAAGTGGGGAGCCACACACCATAGGAATCACACCATTCTCGCAGGCAGCAGTGCCGTCAGCTAGCACCGCGCATTCCAAATTGCCATACGCGTTTCGAGCAGACGCCCTTGATCACTGGCATGAGGAGGCAGGAAACAGGTTTACGTAGAACAGCAATTTATTTGAATAATTGGAGTCCCGCCCCAGTGGGCGTGTTCAAAGGCATACTGGTTATAGTAGTCCGAAATCATTGCCCATGACTCTCAAAGTTCTCTAACCAAGAGGCCCCTGTCCTGCCACTCACTAAAATAAAGATCCTTGTAAGGAGGAATGCTGAAGGCGCCCCGCTGCTCAGCACCACCAATATCACCTCGAGTGAGGCTCCATAGGTCCAGGGAGTGCCAGTGGTTCCTAGCACTCAGGATACGCCACCCGGCGTCAGGGCTCCCCGCGGTCGAGCGAGCCGCTATACACAAAAACGTAAGGTTGCCCGAAACGCGTATGGCATGTATGGAGAATTTTGGGGCATGCTGTCAACAGAGCTACCTGTGGCGATTTGTGTATTAACCCCTCTGTGTGTGGCAGCTTATTAAGGGCAACCCTTGTGTATGGATTTCAAAGCGGCTGGCTCGGTCGCGGAGCTGCCCCGCCGCTTTTGGGCAGATCCCGAGTGCTGTTATTCACGGACTCTTGAGGGAACGGTGGGGGCCTCAACCACAGGTAGATATTGGCGCTGGGGCCAGTGATGCAATCATCGCTCTTCACCTAACACGGACAATTATAATTTTAGATGATGAAGGAAGCAGCACACTTGTTTTGTGAAAACTGGGAGTCTTCAGGCATTATTTTGGGACTACTGTGACCAAAATGCCTGTGTGTAGGACGCCCACTTGGGCGGGACTCGCTATTGAAATAAATCAGCTGTTTTCAAATGAGCCTGCTTCTTCCATCATTTCAGCCAGTGAACAAGAGCGGCAAACACGCTCGAAACGCGTATGGCATGTATGGAGAGTTTTGGGGCATGCTGTCAACAGAGCTGCCTGTGGCGATTTGTGTATTAACCCCTCTGTGTGTGGCAGCTTCTAAAGCGCAACCCTTGTGTATGGATTTCAAAGCGGCTGGCTCGGTCGCGGAGCTGCCCCGCCGCTTTTGGGCGGATCCCGAGTGCTGTTATTCACGGACTCTTGAGGGAACGGTGGGGGCCTCAACCACAGGTAGATATTGGCGCTGGGGCCAGTGATGCAATCATCGCTCTTCACCTAACAAGGACAATTATAATTTTAGATGATGAAGGAAGCAGCACACTTGTTTTGTGAAAACTGGGAGTCTTCAGGCATTATTTTGGGACTACTGTGACCAGAAAGCCTGTGTGTAGGACGCCCATTTGGGCGGGACTCGCTATTGAAAAAAATCAGCTGTTTTCAAATGAGCCTGCTTCTTCCATCATTTCAGCCAGTGAACAAGAGCGGCAAACACGCTCGAAACGCATATGGCATGTATGGAGAGATTTGGGGCATGCTGTCAACAGAGCTACCTGTGGCGATTTGTGTATTAACCCCTCTGTGTGTGGCAGCTTCTAAAGGGCAACCCTTGTGTATGGATTTCAAAGCGGCTGGCTCGGTCGCGGAGCTGCCCCGCCGCTTTTGGGCGGATCCCGAGTGCTGTTATTCACGGACTCTTGAGGGAACGGTGGGAGCCTCAACCACAGGTAGATATTGGCGCTGGGGCCAGTGATGCAATCATCGCTCTTCACCTAACAAGGACAATTATAATTTTAGATGATGAAGGAAGCAGCACACTTGTTTTGTGTAAACTGGGAGTCTTCAGGCATTATTTTGGGACTACTGTGACCAGAATGCCTGTGTGTAGGACGCCCACTTGGGCGGGACTCGCTATTGAAATAAATCAGCTGTTTTCAAATGAGCCTGCTTCTTCCATCATTACAGCCAGTGAACAAGAACGGCAAACACGCTTGAAACGCGTATAGCATGTATGGAGAGTTTTGGGGCATGCTGCCAACAGAGCTACCTGTGGCGATTTGTGTATTAACCCCTCTGTGTGTGGCAGCTTCTAAAGGGCAACCCTTGTGTGTGTATATATATATATATATATATATATATATATATATACACATTTATATATATATATATATATTACCTACTGGCGGTCGCCAGTAGGTAGTTATAGTTAGGACCACGTTTCCATAGGAAATCCGCAACATTCTATTTTGAATAACTTTTGCGCCGGTCGACGAATCCTCGCGAATTTGTCAAAATAGGTGGGGCGCTACGCTCCGCTCCTACCCTGAAAGTCTCGGGGGGATTCGTCAAGCGGGGGCTGAGATAAAAGGGGGGTCCCAAAACGCGTTTTTCCCATGCATTTTTCCATAGGACCTTTAGACACAGCTACAGCCCGAACGGCTGAACAGAATTACTTGAAATTTGGCAGAGAGGTAGTCCTCAGGTCAAGGAAGTGCCTTTTGTAGGTTTGGTGTAAATCTGTTCAGTAGATTCTGAGAAAATAGCCTTTAAATCAATATATATATCTGAGCCAGCTTACGGTGCGCTTACGGTGCGCTTACCGTACGCGTACGGTGACGTGCGCGAGCGCAATTCTGATTGGCTCTTAGATCTTAGTAAACATTCGATTCGGCCGAAACCAGGAAGCGGCGGCCGCCATTTTCTCTCTCGCACTCTGAGTGGGGCAGCATAAATGAAGCCCAAAAATGTGTAAAGGGGCAGTTTATTGAGATAATATTCACCCAGCAGTGATATACGGGCCCCCAAACAACCCCCAAGGCCAAAAAAAAATTATTATTTTTTTTCGAAAAATCGCCGATTACGCTTACCGTACGCGTACGGTAAAAATTGGTTTAAAAAAAAAAAATTATCCACACTCTCCCCACCCCAAGTGCAAATGGTGCCCTAAGGGCACCATTTGTGCATGGCATATCAAACAAATGAAAATAATAAACAAAACATTTCACAACGATGCGCATAATATGTCCCCCATGTGCGCACGGTGCGCGAAGCGCGTCGTGCGTACATGGCCCATCCCGCATAATGTGGGCACGCGGTGCGCGCAGCGCACCGCGTGACCACCGTGCGTGCATGGCACTAACTGCGTAAAGTGGGCGCGCGGTGCACGAAGCGCACCGCGTGCTCACTGTGCGCGCACGGTGCGCGAAGCGCACCGTGCGCGCACGGAACGAACTGCGTTAACTGCGTTAACTGGGCGCGCACGCCACGAATGGCGTAAAGTAAGTTAGCATTTAAAAAAACGTACAAATTCACTGAAAAAACCATAGGTTTCACACACGTTATAGTTAGGAATTAGCATTTAAAAAACCTTGCAAATTCACTGAAAAAACCATAGGTTTCACACATGTTATAGTTAGCTGTACATTTTACTGATAAAAAACCAATGAAATTCCCCCGTTATAGTTACTGTAGGCAACTATAACTCACGCGACCGTAATCCTCTGCTGATGACATATGTGTCTTTATGAAAAAAAAATATTTGTAATATATGTATAGCTAAAATTTAATGGAAGAAGACATGGGCAAATAAGTGTCTAAATACAGTATTAGCATCAGCAGAGGATTACGGTCGCGTGAGTTATAGTTGCCTACAGTAACTATAACGGGGGAATTTCATTGGTTTTTTATCAGTAAAATGTACAGCTAACTATAACATGTGTGAAACCTATGGTTTTTTCAGTGAATTTGCAAGGTTTTTTAAATGCTAATTCCTAACTATAACGTGTGTGAAACCTATGGTTTTTTCAGTGAATTTGTACGGTTTTTTAAATGCTTATATATATATATATATATATATTATCTACTGGCGGTCGCCAGTAGATAGTTATAGTTAGGACCCTGTTTCCATAGGAAATCCGCAACATTCTATTTGGAATAACTTTGGCGCCGGTCGATGAATCCTCGCAAAATTTTCAAAATAGGTGGGGCGCTACGCTCCGCTCCTACCCTGAAAGTCTCGGGGGGATTCGTCAAGCGGGGGCTGAGAAAAAAGGGGGGTCCCAAAACGCGTTTTTCCCATGCATTTTTCCATAGGACCTTTAGACACAGCTACAGCCCGAACGGCTGAACAGAGTTACTTGAAATTTGGCAGAGAGGTAGTCCTCAGGTCAAGGAAGTGCCTTTTGTAGGTCTGGTGTAAATCTGTTCAGTAGTTCCTGAGAAAATAGCATTTAAATCAATATATATATGTGGGCGGAGCCTAACCACACATCTCATCCTGAGATCTGATTGGCTGTCAGGACTTCAACCAAGAAGTGTTGGCAGCCATCTTGGGACCAATATACATGATAGCACCTCATTAAAAAGCATTGCAGTTAATAGAAGATTTTAAGACTTTAGTTACATTATAAATCATTTGTTGATGGTACCATACTCATTTTAGGAATTGTGGTATGTTCTAAGGTGATTTCACCATGTGAAAAAGCCTTCTGCTGGGATATCATGATTGAGAGAAAAATATTTTCTCATGCTTTTACCACAGAGGTTTGGAAGGTGATCTATAAGCTAAACTGAGAGCTTATTTTCTGTAAATTCACATTATCTTTCTCAGTCATGTGAGAATGAAGTCTGACATTCTCAGTAAAACATGTACATCCAACAAGGGCAGAGACTGTCAGTTGATTCCTTTGTGTTCTACTGCAGCTTTCCAGAGTGTTCCAAAGAACTACTAGAGCGCTAACCGTCCTACTTATGATAAATGTATGGCACACCTGAAGCCATCTTGCTTGGATTAAAGTGGTAACTCTTAAAACATTTAATTTAAAAAGGAACAAAATGAGGTGGTTCATTTTTCCATAAAAAGTATGATTAGTGCTGCATAAAGAAAAATTAGGGCACATTTTGAGTGACTTCTCAAATCCTGGCATGCAGACTGAAACATGCACTTTCAATACCAGCAGCAGTTTTCCCTGGTGAGCAGTAGCTTTACTACAGTGATCTAATGAGCAAAAAGAGTGCTAACATTCTGATTTTATGGCAAATGTGTGACACATTTGAATGCCTTCTTGATGGAATCAAAGTAAAAAACTGAAAGTATTTCCTACTGAGGAGACTGCAGTAAATGAGGAAATTAGGAAACTTCATAACAAATAAGTCTCCCAAGATGGCCACCAGAGACAAAAGAGCCCAAATGTAGCCCAAATATCACCCAGATGTAGCCCAAGTATAGCCCAATGACAGAATGTCCAAGAATGTTCTTAAAAACAACTAGAGCACTTACTGTCTTCATTATGACAAAAGTATGGCACACCTGAAGCCATCTTGATTGGAATAAACTGGTAACACTTAAAACATTTAATTTAAAAAGGAACACAATGAGGGGGTTCATTTTGCCATAGAAATTATGATTAATGCTGAAGAAAGAAAATGAGGGCACATTTTGAGTGACTTCTCAAATCCTCTTCTATTTCATTAAAAAATTCTGACATGCAGACTGAAACATGCACTTTTAATACCAGGAGCAGACTTCCATGGTGAGCAGTAGTTTTACTACAGTGATCTAATGAGCAACTAGAGTGCTAACATTCAGAATTCATGGCAAATGTGTGACATATCTGAATACCTTCATGATGGAATCAAAGTAAAAAACTGAAAGCATTTCCGACTGAGGAGACTGCAGTACATGAGGAAATTAGGAAACTTCATAACAAATAAATCTCCCAAGATGGCCACCGGAGACAAAAGAGCCCAAATGTAGCCCAAAATCACCCAGATATAGCCCAAATATAGCCCAATGACAGAAGTGTGCAAAACACTTATTATTTTGTGTTTTTGCAGTGTTATATAGTGCAGACTTGTCAGGTATTGGAGTGCTTTACATGAGCATTGGTTACATCACACAAGAACAAATTCATTTTGGTTGTAGACATGGGGAGACTAAGTGATTTGACCAGAATCACAGAATGTCGAGCTGAAGCAGAAACTTCAACCTGGTTCCCCAATTGCAAAGTCTGCAGTTCTGGAAGTAACACCACATCCTCTCCCCTATGTGCAACATTTAATCAAGTTGTCAACTAGATAAAAAAACATAAAGATAACAAATAATTTAAAAGTGCTTTGTCGCTATTTGAAAACTCAGAAAATATGTCCTTATTTTAGTCTTTTAGAGCACTAACCATAATTTTGATGCCAATAAGACCCTCTCATATATGTAATTTCTAAAGGAATGCTCTAGGTATTACAGTTTTGATTACATCAAGATGATGTCAGGCGCTCCACACTTTTGTAATAAATATAGAATGTTAGCAATCTAGTTGTTCATTAGGATACTGTTGAGAGGCAGAGGCCAGGGGCACGGACTCTGAAAATTGAAGGCAGGTAGGAGGGTGCAAAGGCAACAATTTAACCACACTGAGCAGGCAGGAAGGGCCGTGGAAGCACAACAGACTATGGAAGGCAGTGGAAAGGGGGGCAGGGGCAACAAACCAACAATACAGGACTTGCAAGAGAGGCTGTTGGAGGGAAGATCTATTACGGGTCAAGGAAGCTAGGGGCGGTCCCCAGAGCCCCGGGAGCCACCACAGAACTGAGCAGGAGAGTGAGTCAGGGACAAAAGGGGCACCTTAATTTGAGCCGGGGTGCCTAGGAACGCTTGCTCCAAAAATGAAGAAAACAGACATATGAGACATGGAATTGGAGGCAGAATACAATGGCAGTTTAATGAGAAGATGCAACTTCAAAGAAACCGCAGAATAGAGACCTAAAGTACAAAATACAGAATCCAGATAATCATACAGCTGTCATGATATTCTCTGTATCTCAATTAATGGACTGACAGAGAGAGAGAGAAAACACATCTATAAATGCATCATGAGAAACAAGTTACACCAAGGAAAATGTTACCTAGGGACACTCACATTTACTCTTAGAGCAAGCATTCCTGCAATTACAATACAACATCTTTTAAATGCAAAAGTAAAGAGAACAATGGTTAAACATAACATGACATTTCATATAGGTAAAATAGAATAAGATACTTCAAGCAAAGCCGAGCAAGTCATTTTAAGCAAAGGAAGACAAGAGCTCCCAGTTCTTGGGGAAAACCTGCACAGCCTGTTAACCTACATACAGACGGCGAGGTTGTCCGTCGATATCTGTGGGTGCTCCCTTTTTATATCATTTTGTGGGCTCCTTTGCACGCTACATCTACCTACGTATGCTACCCAAAAGCTTCGTCTGCAGATTTTACCAGACATTTCGTCATTTACCCACTTAATGCTGACAATGGACTGGGTGAAAAGGTCAGTCTCTCAGGCCAATCGCTTATCGTAAGTTCCATAGAGCAAGCAGAAAATAATGGGTATTGTACAGGAATTCAATATATTCATGTATAAAATCTCCTCAGTTCTCCTAACTTGACGCTCTGCAGTTGCCACTTCCTTAAAAGCGGGAAACCTGCCCAGGAAGCAAGTACCAGTCCAGGATGCAGCCTACTGTATGTCGACAGCTTCAGGGGGATGTTGAACTTTGATACCGAGCACGGAGCACTCGGGTAGGGTGGGGGCTACTAGTTTGGAGCAGAAGGCCTCGCAGACCTGCCTTCAGACTGCTATACACTAAAATTGCAGAGCTATGGTCAATTTAACAAAGAGGCCTACACATTGAACAGAAGGGCCTACACAGGGGTTTTATGCTGGCTGAGTGGTAAGGATGTCTCAGGATAATTATATAGCAACACAGGACCCGCTGGTCAATTTAATACGGCCTACAAATGCGGCTGGCAGGGCAAGGACAAGGGTCTCATACTTCAGGTGTGGACAGAACGGGCCAGGGGCCCCCTGTGATACAAAATCTACCCTCCTTCAAGGCTGTGGCAATGTAAGAGACCATTGTGGGCAAAAGGAAGAGGCAATGGTAGTACAACCATACATGCCAACAGACCCGATTCAGCCAGGAAACGTCCAATGTTTTTAAGCTCAAATGGGCTTTATTTGATCTGTCTCCTGTCTACAATATCCTCTTTTTCAATGTAACTCAAAGGGAAAAATCAATACCCCAGTTTTTTTTCAAAATCTCCCTCTTACCAAGTTCATAATGTTCGCAAGTATGGTACATTGGATCATGGAAGGAAATGGGATAGGGACATGGACTTGGATAACAGAGGACAGGAGAGACATGGAGAGGTGCACCAAACTGACCCTGCAGGGCAGGCATCAGGGTTTGCAGCAGCACAATACACCACACAGGGCATGCAGGACGGGAGTGCAGCACAACAATCCATAGAAAGCAAGAGGGAGGGGACAGGACCATGCACATGGACAACAGAGAACAGAGGGGCAAGAGGCAATGGTAGCTAGCTGACCATAATGGACAGACAGGAGAGAAGGCTGCAGCATAACAGACCATAAAGGGCAGGAGGGACGGATCAGGGGCATTACAATGGAACAGACAAGCCAGGAGGGAGGGAGTAGGGGTCTGCACATGTAAACAGAGGGCTGGGGGCAAGGGAGCAGGGCAGGAGCAGCAAGATGGCCATGGAGGTCAGGCAGGATGGGCACTAGAAGCAAGACACAACATGAAGAGCAACAGTGAGACTGTGATGGCATACACACAGACCATGGAGGGAAGGTGGGAGGGGGTCAGGGGCAGCTAACTGACCACACAGGGAAGGTGGGAGGGGCCATGGCAGCACAGAAGACCATGCATGGCAAGTGGGAGGGTTAGTGGCAGCACAATGGCTATGATGGGCAAGAAGGAGGGTGCAGGGGCATGCACAAAGGACGATGGAGGATAGAAGGGAGGGTCAGGACCTGTGCACAGACAAGAAAGTTCAGGGGAAGGGGCCTCACAACAGACCACACGGGGCAGGCAGGAGGAGCAGTTGCAGCACAACAGACCAGGGAGGGCAGAAGGGTGTGGCAGTACAATGGACCATGTAGGACAGGAGGAAGAGGATAGAGGCATGGCATGTGGACAGGCAGGGTGGAGGTGGCAGGGACAGGTTACAGTCATCTGACAATGCTAGGCAGGTGGGAGGGGAGTGGCAGCTCAACAGAACACTCAGAGTAGATAGGAGTGGCAGGTCCATGGGACATGGTGGGCAAAAAGGATGGAGCAGGGGCATGCACAAAGACATCGGAGGGCAGGGGGAAGGAGAATAGGGGCAGCAAGCTAAGCACAGAGTTTAAGCAGGAGGTCAATGATGGGGCATAGAATTGGGCAATGGAGGGCAGGAGGATTGGACTGGTACATCATACTAAATTGAGGGCAGTGGCAGCACATCAGACCATGCATGGCAGGAGGGAGGAGGCTAGTCCATGGATTCACACAACAGAGGATAGGGAGGAGGGGGATGGGGCAGCAAGCTAACTGTTCAGAGAAGGCGGGTATTAGAAACTTTATTGTTTTTAAAACATTTTGTCTGTGCAAACTACTTAAAATATGAACAAGTATGCAGCATAATCTCACTTTTATTCAGGAAGAAGAAGACGTTAGTGACTGTGACTCCGGGCTCACTTGGCAAAAACACCCCCTGACCCTCCACCCCCTATCGCAAAATGTAATGCCCGTGAAAAGGGTAGGTGAACACAGTGTTATATAGAACATAGTCCTGAGAGCACGATTGAAAATGAAAACTAGATATAGTGTATGGTATAAACTATGCACCAAAAAGTGTGATGTAAGATGAACCAGGCGTGAAATATAATATGCAATACATTGTGCGCAATGACAGATTCATTGGAGAGCGCGAGATAGCACAGGCACTAGCGTGTGCTATGCGATATGCGCCTTGGAGTGTAATATGCACAGGGCAGTGTTGTGTAACCTAACTAGTCTCTAAAGTTGTAATATAAAATATGTGCTGGGGAGTGTAACGTTGCATATGCACTGTGACAAAGATATGGATCCCAAATTGTAATATGTATGGCATAGCACTGTGCGTTATAACATAGGCATCGAGGAAGGCACGTTCGATGGGGCAATATAACCCGTGCGAAGACAAGTGTGGCATGACATTTTCACGGGGTGGTGTTACAGTGCACATGGGCTAGAGAGTGTCATAGCATATGCACTAGCTAGTGGAATACAATACAGAGGTGTGTGGCACTCGGCAGGCAATGGTGGGTGTAACACAGCATTGGGCTCTGTCAGGAGCGCGCTGTGACTCGCAAGTGATGTTCGTCCCCTTTCCAGAGAGTAAAATAAAAAGTATTACACATCCGGCAGTGGATGTGTGTTTTATTAACTGTGAGGGGGGTTTCTTGCATAGTTTTGGTCGAATTTTTGTCGAATCCCCTTTGAATGGCTTGGTGTGCATGTGTATTAAATGTGCCCGTCAATAGCTACCCATGTTTGTATAAATAAACGACAAGGGTGTCTACCGGGATTAGGCACGGTAGAGCATCAGACATGTCAGAGCTTCACTAGTGGTGTAAATACATTCCACGTGGATTAATTGCATGCATAGTCGCCTTTTAATGAATATCACGCAAATCGTCATGGTGATAGGTACGTACGGTTTGTCCAGCATGTCCTAGGTGTGTCTATAAATATATATTTTTTAAAAATAATAAAAAACAGTGGCCGGCCCTGGGGATTGGGGTCAAAAAAATATAATTAGGAGACAGGCCCTGGGGGATGGGGTCATCAGGGCCAATAAATTAGAATAAGAAGGGGAACCACACAGCCCCCCTTCTTAAAAAAATAAAATAAATAAAAGACTGGCATCGTGCCGGAGGCCATGCCCCCTCCATGCAGCACTCTGCAAACGCGCCCCCAACAGGCATCTCCAGTATGCGCCAGGGAGCTGCGCTGCAGACAGGTGTTCTGAGGCCAACCCCCTTTTTACACCTCTCTGCAACGCAGCTCTGTGGCTCTTACTGGAGGTACCTAGTGGTCTAGTGTGACCCTAGGGACCCTTAGGATTCAAGGGGATTTAATCTCTCAACTTAGAACAGCCACAGGGCGCGTTTACACAGTGGTGAAGGGAGGGGACGGGGCCTGAGGTGACGTGTGCAAACACGCACCATGGCACGTTTTAAATTGGGGATATAATTTCCCTTCAATACTGAGGGCCCCTGGGGGCTAACTAGCCCACCAAGTGCTTCCAGTAGGCGCCACTGAGCTGCATTGCAGAGAGGTGGTCCAGGCCGTGCCACTTTTTACACCTCTCTGCAACGCAGCTCTGTGGCACTTACTGGAGGTACCTAGTGGGCTAGTTGGACCCTAGGGACCCTCAGGACTCAAATGAACTTAATCTCCCAACTAAAAACGGACACAGGGCGTGTTTACACAATGGTGAAAGGAGGGGACGGGGCCTGAGTTAACGTGTGCAAAAACGCCCTGTGGCCTGTTTTAAGAGATAGTTTTAATCCCCATGCCCTATTATATACTAGGGGCTTATAGAGGAGGTAAGGCTAATCACAGGGGGACCCCAACGCATAATGTTCCCTAGTGTATGTAGGTGTTTTCACTGTATTCTAAGTGTCTTTTAACATAGCACTGGCTCTAGGACTGGTTAGTCAGACTCAGTTACCACCAGTATCCGTCTGAAAAAGTTGAGGGTACAGGATGATTTTGCAACAAGGCTTCTTTCTGCTCTTCTTTTTGTTCTTTCTGCACGTTATCCTTCTTCCTGCACTTATCTTCGTATTTGAGGACTTCTGTTGCTTCTTTCTGCACTTCTTTTGTTTCTTTCTGTGCATTTTTTCTTCTTTCTTCACATGTCCTATCTCTGTAGGCATAGTTAGAAATTAGCATTTAAAAAACCTTTGAAATTAACAGAAAAAACCATAGGTTTCAGGGGTGTTATAGTTAGCTGGACTTTTCACTTGTACAAAACCATTGAAATTCCCCCGTTATAGTTAGTTCAGCTAACTATAACTCGCGCGCCCGCAATGCACTGCTGATGACGTCACATATTACATCACTCATGACATGGTCAGTGACATCACTCATGACATCACTGATGACATCTCAAATGACATCACTGATGACATCACTGATGACATCATCCTTGTGATAGAGTGGCAGACCTCCTCTCACCCTAATATAACCTTTGATACACACATTCAAAAATAGAGACTAAAATTTTCAAAACAATGGACATACCAATACCAGTTACAACAACCTCTTCAGTAATTCTAAGATCCACATACACATCCACTCATTCACCAACAGTCCAATACAGTCACTCATACATGTACTCACTCATCATATGTACTCATACACCTATACATCCTGTTACACAATGCCACTCATCCATAGTTACTCACACACATAGTCACTCATGCTAATAAAGAATCAAACATACATTTACTTGCATATACAGTTATACACACACCACCACACTTACTTCTACGGAAACTTACACATACTTAGTCTTTTAAACAATCACTTATAGAAACACATACTTATTCATACAGGAACTCTTTCAATCTCTCACTCTCACATATACTCACATATATACACCAATAGTCACATATACTAGTTTAAAACATATGTAGTTACTCATAAAGACACTATTGAGACAGTCATTCACTCACTAACACACCCATACACACACTCATCCACCCATACAGTCCTGCACACATACTGTGTTCAACACATACAAACAGTGAGTCACTCATTCATGCACCTATGCACTACGTAATACCCCCACCGAACCATGCAGACACTCAGACTGATACTCAAAAAACCAACTAATAACCTATATAGACACCCATGTAGCTACTCACCAACCCATGCAGCCACTTATACACAAAGTGAGAGACTGATACAGATATTTACATATTTAAACATTACTCACTAAGCCATGTATTCACTATGATACACTAAATCAGTCAGTTACACAATCAATTTTTCAAAAACAAATCATCCATTTAGACACTTATATACCCATTTATTCTTCCATCGACCTTGAGATATACAGATATAAAACATATTTAATTTTCAGAATAACACACATTCACTGGATGATGTCATCAGTGATGTCATCAGTGATGTCATTTGAGATGTCATCAGTGATGTCATGAGTGATGTCACTGACCATGTCATGAGTGATGTAATATGTGACGTCATCAGCAGTGCATTGCGGGCGCGCGAGTTATAGTTAGCTGAACTAACTATAACGGGGGAATTTCAATGGTTTTGTACAAGTGAAAAGTCCAGCTAACTATAACACCCCTGAAACCTATGGTTTTTTCAGTGAATATATATATATATATATATATATATTACCTACTGGCGGTCGCCAGTAGGTAGTTATAGTTAGGACCACGTTTCCATAGGAAAACCTCAACATTCTATTTTGAATAACTTTGGCGCCGGTCGACGAATCCTCGCGAATTTCTCAAAATAGGTGGGGCGCTACGCTCCGCTCCTACCCTGAAAGTCTCGGGGGGATTCGTCAAGCGGGGGCTGAGATAAAAGGGGGGTCCCAAAACGCGTTTTTCCCATGCATTTTTCCATAGGACCTTTAGACAGGGCTACAGCCCGAACGGCTGAACAGAATTACTAGAAATTTGGCAGAGAGGTAGTCCTCAGGTCAAGGAAGTGCCTTTTGTAGGTTTGGTGTAAATCTGTTCAGTAGATTCTGAGAAAATAGCCTTTAAATCAATATATATATCTGAGCCCGCTTACGGTACGCTTACCGTACGCTTACGGTAAGCGTACGGCGGCGTGCGCGAGCGCGATTCTGATTGGCTGTTAGATCTTGTGTATTTCACTCTGAAAAAAAAGAGTGAAAACAAGGAAAGGGGGCAATGAGGAGAGTTACAGACCCCCTAACATTTGTAAGGGGGTCAAAGAAGGACAGAAAAGTACAAAAAAAACATTTATTGATTTAAAAAAAAATCACGGGGTACGCGTACGGTAAGCTTACGGTAAGCGTACGGTAAAAAAAAAAAAAAAATAGATAAATGAAAAGCAGATTTAAGAGTTTAGAAATTAGGGAGCTCTAAAAAGAGCTGTTGTGTTTATGAAGTCATTTTTTTAGTGGTACCTACAAGTAAGTACCGATGCAGAGTCTAAGGTTCAAGAGGAAGACTCTGTTCCCTTCATCATTGAAGTGCACACCATCTCCTCTATAAATGTCTTGCATGTCATAACGCAAGTTGTTCTGGTAAATGGCACCCATACCATAGTCACGGAGGAAAGCAGAAACAGATTTGTTGACGTGCTTTCTTGCTTTGTCAATCTGTGGACAGAAATGATTGGACCAGTTCCATTTTTGCCTTTGGCATATGTTGGAAAACACAAAGGCAGTTTTAGGGAAAAGTGTAAACAGTTGTGCAAAGGTGTCCTTCATAAGCATTTCCAGACCTACCCCAGTCAAAGTGCCTAGGTCATTGCCACCACAGTGCACTATTATGAGGTCAGGGTGTTGGATTTGAATGAAGGATTTCACCAATGGCATCAATTGGTGCCACTTTAACCCTCTCTGACCAATCCATTTAATGTCTACATTTGGCAAAGCAAGGTCTCTCACCATATCTGTTTTCTCTGCAAACTTTTCACTCCAGAAGACATAGCTGTGCCCTACAATCCACACTGTGAACATCTTCAAAGGAGAACTGGATGCACTCAGGAGGTGTCTTTCAGTAGAATGGCAATAAGAAAAGAAAGACAGTTTGGAAATGGAGGCATACATATTTTTTTAAAACAAAAAGAACTGATTGGCTGTTTCATACCATTCTAGAATAAAAACTAGGCTGTATGTGAAAATTAATAGAAGCATGTTTTGTATTGGTACAAAAAAATGTGTAACCAAAGAACAGTACTATGGATTTGCTGTAAGGTTTGAAAAGTCAAGCACTCTTGCTCTGTGGAATTGAAACATTGTGTGTCGAACTTCTGACCTAACTGCACACAGCAGTGTTCCATGAGCTGTTGCTATGGTAGCAGGCAGAAGTCAAGTTGGGGGAAGGGTACTAGGCAGAAGTCAAGTTGGGGGCAGGGTACTTTTGGAAAAGGGTTGGTTTTCAACCAATAGAAATGTGTGAATACATGTGAAAAAAAGGGGGAAGCACTGAGATTTGAAACTTACATGTATATGTGTGGAAAAATAGAGGGAAAGTTTGCCATTATCTGGTTCTGCTGAGAGGAGAGAGGTGAACAGAACAGAGATCCTGGCTCTGATAATGTGCTGTTTGAGTGTCACATTTCTTTCACAACTAACTAATTTTAAAGGTGAGTTTACAGTTTGAGAGGGGATGTATGTGGTAACTTAAGAAATGAATAATAGAAATGGGAATTGTTTTTGTTGTAGTTACACATGGTGGTTTCATAATGTGTCAGTGTGTAAAAGTGATTTACACTTGCCCCGAAAAAAAAAAAGAGCAGTAAGTGTGCTTTCAAATTGGCAAAGAAATTTCGTTTTGGCACTAATGTGAAAACATGACTCTGTGTGCATAGAAGAATTATAGGCAGAGATTTATTGCGTCTTGCTCTGGTGATTTCACAGTTGCATTAGATGGAAAGGGGGAGCGAATTTTTGGGGGAAGAAGCAGAGGCTTAGCACACACCCATGTCCTTGCCGTGTATAGTCATGCACAGTATTTACAAGCGAGTGGGGTTTTCAGGTTTAAGTCTGTAATGCAAATACATTCAGCATCACTAAGGCTGGTTGCCCTTGGTGGAGTGTAGGCAGTCACAGAGAATGCACATGGTGGTGGTCTAAAAAAAAAACAGCTTGGACACGTGCAATTAAATAAATCAAAAATAGTGGTTTCATAATGTGTCAGTCTGTAAAAGTGATTTCAAATTGTAAAAAGAGATTTTCACTTGGCCCGAAAAAAAAAAGAGCAGTAAGTGTGCTTTCAAATTGGCAAAGAAATTTCGTTGTGGGACTAATGTGAAAACATGACTCTGTGTGCATAGAAGAATTATAGGCAGAGATTTATTGCGTCTTGCTCTGGTGATTTCACAGTTGCATTAGATGGAAAGGGGGAGCGAATTATTGGGGGAAGAAGCAGAGGCTTAGCACACACCCATGTCCTTGCCGTGTATAGTCATGCACAGTATTTACAAGCCAGTGGGGTTTTCAGGTTTAAGTCTGTAATGCAAATACATTCAGCATCACTAAGGCTGGTTGCCCTTGCTGGAGTGTAGGCAGTCACAGAGAATGCACATGGTGTTGGTCTGAAAAAAAAACAGCTTGGACACGTCCAATTAAATAAATCAAAAATAGTGGTTTCATAATGTGTCAGTCTGTAAAAGTGATTTCAAATTGTAAAAAGAGATTTTCACTTGGCCCGAAAAAAAAAGAGCAGTAAGTGTGCTTTCAAATTGGTAAAGAAATTTCGTTTTGGCACTAATGTGAAAACATGACTCTGTGTGCATAGAAGAATTATAGGCAGAGATTTATTGCGTCTTGCTCTGGTGATTTCACAGTTGCATTAGATGGAAAGGGGGAGCGAATTATTGGGGGAAGAAGCAGAGGCTTAGCACACACCCATGTCCTTGCCGTGTATAGTCATGCACAGTATTTACAAGCCAGTGGGGTTTTCAGGTTTAAGTCTGTAATGCAAATACATTCAGCATCACTAAGGCTGGTTGCCCTTGCTGGAGTGTAGGCAGTCACAGAGAATGCACATGGTGGTGGTCTGAAAAAAAAACAGCTTGGACACGTGCAATTAAATAAATCAAAAATAGTGGTTTCATAATGTGTCAGTCTGTAAAAGTGATTTCAAATTGTAAAAAGAGATTTTCACTTGGCCCGAAAAAAAAAGAGCAGTAAGTGTGCTTTCAAATTGGCAAAGAAATTTCGTTTTGGCACTAATGTGAAAACATGACTCTGTGTGCATAGAAGAATTATAGGCAGAGATTTATTGCGTCTTGCTCTGGTGATTTCACAGTTGCATTAGATGGAAAGGGGGAGCGAATTTTTTGGGGAAGAAGCAGAGGCTTAGCACACACCCATGTCCTTGCCGTGTATAGTCATGCACAGTATTTACAAGCCAGTGGGGTTTTCAGGTTTAAGTCTGTAATGCAAATACATTCAGCATCACTAAGGCTGAATGCAATTGCTTTCACAATTAATAGTGAAATGCAATTTATTCTGAAAACAGCAAAAATAAGGCAAAAATATTTTTTGGTAAAAAATGTAAATATGTGTACTGTATTATTAAATGGTTTAAAAATATTAATACTTTTTTCTTTATTTTCAGATCGATATAGAAAATTTTCGGAAACTACAACCATTTTAAAAACTATTTTTTAAAAAAACAAATGAATAAATATTTTTTTGAGTGAGTATGGTAAGTCAATAATAAAAATTGTAGTCTCTCAAGGACTTTATAATGTGATAAATGATTTTTAGTGTTTTTTTTTAAAAAATAAAAAAAAGGTACGCTTACCGTACGCGTACGGTAAAAAAAAATAAAAAAAAGTTTTTAAAAACAAGTAAAAAAAAGATGGAAGATAAGGTTGGCTCTTAAAAGAACCGTTGTGTTCATGCAGGGACAGAGGAAAGGAAGCATGGGAAAATCATTCAAAGCTACAAATGTGCTGATCTATTTTGTTGTTCACTAGGGAAACACTGGTCTCCCTATGACAAATTAGACCTTTACAAAATGTGCAATGAATATCAACCTTCCGAAATCGAAGGTTCATTTCCAGAGGGCCAGCAAAAGGAGATTCTCCCCCCACAGATGAAGGGCTCACCTGACCTGCAGAAGAAGGAGTAAGCCCTGCAGGTGATGGTCCAGGCTGAGCTGCTGTGGATGTACTGGCTCGTCTTTCTGAAGAGTTACCTCCAAAAAGATGACCATGTGTCCTTCTGTGTACATCCTGGAGGTGTCTCTTCATGGTGTGATTCCCAAAGGAATACTTCCTGTTAGGATTACCTCTAGAAAGTACACGCTTACACAGCTTGCAAGTAACTAAGGGTGCATTCACCTTTTGCTGGCCTTCTGGAAAAGTAAAATAATCCCAAACATAAGAAGGCTTTACTTTCCTCGCTCTCTGCCTCAAGACAGTGCTGCTGGTGCTAGCCTCACTCTCAGAAGAGCTCTGCTGTTCTGCCATCGTATCCCAAAGACAAACCAGCTCCTTCTCCCAAGGGATCACAAGCAGAAATGAGGGGAATGGGTGTGGTGTAGGAGAGTTCTAGAACTGAAAGTACTTTCAACCAATCAAAAGTTGTGTTTCATGATCACATGACCTACCGTACGCTTACGGTGCGCTTACGGTGCGCTTACGGTACGCTTACGGCAAAAAGTACGCGTGCGCGTAAAAAAGACACGCGCTTCCGCGCATGCGCATAACAGTCACTCCCCGGCACTTCCGCGTAACGTGCGCGTGTGGCGTAAGCGCGCACGCGTCCCACGCGCAGTACGCGCGGCTACGCAAATTGCGTAACTATACGCAAGCAGCGTAGATAGATTACGGACGTTGCGTAAACCGTACGCTTACCGTGAGCTTACGGTACGCGTACTAAAAAAAAAAAAATAAAAAAAAAAAAAAATCTGGTAATAAATTTTACATGTTTATTTTAAAAAATATATTAAAAAAAAATATTTAAGGATTTTAAAAATTTAAGCATAGTCTTTATAAAATGAAAGAAAATTAAATTAAAAATATGTTTGAAAAAAATGAAGAATAAAAAAAAAAATTAGCATTTAAAAAACCTTGCAAATTCAATGAAAAAACCATGGGTTACACACACGTTATAGTAAGGAATTAGCATTTAAAAAACCTTGCAAATTCACTGAAAAAACCATGGGTTTCACACACGTTATAGTTAGGAATTAGCATTTAAAAAACCTTAGAAATTCACTGAAAAAACCATAGGTTTCACACACGTTATAGTTAGGAATTAGCATTTAAAAAACCTTAGAAATTCAGTGAAAAAACCATAGGTTTCACACATGTTATAGTTAGCTGGACATTTTACTCGTAAAAAACCAATGAAATTGCCCCGTTATAGTTAGTTCAGCTAACTATAACTCGCGCGCCCGCAATGCACTGCTGATGACGTCACATATTACATCACTCATGACATGGTCAGTGACATCACTCATGACATCACTGATGACATCTCAAATGACATCACTGATGACATCACTGATGACATCATCCTTGTGATAGAGTGGCAGACCTCCTCTCACCTTAATATAAGCTTTGATACACACATTCAAAAATAGAGACTAAAATTTTCAAAACAATGGACATACCAATACCAGTTACAACAACCTCTTCAGTAATTCTAAGATCAACATACACATCCACTCATTCACCAACAGTCCTATACAGTCACTCATACATGTACTCACTCATCATATGTACTCATACACCTATACATCCTGTTACATAATGCCACTCATCCATAGAGTTACTCACACACATAGTCACTCATGCTAATAAAGAATCAAACATACATTCACCTGTATATACAGTTATACACACACCACCACACTTACTTCTACGGAAACTTACACATACTTAGTCTTTTAAACAATCACTTATAGAAACACATACTTATTCATACAGGAACTCTTTCAATCTCTCCCTCTCACATATACTCACATATATACACCAATAGTCACATATACTAGTTTAAAACATATGTAGTTACTCATAAAGACACTATTCAGACAGTCATTCACTCACTAACACACCAATACACACACGCATCCACCCATGCAGTCCTGCACACATGCTCTGTTCAACACATACAAACAGTGAGTCACTCATTCATGCACCTATGCACTACGTCATACCCCCCACCGAACCATGCAGACACTCAGACTAATACTCAAAAAAACCAACTAATAACCTATATAGCCACCCATGTAGCTACTCACCAACCCATGCAGCCACTTATACACAAAGTGAAAAAATGATACAGATATTTACATATTTAAATATTACTCACTAAGCCATGTATTCACCATGATACACTTAATCAGTCAGTTACACAATCAATTTTTCAAAAAGAAATCATCCATTTAGACAGTAATATACCCATTTATTCTTCTATCAACCTTGAGATATACATATATAAAACATATTTAATTTTCAGAAAAACACACATTCACTGGATGATGTCATCAGTGATGTCATCAGTGATGTCATTTGAGATGTCATCAGTGATGTCATGAGTGATGTCACTGACCATGTCATGAGTGATGTAATATGTGACGTCATCAGCAGTGCATTGCGGGCGCGCGAGTTATAGTTAGCTGAACTAACTATAACGGGGCAATTTCATTGGTTTTTTACGAGTAAAATGTCCAGCTAACTATAACATGTGTGAAACCTATGGTTTTTTCACTGAATATATATATATATATATATATATATATATATATACACACATTTATATTTGTATATATATATCTTTTTATATATATTTATATATCCACTTCAATTGCCTTCCACTGAATTTGGACAGACTCCAGCACGCTCGGGTTCGCTATGAAAAACTGGTTTATTTGGCACAAAACAATGGTGCATATATATATATATTTATACATTTACATGTTTGTATATCTGCTGAGCAAGGTTTGCTTAGCTTATGCAATTTTAGTTGCATGTTGGAGTGAACTGAGTTCTAATCTATGTGTATGGTTAGTTCTCTGTAGTATGATATCATATATCCTTGTACCTTGGTACCCCTTATATAGGCTGTTCCTTGAAGGGGAGAGAGGCATGAGCCTCGTAGTTTCTACCTTTTGTAGAGGTCTTTTATTCCCGACATTCAGGATCATTGCTTTCTTAGAGGCCATTTCCTTTCATTATCTGCCTGTCGATGGTTGCTGGTAGACAACTTTTATCCTAATATCCTGCCTCTACGGGCTGTAAGTTAGGTTCGCAAATTGCAAAGTGTTGTTCCTTAAGGGTAAGAGAAATTAATATTTGTCTTTTTCAGTGGTCGGATAATTTACCAGAACATTGGTAGATGGTCCTTATTCATAAAGCAAGGCCTTGTGCAGACCTTGCTTTTAAAAGTTAGACTATCAAGATTTCTTTTTGTTCTTGATATCTTATTCAAATTTTTACTCCAATTGTTTAATAGTGACCTTTTAGGCAACTTGCATTACTCTGGCTGGTTGGATGCTGTTGCTTTTCTTAGGGTATAATTCCACTATAGTCACATACTGTTATGTCACTGTTGCCTGCGGATTATTTGTCCCCATTATTTATCTTTTAATTTAAATTCTATTTTGTTGATACAATATTAGCTTACTTATTTTACTCCTATTTCTCCAAATATATATATATGGACATTCTAGAGGTACTTGAACACCTCTAGTTCTTTTTCCTATGGAAGGACTGCTTCTTTGTCGTTGGGGGCTAATGTTGTCTTAGGCTTCTTTCTCATATGAAAGTTTGTTTTCCCCGTGGGGAATGGATTTTCTCTGTGTGGTTTACAGACCAGTCCTGACCTTATATGGTTTACAGGTGTTGTTCAGTGGCACGGCCAGCTGTTCTGGGTTTTACAGGTTTGAACATGCTGTTCGGACTTTTATATATAACCAAATGGTTATGGATAATGTCTTATTGTCTTGTGTAATATCTACCCCATGCTTTTATTGTCTTATAATTTTTATAACTGCGGCTGTGAGGTGAGAACTTCTAAAGCAGTTTTGTCTTACGGTCATGGGGATGTTATTCCCATGGTTTAATTATTCTGCGACTTTAATTACCTATGGTCCCTTAAAGGGGACTTTATATGGTAGGGTATGTTTCTGCTCATCCACATTATTATAAATTTCCAGTCTTTTCTCTTGTTCTGGATCGGGTTGGTCTTAGTAAGAGACTTTTAATGGTTGCTGTTTGCAGACCCTCCTCCGGGGATGGTATGGCTTTCGCATTTGATTCTTAAGTAAGGAATCTGCGGCTAGATGTCTCTATTAGATGAACAAGTTACTTAGACCTTTGATAATGCATTATCTGGTAGAGACAGGATCTAGCCACAGATTACTTAAATTCTCTCCCATCCTCCACGCTCTGCGAACGGAGTCCTTTTGAGTCTCAAATAGTTATCTTTGTTCTTTAAAAAAAATAAACAAAAAGGAGGGGGACTACAGTGATTGTTGCATATGAGTTCTCTTTCATCTCATGGTTGTGGTTAAAAAATTCATATACTGACTTATGGTTAGGTATTCAGTAAATATTTGACACATGAGTGTCTTTTGTTTTAGCACGCTGTTCAGTAGACAGTTTCTATATGTGGCCTGCGTTGCCAGTGTGGAAAATGGTCACTGAAGAAACTGACGTCAGCATGTCAGTGAGGGAGTTATATGGACCTCGTCAACATCGCATCCAGTGGACGACGTCGATACAGAGTCACGCAATGCCCTCTGCCGGCGCTGGGATATGCTGTGGGGAAAACATTTATAGATCGAGTGTCATGCCTGGAGAGGATTCTAACGTAAGGGATCTTCAGCTAGATCCTGTCTCTACCAGATACCGTGCTACCAAAGGTAAGTAACACAGCTGTGTGGTGAACCTGCACTTTTTTTGTGGAAGCACACAACAACTGACCAATCAAAACATGTACTCCTGGCTCCCAACTTGTGGGCAGAGCCAAAGCCCCTCTTCTGATGTTCTCACATAAGTGTCTGGCGACAGCTGAGCTGTCAAGCCAGGCCATAAACATAAAGTTGGCATCCCCCAGATTATAACCCTTCTTATGACTACTGCATACTACATCACTAACCCTGTATAATTGGCACTGATGTTAGTGAAAGTTTAAAAGGCTAACCCTGACACCAACAGCTAAGTTAATTTTAACACACATAGCTTTCTCCAGGTCTATGGTTCTTTGGTGAAAAAAACAGCATGAAACAGAGATGATAAAATTAGGATGCGGAAACTGGCATCTATGTAAATTGTGATCGGCCAATATTGTCTGCTCATTGCAGCCCAAGTATTGGAATTCCAAATGCATTGGTGCCTGGTTTTTGGGTTGTTACAGTTACTGCCACATTCTTTTTCAAGATCCTAGAATGTACAAACCTAAGAAAAAACAACCATACTAACCAAGTAACGTTGCCTATCTGAAAGAGACACGTTAGTGATAGATTCCTTACCTTAGAATATACCCAGGCGTCAGACTGGATCCGGAAAGTTTTGCTAGCAGTACCCCTGTGCATCAGTAGGTGGCGTCCTGCGGCTCAGCGTCTGTTGCTGGCGTCGTAAGCGCTGAGATGACGTCACGGAGACTACTTAGGCGCCACCCATGCGTGCTGACGTCAGTTCTTTTTTTTTTTTTGCGCCAGCAAGCGCAGATCCGGATAGAGCACGTACCTTAGTCATTTTTTGACTACTCTTTTGAGACTTTTTGTCTCCCCTTTTTTCTCCTGGTGCACATAGGGATGCCTGGGTTTAAGTCTTGTGGGGCCTGCCGTCGCAATATGTTGGTGGCGGACCCCCACGATGTCTGGCTCTACTGCCTGGAGGCCGGCCACGACTCCCAGTCCTGCTGGGATTGTCAGGCCATGGCCCCGAAGGCCTTGAGGGAGCGGTGCCGGAAGCTGCTGGAGGCCCGGCACTCGTCCCCACGCCGTTCCAGATCCAGGGATCGATCCCGGATCGCTCGCGGGGCCGCAGTCGTCGTTCTTCGGGCTCCAAGTCTTCGTCCTCGGAATTCCGGTAAGCGACGACATAAAAAGAAGTCGAAGAAGCGTGCTCGCTCTCCGACGTCCCCCCGTCGGTCCTCGGATGCAGATGAGGGGGACAGGGGCTCTGCCCCTGCAGCTCCTTTGGAGCCTGGGAGTCCCGCGGCCTACCCACCTTACCTGGCTCCATCGGCAACTACCAAACAGGTGCAAGAGTTTCTTGCCACCATGGACCGCCTTTTTAGGCCTCGGGCTCCCACCGGCGCACCTTCGGGCCCCGCGGTCCTGTGCCCAGATCCTGTAGGGCCGCCGGCGGATCCAGCTTCGGCACCACAGGTTCCTGCACCATTGGCTCCTGCCCCGGCGCCACGAGGTCCGCCGCTGCCGGCTCTGGCCCCAGCGCCGCCCTCGGATCCATCTCAGGTGCCGCAGTGGGTGCCGTTCGTTCCGCCCTTGCCCTGGTTCCAGGACCATTTTGTTCCTGCCTGCGATCCGCATTAGGAGACAGCGCTGTAGGAAGGTGGATATCTGACTATGGTTACCCCCAACTTTTTGCCTAGTGTCTAGCTGGTTTTTCGACTTAGTTGGCCTGAGATCCTGCCATTCAGGGTCTCAGGCTGTCTGCTCTCTCTTTAAAATGGACTCCATGTACCCTAGGTACATTCCCAATTGGTAAGGATCACCTTATTGGACCCTGTACAGTGTACCCTAGGTACCCAGGGCATAGGTGTACCCTAGGCCTCCCAGGGGCTGCAGCATGTATTATGCCACTCCTGGTCTGGCCTTCCAATCAGACACAACTGGCTGATCACTCAGCTGGGGCAAGGTCGTGTAATCATCCCTTGCTTAGATATAGTATACCTATATCTACCCTTAAAATAGACACATGTGTACCTATCAGCCACTCCTATGGCAGGCCTTAACAATCCTGGAGGCAGAGTGCTTGGTAACATGTGAGATGGTGCTCTAGCATGAGCTGAGCCTGTCTGCAGCTTTCGGAACCATGTCCTTATAGCTGTTCTATGATATAGCCTACCATATACTCTTAAAGTGCCTTATAATCTTAAACGGTTATGGTAACTATGGTTTGGCTTTATCAAAACATGTCGTGTAAGGTGTCTAACACTTTGGAATAATACCCCCATACCATTTCTGGTGATGAGGATATTATTCCCCCCTTCTAGAGGGAGAGACATGTTAAAATCCTACTTTGCTGTTTAACTCTAACCAAAGCCTCAGCATCACAAAATGGATGCTGCTGCCACAGACACGAGTCTGACCTCCTGCTGCTGGGAGTGATCCCGGCAAGGGAGGCTTGGACAATAGGTTTCCTGCTTGGGGAGGTGCTAGCACCTCCCCAGACAGACTTTAGTGTATTGGGGCAGGGAGGGCTGAAAGGAATGAGACATGCCTGGGGCACACAAGGTGTCCCATGCATAGTCCAGTTCAAACCGGTGCTGGGGCACTCCAGCCCCAGTCCTGGCGCGAAACTGGACAAAGGGAAGGAGGTGTAACCAACCCCTCCCAGGTCCCACCCATAAGGCGTGACCTAGCAGGTAACCCAGCCCCCCAGATTAGTATAAGAGTGGTAGCTGGGCCCCAGGAGATTAGATTATCCTGAACCTGCAACTTGAACAGAAACTCTAGACCTTCGACATTCGACGAAAGAAGAAGACTGAAGAATCTCCCTTGTGGCCAAGGAGTGGCTACCCTGTGCAAACAGGCACCATCAAGAGACTACCCTTTGCTTTGCTGAAGTTCTGCGTAGGACCGACTGCAGAGCCCGACCAGAGCCTTGACTTCCAGACTTCTCTGACCCTGATCCACATCCACAGTCGAGCTGAGATCCGTGGAGGCGACGAGAGACGTGGGACCGGCTACCTGGGAAAAGTGGCTAGTATCTTCCAGCGCAGCTTCTGAGGCACCCTCGAAGTTGTGCACCGGGGATTGAGACGCCCCAACCCCAAGCACCATCTGCACCGAAGATCAGCCCCCCACACTCCACGAGTCCTGCGTGGGGCCCTTCTGCATTTTCCTGCTTGCCGCGTCTGTCCGGTTGCTTGCCCGTTGGCTAGTGGCCTCTGTGAAGACGCATCCTGAAATCTTCACCGCTGGTTTGGCTCCTCCAGACTGGCTCCCACTTCCTTGCAAAAGAGAAGCACCCCAGACCTTCCTGGTCTGCACCAGAAGCAAGTCCTCCGACAGCAAGAGCCTTCGTGGGACAGCTCGCCTCCTGGTCCTGGTCGTCCTCGACGTCTCCTGGTCCCCGTGGCTGCAGCGACAAGCTTCACCTTCACCTGCAATCTTCACGACATCGCCTGGTTCCTTCCTGGTTCCACGTGGTCACTGGCTAGTGACCTTGACTCTGTCTCTTCTGCTTGCAGGTCTCCTCTCTTCTTGATCCCAGCCTTGGGATCCACCGGACACTCTTCACTGACTGCCTGTCAGCAACTTTCCTTCAGGCATCCATAGAAGTCCACGACGAAACCCGACGCCAGTTCACACCTATGCACCCGCAGCCCGTGGGTTAGGTAACTTGGGTACTTCGGTGCTCACAAGGGTAGTGACTATCCTAGGGTCTAGTTTCCGAGTCTCGACTCTCTAGCTGCTTCAGAATCAATCAATCAATCAATCATAGGCATTTGTATAGCGCACTGCTCACCCGTGTCCTTAAACTGTTAATTTCTAACTGCTAGTAATTCTATCGACTTTTACGCATTACGCGTGAGTGTTTCCACTCTGCACCTGAATCCCGTGGGCCTCCCACTTCCTAACTATTGCTAGTGTAGTGTAGCCCCAGCGATTCCCTAGGCCTAGGCCTATCCTATTCCCGTGACAGTGGTCCTTATACCACTTCTTAGGTATATGGTTTGCGTGGCCCCTAGGGCCTAACTGTATTACTTACCTGTGTGACTTAATGTATGCTTAAATAAGACTGTGTTGTACTTACCTCTAATCTCATAAAGAGTGCTGAGGGTTTGTCTAGAATAAATACACTTTATTTTATATATATATATCTGTTGTGGTGTCCTTTCATTTGGTATTCAAGGGATTATATATGGTATCACAGCTGGCTTCACATGCCATTCAGAGTTTAGCCTAAGACTGCTCTTGTCCATGCTACCACTAGGATAGCTGGTCTATAAGGTTGACTTTACAACCAATCACCATAAGGGTTGTTTGGACTGATATACGGTGTACACTAGAACTAGTGACACCATACATCAGGCCAACTTCTCACATTGGTGAGCAGCGGTTGGGATCTGAGCTTGCTGTTGTAATACCATTGTAATCTTGAGATACTAAATTGAAAGATCACACAGATATTGTTTAGGTACATATAACATAGGTTATAATACTTAAGTCCTACTGGACTTAGTGGTTGTAGGTTGAAGGGAGTAACACACCCTGACTACAACTACCAGAGAGGTTTAGTATATACAACTAGTGTAGGTAGGTGCACACACCACACCCTCACTAGAATCATGTCCCTGAATGGAGATCACACTGATACTCCCTCAGGAGAGGAGAATCCTGGACAGATTCCCTCTAGATATGATGCATTCACTTTCCAGGAGATGAGACAACTGTGTACCTCCAGGAGATTAAAACAGGGTTCCAACCGTACCCTTAGACAGCTAGTGGAGCTTCTGGAGGCCTATGATGCTGAAAGAGCTGCCAAGTATGGTGCCATAGCTGTAGATAAGGGCCTCCCCTCCACAGAAGAGACCCCTGACTTAACTGATACAGATGAGTTAGAAGAGACCTCAGAGGAAGAGGGAGGTAGCAAGACCCCAGTCAGAAGACTTAGTCAGGCTAACTTAAGCTTGCATGGGAGCTTGCATGGGAGCTTCCCTTACAGGCCCACAAGTAATCTTAAAAAGAGAGATAGGAGGGGTAGATCTCCCTCAGGGGACTCTCTCCACTCCTATCACTCAAGAAGCTCCAATGCTTCATTCCACAGGGGGATGACTTCCCCCCAAAGGAGAGAGCATGAGGCCAGAATGAAAGAAGCCAAACTGAGGATTGAAAGGGAAGAACTTGCCCTTGCCAAAGAGAAGCTTGCTCTGGCCAGAGAGCAAAAATTGTGTGGGTCAGAACCCACTGGTGGCAGCAACATTCCTAGAGATAGGGATAGGTCTTATGACCATAGAAACCTAAGCAAGATAGTTCCCCCATATCAGAATGGGGATGACATCCACAAGTGGATGACTGCTTTGGAGAGGGCCTGCAAAGTACAGCAGGTACCCCAGAGTCAGTGGGCAGCTATCTTGTGGCTCTCCTTTTCTGACAAAGGTAGAGACAAGCTCCTCACAGTCAGTGATGAGGATGCTAATAATTACAAAGTCCTGAAGAGTGCTCTGATAGATGGGTTTGGCTTAACCACTGAGCAATATAGGTTGTTGTTCAGAGACACCCAGAAGACACAGACACAGGACTGGTCTGATTTTGTGGATTGTGCCACTAAGGCTTTGGAAGGTTGGTTAATTGGCAGCAAGGTGCAGGACTATACAGGATTGTACAACTTGATTATGAGGGAGCAGATCCTTAGTAATTGTCAGAACCAGCTTCTCCATCAACACCTGGTAGACTCAGATTTGACCTCTCCCCAAGAATTGGGAAAGAGGGCAGATAAATGGGTCAGGACCAGGATTAGGCCTAAAAATCAGGGTGGTGACCAAAAGAAAGATACCACCAAGCCTCAAGAGAAGGGTGGGGATAAAACAAAAGAGAAATCTTCCTCAGGGCCCCAAAACTCCACACAGGGGGGTGGGTCCCAAGCTCCCTCCTCTACCACAGTTAAAAAGCCTTACTGCCATGAATGTAAAATTCCTGGGCATTGGAAAACTGACAGCAGTTGCCCAAAGGCTAAAAACAAAACTGTTCCTCCAACTACTCCTGTCACACCACCTATTACTGTCAGCAGTAATCCCCCAGGTGGTGGGAGTGCCCCCCATATTTGGTTGGGTTTTCTTGGGGAACACAGGGGGACCCTGGCTTAGCCAATTCCCCTACAGCAGCTACTCTTGTCTGTGATGGTGGCATGGGGTTTGCCAACTTCACTGCCTGTCCCAACACTTTGGGTAGGTACAGACAGGAGCCCTACATCAATGGTAGAAAAGCTGAGGCCTACAGAGACACTGGAGCTAGCATCACTATGGTGGCCCATAGGCTAGTTCCCTCTGAGCAGCTTTTGCCTGGTTTCTCATACCAGGTAACTAACATTGATGGCAAACAGAACAGTCATCCCATGGCAGAGGTATGTCTCAGCTGGGGAGGTGTCACTGGCCCTAAACGGGTAGCAGTGTCTCCAACCTTGCCTGTGGACTGCTTACTGGGGAATGACTTAGAACTCTCAGCTTGGGCTGGAGTTGAACAAGACACCCATTCCAAAATGGTAGGCCTTTCAAAAAAGGGTAGTGGGGTTGTGCCAGTCACAATCCCTGTCCAAGTAGATTTCCTCCCTGAAAAGGTTGGAAGGGCAGTGGTAGCCACAGCCCAGGCAAAGACAGACTTCCCTGTAGAGATTGGCAGAGCTGTGACAGTCACAGCTCAAACCCAAACTGAGTGCCTCCCTGAAAAGGTTGGCAAGGCTGTAATGGTCTCAGCCCATACTCAGACTGACATAGGTGTAGTGAAGCCTGAAACTATGGATCACTCCACACAAACAGAGAGTAGTGGGGAGGAAGAAAAGTCTCCCTCTGCCCAGACATTAGGAAAAGGTCAGCCTCCTCAGGGATCTGACCTCACCCCTTGTGAAGGAACTGCCCCAGAGGTAGCCAGGCCTGGCCTGGCAGAGCCTCTGATGTCAGTGGCCCCTTCCAAGGTGGGACCCAGTCTGGGGCAGGTAGCCTGCCTCTCTCTACCCTGCCTCAGTCAGCCCAGGGCTGCAGAGGGCAGGGAGGCCAGTGGACCCCAAGAGGGCCCCTGTCCACAAGAACCCCCCCATCAAAAGAATGAGGATTGCCTGGCTAGTAGCCCTAGCCAGGTGATGGTTAAAAACGTTCCTGAGGGATCTCCTTTACAGGTAGTTAGGGACCTCCCCCAGAGGGATTCTGTTGGGCACAGGCAAACATGGGACCTTAGGGCCCCAAACCTGACCTGTCCCTCCAGTAAGCCCACAAAAGGGACCCAGCCTCCAGCTTTAGGTAGCCAGAGGCTGACCCTGAGAGCACAGTGCAACTCAGTGAAAGAAAGAAAGGCACCCATGGTGGAGGATGATTGGAGGAAGCTGAGGCCTCACTTTGAGGACCCTCACTTCAGTACTCCATCTCAACACCAGCCTTTTACTTTGCAAAGACACACCAAAGGTAGAGATTCCCTATGGTGGAGACCCTATGATACCTTTAGGGTGAGGGATTGCTTAGTGGACCATGAGACAGGGGGTAACCATGCCAGTGCTGGTTCTTCCTTATATGGCCACTTAGGCAATAGAGGCTTACCTTATCAAGGCCAGCCTTATCTCCTTTCGTTTGGGGGGGGGTTGTGTAGGAAGGTGGATATCTGACTATGGTTACCCCCAACTTTTTGCCTAGTGTCTAGCTGGTTTTTCGACTTAGTTGGCCTGAGATCCTGCCATTCAGGGTCTCAGGCTGTCTGCTCTCTCTTTAAAATGGACTCCATGTACCCTAGGTACATTCCCAATTGGTAAGGATCACCTTATTGGACCCTGTACAGTGTACCCTAGGTACCCAGGGCATAGGTGTACCCTAGGCCTCCCAGGGGCTGCAGCATGTATTATGCCACTCCTGGTCTGGCCTTCCAATCAGACACAACTGGCTGATCACTCAGCTGGGGCAAGGTCGTGTAATCACCCCTTGCTTAGATATAGTATACCCATATCTACCCTTAAAATAGACACATGTGTACCTATCAGCCACTCCTATGGCAGGCCTTAACAATCCTGGAGGCAGAGTGCTTGGTAACATGTGAGATGGTGCTCTAGCATGAGCTGAGCCTGTCTGCAGCTTTCGGAACCATGTCCTTATAGCTGTTCTATGATATAGCCTACCATATACTCTTAAAGTGCCTTATAATCTTAAACGGTTATGGTAACTATGGTTTGGCTTTATCAAAACATGTCGTGTAAGGTGTCTAACACTTTGGAATAATACCCCCATACCATTTCTGGTGATGAGGATATTATTCCCCCCTTCTAGAGGGAGAGACATGTTAAAATCCTACTTTGCTGTTTAACTCTAACCAAAGCCTCAGCATCACAAAATGGATGCTGCTGCCACAGACACGAGTCTGACCTCCTGCTGCTGGGAGTGATCCCGGCAAGGGAGGCTTGGACAATAGGTTTCCTGCTTGGGGAGGTGCTAGCACCTCCCCAGACAGACTTTAGTGTATTGGGGCAGGGAGGACTGAAAGGAATGAGACATGCCTGGGGCACACAAGGTGTCCCATGCATAGTCCAGTTCAAACCGGTGCTGGGGCACTCCAGCCCCAGTCCTGGCGCGAAACTGGACAAAGGGAAGGAGGTGTAACCACCCCCCTCCCAGGTCCCACCCATAAGGCGTGACTTAGCAGGTAACCCAGCCCCCCAGATTAGTATAAGAGTTGTAGCTGGGCCCCAGGAGATTAGATTATCCTGAACCTGCAACTTGAACAGAAACTCTGGACCTTCGACATTCGACGAAAGAAGAAGACTGAAGAATCTCCCTTGTGGCCAAGGAGTGGCTACCCTGTGCAAACAGGCACCATCAAGAGACTACCCTTTGCTTTGCTGAAGTTCTACGAGGGACCGACTGCAGAGCCCGACCAGAGCCTTGACTTCCAGACTTCTCCGACCCTGATCCACATCCACAGCCGAGCTGAGATCCGTGGAGGCGACGAGAGACGTGGGACCGGCTACCTGGGAAAAGTGGCTAGTATCTTCCAGCGCAGCTTCTGAGGCACCCTCGAAGTTGTGCACCGGGGATTGAGAAGCCCCAACCCCAAGCACCATCTGCACCGAAGATCAGCCCCCCACACTCCACGAGTCCTGCGTGGGGCCCTTCTGCATTTCCCTGCTTGCCGCGTCTGTCCGGTTGCTTGCCCGTTGGCTAGTGGTCTCTGTGACGACGCATCCTGAAATCTTCACCACTGGTTTGGCTCCTCCAGACTGGCTCCCGCTTCCTTGCAAAAGAGAAGCACCCCAGACCTTCCTGGTCTGCACCAGAAGCAAGTCCTCCGTTCTTCATGGGTTCCGCTTGCCAAGGCTTGGTGAGTCCTAGTTCAACTTTGACACCGCCGACAGCAAGAGCCTTCGTGGGACAGCTCGCCTCCTGGTCCTGGTCGTCCTCGACGTCTCCTGGTCCCCGTGGCTGCAGCGACAAGCTTCACCTTCACCTGCAATCTTCACGACATCGCCTGGTTCCTTCCTGGTTCCACGTGGTCACTGGCAAGTGACCTTGACTCTGTCCCTTCTGCTTGCAGGTCTCCTCTCTTCTTGATCCCAGCCTTGGGATCCACCGGACACTCTTCACTGACTGCCTGTCAGCAACTTTCCTTCAGGCATCCATAGAAGTCCACGACGAAACCCGACGCAAGTTCACACCTATGCACCCGCAGCCCGTGGGCTAGGTAACTTGGGTACTTCGGTGCTCACAAGGGTAGTGACTATCCTAGGGTCTAGTTTCCGAGTCTCGACTCTCTAGCTGCTTCAGAAGTGTCCTTAAACTGTTAATTTCTAACTGCTAGTAATTCTATCGACTTTTACGCATTACGCGTGAGTGTTTCCACTCTGCACCTGAATCCCGTGGGCCTCCCACTTCCTAACTGTTGCTAGTGTAGTGTAGCCCCAGCGATTCCCTAGGCCTAGGCCTATCCTATTCCCGTGACAGTGGTCCTTATACCACTTCTTTAGTATATGGTTTGCGTGGCCCCTAGGGCCTAACTGTATTACTTACCTGTGTGACTTAATGTATGCTTAAATAAGGCTGTGTTGTACTTACCTGTAATCTCATAAAGAGTGCTGAGGGTTTGTCTAGAATAAATACACTTTATTTTATATATATATCTGTTGTGGTGTCCTTTCATTTGGTATTCAAGGGATTATATATGGTATCACAGCTGGCTTCACATGCCATTCAGAGTTTAGCCTAAGACTGCTCTTGTCCATGCTACCACTAGGATAGCTGGTCTATAAGGTTGACTTTACAACCAATCACCATAAGGGTTGTTTGGACTGATATAAGGTGTACACTAGAACTAGTGACACCATACATCAGGCCAACTTCTCACAAGCGCCGTTTCCGACGCCGTATGTTCCTTCTCCGGCTCTGCCGCCGCAGCCGATTCCTCCTGCAACGAAGGTGGAGGAGGACTGCTTGGGGTCCGAGGACCCGCTTGCCTGTCAGTGTGACTCCGAGCAGGACTGAGTGGATCACCTGGAGGACGCCGGCGACCTCGATGTCTCTCTGACCCGGGATTTGCCTCTCCTCCCCTACTATGGAGGAGGGCGCTTCCTACACGATGGTGCTCCGTCGGGCGGCTGAGGTCCTCAATCTCGACCTCCCTACAGTGGCCCTCAAAACTAATCTCCTCACTGAGGTGCTCCAGACGGCGTCTACTTGGTCAGAACTACTGCTTCTCTTCAACGACACCCTCACCGACGTCCTGTTGGGCACTTGGTCGCGGCCGGCCATGGGGGCTCCTGTGGATAAGAATGTCGCCAGGCGTCACCGCCCGGCACCTGGTGACCCCACGTTTCTGACCACTCATTCCACGCCTTAGAGTCTGGTCATCCAAGCCTCGACGTCGCAGAGTGCCTTTCCCACGGCTCCGCCGGATAAGGACTCTAAGAAGCTGGAACAGTTCGGTAAGCGGTTGTTCTCCTCGGCCAGCTTGGGGCTGCGGTCGGTGAACACCGCCTGCTTATTGGGCCGCTATTCCCACACGGTGTGGGATACGGTTGCTCAGGTGTTACCTCAGTGTCCTGAGGAGGTCCATGCTGTGCTTTCCCAGGCGGTTGCTGAGGGTAAGGATGCGGCTAAATTCGCCATTCGGTGTGGTTTGGACACCACTGACTCGTTGGGCAGGGCGATTTCTACGACTGTGGCGCTGCGTCGCCTCGCCTAGTTGCGATCTACTGGGTTCTCGCCCCTGGGCATCCTAGAACCGGTTTCGGAGTTTCACCCCTCTTCAGCCAGGATAGCTTGATTCCAGTGGGATGGAGAGCACAGGACCCACGTCAGGGCATACCCTTCCCACTATCCTGGCTGGACTGCTCCCATGAGGCACAGGGTCAAGACTGATTTGCATATGGCTGGGTTCAAACTGGAATGGCATGGTGAGCAAAAAAACGATGGATTTAGGCCCAGATCTCTGTACTGGGGTGAATGTATGACATTGTTCTGCATTCTGTTCATCAACTGTTGTTTTTGCATTTGTCACCCCGAGTGGGACGGGTATGCTCAGACGTGAGACCCGTGCTCTCTATGCCACTGGAATCAAGCTTTCCTGGCTGAAGAGGGGTGAAACCCCGAAACCGGTCCTAGGATGCTCGTTTCCAGTCCAGGGAGGACCTGGCTTGGCAGTTTGGGCTGGACTTTTCCCATGAGGCACAGGGTCGAGACTGATTTGCATATGGCTGAGTTCAAACTGGAATGGCATGGTGAGCAAAGAAACGATGGATTTAGGCCCAGATCTCTGTCCTGGGGTGAATGTATGACATTGTTCTGCATTCTGTCCATCAACTGTTGTTTTTGCAAGTGTATAAGGCAGTCATCAGGGACCAGGGTGTTGCATTGATAGCCGGTCAATAAGAAGGAGAGGCGGAAACAACTGTTAGAGATTGAAGCACAAATCCGAGAATTAGAAACTGAATTGCAGCTATTAGTCACCCCGACCTACAGCATAAACTGCAAATTAAACAAAAGGCATACAGAAGCATTGCTGAAGAAGCTGCCAAGTCACGGAACTGTGCGTCCCAGCATCGAATATACGAGGTTGGAGACCAAGCTGGCAAATTGTTGGCATGGTTAGATAAGAAGGAAAGCCCGATATGGGTACACCGGTGAGAAGCAGGCAGCAGATAGCGGAGATCTATTATGAACACCTTTACATGCCATCTCAATTGACCTCTCCGGCCGATGCACAATTATTATTAGCTACCATTGGTCTCCCATCCCTCAGGATGGACGACAGAGAGAATCTCGAACGGGATCTCACCGAGGCCGAAATAGTGCAGGAAATAGGTGCTTTGCGACCCGGTAGAGCGATGGGCCCAAACAGCCTGCCAATTGAATTAAATGCTGCGACGGTGGCTCTGCATTTGCTATCTATGTATCAAGAAAGTGTACGGAAGGGGAAGCTACCTGATGATCAACGGTTAGCAAATATAGTGATGAAAGACAAGACTGGGAAGCTGGCAGACTAATGTGCGTCATATAGATCGATTTCGCTGTTAAACGTGGAAGCTAAGATCTTAGCTAAAGCTCTCGCGACACGCCTAGCTCCATTGCTGCACAAACTGATATCCAGATCAATCTGGATTTATGTCGGGACGGAACACCTCTCTGAATCTCCGGTGCCGGTATTAGGGAGGGCCAACATTGTTAGGGAGGAGGCTCCTGTACTGTCTCTCAACACCAAAATGGCGTTCGATATGATTGAGTGGCCCTTCTTACTTGCGGTCTTGGAGAGGTTTTGATTTGAGGCGAAATTCTTGGCGTAGGTCCGGCTTCTATACTCAGAACTTCAAACCCAGGTATTAGTCAAAGGTGGCAGGTCAAGGCCTTTCACTTTGCATAGAGGAATGAGAAAGGGTTGTTCCCTTTCCCCATTGATTTTTGCCCTAGTTTTGGAACCATTGGCGATTTGGATAAGAGGTGACCCGATGATAAGAGGATTAAAATGGAAAGAAGACTGGGAGGATCAAATTTCGCTTTACGCGATGATATCCATCTTTACTTGGCTAGCCCCTACACCTACCTACACAGAGTGCTACGTATTTTCACTCTGTTTTAAAAATATTTGGGTTATACTATAAATTGGGACAAGTCAGTTCTGTATGTCATCTATGGCCTGTCTCCCAGACTTCCTAGATCCTGCGAGGTGCAGGTGGCTACGGAGGGATTCCGATATCTAAGGGGTCTATATCACCACAGTCCCGATGGTCTGCTATGACCGCAAACTGGACCCCCCTCTCCAACGACTCAGAGAAGATGTGAAACACTGGAGGTCTTTGCCCCTGTCGTTACTGGGCAGAGTGACCCTATATAAAATGATTGCGCTTCCCCGATTTGTTTACATTTTACAAAATACGCCTTACTTGGTGCCCCCAAAATATTTTCAAGACGTAGAGACGGAGGTAAGGATACTTCTCTGGCACGGAGGAGTCCCACCAAAAGCGCAAAATAAACCTCATTAGGGGCTGGTAAGATGGTGTGATCGCCCTCCCGGCACTGCAGTATTATTGGGCTTCACAGTTAACGGTGATAAACAAATGGGTACATCTAAAGCAGACTGAGCCTGCGTACAGACTAGATAGGCACAATATGAGCCCAGGAGGTTTCTCTAGGACACTCTACGGTGGCAAACACTATACACCAACATATAGTCTAACATCCACAACAGTCAGGATTTGGCACATAGCATCAGCGGCACTGGGATGGAAAGACAAGATCACTTTAGTCACTCCGGTATGGGATTCACTTTGTTTAGGACTACTAGCGCGTCAACTAGGCTTTGACAAATGGGATTGTATCGGCCACTCCAGGGTGGGCGACGTGAAGGGGAGGGATAACCAAGCCCTTCGCAGATCTCCAGAGGTAGTACGAGTTGTCCCAGACTGAAGTTTTTCGTTACCTTCAGATAAGGCACACCTTAACAAAAGCTATCCCCCTGGGCACAAGTCTTCACAAATCTGCCCCTCTGGAGGACAGACTCCTAGATGATTACCTCAAAGATAAGGCAATATCCATGACTTATCGGAAATTGCTTAATAATTCGCCCGGTACTCTACAGAGAATTTGCGCAAAATGGGAGGAAGATGTGGGAACATTTACTGATGAAGAGTGGTTTGATGTACTGTCATCCCCCCGAGAGGTAGCCATCAGATCTCGATTTAAACTATTCCAGTTGAAAATATTGCAAAGAACATATTATGCACCTACTACACTGGTCAAAATGGGTAAAACAGATTCACCCCACTGTCCCAGGCAATGTGGGCAAATAGGCAAATTTTTACACTTGTGGTAGGACTGCCCAAAAATACAAGAATACTTGGGAAAGATCACTGCATGTATGCTTACTGTGTGCGGGAAACAGATGGAGAAATTAAATATCTGAAAGAAACACGTTAGTTAGATTCCTCACTTTAGAGTATCCCCAGGCGTCAGGCTGGATCCGGAAAGATTTTCGTCAGCAATACCCTTGCGGGTCGCTAGGCGTCGTCTGTGGCTCCGCGTCCGTCGTCGGTGTCGTGATCGCCGGAATGACGTCGTCGGAGTACTTAGACGCCACCCTCACGCGCTGACGTCAGTTCTTCTTTTTTCTGCGCCAGTAAGCGCCGATCCGGGAATTCCCTTTAGTAATTTTTTGACTAAACGTTTTGAACTCTTTTGGTTCGATTCTTGTCAACTCGACTCTGGTGCCGGTAGGGATGCCTGGCTTTAAAGCTTGTGACTCCTGTCACCGACTGATGTCAGTTACGGACCACCACCGCCGGTGCCTTTACTGCCTTGGGGCCGAACACGATTCCGAGTCGTGCTCCGACTGCCGGGCCTTGACTTTGAAGGCTAGGCGGGAGCTGTCCCACAAGCTACTCAAGCTCCGGCAGTCGGCTCCGTGCCGTTCACGGTCCCGATCGAGGAGGAGGTCGAGGGACCGGTTTCGGAGCCGCAGCCATCACCACCACACGTCGGGTTCCAAGTCTTCTGGTAAGTCGAAGCATAGTAAGAAGTCCAAGAGGCGACATCGCTCTTCGGGCTCCCCTCTCCGGTCGTGCGACTCGGATGAGGGTTCAGGTGGTACCACCCACGCGGCTCCGTTGGAGCCGCAGGAGTCGCGTCTGTCCCCATACCCACCGGTCCCTGGGGCTGGCGCGACTCAGGCGGAGATTAGTGCCTTCCTCGTGGCCATGAGGAGCCTGGCTGCGCCGTCAACTCCTGCCGGCACGCCTTCGGGCCCCGCAGGCTCGACCGGGAGGCCTAGCGAGCCGGCGGCCCCGTCGCCGACTCCGGTCCCGACGCCGCAGGTCCCCGCGGGATCCAGGCCTGGAACCCAGTCGGCGCTGGTCGACCTCATGACCCCTCCGCCGGCGCCGACTCCGGTGCCATCCCCGGCACCGCCTTCGGACGACGCCGTTCCCCGGTTTAGTCCCGGTCCGGGCCTGGCGTCGGAGCGGCACCATCCGGCGCCGCACCAGACACTGATGGGTGGCAATTTCATCTTCTGCCTGGCTCCGATCATTCCTCCTGTCTACCAGGAATCGGATCACGGTGATGACTGGGAGGGGTCAGAGGAACCTCTGGCCCGGCAGGGTCAGTTATCTCAGGACTGGGCAGATGAGCTGGTGGATGCCAGTGGTCTGGATACCTCCCCTGACACTGGCTTCATCTCTCCTCCGACCGTGGCTTCGGAGGAAGGTGCTGCGTTTTCTGTGGTGCTGCGCAAGGCGGCCGAAGCCCTTGGGCTGGAGCTACCTGCTGTGGCCATGAGGACGAACCTCCTCACTGAAGTGCTCCAACCGTCAGCAAGCTCCTCGGAGCCTCTGCTGCAGTTTAATGAAGCACTGGTTGACGTTCTCAAGGGCACCTGGTCCAAGCCCTCCACAGTACCTCCTGTGGACTGGCGCCACCGCCCTGCACCGGGCGATCCCAGTTTTCTGTCCATGCACCTCACACCCGAGAGCCTGGTTATCCAGGCCTCTACTTCCCAGACCGCCTACCCGTCCGCTCACCCGGATCGGGAATCCAAGAGACTAGAACAGTTTGGTAAGAAGCTGTTCTCCTCCCTTAGTTTGGGACTGCTTCTATTAACACCGCTTGTCTCTTGGACCGTTACTCCCACTCCCTGTGGGATACGGTGGAGGACGTGCTGCCCCAGTGCCCGGAGGAGGCCCAGACACGGCTCGCCCAGGCTCTTGCCAAGGGGCCGGATACAGCACGGCATGCAATCCGATGTGGACTGGACACTACGGACTCGCTAGGTCGGGCAATGTCGACCACGGTGGCACTTCGCCGCCACGCCTGGTTGCGGTCCACGAGTTTTTCTGGGGTTTTCAAGATCACTCTCATGGACATGCCCTTCGATGGCAGTCGCCTTTTTGGTGACAAACCGGATAGTGCGCTGGAGCGCTTTAAGGACTCCAGGAATACGGCCAAGTCCTTGGGCCTCTCGGCCCGCGCCCGCAAGCTTCCGCTTTTCGCCCCTTTTGTGGCCAAGGAAGGGGCGCCCCCTCACGTCGCCTAGCCACAGGCCGCAGAACCAACCTCCATGCGGTCACGGACGTGGATTTCACCGAGGCGGTACAGGGGGACAACATGCCGCTCTGTCCACATCTACCCCGGCAGCATCCGCCTCAAAGCCCTCCTAGTCCGTGCTTTCAGGCCCATTCCACGCCAGTGGGAGGCAGAGTTCGCCATCACCTGCTCCAATGGCGTTCCATCACGTCGGACAGGTAGGTACTGCAAATCGTCCGAAGGGGCTACTCCCTCCCCTCCGAGGCTACCCCTCCAGCCATGCCACCGCAGTACCACCGCATGTCGGAGGATCACTTGAATCTTCTGCAGGAGGAGGTTACGGCCCTCTTCGCCAAGACGGCCATCAAGCGCATTCCTGGTCCAGAAGTAGGTTGTGGTTGTTATTCCCACTACTTTCTGGTTCCCAAGAAGGGTAAAGGGGGCCTACGCCCTATCTTGGACCTCAGGAGCGTCAACGCCTTCCTCTGGAAGGAGAGGTTCAAGATGCTCACCTTAGCTCAGGTTCTGGCTGCCCTAGACCCTGGAAACTGGATGGTAGCGTTGGACTTGCAGGACGCTTATTTCCACCTCCCCGTCCTGCAGGCCCACCGACGTTACCTGCGGTTCACGGTAGGCCAGGCGCATTTTCAGTTTACCGTGCTCCCCTTCGGACTCACCAGTGCCCCTCGGGTGTTCACGAAAGTGATGGCGGTGGTCACAGCTCATCTGCGCAGATTGGGGGTTCCGGTCTTCCCCTATCTTGACGACTGGTTGTTGAAGGCGGGCTCGCCCCAAGCAGTCGTCTCCCACCTCCAGACTATGGCCGACCTCCTGCATTTGCTGGGGTTCTCCATCAACGTGCCA
This sequence comes from Triturus cristatus, assembly GCF_964204655.1. Lineage (NCBI taxonomy): Eukaryota > Metazoa > Chordata > Amphibia > Caudata > Salamandridae > Triturus > Triturus cristatus. The sequence goes on from NC_140579.1 coordinate 424,716,370, forward strand.
AAGTCGCATCTGAGTCCCTCCCAGAAGCTCCTCTTCATCGGAGCGGTTCTGGACTCGGCGCAGTTCCGGGCCTATCCTCCGGAACAGCGGGTCCGGGATATTCAGGCTCTGATTCCCATCTTCCGGCCAGTATCTCGGGTTTCGGTCAGGTTGGTGCTGCGGCTTCTGGGTCTGATGGCCTCCTGCATCCTGTTGGTGCATCATGCCAGATGGCAAATGCGGGCTCTGCAGTGGGATGGAGTTGTTTCTTACCTGTAACTCCAGTTCTGTAGTAGGGGTATCTCTGTTATAGTCATAATCTATGAATAGTCCCGCCCATGTGCGGGGACCCCGGAGCAATCAAAATATCTCTTAAGTTGTCCTGCATTTGCAAACCTGCAAAGACACTTAAGAGACAGACAAAATAATACAGCCTAATACAATATGGCTGCACTGGCCAGCACTTCATCTGAAGTGAACACAAAAGCCAAAATAAAGTTTAAATGTCACTTTTATTCACATCTGACATGTTCCTTTATTGTATCACACTCCCTTCACCAAAATCCCTTTAAACAATAGAGAGGAAGGGGTGGACAGACAAGCCCTATAGGCTGTCATTATGTGTCTGCTAAAAGGATACCGTGCCTTTAAGGAACTCTCCAGTGACCCCCGGTATCCCAGGATGCACAGCCAAAGCAAGTTACTTTCAGTTCTTTTTGAAGGTGTATAACAACAGGCCTGATACTGTCAGTTTACTCCACCGGGGAGGAGGGAGGGTCGCTTATGACTATAACAGAGATACCCCTACTACAGAACTGGAGTTACAGGTAAGAAACTACTCCTTCTGTAGTAGGGGATCTCTGTGTATAGTCATAATCTATGAATAGAATGGCAAGCCCATCCCAACCAATAAACAGCGGTGGAGTAAAAACCGAACACCAACAAATTACTGTGCAAACAAATTCCTCAGCGAAGCCTGTCCAACCTGCGCATCTGCCCTAGCATCAGAGTCCAGGCAGTAATGCTTTGTAAACGTATGGACCGACTTCCAGGTGGCAGCCTTACAAATGTCAGCAATTGGAACATTCCTAAGCAAAGCTGTAGTCGCTGCTTTGCCCCTAGTCGAATGCGCTGTAGGCTTACCCCCTAACGTCTTATTAGCTTTCTGATAACAGAGCTGAATACAGGACACAATCCATCTGGAGATGGACTGTTTCGAGGTAGCTAGACCAGTTCTTACCGAACCATAATTTACAAACAGTTGATCCGACCTGCGGATGTCTTTTGTCTTATCTAGATAGAATTTCAACACTCTACGCACATCTAGCGAATGCAGAGACCTCTCCGCCGGAGAGGAGGGATGCTGAAAAAATGTAGGCAAAGTTATCATTTGATTTACATGGAAATCAGATATCACCTTAGGTAAAAACTTAGGATGAGTACGCATTACCACTTTAGAAGCATGGAATACAGTATACGGCTCTTGACAACATAGAGCCTGAATCTCACTTACTCTCCTGGCCGATGTAATGGCCACAAGGAAGGCAGCCTTCCAGGACAAATGCTGCAGAGAAGCCTTATGAATAGGCTCAAAAGGCTCCCTCGTCAATCTGGACAACACCACGTTTAATTCCCATGGTGGAGAAGGTCGTCTAACAGGGGGAAACACCTTACGCAAACCCTCCAAAAAATCTTTAATCACAGGGATTTGAAAAAATGAGGTTTGGGAAGGGCCCTTTCTATACGCAGTCAAAGCTGCGAGATGAACTTTAATAGACTGAAAGTTAAGCCCAGATTGAGCTAACTGCAGCAGATAAGGCAGAATAACATCTTCTTTACAGGATGTAGGGTCAATGTCCTTTGCCGTGCACCATAAGCAGAACCTCTTCCACTTATAGGCGTAAGAGGTCCTCGTAGACGGTCTCTTCGCTTCTTTCAAGATCTCCATACAGTCCTGAGGTAGGTTCAAGTGTCCATACTGTACTAGCTCAGGAGCCATGCTGCCAAACTCAAGGACGAGAGATTGGGGTGAACCATCTGTCCTCCGAATTTCGTGAGAAGGTCCGGCCGACACGGCAGGCGCCGGTGTGGTAGAACAGACCGGTGAAGAAGGTCGGTGAACCACCATTGCCTCGGCCACTCCGGAGCAATCAGGATCATCCTGGCTCTGGATTGCGACAGCTTGATCAGCACCGCCGGAATCAGGGGAATGGGTGGAAAGGCGTAGAGAAAGCTGTTGGACCAGCTGATCCATAGTGCATTCCCCAGTGTCCCTGGTTGGTAGTACCTGGACGCGAAGTCGCGGCATTTGCTGTTTTCTGCCGTAGCGAACAGATCGATATCCGGAGTGCCCCACTCTGCGCAGACGTCTCTTAGCACGTCGTCGTTTAGCACCCACTCGTGATTTTCTTGAACGAGCCTGCTGAGCGCATCGGCTTGGGCATTCTGCACTCCCGGCAGATGGGTTGCCGTGATCGTTAGGTTCCTGGCCACCAGCCAATTCCAGATCGTCTGTGCCTCCCGAGACAGCGTGCGTGAACGGGAGCCCCCCTGCTTGTTGAGGTAATACATGGTAGTAGTATTGTCCGTCTGAACTAGCAGGGAGTTCGTCTTGAAGGAGGGATGGAACGCCTTCAGGGCCAAGTGTACTGCTCTGAGTTCCAAAAAGTTGATGTGGTAAGTCATCTCCGTCTGTGACCATATCCCCTGAATCTGAATAGGGCCCGAATGCGCTCCCCAGCCCTGGAGAGATGCATCGGTCACTATTGTCTGGACCAGATTATCCTTGTGAAAGGGAGTCCCCTTGCAGACATTCTCTGAGGAGCACCACCATTTCAGAGACTGTAGAGCGTGTTGGGACAGATGAATCTTGTCCTCCCAACGCCCCTGCCTCTGGTCCCATTGATCCTCCAGACATTCCTGCAGAGGCCTCATATGCAGACGTGCATTGGGGGTGAGAAAGGTGCATGAAGCCATCGACCCCAGTAAAGAGGCCACCGTCCTCACTGTAGGAGAGTGAGCTGAGAGGAGGTGCAGGGCCTTCCAACGGATAGATAAGCGTCTCTCCTCCGAAGGACACACGCTTGCGTTCAAGGTATTGACTGAGGCCCCCAAGTACTGGAGACACTGCACAGGGATCGGCACTGACTTCGTCATGTTGAAGTGCAGTCCCAGGCGATGAAGCAAGGCAGCTATCCTGTTGAAATGACACTGGGCTTCCTGGTACGTGGAAGCTTTGATCAGCCAATCGTCCAGGTAGGGATACACAAACACTTTGTTCTTCCGCAAGTGTGCCGCCACCACTGCCATGCACTTGGAGAACGTCCTCGGTGCAGACTTCAGACCAAACGGGAGTACTGTATACTGGTAATGGTTGTTGCCTACCAAGAACCTCAGGAACTTGCGATGCTTTTGTGCGATCGGCACATGAAAGTAAGCGTCCTGCAGATCTATGGCACACAGCCAGTCTCCTCGATGCAACTGAGGGTAAATCTGATGCAGGGACAACATACGGAACTTTTCTCTGCGGATCCACTTGTTTGCCTGACGCAGATCTAGAATAGGCCTGAACTCGTTCTTGTCCTTTTTTCTGACGAGAAAGAACCTTGAGTAAAGACCTTTTCCTTTTTGCCTCAAAGGAACAGTCTCTATCGCCTTCTTCTTTAACAGAATGTCCGCCTCCCACTGGAGCTCTCGCACCATGTAGGGAGAGCGCACTGGTGGGACCTGTGGAGGCGGGCTGGTGAAACGAAGACTGTACCCATTGCAAACAATATTCAGCACCCACTTGTCCTGAGTTATTGTTCTCCACTCTGCCAGGTAGTATTGAATACTTCCCCCCACCGGAGCGGGTAACGGATGAGGGGGAAGTGACCTTTCAGGGCTTCGACCCGGCCGGGCCTTTGTTCCCCGACGAGGATTGATGCTGCCCTCTGCCCCTCTGGCGCTTTTGAAAGGACTGCCTCGGGAACTGTTGTTGTTGCTGGTGTTGTTGTTGTTGCCCAGACTGACGCCCTTGGCCGCGTTGTTTTGAGTAACGCCTGCCATAGGAACGGAATGATCTCTTCTGTTCCTTGGGTTTTTCCAACCCCACGGCCTTCAGGGTTTCTGCCTCGGCCTTCATGCGGGCCATTTCGTCATCCGCATGAGACCCGAACAACGTCGTGCCAGAGAAAGGTAAGTTAGCAATCTTTTGCCGCGCTTCAGGCTTGAGAGAGGTAAGTCTCAGCCAGGAATGTCTCCTCATGTGTACTCCATGACAGTACCCATGGGCCGCCAGCAATGACACATCCCCCGCTGCACTGATGATCTGGTTGGAGACCATCATGCCCTCATTCAACACCTCCTGGAAGTCTTCCCGTTTATCCCTAGGCAGGGAGTCAGCAAACTGTTGCAGGGAGTCCCATAACGATCGGTCATAGCGACCCAGCAGAGCGGAGGCGCTAGCAGCCTTCATAGTCGAGGCCGACGTAGAGCACATCCTCCTCCCCAAGGAGTCCATCTTGCGACTCTCCTTATCCGGAGGAGCTGTTGAAGAGGGCGACGTGGCATGTTGCTTCCTAGCCGCAACCACAATGACAGAGTCCGGGGGAGGGTCCACCCTGAGGAACGCCGGGTCCGAATCAGGGGCCCTGTATTTCTTTTGCAACCTTGAGGGAGCAGACTTCACCACGGCCGGTGTCAAGAAGACCTCCATGGCTGGTTCCTCCAAACCTGGAACCAAAGGGAGGAGGGGGCGTGAGAGATGCGCCTTGTGTAATGTCTCGAATATCACAGAGGTAGGGGGAACTGGTACTGTCACTGAGATTCCCAATTTTGCCGCCCCTCTCATCAGTGTGAGAAGTTGGCCTGATGTATGATGTCACTAGTTCTAGTGTACACCTTATATCAGTCCAAATACCCTTATGGTGATTGGTTGTAAAGTCAACCTTATAGACCAGCTATCCTAGTGGTAACATGGACAAGAGCAGTCTTTGGCTAAACTCTGAATGGCATGTGAAGCCAGCTGTGATACCATATATAATCCCTTGAATACCAAATGAAAGGACACCACAACAGATATATATATAAAATAAAGTGTATTTATTCTAGTCAAACCCTCAGCACTCTTTATGAGATTAGAGGTAAGTACAACACAGTCTTATTTAAGCATACATTAAGTCACACAGGTAAGTAATACAGTTAGGCCCTAGGGGTCACGCAAACCATATACTAAGTAAGTGGTATAAGGACCACTGTCACGGAAATAGGATAGGCCTAGGCCTAGGGAATCGCTGGGGCTACACTATACTACCAAAGGTTAGGAAGTGGGAGGCCCACGGGATTCAGGTGCAGAGTGGAAACACTCACGCGTAATGCGTAAAAGTCACTAGCAATAGTACAGTTTAGAAGTAGATAGATTTAGGACACTTCCGGAGTAGCTAGGAAGTCGAGACTGGAAAACTAGACACTAGGATAGTCACTATCCTGATGAGCACCGGAGTACCCAAGTTACCTAGCCCACAGGCTGCGGGTGCATAGGGGTGAAGTTGCGTCGGGTTTCGTCGTCGACTCCTATGGATGCCTGAAGAAAGATGCTGACAGGCAGTCAGTGAAGAGTGTCCGGTGGATCCCAAGGCTGGGATCAAGGAGAGAGGAGACCTGCAAGCAGAAGGGACAGAGTCAAGGTCACTAGCCAGTGACCATGTGGAACCAGGAAGGAACCAGGCGATGTCGTGAAGATTGCAGGTGAAGGTGAAGCTGCAGCCACGAGGACCAGGGAACGTCGAGAATGACCAGGACCAGGAGGCGAGCTGTCCCACGAAGGCTCTTGCTGTCGGCGGCGTCGAAGTTGGACTAGGACTCACCAAGCCTTGGCAAGCGGAACCCACGCAGATCGGAGGACTTGCTTCTGGTGCAGACCAGGAAGGTCTGGGGTGCTTCTCTTTTTCAAAGAAGCAGGAGCCAGTCTGGAGGAGCCAAACCAGCGATGAAGATTTCAGGATGCGTCGTCACAAAGGCCACTAGCCAGCGGGCAAGCAACCGGACAGACGCGGCAAGCAGGAAAATGCAGAAGGGCCCCACGCAGGACTCGTGGAGTGTGGGGGGCTGATCTTCGGTGCAGATGGTGCTTGGGGTTGGGGCTTCTCAATCCCCAGTGCACAACTTCAAGGGTGCCTCAGAAGCTGCGCTTGAAGATACTAGCCACTTTTTCCAGGTAGCCGGTCCCACGTCTCTCGTCGCTTCCACGGATCTCAGCTCTGCTGTGGATGTGGATCAGGGTCGGAGAAGTCTGGAAGTCAAGGCTCTGGTCAGGCTCTGCAGTCGGTCCCTCGTAGAACTTTAGCAAAGCAAAGGGTAGTCTCTTGATGGTGCCTGTTTGCACAGGGTAGCCACTCCTTGGCCACAAGGGAGATTCTTCAGTCTTCTTCTTTCGTCGAATGTCGAAGGTCCAGAGTTTCTGTTCAAGTTTGCAGGTTCAGGATAATCTAATCTCCTGGGGCCCAGCTACCACTCTTATACTAATCTGGGGGGCTGGGTTGCCTGCTAGGTCACGCCTTATGGGTGGGACCTGGGAGGGGGGTGGTTACACCCCCTTCCCTTTGTCCAGTTTCGCGCCAGGACTGGGGCTGGAGTGCCCCAGCACCGGTTTGAACTGGACTATGCATGGGACACCTTGTGTGCCCCAGGCATGTCTCATTCCTTTCAGCCCTCCCTGCCCCAATACACTAAAGTCTGTCTGGGGAGGTGCTAGCACCTCCTCAAGCAGGAAACCTATTGTCCAAGCCTCCCTTGCCGGGATCACTCCCAGCAGCAGGAGGTCAGACTCGTGTCTGTGGCAGCAGCATCCATCTTGTGATGCTGAGGCTTTGGTTAGAGTTAAACAGCAAAGTAGGATTTTAACATGTCTCTCCCTCTAGAAGGGAGGAATAATATCCTCATCACCAGAAATGGTATGGGGGTATTATTCCAAAGTGTTAGACACCTTACACGACATGTTTTGATAAAGCCCAACCATAGTTACCATAACCGTTTAAGATTATAAGGCACTTTAAGAGTATATGGTAGGCTATATCATAGAACAGCTATAAGGACATGGTTCCGAAAGCTGCAGACAGGCTACGCTCATGCCAGAGCACCATCTCACATGTTACCAAGCACTCTGCCTCCAGGATTGTTAAGGCCTGCCATAGGAGTGACTGATAGGTACACATGTGTCTATATATAAGGGTAGATATAGGCATACTATATCTAAGCAAGGGGTGATTACACGACCTTGCCCCAGCTGAGTGATCAGCCAGTTGTGTCTGATTGGAAGGCCAGACCAGGGGTGGCATAATACATGCTGCAGCCCCTGGGAGCCCTAGGGTACACCTATGCCCTGGGTACCTAGGGTACACTGTACAGGGTCCAATAAGGTGATCCTTACCAATTGGGAATGTACCTAGGGTACATGGAGTCCATTTTAAAGAGAGAGCAGACAGACTGAGACCCTGAATGGCAGGATCTCAGGCCAACTAAGTCGAAAAACCAGCTAGACACTAGGCAAAAAGTTGGGGGTAACCATAGTCAGATATCCACCTTCCTACACAACCCCCCCCCAAACGAAAGGAGATAAGGCTGGCCTTGACAAGGTAAGCCTCTATTGCCTAAGTGGCCATATAAGGAAGAACCAGCACTGGCATGGTTACCCCCTGTCTCATGGTCCACTAAGCAATCCCTCATCCTAAAGGTATCATAGGGTCTCCACCATAGGGAATCTCTACCTTTGGTGTGTCTTTGCAAAGTAAAAGGCTGGTGTTGAGATGGAGTACTGAAGTGAGTTTCCTCAAAGTGAGGCCTCAGCTTCCTCCAATCATCCTCCACCATGGATGCCTTTCTTTCTTTCACTGAGTTGTACTGTGCTCTCAGGGTCAGCCTCTGGCTACCTAAAGCTGGAGGCTGGGTCCTTTTTGTGGGCTTACTGGAGGGACAGGTCAGGTCTGGGGCCCTAAGGTCCCATGTTTGCCTGTGCCCAACAGAATCCCTCTGGGGGAGGTCCCTAACTACCTGTAAAGGGGATCCCTCAGGAATGTTTTTACCCATCACCTGGCTAGGGCTACTAGCCAGGCAATCCTCATTCTTTTGATGGGGGGGTTCTTGTGGACAGGGGCCCTCTTGGGGTCCACTGGCCTCCCTGACCTCTGCAGCCCTGGGCTGACTGAGGCAGGGTAGAGAGAGGCAGGCTACCTGCACCAGACTGGGTCCCACCTTGGAAGGGGCCACTGACATCAGAGGCTCTGCCAGGCCAGGCCTGGCTACCTCTGGGGCAGCTCCTTCACAAGGGGTGAGGTCAGATCCCTGAGGAGGCTGACCTTTTCCTAATGTCTGGGCAGAGGGAGACTTTTCTTCCTCCCCACTACTCTCTGTTTGTGTGGAGTGATCCATAGTTTCAGGCTTCACTACACCTATGTCAGTCTGAGTATGGGCTGAGACCATTACAGCCTTGCCAACCTTTTCAGGGAGGCACTCAGTTTGGGGTTGAGCTGTGACTGCCACAGCTCTGCCAATCTCTACAGGGAAGTCTGTCTTTGCCTGGGCTGTGGCTACCACTGCCCTTCCAACCTTTTCAGGGAGGAAATCTACTTGGACAGGGGTTGTGGCTGGCACAACCCCACTACCCTTTTTTGAAAGGCCTACCATTTTAGAATGGGTGTCTTGTTCAACTCCAGCCCAAGCTGAGAGTTCTAAGTCATTCCCCAGTAAGCAGTCCACAGGCAAGGTTGGAGACACTGCCACCCTTTTAGGGCCAGTGACACCTCCCCAGCTGAGACATACCTCTGCCATGGGATGACTGTTCTGTTTGCCATCAATGTTAGTTACCTGGTATGAGAAACCAGGCAAAAGCTGCTCAGAGGGAACTAGCCTATGGGCCACCATAGTGATGCTAGCTCCAGTGTCTCTGTAGGCCTCAGCTTTTCTACCATTGATGTAGGGCTCCTGTCTGTACCTACCCAAAGTGTTGGGACAGGCAGTGAAGTTGGCAAACCCCATGCCACCATCACAGACAAGAGTAGCTGCTGTAGGGGAATTGGCTAAGCCAGGATCCCCCTGTGTTCCCCAAGAAAACCCAACCAAATTTTTGGGGGCACTCCCACCACCTGGGGGATTACTGCTGACAGTAATAGGCGGTGTGACAGGAGTAGTTGGAGGAACAGTTTTGTTTTTAGCCTTTGGGCAACTGCTGTCAGTTTTCCAATGCCCAGGAGTTTTACACTCATGGCAGTAAGGCTTTTTAACTGTGGTAGAGGAGGGAGCTTGGGACCCACCACCCTGTGTGGAGTTTTGGGGCCCTGAGGAAGATTTCTCTTTTGTTTTATCCCCACCCTTCTCTTGAGGCTTGGTGGTATCTTTCTTTTGGTCACCACCCTGATTTTTAGGCCTAATCCTGGTCCTGACCCATTTATCTGCCCTCTTTCCCAATTCTTGGGGAGAGGTCAAATCTGAGTCTACCAGGTGTTGATGGAGAAGCTGGTTCTGACAATTACTAAGGATCTGCTCCCTCATAATCAAGTTGTACAATCCTGTATAGTCCTGAACCTTGCTGCCAGTTAACCAACCTTCCAAAGCCTTAGTGGCACAATCCACAAAATCAGACCAGTCCTGTGTCTGTGTCTTCTGGGTGTCTCTGAACAACAACCTATATTGCTCAGTGGTTAAGCCAAACCCATCTATCAGAGCACTCTTCAGGACTTTGTAATTGTTAGCATCCTCATCACTGACTGTGAGGAGCTTGTCTCTACCTTTGTCAGAAAAGGAGAGCCACAAGATAGCTGCCCACTGACTCTGGGGTACCTGCTGTACTTTGCAGGCCCTCTCCAAAGCAGTCATCCACTTGTTGATGTCATCCCCATTCTGATATGGGGGGACTATCTTGCTTAGGTTTCTATGGTCATAAGACCTATCCCTATCTCTAGGAATGTTGCTGCCACCAGTGGGTTCTGACCCACACAATTTTTGCTCTCTAGCCAGTGCAAGCTTCTCCTTGGCAAGGGCAAGTTCTTCCCTCTGAATCCTCAGATTAGCTTCCCTCATTCTGGCTTCATGCTCCTTTCTCTCAGGGGAAGTCATTCCCCTGTGAGAGGAAACACTAGAGATGCTAGAGACATGGGAGTGGATGGATTCCCTTGAAGGGGATCTGTCCCTCCTGCTTCTCTGGTTAAGCCCACTTGGGGGTCTGTATGGGGGGACCCCATGCAAACTCCCATGTAAGCTTAGTTTAGCCTGGCTAAGTCTTCCTACTTGGCCCTGGCTGTCTACCTCTTCATCTGAAGCCCCATCTGACTCCTCTGTGGTGGGTAGACCCTTATCTACAGCTATGGCACCATACTTGGCAGCTCTTTCAGCATCATAGGCCTCCAGAAGCTCCACTAGCTGTCTAAGGGTAGGGTTGGAACCCCGTTTTAATCTCCTGGAGGTACACAGTTGTCTCATCTCCTGGAAAGTGAATGCATCATATCTAGAGGGAATCTGTCTAGGATTCTCCTCTCCTGAGGGAGTATCAGTGTGATCTCCATTCAGGGACATGATTCTAGTGAGGGTGTGGTGTGTGCACCTACCTACACTAGTTGTATCTACTAAACCTCTCTAGTAGTTGTAGTCAGGGTGTGTTACTCCCTTCAACCTACAACCACTAAGTCCAGTAGGACTTAAGTATTATAATCTATGTTATATGTACCTAAACAATATCTGTGTGATCTTTCAATTTAGTATCTCAAGATTACAATGGTATTACAACAGCAAGCTCAGATCCCAACCGCTGCTCACCAATGTGAGAAGTTGGCCTGATGTATGATGTCACTAGTTCTAGTGTACACCTTATATCAGTCCAAATACCCTTATGGTGATTGGTTGTAAAGTCAACCTTATAGACCAGCTATCCTAGTGGTAGCATGGACAAGAGCAGTCTTAGGCTAAACTCTGAATGGCATGTGAAGCCAGCTGTGATACCATATATAATCCCTTGAATACCAAATGAAAGGACACCACAACAGATATATATATAAAATAAAGTGTATTTATTCTAGTCAAACCCTCAGCACTCTTTATGAGATTAGAGGTAAGTACAACACAGTCTTATTTAAGCATACATTAAGTCACACAGGTAAGTAATACAGTTAGGCCCTAGGGGTCACGCAAACCATATACTAAGTAAGTGGTATAAGGACCACTGTCACGGAAATAGGATAGGCCTAGGCCTAGGGAATCGCTGGGGCTACACTATACTACCAAAGGTTAGGAAGTGGGAGGCCCACGGGATTCAGGTGCAGAGTGGAAACACTCACGCGTAATGCGTAAAAGTCACTAGCAATAGTACAGTTTAGAAGTAGATAGATTTAGGACACTTCCGGAGTAGCTAGGAAGTCGAGACTGGAAAACTAGACACTAGGATAGTCACTATCCTGATGAGCACATGAGTACCCAAGTTACCTAGCCCACAGGCTGCGGGTGCATAGCGGTGAAGTTGCGTCGGGTTTCGTCGTCGACTCCTATGGATGCCTGAAGAAAGATGCTGACAGGCAGTCAGTGAAGAGTGTCCGGTGGATCCCAAGGCTGGGATCAAGAAGAGAGGAGACCTGCAAGCAGAAGGGACAGAGTCAAGGTCACTAGCCAGTGACCACGTGGAACCAGGAAGGAACCAGGCGATGTCGTGAAGATTGCAGGTGAAGGTGAAGCTTGTCGCTGCAGCCACGAGGACCAGGGAACGTCGAGGACAACCAGGACCAGGAGGCGAGCTGTCCCACGAAGGCTCTTGCTGTCGGCGGCGTCGAAGTTGGACTAGGACTCACCAAGCCTTGGCAAGCGGAACCCACGCAGATCGGAGGACTTGCTTCTGGTGCAGACCAGGAAGGTCTGGGGTGCTTCTCTTTTTCAAAGAAGCAGGAGCCAGTCTGGAGGAGCCAAACCAGCGATGAAGATTTCAGGATGCGTCGTCACAAAGGCCACTAGCCAGCGGGCAAGCAACCGGACAGACGCGGCAAGCAGGAAAATGCAGAAGGGCCCCACGCAGGACTCGTGGAGTGTGGGGGGCTGATCTTCGGTGCAGATGGTGCTTGGGGTTGGGGCTTCTCAATCCCCGGTGCACAACTTCGAGGGTGCCTCAGAAGCTGCGCTTGAAGATACTAGCCACTTTTCCCAGGTAGCCGGTCCCACGTCTCTCGTCGCCTCCACGGATCTCAGCTCTGCTGTGGATGTGGATCAGGGTCGGAGAAGTCTGGAAGTCAAGGCTCTGGTCAGGCTCTGCAGTCGGTCCCTCGTAGAACATTAGCAAAGCAAAGGGTAGTCTCTTGATGGTGCCTGTTTGCACAGGGTAGCCACTCCTTGGCCACAAGGGAGATTCTTCAGTCTTCTTCTTTCGTCGAATGTCGAAGGTCCAGAGTTTCTGTTCAAGTTTGCAGGTTCAGGATAATCTAATCTCCTGGGGCCCAGCTACCACTCTTATACTAATCTGGGGGGCTGGGTTGCCTGCTAGGTCACGCCTTATGGGTGGGACCTGGGAGGGGGGTGGTTACACCCCCTTCCCTTTGTCCAGTTTCGCGCCAGGACTGGGGCTGGAGTGCCCCAGCACCGGTTTGAACTGGACTATGCATGGGACACCTTGTGTGCCCCAGGCATGTCTCATTCCTTTCAGCCCTCCCTGCCCCAATACACTAAAGTCTGTCTGGGGAGGTGCTAGCACCTCCCCAAGCAGGAAACCTATTGTCCAAGCCTCCCTTGCCGGGATCACTCCCAGCAGCAGGAGGTCAGACTCGTGTCTGTGGCAGCAGCATCCATCTTGTGATGCTGAGGCTTTGGTTAGAGTTAAACAGCAAAGTAGGATTTTAACATGTCTCTCCCTCTAGAAGGGAGGAATAATATCCTCATCACCAGAAATGGTATGGGGGTATTATTCCAAAGTGTCAGACACCTTACACAACATGTTTTGATAAAGCCCAACCATAGTTACCATAACCGTTTAATATTATAAGGCACTTTAAGAGTATATGGTAGGCTATATCATAGAACAGCTATAAGGACAGGGTTCCGAAAGCTGCAGACAGGCTCAGCTCATGCCAGAGCACCATCTCACATGTTACCCAGCACTCTGCCTCCAGGATTGTTAAGACCTGCCATAGGAGTGACTGATAGGTACACATATATAAGGGTAGATATAGGCATACTATATCTAAGCAAGGGGTGATTACACGACCTTGCCCCAGCTGAGTGATCAGCCAGTTGTGTCTGATTGGAAGGCCAGACCACGGGTGGCATAATACATGTTGCAGCCCCTGGGAGGCCTAGGGTACACCTATGCCCTGGGTACCTAGGGTACACTGTACAGGGTCCAATAAGGTGATCCTTACCAATTGGGAATGTACCTAGGGTACATGGAGTCCATTTTAAAGAGAGAGCAGACAGCCTGAGACCCTGAATGGCAGGATCTCAGGCCAACTAAGTCGAAAAACCAGCTAGACACTAGGCAAAAAGTTGGGGATAACCATAGTCAGATATCCACCTTCCTACAATCAGAACATCTTGGAAAGTGGCAATATCATCCACTGGCGAGATTCTAGTAGGCGGTGTTTCCGATAACGTGGGGGAAAGCCGTCCAGTGCCAGAAGAGTCCGAATACCTCGTGCCTCTGGATCGAGATCTATACCTCCGTCGTCCATGCCTTGTGTGAGTGGACGATCTGTGTCTGCTCCGTGACCTCCGGCGCGATCTAGAGCGTGATCTCAGTCTCTTAGGAGTCACTGGTCGCCGAGGAGAAGGCGGGAGCTGTGGCACCGGAGGCGTTGGTGGAGGAGGAGGAGGCGGAGGAGGAGGAGGAGGAGGAGGAGGAGGCGTAGGAGGCTTCTGATGCCGCGGCTGAGGCTGAGGTTGCGGTCGCGGTAGAGGCAGTGGCAGGGGGGCCACTGGAGACTCCCTCCGTCCATCACTCCTTGCAGGAGAACCCGGACTAGCCCTGTCCGGACTTCCGTCCACCCTTCTCTTCTTTGCGGGTCTACCCCGTGAAGAGGCCGAAGTGAACGAGGGAGAGCGTCCTCCTCTCCTAGATCCACGACTGGATATCGTAATCACGGAAGAAGTGGTACCAGGCGATCTCGTCCTCGACGTCGAACCGTGCGTCGACCTCGTACGGCTTCTCCTCGCCGTTGAACGCAAACGGCGTCCCCTCGACGTCGAACGGCGTCCCCTGCCTTTTCTCGACGTCGAGCGCCTTCGTCTCGACGGCGAGCCTCTCGACGTCGCCGGTGAGCGATGTCGCCTCGACGGCGATCTCCTTCGCCTCGACGGCGATCTCCTTCGCCTCGACGGCGATCTCCTTTGACTCGACGGCGATCTCCCTCGACTCGACGTCCGTCGCCGGTGTCTCCGTGTCGATGTCATCGACGTCGATCCATGAGTCGACGGCGAAGGAGGCGAGCGGGCTCGCCTCGACGGCGAGCGGCGCTGTCTGCGGGGCTCAGTACGGTGTCGATGGTGTGTCGATGTCAACTGTGAAGCCTTCGACGGCGACCTAGTCCGAGGTCTCGCCGGCCCCTCTCTCGACGTCGAACGTCGAGGACGCCGAGATCCAGAGCCCTGGATCGACGGCGAACACACCGGTGCTGTACCTTTCGCCGTCGACGTCGTCGTCCTCGTCGTCGAACGGGATCTTCCGGCCGGTAGGTGTCGTTTCTGCTCCTTTTTCTGCCCGGTGGTCCCTCCAGTGGCTGAAGCATTGGCAGAGGATGGGTAAGGAGATCCTCCATGCCCAGAAGTCCCACCTGTTCTCTGCTTCTCCTGTCCTTGAAGGCGAATCTTCTCTCTGTCCCTCAGGGTCCTCTTGGAGAAGGTCTTGCAGATGTCACATGTAGCAGGGACATGTAAAGATGATAAGCAGAGAATACAGACATCATGTGGGTCCGTCTTGGCCATTTTCCTCCCACACTCAGGGCATTTATCAAACAAAGCCATGCTAAGAGTGGGTCAAACTGCACCAAACTACAGGATGCAGCAGAGAAAGGCTCTAGACGTCGAATGAACAAACTTTTATCTCCAAAAAATCAATTTTAGTCCAAAATATCCACCCAAAAGGGTAGAGCTCAATGCTCCCGGGTCCTGCTAGCAGGAGCCGGAAAAAAGAACTGAAAGTAACTTGCTTTGGCTGTGCATCCTGGGATACCGGGGATCTCTGGAGAGTTCCTTAAAGGCACGGTATCCTTTTAGCAGACACATAATGACAGCCTATAGGGCTTGTCTGTCCACCCCTTCCTCTCTATTGTTTAAAGGGATTTTGGTGAAGGGAGTGTGATACAATAAAGGAACATGTCAGATGTGAATAAAAGTGACATTTAAACTTTATTTTGGCTTTTGTGTTCACTTCAGATGAAGTGCTGGCCAGTGCAGCCATATTGTATTAGGCTGTATTATTTTGTCTGTCTCTTAAGTGTCTTTGCAGGTTTGCAAATGCAGGACAACTTAAGAGATATTTTGATTGCTCCGGGGTCCCCGCACATGGGCGGGACTATTCATAGATTATGACTATACACAGAGATCCCCTACTACAGAACTGAATTTTCAGTGGGCCCAGCATCGGGGCAACCTGTCCGACCAGGTCTTGATCTCGGAGGGCACTGCGAGACCGTTGCAGTGGTGGCTCACGGACCGCGATTGGGTCAGTGGCAGATCCCTCTCCCTACCCCAACCGGAGCACGTAGTAGTGACGGATGCGTCTCTCCTGGGATAGGGGGGCCACATGGGAGAGGCGGAGATCAGAGGACTCTGGTCTCCGGTGGAGTCTCGGCTCCATATCAACCTTTTGGAACTGAGGGCTTGCACTGAAGGCATTCCTTCCCTCTGTCTGGGGAAGTGTAGTGCAGGTGTTCACGGAAAACAGTACCACCATGTGGTATTGCAACAAGCAGGGCGGAGTGGGGTCGCGGACCCTTTGTCAGGAGGCTCTGCGCCTCTGGACATGGCTGGAACATCAGGGCATCACCCTGGTGGTTCAACATCTGGCGGGCTCTCTGAACGCCAGAGCAGACGAACTCAGCCGCCGTTGTATGATGGATCACGAATGGCGTCTAAGCTCGGACGTGACACAAGGCCCCTTTCGGCAGTGGGGAGAGCCTTGGTTAGATCTATTCGCCACCGAAGAGAACGCGCAATGTCAGCAGTTCTGCGCGTTGGAGTTTCCAAGGCGGCACTCGCTCGGGGACACCTTTCGTCACGAGTGGAGTTGCGGTCTATTGTACGCCTTTCCGCCTATACCACTTCTGCCCAGAGTGCTGAAGAAGATCAGGCGCGACCGGGCCCAAGTCATCTTGGTGGCTCCGGATTGGGCAAGAAGGTACTGGTATCCCGAGCTACTCAGTCTGTCGATCGATCCCCCGATACGACTGACTCTTCAGGAGGACCTTCTGTCGCAGCAGCAGGGAACGGTCCTCCACCCGAACCTGTCCAGTCTCCACCTCCATGTGTGGAGATTGAGCGGCGACAGTTGATGCCATTTGACTTGCCTCCTGAAGTCTGTGATGTTATTCTGGCAGCCAGGCGTCCCTCCACAAAATCGGTATACGCCTGCAGGTTGAACAAATTTGTGGCATGGTGCACAGCAAAGGCTGTGGATCCCCTTTCCGCCCCTCTTTCTGAGGTTCTCCTCTTTCTTCTTTCCATGGCCCAGCAGGGCTCTGCTCTGGGCACTCTTAAAGGTTATCTTTCAGCTATCTCTGCTTTCTTACGGCTTCCTGATCAGCCTTCTCTTTTCAAATCCCCTCTTGTTTCTCGCTTCTTTAAGGGCATTACTCACATGTTTCCTCCTGTCCCCTTCGTAATGCCTCAGTGGGATTTGAATTTAGTCTTGACCTTTCTGATGTGCGCTCCCTTTGAGCCTCTTCACAATTGTCCCATTCGTCTTCTGACTCTTAAGACTGCTTTCCTGGTAGCCTTCACCTCGGCTAGACGGGTGAGTGAGCTCCAGGCGTTATCGTCTAAGCCTCCTTTTCTTTCTTTTCATCCGGACAAGGTTGTCCTCCGGACTCGTCCTTCCTTTCTTCCAAAAGTGGTAACTCCCTTTCACATTGGGCAATCTGTCACCTTGCCCACCTTCTTTCCGCCTCCGCATCCTTCGAAAGAGGAAGAGAGGCTCCACCGTCTGGACCCAAAACGGGTGCTGTCCTTCTATCTGGACCGCACCAAGCAGTTCCGGGTGGACGACCAACTCTTTGTCGGCTACGTGGGTGGTAAGAAGGGGCGGGCGGTGCACAAACGAACCATCTCTCTGTAGGTCGTTTTGTGTATCAAGGCTTGTTACTCCTTAGCTAAAAAGGAACCTCCTGTAGGGCTGAGGGCCCATTCCACTCGGGCCACAGCGGCGACCTCTGCCCTGGGCCGGGGAGTCCCCTTGCAGGACATTTGCCAGGCAGCAACGTGGGCCTCGCTGCACACGTTTGCCAGACACTATTGCCTGGACAGCCAAGTCCGGAGGGACGGCTTGTTTGGCCGTTCTGTTCTCCAGGACTTTCTGGTGTGATCTTGGTTCGCAGACCCACCACCGGGATTGGTATTGCTGGGGTATCTATTCTAAGGTGAGGAATCTAACTAACGTGTTTCTTTCAGATGAACAAGTTACTTACCTTCGGTAACGATATATCTGTAAGAAACATTAGTTAGTTAGATTCCTCACCGACCCACCCATCCTCCCCGTTCTGCGAACCGATATCTAGGGTTGAGGTCATCCCTTTCAGGGCCCTAGCATTTTTTGGCACCAGTGTCGGTCTCTTGCATGGCTCTGCGTTCCTGGCGTGGAAAGCTATGTACAAGAACTGACGTCAGCGCGCGAGGGCGGCGTCTAAGTACTCCGACGACGTCATTCCGGCGATCACGACGCCGACGACGGACCCGGAGCCGCAGACGACGCCTAGCGACGCGCAAGGGTATTGCTGACGAAAATCTTTCCGGATCCAGCCTGACGCCTGGGGATATTCTAAGGTGAGGAATCTAACTAACTAATGTTTCTTACAGATATATCGTTACCGAAGGTAAGTAACTTGTTCGTTTGGGACAAGACAGATCTAATCGTGAGAGAGAGAATCTGGGTCACACTGGGTTTTATAGTGGCGAAACGCAACATCGCAGGGGCGTGGAGAGCAGATCAGTCACCAACACTAAAAGACTGAAAAGCCGATATTTACTGGTGGATGTTGGCTGAGAGTGTGGTGTATGAGAGTAGAGAATGCCCACATAAATGGATAAGGTTTGGGGGAAGTGGAATTCCGTGAGAGGAGAGCTTTGTCCGCCAGCCAGTATCAATGCCCCAACTACAGAGGAATAAGAATGAACACATTGTAACCAATCATGTAAATGATAAATGTAATGAGTGATAATTCTAAAGTAATGAGGCCAATGTTCAAACTACTGCTGTATTACTGCTGTGCTACCGATGAATACATATCATTATGTAGATTGACTTTTCATTTTGTACTCCATTTAACTGTATTAATAAAAAAGATTTTTAAAAAAAGCTTGACAGAAATATGGAGTCTAGTACTTACTTGCTGACAAAGGATCCTGGACACCGAAGCTGCATTCTAGGCTTCACCTTGAATGATCCTTAGTAAATTTATTTATCTTAAAAAAAAAAAAAATGCATTATGGATTCATGCCGGGTGGGTTGTTTACCAGCACAGTGCGGCCTCTTCACTTTGACAACTACCAAGGTCATGCCAACGCTAGCTTTTTCACTGTCTCAACCACGTACAGCACCACCTCCAAGGCTTTTGAAACTGCCCCCAGTACCACCTGCGCAACCACAGAGGCGGCCGGGACTGACTACTGCACCCATTTTGGCTCCTCCCATATCACTTGGTAAGTTAGGTGATCAACGTCCTTCCAAGTCCCAGGACATAGGCTACCACTCCTAGAGGGAAGCTCAGTGTTTTTTCATAGAGCAACAGCTACTTAAATAGCATGCTGGTATGAGTAATACTAGAATACTATACATGACCTTTCATTGTTATTCAGATCCCTTGGACATGGCTGAAGTTGTTCACCACAATATGGAGGACAGTAGTGCTGCAGAATTCTTCTTACCTCCACTGCTCTCGAACACTGCAGATTTTCTTCCTAACAGAAATGCCAGTGGCCTCAAACAAATCTCCAGAGGGTCCCTTTACCCGCCAGCCCCTGGGGTGGTCTCCTTTCAAATTTAACCTCTGATTTTTCTCAGCATTTCACCCATGCACTGGCAAGTGTCATCTTGCGGCTCTGTATTGACTCCATCTTGCCCCAGAAGTGACACCAGAGCCACATATAAAAGCCACCATTGCACGCTGCCGTCAGTTCATTTCTTTCTGTGCTCTTGAATGCTGATCTAGAGGTCATGCCCAAAACTTTTTCTCGGCATTGACGAATCTTCTATGCAAACTTTATGAAGACTACAGGACTTCAACCTTGTAGGGACTGTGACAGATCCCCCATGAGGTATGTCTCTGGTGCTTTATGTCCTCGCACTACTCCCAAGTCTTGCGAGGAGTGTGCCTGAAAGAATCCCAAGGCGTTCCTGGGCCATGAAATTAAGCTTTAAACCTCCGAATTCTGTCAAAGGCACATAATGGCCACTCCCAGTCGAGGTCATAGACCCGTTCCTGACCTTGATACCATTCCTGCAAAAGATCAGTCCAAATCTAAAAAGAAACACAAGACATGACAGCAGTATTCTCCCTCATCCCACACCTCTTGACAAGAGAAGTCGCAGTGACGTCAGGAGGCCTCTCATTTCCTAGTCTGCTACCGAGGAACTGAACATAGTTTATCCCGATGCACTCCAAGTTTCTAGTTTCTAAATCTATCTACAACGCTGCAACAACTAAAGGCTTTCAAGGATGCCATGTTGCACATCTTTGGCCCCCTTCCAATTCCCTTGGCATGCCTTCGAGCCCCAACGATCTGAGGTGTCCTCCATCCGTAATGCCATTGGCAGATCCGTCCTCAACACTGTCTGTACCTCTTATCTCTGCTACAGGGTGCGCCCCCACTTAGAGGCTGACATCCAACCCCACTTCAATCCCAGAGCCACATCTGTGCCGAACCTCACCACATTGACGCCAACATCACCCCAACACTAGGTCTGACACCCAACCAGATTTTGATCCCACAATTTATGCCGATCTCCACCATGTTGACGCCAACCCTGCTAATGCCGAAGGAGGAACCTATTGTCTTATGTGACTCTAAGATGAACTCGACATGACAATGACTGAACTGACGCCCTCTACAAGGCTTGTAGAGGGCGTCACTTCAGTCTTGGTCATGTCGGGTTCATCTCAGACTCACATAAAACAATAGGTTCCTCCTCCCACGCAGCAGGTCCAACCACATTCTGACTGATTGAACAATCCCATTACCTAGATCTCATTCTCAAATGCTTCTTATTCCCCTTTGCCCAGACATGGTCAAGATAATAATGTTGTGTATGGGGAGGGGTCATCTTATTGCTGATAGAGGCTTCTAACTGCAAACCTCTGAAAGAGACAATTAGTTATGGATTCCTCATCTTAGAATTACCCCCAGGTGTCAGACTGGATCTGAAGAATTTTTTCTTCAGAAGTACCCATGCGCGTCAGTAGGTGGTGTCGGTCGACTCCACGTTCGTCGTGGTCGCCGGAATGACGTTGTGGTATCTACTTAGAGGCCGCCCCTGCGCGCTGATGTCAGTTCTTTCTTTATTCGCGCCAGCCAGCGCAAATCCGGAGAGAGCGGTACCTCGAGTCACATTTTGACTCTCTTTTTGCGACTTTTTGTCAACATCTTTTGGGGTCGTTCAACTCCTGGTGCACGCAGGGATGTCCCGTCCTCAAACCGGCATCAATGCTAGTGACTTCTGTCGCAAACTGATGTCGGTAACGTCGCTCTTAGCTCTCTCCCCGTCCGTCGGCCGACGAGGCTCAGGTTGAGAAAGGTAGTCGTCTAGCTCCACCTGCTGAACCTGTTGGGTCGACCCCGAGCCTTCTTCCTTTTCCAGGAGCCGGGGCGACTCCTGCCCAACTTCGTAGTTCTTACAAAGCCCTCCATTTGATCTTTGGGCAGCCCGACTCTGCCGGCGCGCCTTCGGGCCCCGCGGACTCGGGTGGGGGCTCTAGGCCTTCTATACCGGTGGCTCCAGCGCCACAGGGCCCCAGGGATCCAGGCCATGGATCCAGATTGGTGCCGGTCGACCTCGTGACACCACCTCCGGCACCGAATTCAGTGGTGACACCTCTGCTGCCTCCAACGCCAGTTGTGTCCCCAGCCGATGTCGACCCCAGCCTCCCTCTCTATGTGGACACGGAACTGGACTGGCGTCAACCGACATTGGGACCGGCGCCGACCGGTACTTTTGTCTGGGAGGGGTCTGTGGACCCTCTAGCAGACCAGTTGGAAGAACTGGACTGGAGACAGAAATTAGGTGAGGCCCGTGGTCTGAACACCTCCCCAGACCGTGGCGTGCTATCTCCTCCTCCCGTGGCTATGGAGGAGGGTGCGTCATACACAGTGGTTTTGTGTAGCACGACTGAGGCCTTAAACCTTGAGCTTCCTACGGTGGCGGTCAGGACTAACCTCCTGACCGAGGTGCTTCAGCCGGCAGCGTCCTCCTCGGAGCCCCTGCTGCTGTTTAATGAGGCCCTCACGGACATCCTTTTGGGCACTTGGTCCAAACCCAACACAAGAGGCTCCTGTGGGTTGGATGATTGCCCGACGCCACCACCCAGCCCCGGGAGACCTCATTTTCTTCTCCCAACATTCACCCGAGAGCTTGGTGGTCCAAGCCTCGACTTCCAAGGTCGCATTCCCTACCGCACCACCTGATGAGGAATCCAAGAAGCTGGACCACCTTGTGAAGATGTTTTCTTCCTCCAGCTTAGGACTGTGGTTGGTGAACACTGCATGTCTCTTGGGCCTTTACTCCCACTCGGTGTGGTACACGGTTGCGCAAGTGTGCCACAGTGCCCGTAAGAGGCCCGGGCAGTGCTCTCCCATGCAGTTGCCGAAGGGAGAGACGCAGCAAAGTTCACAATAAGGTGTGGGCTGGACACCGCCGACTCACTAGGCAGGACGATTTCAACGTCAGTAGCACTGAGACGCTATGCCTGGTTGCGGTACACTGGCTTTTCGGGTGATGTCCAAGCTACTCTTTTGGACATGCCCTTTGATGGCCGTCACTTGTTTGGCGACAAGGCAGACAACGCTCTCAAGCGCTTTAAGGACTCCAGGGCCACGGCCAGATCCTTGGGCCTCACTTCCACCCACCCAACGCAACCTGCTTTTTTTCCCCTTTCGTGGATATGGTAGGGGTACCCCGCCATGTTCTGCTTAGAGTCACAGGCCTGCGCAAGCTGTCCAGCCTATGTGCGGCCGGGGAGGTGGGTCTCACCGTCGTGGGTCCAGGGGCCAGCGGGCAGGCCAGTCCACCAGTGCCCCCTCAACAGCAGCCTCCTAGTCCGACCCTTCGAGACTACCCCTCCATCCATGCCACCTCAATTCCATTGCATGTCTGAGTAGTTTGTGGTTGTTATTCCCACTAATTTCTGGTGCCCAAGTAGGATAAGGGCCTGCATCCTATCTTGGATCTCAGGAACGTCAACCGCTTCCTCCAGAAGGAGAAGTTCAGACTGTTGACACTGGCTCAGGTCCTGTCTGCCCTTGAGACTGGATGGTAGCGTTAGACTTGCAGGACGCTTATTTTCACATCCCCGTCCTTCCGGCCCATCGGCGTTGCATACAGTTCACGGTAGGCCACGAGCACTTTCAGTTTACCGTGCTCCCATTTGGCCTTACCAGAGCCCCTTGGGTGTTCACAAAAGTGATGGTGGTGGTTGCAACTCATCTGCACAGATCAGGGGTTCCAGTCTTCCCTTATATAGACGACTGGCTGTTGAAGGTGGGCTCGCCCCAGGCTGTCGTCTCCCACCTCCAGATTACGGCTGACCTCCTGCATTCGCTGGGGTTCACCATCAACATGCCGATGTCACACCTGATTCCCTATCAGAAGCTCCTTTTCATCGGAGCGGTTCTGGACACAGCGCTGTTTCAGGTTTATCCTCCCGAGCAGCGGGTCTGGGATATTCGGACTATGATTCTGATCTTTCAGACTCTATCCCGGGTTTTGGTCACAATGACCCTGAGGCTACTGGGCCTCAATGGCCTCCTGCATCCTGCTGGTGGACTATGCCAGGTGGCATATGCGAGCTCTGCAGTGGGACCTTTTGGAGCTTCAGGTGATCCGTCTTGCACTGAAGGCATTCCTTCCTTATGTCAAAGGGAGAGTAGTGTAGGTGTTCACTGAAAACACCAACGCCATGTGGTACTGCAACAAAAAGGGCGGGGTGGGGTTGTGGACCCTATGTCAGGAGGCACTTCATCTCTGTAAGTGGCTGGAGCATCAGGGCATGTCCCTAGGGGTTCAACACCTGGCAGGTTCTCTGAACGCCAGGGCGGACAAACTCGGCTGCCGGTGCATGATGGATCACGAATGGCGTCTTCACTCTGAAGTGGTGCAAGGTCTCTTTCAGCAGTGAGGAGAGCCTTGGTTAGATCTATTCACCACCGAAGAGAAAGCGCAATGTCAGCAGTTCTGCGTGTTGGAATTTCCAAGGTGGCACTTGCTAGGTGGCGCTTTTCGTCCTGAGTGGAGTTGCGGTCTTCTATACACCTTTCCGCCTATACCACTTCTGCCCAGAGTGCTGAAGATCAAGCGCGACCGGGCTCAAGTCATTCTTGTGGTCTGGTATCCCGAGCTTCTGCACATGGCCATCGATCCTCCGATCAGGCTGCCTCTTCAGGAGGATCTTCTGTTGCAGCAGAAAGGGGCGGTCCTCCACCCAAACCTATCCAGCCTCCACCTCCTTGCATGGAGATTGAGCGGCGACAGTTGACAGCTTTCGACCTTCCTCTTGAAAGCCTGTAATGTAATCTTGGCAGCCAGGCATCCCTCCACCGAAATTTTGCGGCATGGTGCACAGCAAAGACTGTGGATTCCCTTTCTGCACCCCTTTCAGAGGTTCTCCTCTTCATTCTTTCTTTGGCTCAGCAGGGCTCTGCTCTGGGCACTCTAAAAGGCTATCTTTCAGCCATTTCGGCCTTCCTTCGACTGCCTGACCAGCAGTCCCCTATTGTAAATCGCTTCCTTAAGGGCATTACTCACTTGTTTCCTCCAATCCCTTTCATAATGCCCCAGTGGGACTTGAACCTGGTTTTGACCTATCTTATGTGCTCTCCTTTCGAGCCGCTAAATAACTGTCCTCTCAGGCTTTTTGGTTGCCATTGTGAGAAGTTGGCCTGATGTATGATGTCACTAGTTCTAGTGTACACCTTATATCAGTCCAAACAACCCTTATGGTGATTGGTTGTAAAGTCAACCTTATAGACCAGCTATCCTAGTGGTAGCATGGACAAGAGCAGTCTTAGGCTAAACTCTGAATGGCATGTGAAGCCAGCTGTGATACCATATATAATCCCTTGAATACCAAATGAAAGGACACCACAACAGATATATATATAAAATAAAGTGTATTTATTCTAGTCAAACCCTCAGCACTCTTTATGACATTCGAGGTAAGTACAACACAGTCTTATTCAAGCATACATTAAGTCACACAGGTAAGTAATACAGTTAGGCCCTAGGGGCCACGCAAACCATATACTAAAGAAGTGGTATAAGGCCCACTGTCACGGAAATAGAATAGGCCTAGGCCTAGGGAAGCGCTGGGGCTACACTACACTACCAACAGTTAGGAAGTGGGAGGCCCACGGGATTCAGGTGCAGAGTGGAAACACTCACGCGTAAAGCGTATAATCGATAGAAATAGTACAGTTCTGAAATAAGCAGTTTTAGGACACTTCTGGAGTAGCTAGAAAGTCGAGACTCGGAAACTAGACCCTAGGATAGTCACTACCCTTGTGAGCACCGAAGTACCCAAGTTACCTAGCCCACGGGCTGCGGGTGCATAGGTGTGAACTTGCGTCGGGTTTCGTCGTGGACTTCTATGGATGCCTGAAGGAAAGTTGCTGACAGGCAGTCAGTGCAGAGTGTCCGGTGGATCCCAAGGCCGGGATCAAGAAGGAAGGGTACCTGCAAGCAGAAGGGACAGAGTCAAGGTCACTAGCCAGTGACCACGTGGAACCAGGAAGGAACCAGGCGATGTCGTGAAGATTGCAGGTGAAGAGGTGAAGCTTGTCGCAGCAGCCACGGGTACCAGGAGACGTCGAGGACGACCAGGACCAGGAGGCGAGCTGTCCCACGAAGGCTCTTGCTGTCGGCGGCGTCGAAGTCGAACTAGGACTCACCAAGCCTTGGCAAGCGGAACCCACGAAGAATGGAGGACTTGCTTCTGGTGCAGACCAGGAAGGTCTGGGGTGCTTCTCTTTTGCAGAGGAGCGGGAGCCAGTCTGGAGGAGCCAAACCAGCAGTGAAGATTCAAAGGTGTGTCGTCGCAAAGGCCGCTAGCCAACGGGCAAGCAACCGGACAGACGCGGCAAGCAGGAAAATGCAGAAGGGCCCCAAGCAGGACTCGTGGAGTGTGGGGGCTGATCTTCGGTGCAGATGGTGCTTGGGGTTGGGGCTTCTCAATCCCCGGTGCACAACTTCGAGGGTACCTCAGAAGCTGCGCTGGAAGATACTCGCCACTTTTCCCAGGTAGCCGGTCCCACATCTCTCGTCGCCTCCACGGATCTCATCTCGGCTGTGGATGTGGATCAGGGTCGGAGAAGTCTGGAAGTCAAGGCTCTGGTCGGGCTCTGCAGTCGGTCCCTCGTAGAACTTCAGCAAAGCAAAGGGTAAGTCTCTTGATGGTGCCTGTTTGCACAGGGTAGCCACTCCTTGGCCACAAGGGAGATTCTTCAGTCTTCTTCTTTCGTCGAATGTTGAAGGTCCAGAGTTTCTGTTCAAGTTGCAGGTTCAGGATAATCTAATCTCCTGGGGCCCAGCTACCACTCTTATACTAATCTGGGGGGCTGGGTTGCCTGCTAGGTCACGCCTTATGGGTGGGACCTGGGAGGGGGGTGGTTACACCCCCTTCCCTTTGTCCAGTTTCGCACCAGGACTGGGGCTGGTGTGCCCCAGCACCGGTTTGAACTGGACTATGCATGGGACACCTTGTGTGCCCCAGGCAGTGTCTCGTTTCATTCATCCCTCCCTGCCCCAATACACTAAGGCCTGTCTGGGGTGGTGCTCGCACCTCCCAAGGCAGGAAACCTATTGTCCAAGCCTCCCGTACCGGGATCACTCCCAGCAGCAGGAGGTCAGACTTGTGTCGTGGCAGCAGCATCCATTTTGTGATGCTGGGGCTCTGGTTAACTTTAACCGGGTAAGTAGGTTTCAACATGTCTTCTCCCTCTAGAAGGGAGGGATAATATCCTCATCCCCAGAAATGGGATGGGTGTATTATTCCAAAGTGTCAGACACCTTACACAACATGTTTTGATAAAGCCAAACCATAGTTACCATAACCGTTTAAGATTATAAGGCACTTTAAGAGTATATGGTAGGCTATATCATAAAACAGCTGTAAGGACATGGTTCCAAAAGCTGCAGACAGGCTCAGCTCATGCTAGAGCACCATCTCACATGTTACCAAGCACTCTGCCTCCAGGATTGTTAAGGCCTGCCATAGGAGTGGCTGATAGGTACACATGTGTCTATATATAAGATAGGTATAGGAATACTACACCTAAGCAAGGGGTTATTACACGACCTTGCCCCAGCTGAGTGATCAGCCAGTTGTGTCATAATGGAAGGCCAGGCCAGGGGTGGCATAATACATGCTGCAGCCCCTGGTAGGCCTAGGGTACACCTATGCCCTGGGTACCTAAGGTACACTGTACAGGGGCCAATAAGGTGATCCTATCCAAATGGGTTATGCACCTAAAGTACATAGTATTAATTTAGAGAGAGAACAGCAGGGCTGTGGGTCTGATTAGCAGGCCCACAGCCACATCTAAGTCGAAACCCAGTAAAGCAAAAGCAAAAAGTGGGGGTGAACATAGAAAGCAGACCCTACTCTCCTACACAACCCCCCCCCCCAAACGTAGGGACATTAAACTAACCTTGACCAGTTGAGTCTTCATGTTCTAAGTGGAAATATCTGGAGAGTCCATCTGCATTGGCATGGTCAGTCCCAGGTCTATGTTCCACTGTGAAGTCCATCCCCTGTAGGGAAATGGACCACCTAAGAAGTTTGGGATTTTCACCCTTCATCTGATTTAGCCACAAGAGGGGCTTATGGTCTGTCTGAATCTTGAAGTGAGTGCAAAACAAGTATGGCCTCAGCTTCTTCAGGGCCCAAACCACAGCAAAGGCCTCCCTCTTAATAGCTGACCAACGTTTCTCTCTAGGGGTCAGCCTTCTACTTATAAAAGCAATGGGCTGGTCTTGACCATCTATATTAAGTTGTGAAAGAACAGCTCCCACACCTAACTCAGAAGCATCTGTCTGGACAATGAACTCTTTGGAGTAGTCTGGACTTTTCAGAATAGGTGCACTGCACATGGCCTGCTTCAGGTCATCAAATGCTTTTTGACAGCTTACTGTCCACTGAACTTTCTTTGGCATTTTCTTGGAGGTCAAGTCATTAAGTGGTGTCACAATGGACCCATAGTTCTTAAACTTTCTGTAGTACCCAGTCAGGCCCAAGAAATCTCTGACCTGAGTCTGCGTAGTTGGAGGAGTCCAGTCCTTGATGGTCTGGATCTTGCTCTCCAGTTGTTGAACCTGACCCCCACCAACTAGGTGGCCCAGGTATACAACCTTGCTCTGCCCTATCTGGCACTTAGTGGCCTTGATAGTGAGGCCTGCCTTTTGCAGGGCCTCTAAAACATTCCTCAGGTGGACCAGGTGATCCTCCCAGGTGGAGCTAAAGACAACAATATCATCAAGATAAGCTGCACAGTAATCATCCAACCCAGTAAGGACTTGATTCACCAACCTTTGGAAAGTGGCAGGTGAATTCTTCAAACCAAAGGGCATTACCACAAATTGATAATGTCCTCCTGGGGTCGAGAAAGCAGTTTTGGCCTTTGCATTCTCAGCTAGTCTGATTTGCCAGTAGCCTGCTGACAGGTCAAATGTGCTCAAAAACTTAGCAGCTGCCAGTCTGTCAATGAGCTCATCTGCCCTAGGTATTGGGTGGGCATCTGTCCTAGTGACAGCATTGAGACCTCTGTAGTCCACGCAAAACCTCATCTCTCTCTTACCATCTTGGGTGTGAGGTTTTGGCACAAGAACTACAGGACTAGCCCAAGGGCTCTCTGAAGGTTCAATGACTCCCAGCTCCAACATCTTTTGTACCTCAACTTTTATGCAGTCCCTGACATGGTCAGGTTGCCTGTAGATTTTAGTCTTCACAGGCAGACTGTCACCAGTGTCCACCTCATGGGTGCACCAGTTTGTCTGACTTGGGGTCAGAGAGAACATATGTCTGTAGGATTGCAGAACTTGTCTGCAGTCCTGTTGCTGATGGACAGTGAAGCTGTCAGAAAAGACCACACCATCAACTGAGCCATCATCAGGGTTCTGAGTCAACAGGTCTGAGAGAGGGTCACTCTCTTCCTCCTGCCCCTCATCTGTAGCCATGAGTAAGCCCATGTCTGCCCTGTCAACATATGCCTTCAATCTGTTGACATGAAGCACCCTGTGGGGGCTTCTGTGAGTCCCAAGGTCCACCAAGTAGGTGACTTCTCCCTTTTTCTCAACAATAGTGTGGGGTCCAGACCATTTGTCTTGGAGTGCTGCTGGGGCCACTGGCTCCAACACCCACACTTTCTGCCCTGGCTGGTAAACAGTCAGCACAGCCTTTTGGTCATGCCAAGCTTTTTGGAGTTATTGGCTTTCCTCAAGGTTTTTAGAAGCCTTCTTCATATACTCTGCCATCCTGGAGCGGAGACCAAGTACATAATCCACTATATCAAGTTTGGGTTGTCTGAAAGGTCTCTCCCATCCTTCCCTTACTAAACATAGGGGTCCTCTTACAGGATGCCCAAACAAAAGCTCAAAAGGGCTGTAGCCAACCCCTTTTGTGGGACCTCTCTGTACGCAAACAGAAGGCAGGGTAAAAGGATGTCCCATCTTCGCCTAAGCTTGTCTGGTAACCCTTTTATCATTCCCTTTAGGGTCTTGTTGAATCTCTCAACAAGCCCATTGCATTGTGGGTGATAGGGTGTGGTGAACTTGTAGTTCACACCACACTCCTTCCACATTGCAGTCAAGTATCCTGACATGAAGTTGGCACCTCTGTCAGAAATGACCTCCTTTGGAAAGCCCACTCTGGAGAATACTCCAAGTAGGGCCCTTGCCACAACAGGAGCTGTTGTGGTCCTCAGGGGGATAGCTTCTGGATACCTGGTGGCATGGTCCACTATCACCAGTATGAATCTGTGCCCAGATGCTGTTTGTGGGTCCATTGGTCCTACAATATCTATGCCCACTCTTTCAAAGGGAACCCCCACCACAGGTAGTGGTATGAGGGGGGCCTTTGTGGTGCCACCTGATTTGCCACTGGCTTGGCAGGTGACACAGGAGCGACAAAACTCCTTGGTATCTTCTGACATATGAGGCCAGTGAAAGTGAGGGACAAGCCTGTCCCAAGTCTTGTTCTGGCCTAAGTGTCCTGCAAGGGGAATATCATGGGCCAAGGTAAGAAGGAAGCCTCTGAACTTCAGTGGTATGACCAACCTCCTGGATGCACCAGGCTTGGGGTCTCTAGCCTCTGAATACAGCAGCCCTTCATCCCAATACACTCTATGGGTACCTTGAGCATTCCCTGCAGCCTCAGCAGCAGCCTGCTGTCTGAGGGGTTCAAGAGAGGGGCAGTCTAATTGTGCCTGCCTCAGATCTGCCCTTGAAGGTCCCCCTGTCCCAAGAAACTCAACCTGATCAGGTTCAAGTTCTTCTAGGACAGTTCCTTCAGGGCTCTCAGAATCATACTCCTGTGAGGGTTGATCCACTACCTGGGGTAGGGGGGAAGGCACAGCCTTTACCCTACTGCTCTTTCTCTTGGGTTGTGACTGGTCCATAGTTCCAGGATCCAGCACTTGTTCAGTGGTGCACTTTTTGGCATGTGACCTGGTCACAGCAAGGACATGTGCATCTATCCCCAGCATTTCTGCATGGGTCCTATACTCCACTTCAGACCAAACTGAAGTTTCAAGATCATTGCCCAGTAAACACTCTACAGGAAGGTCTGAACTAACAACAACTTTCTTGAGGCCAGTTACCCCTCCCCAGGAGAAGTTAACAATTGCCACACTATGGGAGGTATTGGCATTGCTAGCGTTGGTCACTAGGTAGTTCTCACCTAGTATGATCTGTCCAGGGTCCACAAAGGCAGGTGTCACCATTGTGACACTAGCCCCAGTGTCCCTGTAGGCCTGAGCCATTCTTTGGTTGATAAAAGGAGTCTGTCTGTACTTGCCCAGGTTACTGGGGCCTACAGTAGAGGACAAAGCTAAGTCCCCATCACAGATCAGAACAGCCTGAGTAGGTATTCTGACTAGGCCAGAATCCTCCTCAGTTCCCAGGGTTAACCCTACTACACCCTTTTGCTGGGAACCACCAGTTACAGCTGAACTTGGGGGTACAGTTGCCTTAGGGGCAATGGTGGCTGGGGGCGTATCCTTTTTGGTGCACTCACTAAACCAATGTGAGTTGGACTAACAATAGTTGCACCATGGTTTCTTTTGGCCATCTTTCTTTTTATCCTTTTTGGGACCACCCTCCCCCTGATCCTTTTGGAGGCCTGGTGAAGACTTCTGGTCTTTTTGTTTCTGATCATTACCCTTCTGGTCTGCCTTTTTCTGATCACCGCCCTGGTTCTGGTTTTTCTGCTTAACTCTAGTCCTGACCCATCTATCTGCCTTCTTTCCCAATTCTTGGGGAGAAGTCAGATCAGAATCAATCAGGGGTTGATGCAGTAGCTGGTTTTGACAGTTGTTAAGGATTTGTTCTCTCATGATCAAATTATACAATCCTGTATAGTCCTTAACCTTACTTCCCACTAGCCAGCCTTCCAGAGCCTTAGTGGCACAATCTACAAAGTCAGTCCAGTCCTGAGTCTGTGTCTTCTGGGTATCCCTGAACAACAACTTGTATTGTTCAGTGGTTAGGCCAAACCCATCAATTAGAGCACTCTTCAGGACAGTGTAATTGTCTGCATCCTCATCACTAACTGTGAGGAGCTTGTCTCTACCTTTCTCAGAGAAGGAGAGCCACAAGATAGCTGCCCACTGACTTTGGGGTACCTGCTGTACTTTGCAAGCCCTCTCCAAAGCAGTTATCCATTTGTGGATGTCATCCCCACACTTGTAGGGAGGGACAATCTTGCTCAGGTTTCTATTATCATAGTGTCTGTCTCTATCCTTAGGGATATTGCTGCCACCAGTGGGTTCTAACCCACTTAACTTTTGCTATCTAGCCAGAGCAAGCTTCTCCTTGGCAAGGGCAAGTTCTTCCCTCTCAATCCTTAGATTAGCTTCCCTCATTCTGGCTTCATGCTCTTTTCTCTGGGGGGAAGTCATTCCCCTGTGAGAAGAGGCATTAGAGATGCTAGAGACATGGGAGTGGATGGATTCCCTTGAAGGGGATCTGTCTCTCCTGCTTCTCTGGTTAAGCCCACTTGGGGGTCTGTATGGGGGGACCCCATGCAAACTCCCATGTAAGCTTAGGTTAGCCTGGCTAAGTCTTCCTACTTGGCCCTGGCTGTCTACCTCCTCATCTGAAGTCCCATCTGACTCATCTGTAGCGGGTAGACCCTCCCCTGTACCTAGGGTACCAGCCTGTGAGGCCCTAAGAGCATCATATTCCTCTAGGATCTGTACTAGCTGAAGGAGGGTAGGGTTTGCACCCTGTTTTAACTTTCTGGAGATACACAATTGTCTCATCTCCTGAAAAGTTAGGGTATCATATCTAGAGGGGATCTTTCTCAGACCTGCCCCTCCTGAGAGAGAATCTCCTTGATCTCCTCCCAGAGACATGATCTAGTGAGGGTGTGGTGTGTGCACCTACCTACACTAGTTGTATCTACTAAACCTCTCTAGTAGTTGTAGTCAGGGTGTGTTAGGCCCTTCAACCTACAACAACTAAGTCCAGTAGGACTTAAGTATTATAATCTATGTTATATGTACCTAAACAATATCTGTGTGATCTTTCAATTTAGTATCTCAAGATTACAATGGTATTACAACAGCAAGCTCAGATCCCAACCGCTGCTCACCAATGTGAGAAGTTGGCCTGATGTATGATGTCACTAGTTCTAGTGTACACCTTATATCAGTCCAAACAACCCTTATGGTGATTGGTTGTAAAGTCAACCTTATAGACCAGCTATCCTAGTGGTAGCATGGACAAGAGCAGTCTTAGGCTAAACTCTGAATGGCATGTGAAGCCAGCTGTGATACCATATATAATCCCTTGAATACCAAATGAAAGGACACCACAACAGATATATATATAAAATAAAGTGTATTTATTCTAGTCAAACCCTCAGCACTCTTTATGAGATTCGAGGTAAGTACAACACAGTCTTATTCAAGCATACATTAAGTCACACAGGTAAGTAATACAGTTAGGCCCTAGGGGCCACGCAAACCATATACTAAAGAAGTGGTATAAGGCCCACTGTCACGGAAATAGAATAGGCCTAGGCCTAGGGAAGCGCTGGGGCTACACTACACTACCAACAGTTAGGAAGTGGGAGGCCCACGGGATTCAGGTGCAGAGTGGAAACACTCACGCGTAATGCGTATAATCGATAGAAATAGTACAGTTCTGAAATAAGCAGTTTTAGGACACTTCTGGAGTAGCTAGAAAGTCGAGACTCGGAAACTAGACCCTAGGATAGTCACTACCCTTGTGAGCACCGAAGTACCCAAGTTACCTAGCCCACGGGCTGCGGGTGCATAGGTGTGAACTTGCGTCG
The DNA here is from genome assembly GCF_964204655.1 of Triturus cristatus. Classification (NCBI taxonomy): domain Eukaryota; kingdom Metazoa; phylum Chordata; class Amphibia; order Caudata; family Salamandridae; genus Triturus; species Triturus cristatus. The sequence continues at coordinate 424,749,276 of NC_140579.1, forward strand.
GGTTTCGTTGTGGACTTCTATGGATGCCTGAAGGAAAGTTGCTGACAGGCAGTCAGTGCAGAGTGTCCGGTGGATCCCAAGGCCAGGATCAAGAAGGAAGGGTACCTGCAAGCAGAAGGGACAGAGTCAAGGTCACTAGCCTGTGACCACGTGGAACCAGGAAGGAACCAGGCGATGTCGTGAAGATTGCAGGTGAAGAGGTGAAGCTTGTCGCAGCAGCCACGGGTACCAGGAGACGTCGAGGACGACCAGGCCCAGGAGGCGAGCTGTCCCACGAAGGCTCTTGCTGTCGGCGGCGGCGAAGTCGAACTAGGACTCACCAAGCCTTGGCAAGCGGAACCCACGAAGAATGGAGGACTTGCTTCTGGTGCAGACCAGGAAGGTCTGGGGTGCTTCTCTTTTGCAGAGGAGCGGGAGCCAGTCTGGAGGAGCCAAACCAGCAGTGAAGATTCAAAGGTGTGTCGTCGCAAAGGCCGCTAGCCAACGGGCAAGCAACCGGACAGACGCGGCAAGCAGGAAAATGCAGAAGGGCCCCACGCAGGACTCGTGGAGTGTGGGGGGCTGATCTTCGGTGAAGATGGTGCTTGGGGTTGGGGCTTCTCAATCCCCGGTGCACAACTTCGAGGGTACCTCAGAAGCTGCGCTGGAAGATACTCGCCACTTTTCCCAGGTAGCCGGTCCCACGTCTCGTCGTCTCCACGGATCTCAGCTCAGCTGTGGATGTGGATCACGGTCGGAGAAGTCTGGAAGTCAAGGCTCTGGTCGGGCTCTGCAGTCGGTCCCTCGTACAACTTCAGCAAAGCAAAGGGTAAGTCTCTTGATGGTGCCTGTTTGCACAGGGTAGCCACTCCTTGGCCACAAGGGAGATTCTTCAGTCTTCTTCTTTCGTCGAATGTCGCAGGTCCAGAGTTTCTGTTCAAGTTGCAGGTTCAGGATAATCTAATCTCCTGGGGCCCAGCTACCACTCTTATATTAATCTGGGGGGCTGGGTTGCCTGCTAGGTCACGCCTTATGGGTGGGATCTGGGAGGGGGGTGGTTGCACCCCCTTCCCTTTGTCCAGTTTCGCGCCAGGAGTGGGGCTGGTGTGCCCCAGCACCGGTTTGAACTGGACTATGCATGGGACACCTTGTGTGCCCCAGGCAGTGTCTCGTTTCATTCATCCCTCCCTGCCCCAATACACTAAGGCCTGTCTGGGGTGGTGCTCGCACCTCCCAAGGCAGGAAACCTATTCTCCAAGCCTCCCGTGCCGGGATCACTCCCAGCAGCAGGAGGTCAGACTTGTGTCGTGGCAGCAGCATCCATTTTGTGATGCTGGGGCTCTGGTTAACTTTAACCGGGTAAGTAGGTTTCAACATGTCTTCTCCCTCTAGAAGGGAGGGATAGTATCCTCATCCCCAGAAATGGGATGGGGGTATTATTCCAAAGTGTCAGACACCTTACACGACATGTTTTGATAAAGCCAAACCATAGTTACCATAACCGTTTAAGATTATAAGGCACTTTAAGAGTATATGGTAGGCTATATCATAGAACAGCTGTAAGGACATGGTTCCGAAAGCTGCAGACAGGCTCAGCTCATGCTAGAGCACCATCTCACATGTTACCAAGCACTCTGCCTCCAGGATTGTTAAGGCCTGCCATAGGAGTGGCTGATAGGTACACATGTGTCTATATATAAGATATGTATAGGAATACTACACCTAAGCAAGGGGTGATTACACAACCTTGCCCCAGCTGAGGGATCAGCCAGTTGTGTCATAATAGAAGGCCAGGCCAGGGGTGGCATAATACATGCTGCAGCCCCTGGTAGGCCTAGGGTACACCTATGCCCTGGGTACCTAAGGTACACTGTACAGGGGCCAATAAGGTGATCCTATCCAAATGGGTTATGCACCTAAAGTACATAGTATTAATTTAGAGAGAGAACAGCAGGGCTGTGGGTCTGATTAGCAGGCCCACAGCCACATCTAAGTCGAAACCCAGTAAAGCAAAAGCAAAAAGTGGGGGTGAACATAGAAAGCAGACCCTACTCTCCTACAGCCATCACCTCTGCTTGCATGAGTGAGCTTCAGGCTCTTTCTTCCAAACCTCCTTTCCTGGCTGTTCATCCGGACAAAGTTGTCCTTCGCACTAGGCCTTCTTTCCTTCCCAAAGGGGTTACATCTTTCCACATACAGACCATCACTTTGCCCACCTTCTTCCGCCCCCGCATCCTTCCAAGGAGGAGGAAGGAATCTACCGTCTGGATCCAAAGCATGCGCTATCATTTTATCTGGATCGCACATAACAATTCAACTCTTTGTTGGCTATGTGGGCGCCAAGAAAGGTCCGGCTGTGCAAAAACGGACCAGCTCTCGATGGGTCGTCCTTTGCATTAAAATCTGTTATTCTGCGAAAAAGGAGCCTCCGGTAGGACTGCGCACCCATTCCACCAGGCGACGGCAGCCACTACTGCTTTGGGACGTGGAGGCCCCCTCAGTGACATCTGCCAGGCAGCTACGTGGACATTACTGCACACGGTCACTAAACGTTACTGTCAAGTCCGGAGAGACTGACTTCCTGGTGTGAACTTGGTTCACAGACCCACCTCTGGGGTTGGTATTTTAAGGTGAAAAATCCATAACTAATTTTCTCTTTCAGATGAACAAGTTACTTACCTTCTGTAACGATATATCTGTAATAGACATAGATCAGATATGGTATCCTCGCTGCCCCACCCATCCTCCCCGTTCTGCGAACAGACTTCTAGAGTAACGGACTTCCTTTTCAGAGCCCTAGTTTTGTGCACCAGTGGTCAGTGTCGTGCATGACTCTGCGCTTCTGGCTTGGAATGTTGTGTAAAGAACTGACATCAGCGTGCAGGGGCAGCGTCTAAGTAGATACAGGGACGTCATTCCGGCGACCACGACGAACGTGGAGTCGACCGACGCCACCTACCGACGGGCAGGGGTACTGCTGAAGAAAAATTCTCAAGATCCAGTCTGACTCCTGGGGGTAATGCTAAGGTGAGGAATCCATAACTAATCTAGGTCTCTTACAGCTTTATCGTTACCAAAGGCAAGTAACTTGTTTTATAGGTTTCTAACTGCAGATTCCTCACCCCCTGAACATTCCCCAGGCATCAACATAGAATGCCCATGCACACGTTACGAGTAAGTACTGTATCAATACAGGAAGTAATGGTAAGAACAGCAGTATAGACACAAATTACAGAAATCCAACACGTTTCTTTTTCTTGGTTTAATATGATTCCGTTGCCCAGCCAACACGTGTTTCGTCCGGGTGTAAGACCCACGACTTCTTCAGGGCTAAAAAAAACACACAAAGATATGTTGTAGACACACAACATTTACAGCATGTCTCATGAAAACAAGTCGCATAATAAGCGTCAGACACCGTGACCGACCGCAGTCACCCAAATTAAAAGGATTTTTGTGACAGATCCAAGGAAAGACCCCAAAAGCAAGGGATATGACATAAAGATTTCAGAACTAGTATTTATCAGTGGAAAAGATCTGCATGAGAACACATAAATAATTACAAATCAGTACATAGAGGAATATATCTTAAGAATACTTGAGGATCATAAATTGCCCGAAAAAAGGATTCAAAATTTATTAGTGAAACATGAGCTTAAATACTCATTCGGATACAGCAAGTTAAAAACGTCTCATGACTAAAAGGGCCAATCCTAGAGAGTGCATATGGTTCTTAAGGGAAAAAGAAAAAGAGAATGGAGGATGAGGAAAAGACAAAAAAACATAGTAGTGGACAGATAAAAAGAAGTGTGAACACAATCCGATCATATAGAGGGGAAGTCAAACGGAATTACTGAATCTTACCATCAGGCGCAACGTGAACAGTAAGTGGATCTAGACATATAGGAGAAAAGTGTAGACCTCAGTGAAGCATAAATACAATCTATAGCCTAGAAACTACAGTTAATGCAAAGTAGGAAAACACCGGCTCACCTCTCCGCCGGTTATAATTCCGTCCCGGCTGTACGGGAAAAAAACATGTAATGGTCACTAATTGAACGAGTTACACAGGGGTGAGTAGCCCAAGTGAGTAAGGACCTAAAGAAAAAATAACGGTACATGAGTCTTCGGGTCACTTCATTATAACAAAAATGCACCTTGCCTTCTACCCTAGTGTCAAACTCTATAAACTGCCAAGAAAAATTAGAAGGGCTCCTGTGACTGCAATTGTTGGTTTAAAATTACAGAAGGAGAGCCACGCTAATCCGTGATAATACACGGCGCAAGATATGCACGAACAGAAAGAGAGTTGTGATGGTAAAATCAATAAATCTATCAACACCACGTCGCTAATTGGTAAATCATGGCTAGCGTCGAAACAAACAAGCATAGTTAATGTGGTAATGGTAACAGTAAATCCGAATCAGTACTGTGACTGCAATTTTTGGTTTATAAATAATTATGGAGAGTCACGCTTATACATGGTAATACAAGACGTGAAAAAATACGGCGTGGTGATACACATAAATAACAAAGCCAGTAAAACTATCCACACACAGAGGTAACATGCAGCAAATATAAAACTCATAATTTGTAAAAGGCGTCAAAAAAGACATACATAATCACTAGGGTAATGGCGTTAATAAATCGGGATCCCGTTGCCGTCAGTATTGCTCAATTATCAAGTCAAATACCATCCTCAATCAAACCAACTACGAGATAACAAACTGGGAATATGCCAGAAATCCCAAACTTGTAAGGTATTCATAAACACCATCCGTGAACAGCCGCTAATTTACCTGTGAGACGAGTGCGTCTGGGAGTGTAGTTGGAGTCCGGTTCGTAAACAGATCGGAAGTGACATGTCATGCACGTTATAACGTGAAAAGAACATCAGAAAAACTAGACCGTGTATAGCGGTTAGCAGAAAGCACCGGAAGTGAGGGAACGGGAGCCATGTTAAGTCTGCCGCTACCACAGCGTCCAACGGAAAGGATTAATGATGTTACAAGTTCCCAAATATCCAAAATTGCTATATTGTGTACGGAAAATAAAATTCCGGCTCATAGCGACGGTACATGTACTCAAAAAGAGACAATAAACAGACAATTATATTGTCATGTGGTCAGTACTTTAAAAGACCACATCCCCTACTTATATATGAAACGGATTGTTGCCCGGTGGTGTGTGCCAGCGGGGAAAAGGAAGGAAAAGACATGGCTTATAGGTATAAGGCCATGAGAGAATTAGTAGAACAGGAGAGCATACATTACAAAAAGGAGCAAGGCATAGAAGTTGAAGAGTCAAGCATAATGAAATTACAAGGCATTTGAGACTCAGATTCATCAATGTACGGAAGCTACAGCGAAAGCCCAAAAGGAGGAGCTGGATATATAGACATTCAATTACAAACAGTGCCGATTCCAGCATATTAGGTATAGTAAAACAGCGATTACTCAGAAGTGCAAGTTTGGAAAAAATTCACTAGTTGAGAGAAATACAGATATCTCGAGTAATCTAACGTACGTTTAAGAATAATTAATTGCCATCCTCATTGTATTTGATGCATGGATATTAAACATTCAGCATATGGTATTGGTATAGCCAAATAGAGCACTTGGACATAGAGCAGATGAAATACATACGGCCTAGTAGATGGAAGAAACCTTAAGTAAAAAGGTGGAAAGGTCAGGCAAAACAGCACATTAATTGCCCAAGAAGAATTGCAGCTCATGGTCTGTATTAAGACCCTGTTCCACCGCATTAAGACGCATGATCCAAGTGGCCTCAGAACGTCGTAATGATAATTCTCTATCTCCACCCCTGGGGTGTGGCAGAGTATGTTCGATACCAAAAAACGTAAAGCATTTGTATTGGCCCTGTGCCGCACAGCTGTTGGCATGCACAGCCAGAGGGTATCTGCCATCATTCTGTTTAAGCGCCCTTGCATGTTCGCTAATGCGCTCTTTCAACATCCTAATTGTGCTACCCACATATTGTTTTTTACACATACACATAATTATATATATGACAAAACGAGTAGAGCAATTAATGTTATGTCTGATAGTGTACTCCTTCCCATCTGGTCCAAAGAAAGTTTTCTTGTTTTGAGAAGCCCACCTGCACACACCACAGCAACCACATTTGTGAAAACCAAGTGTGCGTTCGGTGAGCCAATCACTTCTTTCAGTCTTTCTAGGTATAGTCGGGCTAAGTATGGACCTCAAGGTAGTACCCTTCCTAAAAGTAACTAGGGGTCTATTCGAAGTAACTGATTCAATGGTTTTATCAGCTCTGAGTGTGTTCCAATGTTTCTTCATACTCTTGGTCAAAATTTGTGTTTTCTGGTTGTAGTTGGTTATGAGCCTGATGGATTGCTCATGTTTGTTATCAGTTTTTCTGGTCGTAAGTGTATCTGTTCTAGGCAAACCCAAAATGCGCTTTTCTGCCCTCCGTAGGGTAGTTTGTTGGTATCCACGAAATTTAAATCGGTTCTTCATGGAGTCTAAACAGGAGTGAAATTCTCTCTCTTCGCTACAATTCCGTCTGGCTCTCGTAAATTCACCAAAGGGGATGGCCCTAATCTGGTGCTGTGGATGTGCACTGGAGGCATGTAATACTGAATTGCATGCTGTGGGCTTTCGGTGTAGTTTACTATGAAGAACACCATCTGTGATGTATAGTTCAATGTCTAAAAAGACTAGATTTGTTCTGCTGTGTTGATGCGTGAATTGAACACCTAGGGTGTTGGAGTCAAGATATTGATAGAAGTCATGTAGCATGGTTTCAGTGCCCGACCAAAGTAACAGACAATCATCAATATATCGCCCCCAATAGACGATATACTGACTAAAATGACACCCCTTGTCACTCCACAGCCATTTGGATTCAAAGTACCCCATGAAGAGGTTAGCAAATGACGGTGAAAACTTTGAACCCATGGCAACTCCTCGTATTTGTTTATACCATAGGCCTTCAAATAAAAAGCAGTTATTTGTTAGAATGAGTTCAGTCATGGCTACTAGCATTTTAGTGTGTTGCCATTGTGTAGCTGGTAATTTGCCAAAATGCCATCTCAGAGCTTCCATCCCTGTATTCGGGTCAATGTTTGTGTAGAGGGAAACTACATCTAAAGACACTAGAATAATGTCATCTTGCCATGTAAGGTCAGATAGTAGGCTAAGAATGTGTTTGGTGTCTTTTATATATGCAGGGAGATTCTGAACCAAAGGTTGTAAAAACAAATCAACATATTCCGCAAGTTTTTCAGTCGGACCCCCTATGCCGGAGACAATAGGTCTACCCGGGGGGAAAGGTAGGTTCTTATGTACTTTGGGAAGAGTATAAAGTACAGGAAATTTGGGTCTGTTGACTTTAAGGTACAAGTATTCCTCCTGGCTGAGAAGTCCTTCTCTAAGCCAGACTTGAAGATGTTTGTTGATGAGTGATGTGAGGGTACCCATTGGGTTGCTTGTGAGGGATTCGTAGCATGTAACATCATTAAGTTGGCCCTTTATTTCCTTATCGTAATCTTGTTTGTCCATAACTACGATATTCCCTCCCTTGTCAGCCTCCCTGATAATAATGGAGGTGTTAGCAGAGAGGAGTGTCAGTGCCTTACGTTCCCCTACAGTGAGATTAGTATGTGAGTAGATCCTACCTGAATTACTCCTAGCCTCGTGTTTGTCAATGTCTTGTGAGACAAGCTTGTGAAAGGTGTCAATAGTATTGCCCCCTGGTAACACTGGTGTCCATTTTGATTTAGGTTTTAAACCACTGGCTATGGTATAGTCCGTATCAACATTAAGATCTAATAACAAATGGGTTAAATCATCGGGTGACGCTTCCTGATTGGTAATGGAAAGAAGTAATTGGGTATCATATAACTCCTGAATACTGAGAATATCAGATGCACCACAGACAGGAATGTTCTTAGTATGTTTATTACTACTAGGATTAGTTGTAAACATCTTTTTCAATTTTAAATTTCTCGTGAACTTAAACAAATCAACTTTCATTTTGCACACATCTCCCCTATCTGTGGGACAGAAGTTTAATCCTTTTTTGAGGAGGGAGATCATGTCATCAGAGAGTGAAAAAGAAGAGAGATTTATAATATCCACCCCCTTCTCCTGTATGTTGCTCAGTTCCTCTTGTCCCCTGACCTCAGGTTCCTTCTGTATTCGTTTGTTCCCTGCCCTCTTGCCTCTCCTGGTTTTCTTATAGTATCTGTAGGGATGGGCTGTATCCTGTTGCCCCTTTTGATACGTTGTACTTCTTGTAAAAAAGAGGAGGAGGCATTGCCAATTTTGTCGCTACTAGTACTAGCTGTAGGGTTATCTGATTCCCCATCACTAGAAGCGGGCACACTCAGGGAGGTGGCGCTGGAGGAAACAGAGCTATTGAGTTGACCAGTTGTTGTACCCTTCGTCTGTTCATTAGTAGAGATGTCATCATATTTCTTGGCGAAGGTAAAGATTCTCCCTTCTCTATAGTCAATTTCATCTCGTTTAAGTTTCCTAGCTTTGCGCTGTTTGATGTCATCCTGATGTTTAGCCAGGATATCTGCCAGGATGACATAATTATTTTCGGTGGCTTCCACTAATCCTAGGTCTTTAATTTCACTTTCCAAAATACAGATCTCCTTCTGCAATGCTGTTACTTTACGATCCGCATTGTCAATTAGTATGCCCATTAAGGTTTTAGAGTTAGTTGTAAGGGATTCCTCCCAAAGTTTCAACAGGTCTTCATCTAATTCATCGTATGTGGGGAAAATAGTGGCACGTAACCCCCTAGGTATTCTTTCCAGTCTTAAATATTGCCTTAGAGTGATTCCATCCCACCATTTGCTATTTTCATTCTTTTTTAGTCTTTCCAATCTTATGAATTTGTCCCTCAAACCCTCCTTTTTAGTTGAGTTCGTATTCTTCATACTTGCAGCCACGGTGTCTCCTTTGGCCAGATTTTGGAATAATTCTTGTGCTATTTGGTCACGATTCATGATAAGGTCGTGAAATTTCTCAGTTGGAAAAGACAAAGCACACAACTCAGTTATAATGTATTGTAACAGACGTCAGGGCAGCCCCTACCGTAAGATAGTACAGAAATACTAATGCAGGGTTTTAGGTTTTACGGTATGCGATGGCGCCCACAATGTATACGTAGAGGTTTGGAGCTGAAGAGTAAAACGGTGCAAATAGGACGAGGGGAAAACAAACCCTAAACCCCTCCAGTAGACCGGAGTCTAAAATAGGAAACAACATAGAATGCCCATGCACACGTTACGAGTAAGTACTGTATCAATACAGGAAGTAATGGTAAGAACAGCAGTATAGACACAAATTACAGAAATCCAACACGTTTCTTTTTCTTGGTTTAATATGATTCCGTTGCCCAGCCAACACGTGTTTCGTCCGGGTAGATTGTATTTATGCTTCACTGAGGTCTACACTTTTCTCCTATATGTCTAGATCCACTTACTGTTCACGTTGCGCCTGATGGTAAGATTCAGTAATTCCGTTTGACTTCCCCTCTATATGATCGGATTGTGTTCACACTTCTTTTTATCTGTCCACTACTATGTCTTTTTGTCTTTTCCTCATCCTCCATTCTCTTTTTCTTTTTCCCTTAAGAACCATATGCACTCTCTAGGATTGGCCCTTTTAGTCATGAGACGTTTTTAACTTGCTGTATCCGAATGAGTATTTAAGCTCATGTTTCACTAATAAATTTTGAATCCTTTTTTTCGGGCAATTTATGATCCTCAAGTATTCTTAAGATATATTCCTCTATGTACTGATTTGTAATTATTTATGTGTTCTCATGCAGATCTTTTCCACTGATAAATACTAGTTCTGAAATCTTTATGTCATATCCCTTGCTTTTGGGGTCTTTCCTTGGATCTGTCACAAAAATCCTTTTAATTTGGGTGACTGCGGTCGGTCACGGTGTCTGACGCTTATTATGCGACTTGTTTTCATGAGACATGCTGTAAATGTTGTGTGTCTACAACATATCTTTGTGTGTTTTTTTTAGCCCTGAAGAAGTCGTGGGTCTTACACCCGGACGAAACACGTGTTGGCTGGGCAACGGAATCATATTAAACCAAGAAAAAGAAACGTGTTGGATTTCTGTAATTTGTGTCTATACTGCTGTTCTTACCATTACTTCCTGTATTGATACAGTACTTACTCGTAACGTGTGCATGGGCATTCTATGTTGTTTCCTATTTTAGACTCCGGTCTACTGGAGGGGTTTAGGGTTTGTTTTCCCCTCGTCCTATTTGCACCGTTTTACTCTTCAGCTCCAAACCTCTACGTATACATTGTGGGCGCCATCGCATACCGTAAAACCTAAAACCCTGCATTAGTATTTCCATTCCCCAGGCATCAGACTGGATCCAGAAACTCTTATTCAGTACCTTTGCGTGCCAACAGGTGGCGCCACACAGCTCCGCAACCTAGTCACCCCGCACTGGATGGGACGCACGCCCGATACAAGCATCACCCATGCATGCTGACATGAGTTCCGGAGCTACCCCTTGTCTCTTTTGAGGCTGCCTTTTTGACTTTTCAAACAATTTTCACACTGTGCACGGAAAAATGTCACCTCCCAAATCAATAGGGTTCAAACCACGTAAGGAATGTTGCAAACCGATATCAGTGATAGAAGCACACATGGTTTGCCTGTGGGTTCTGACCACAACTCTTGAGAGCTCCAGTGACTGCTCTTTGATGCATCCCATAGCCACCTGGGATCAGAAAGCGCAGCTGTCCGTAACAAAACACAGCATGACTCCACTTTGTGACTAGTCGAGGTCCAAAGATGGATCCTGATCGCACTCCTAAGGTCATTCCTGCCACAGATTGTGGTTGTGATCTGAATTCTCAGGTAAGTCAAAGAATAAACATGAAAAGTCAATGCCAGACTTGGTCCCCGTCCTGCCACTATCATTCTCCTGAGAAGACGGATGGGCATCATCGTGCCTCCTGATTTCGCTCCAGAAGTTGTTCTACTTCAGAGCCGTTTCCGTCCCTTGCCCCACGGCAACCTGAATTTCTGGGACCATCGATGCTGTAACAGATTTAGGAATTCTGTGAAGCCTTACTGTGGTTTTTTGACACATTGCCCACTCCTTCTAGCGTACCTGGGCTTCCAAAGGTAGGTCCCTCTGGTTTCATTCCAGGTTCTGCACCGTTCTCTCTGTCGCCTCCCTCTGGTCCTGCAACCTGCACTGCAATTTTCAGGTGGAACGCCCCCTGCTGAACCTAGACTGGGAACCGGGTAAGTTGCTCTGTTTAGGGATGTGAGTTGCACATACAGCAGAGAATCAGTAAGCTTCTAATATGGACAAGATATTTCAGGGTCTAGAGACATCTATATGTTTCTAGAACACACTGCTGCTCTCAGTAATGGGCAGGGTCATTCTAGCGAAGATGATACTGCTCTCTCAGTGCTTATACACGCCACAAACCTCAATGTGCCTCATTCCCAGAACACCCTTTGAAACAAAATGGAAAGTCTGTTGGTCTCCTTAAGGAAGAGAAGTAGGGTGTGCTTGGACGCTCTGAATCTGGGAAAAACACAGGGAAGTCTATGTCTACCTGCTCTTGAACCTACTTATATAGCAAGCAACTCCTAAAAATTTGTTGGGGGTTAAACAGAAAGCCTGGGGTTGTTATCACTGTAAACTTGTAAAATCTAAAGTGAGTATGGTCAATGATCCATTTCCCTTATTGATATATATCATAAGACTGTATATACATTGTGTGTTTGCTTTGCAATTGCCTAAGAAGAAAAAACATAAAGTTGTTACAAAATCCAGCATAAGTTTAGTCACAAACCTTCTCTTTTTCTCTAGGCATTTATTCGACGTTGCCTGGCCTATCGGAAAGAGGACTGAATTAGACGTCCAGCTGTTGGCCTGTGATCCCTACTTGCTGCCTCACATTCGTAAATCTGTATCCACCAGCGCCCCTCCTGGGGCAGCTATTGCCTCAACTTCTGGCTCGTCCAATAATAGCCTTTCAAACTGACATTTTGTGTGAGACACTTAACGGGCCAAAAGAAAACTTTTAAAAACCTCACAAGAAAAAAGGAAACCTCATTTAGAAAAATTAAGCACTCGGAGACCAGAAGAATCCATATGGTTTTGGAGGAACCTGTATACCAGGCTGCTTAAGTGTCTTGCTCGGTTTCTGAGTCGTCGGGCGTGGCTTCATCGGATTGGGCAAGCTCAAAGCCCGTTGGCAACAGAGGCAGATCCAAAGGATGACTATGGCATCAGGGCCTAATGATTTGGTCCTGTGAATTGCCATAACAGACGTACCTTCCAAGCAAGAAGTGAGGGAGGGAAGAGACGTGGGCTCCACATATTGTAAATTTCAGAACTAAATGCAAATGCGGCGCGTTTCTGTGAAAAACACGTGCTTTGAACGAAGATGACTGACTTCAAACAGCAGTGAAAAACTAGATTGGGCTCGCCGCGTGTCGATATTTAAACTTGTTTCTTTTTTCCCTTTTACTAAAGTTTATATAACATCTGGATGGCGGGCGGGGAGGGATAGGACGAAGAAAAAAAAACTTGAAGCACAAGGGTTGGGTTAAGAGGCAGTTTTGACTCTGTACCCTTAAGTAAAACTAGTTGATGCCACCTATTGATGGCGATAGTTAGTGTTTTTACCCTTTATTAATTTCAGTACATAGAAAAGTGAGAGGTAGGAAAACATTGTAGAAAAATGTCCACCTCCTCACTGTCTTTTGTAAAAGTGAAACCCATATTAGCAGGCACGCATGGAGGTGTCCAGTAACCGGTGGCCTTGTCAAATGGTTCTGCACAGTATGGCAAGCTCTTAGATTCGTTCTTCCCTGCCAAGTTGCTGCGGTCGTTGGGCTTGAATACCGTCACTGTAAGCAACAGATTTGTTCCTTTTAGGATTATGATAATGTTGTCCTTATTTATTTGAAGTTGTTATCATTATAATAAAAAGTCCTTGGCCCCTATATCGCTGTCCAGTTAAACATGTCTCTAATTCATCGATCAGGGGCGGCCTTAGGCATGTGCAAGCTGTGCACCTGCACAGGGCCACCAAACCCCCCAGGGGCCACCATGAGGAATCGGATACAATACATATTCGTGGTGGCCCCTGGCAGGGATTTGGCGCATGAACGACTGAGGCGTGCTAAATCCAATGTGATGCACGCTGAATGGTTGTTCTTATACTCTTTTCCTTTCTAACCCAGTCTCGTCTTTGTGTGGGGTCGGCCTTGTTTCGGGCTCTTCTGGTAGGTCTTGTGCTTGTTTAGAACTTTTTTTCCAGGAGAATCGAGCTTGTTTTAATAGTCCAGGTCTGGCACCTCCGGAGGCTCGCATGCGCGCGCATGCGCAGTGCCCGCGAGTCCCGCAGCGAAGGGGTTACAGAAGCACCACGCATCACTGGCGGCAGGAGGGGTGGCAGCACCCATGCCCGGCGTGCAGCGAGCAGCACCGAGACCGGCCGAGGCCATGCACCGGCGCGCCTAGAGACCCTGGGCAAGAAAGGCCGCCTTGCAGAGGATAGCATGCCAGTGTGCAACCTTTGGTGCCAGCTGCGAGGTGAGCAGCCCGAGGGTCAGGGCATGGGGAGGGGGAGTGAGGAGGTCAGCGTGTGCCACTGCAGAGTGAACCCGAGGGAAGGTGAGCCATTGGACGAGGGAGTGGGGAGCCCTGGGGAGGAGGGCAGATCAGGCGTAGGAATGTAGCCCAGCCCGTGGGGGTGAGGAGCCGGGGGCGTGGGGAAGGTTGGGTGAGGATGTTATTGTAGATGGTGTGTGCTTTGGGTATGGGTGGAGGTAAGCCATGTGAGGTGGCGAGCTGGAGGTATTCTGGTGGTCATGGGAAGGGAGGGCATGATGAATCGTGAGAGAGAGCCTCTCTCTCACGATTCATCTCTGAGAGGGCGCGGGTCGGAGAGGTGGTCTCCGTACGCCAGGGGTAGGGAGTGGTACAGATCGGCGCTGTATATTGAGGGAAGAGTGAGTCAGGAGTGCAGGGGCGGTGTTTACTTGTGGCTGAGGGGAAGCATGGTGACTTTTGGAGGTGTAACTTGGGAGGCACGGTCGTATTGGGGGGAAGAGGAGAGCAGGGTACGAGGTGTTAGACGTAATGTTAAGGATTCATTAAAATGATTACAATTACTTATCAACAATCATGAAAACAGAGTATGAAGCTGATACTTGTGATCTAATGAGTGGATCTGCCTGCACGAATCTTTTAAAACATCGAGTGTTCGAATGTACTTGGCATTTGGTTATGTCTGTTTATATGGTGTTGAGGCAGACATGAAATGCAAGCACCTATGGATGGACGCCTGGAATAGGATGGCAGTGCCTACCCATGTTAACTCAATCTAATGCCCTTTTGCAGAGACCTTGGTAGGAGACTGGCTTCTTGATCATTTCTTTAATTACATTCCAGTGCTTGTCATGTGACTAGCAGAGATAACTAGTTTAACTAGTCCTCAGTTTGCAATTGGTGAAGCAGCCTTCTCTGTCCATACTAGGGGCATAGTTACCATTGGTTCAGCAAGTACAGTGGTACTGAGACCCAAAACCCTCTGGGGCCCATTGAACCCTGATAATTGCTATATTTTACTTCCTGAGCAGCAGCAAAAGGGGCCGTTTTCCTTGCTTATGCCACGGCCCATGGGGTCGTTGGTACGCTGTGCTAGTGATTTGTACGTCTGCTTGAAAGTTGTCTCCTGACTGGATGTTCCTTGCACATTAATTTTTCTTCAGTGAACCTCTAGTGCCTTTTCATAGCCTTAGGACTCACTGTAATTAATCCTTGTTTAATAGGTGCTCTGAAAGCGAGCAGAACTGGTTGATGGAATATGGCACTATACAAGAAACCTTAATTAAATATATTGTATTTTGTCTTTTGACAATGTGGTAAAGTGGACGAGTCTTTGGTTACCTGTAGGCTGTCTTCAGGTTCAGTTAGTGACGTACTGAGACAGGTCTCTGTGTGCCATGATTTCAAGGTAGCTTACTCTCTTCCTGCTAAGGTCACTTCCCAAATAGATCATGAACTATTCTCCAGGCTCTACTGTTCTCAGTGGACTGAGAAAACAGACCTTGTATGCCAAGTCACATGATCTACCCTATAGTTTTATAACACTCTTCAAATAAACCTTCCATATGTGGCTAGTCCTCATAATGTGTCATACGTGTAGTGGGAAGGGTAATTACTATCAATCAGTCAGGGTTTGTAAAGCTCAGCTGCTTCACACATAAGGGTCTCGAGGCGGTGTGGGATTCATGCTACTGGATCATGCTGCTTGTTGGTTGAACAGCGAGGTCTTGTGGTCCTTCCTGAACTGCTGGAGCGATGGTGAGGCTCTGAGGTGCAGGGGGAGGGTTTTCAGGTCTTCACTGCCAGGTGGGAGAAGTAGCGGCCTCCACTGTTTTATCAGCGGCTGCATTGGGTGTCTGCTAGGGAGATGGTTCTGGAACATATTTTCCTGGTAGGTTGGTGGAACTTCACTCGTTCATTAAGGTATGCTGGTCCTTCATTGTGTAGTCCAGGGAAGACATGGCTTGGCAGTTCGGGCTGGACTGTTCCCATGAGGCACAGGGTCAAGGCTGATTTGCATATGGCCATGTCTGAACTGGGGTGGTGTGGTGAGCAAAAAAACGACGGATTTAGGCCCAGATCTCTGTACTGGGGTGAATGTATAACATTGTTCTGCATTCTGTCCACCAACTGTTGTTTTTGCAAGAAAATAAAAATGACACATCAAAATCTTTCAGCAGCCGCCACTGCTGATTGTCTTCTTTTTTTCCCTACCCACCGCTAGCCTCGCCCGCTGCATTGCAAGCAAAATGAAGAGAATTCGAGTACACAAATCTGGTTATTCGAAACGAAAGAGAAAGGTGGCTCAGCAGCCTTTCGTAGTGTCACAGGAAGGAGCAATCCTGAACTTTATCACCCAAGGGAAACCTAAAGATGGAGAATCCTCTGGCCAGAGTACTGCTGATGCACTAGGTAAAACAGGCGCTGACGACCATAAAGAAGAACAAAAAAATGATGATATCCATGAGCAGAATGATACTCATGAGCAGACCAATGAAAATTAACAAGGTGACTCTGAAATTGATACAAACATGCAGCAATTACCAACTCAGGATGAGGATTATTACAAAAGACCCTCAGACAGAGAAACTCAAACATCATTCATCGGTCCATCAACATCTGGCATTCTGAAGGAGGTACAGAGTTTACAGACGGATGATGCTGGTGTTGAAAAGGAAGCCAAAGAGCAAGACCATGTTACAGACCCGTGTTCTGAATATGATTTATGTGATTGGAGGGATCCTACTTTGTGGCCGAACTCTCTTACGGATGCGCAACGTGTTTTTCTTGTTGAAAGGGGTCCCTCCAGAGACCCAGATTCTAAAACAAAGTATCCAAGTGATGAGCACTCAAAAATTAAACGTCGTTTTTCTGTTACCATGTTACTGGTCATCTAACGCCTTTTCTGGACGTTTTATTAAAACACCTTCCTGAGCTCCGCCCCGCCCGGACCCCCTCTTCCGGGTCCCCCTACCTGCACTCCCTGCACAGGGCCACCATGAGCCTAGAGCCGCCCCTGCATCGATTTACCTGACTGGGAAGGAGCGTCTGGAAATTAAATCTACACAGACGACGCATAATCCGTGTTAAATATTTCATTTTAAGAAATAATAATTGTTCCCTTAGTTCGGGAATGGTGATGTTGGGTTGTTAAGGCTGCATTGCAGTCGGCGCATCGCTTAAAGGCTGTAAGTAAACAACCTTTCAAGGGGATTCAAAGGAAAGGAGCATGTGTTGTAAAAATGCTTCCCCAACAGAGGAGAGGATAGCACCATCTGTCAACCTGGGAAATAAATCTGTCGGACAGGGAGAGCGCTTTGGTGAGAATGAAGCCATATCTCCTCTCCAACATAAAACTCCCTTCCTTAGCTACTACATATGTCCTGGCATGGCGTTGAAAAGAGGGTCTGCAGTAGAACTACATGTGGCAGCCAGATTGAAATGGGATTTTTTTTTTAAAGTAACATTAAAATAGCGTGTAATATTGCAGATGCACAAGTGCAGTTATCTCTCTGTAAATGATAAGCACGTTTTGGGGCTCCTACCCTAAAGTATTTTTACTAATTTAAGGCCAGTAGAGTCGCTGTGTTTGGGATAAAAGGTAGACACCCCCACCGATAAGGTGTTTCTACATTATTGATAGGGCAATGAGCTCCTTAAATGAAAGCACAGTCATCAAGGGGGGTGTTTGTTGTCATAACGTTTGCAACACTGCAGGTGTGCAGTATCTACATTTGTTAACACATCACTAATTTGTCATCGATAAGCAGCAGCTCATAATTTTCATCTTAGAAAGAGGGAAGGCTGAACTTGAATTTCGCATTGCATCTTGAGTGTATCAATCTGCCACGAACTACCAATGCTAAACTACCAGTTTACAAACCTGTTTATGGGATTATGATTTTTTTTTCCTGCCCCTCTCATGCTCTAACTCTGTCCCTCTGATATAGACATCTGTGAAAAAAGAGCATGCTAGCGTGCCGTGAGTGCTGATATATTAAGGAAGCTAATTGCTAGGGTCAGTTTTCTTACAGTAAAACTTTGTGTTGCACTGTAACCTTCAATTTTATAAGTTGCAAGGGTAGTTTTAAGACCATGATGAAAAAATGAGTGATTCGCTTTTGGAGAACAGTCACATTTCTGTAGTTTGCTCTTCTAAATACAGTCAATTAGATTGAGAACAGGGAAAATACTGGCTATCTGTATACCTTAAAGCAATGCACCAATGGGAACACCCAACTCACACAGGAGTAGCGCTGTTCAGTGCATGGCTTAAAGTTTTCTTGCAACATGGAACTAGTGTGAAAACCTGGATTGGTATCACTAAATGTATTATGCTATGCAGATACACACATTTCTTGATAAAGAGTCTGTGTAGCTCCTTCGCTTCTGTTATTTTCCAATATTCCTGTCTAGTTCCTCTTCTTTCCAGTCCTCTCTTTTGAAATTATGCATAACTTGTTGCAAAAGAAATGTCTGTTGCTTGCTGAGGTGTAGAAAATATTTGTCCTGGTTTATTTTTGATTGAATGCCACGGTGAGAATTGAAGGAGCACCATCAAAATCCAAACTCAGCTAAACTTTGCAGTTGATTTTTATGAGAATATTGCATCAAAAGTCTCAAAACTAGAGACCGTCTCCAGGGGCGCACTTTGTAAACCTGACCAAGTATGGTATTCAATAATCTCATTAGTGTGGTACATACATTCACCTCGTTGTAATTTCACTCATGACATCAAGCAAGCCCTTAGTCAGTTTTATTAAAATTTTCTTTGGTTAAGCCTCCTATGACCTGGTTTTGTATTGCCCTTCCCTTATGGTGCAAAAACATTCACCTTTATTTGAGCATCAGCATTGAATGTGTAGTATCAAGCGTGGAAGGACTTCTGTGTTGAATGTCTAGTATCCAGCTATAAACCACTACTGTGTTGAATGTGTAGTATCAAGCTATGAAGGGCTGCTGTATTGAATGCAGATTGTCAGCTGGTAAAGGGCTACTGTGTTTAAATCCTTGCACAAAGTTAGAAATGTAAGCTGTTTCACAGCAATATATAACAGTCTTGAGCATGCCTAAGACACTCGTTTAATTACCTCTTTCTTGTTTCTCCTATGCGGCGATTGTCACTTGTCATGCATAAATTGATACCTTTTGTGTAAATTGGGTACAATGTATATCTGCATAATGTCACTGAAATAATCACAAATACCTAATCAAGCGCCTTATTTTGTATGCAGGACATATTTTGAGCTAGGATTCTTCTAAGCCTACCGGTTGCCTACTTCTTTTGGAAAACTGAGACTTGGGGCCATATGTAGGTAGCCTAACATTTACCACTTCATAAATACCGAATTTTACCGATTCGGTATTTATGAAGTGGTAAATGATATGTAGGTAATCCATCGGTAATATTTACCGATTCGGAATGGGTCGGTAATTTAGAATCGGTATTTACCGATTTGGTAATGGTAACTGGCTTCCCATTGATTCCTATGGGCCAGGAGGCCCATAGGAATCAATGGGAAGCCAGTTACCATTACCGAATCGGTAAATACCGATTCGGTAATGGGGGGAGCACAATCAAGGGTGGCAGGGTGTCACAGTGACACCCTGTTGCACCCCTGATTCCTGCATGTGTGCACATGTGGCACACATACATGCCCTAAGGGCATGTATGTCTGCCACATTGCACACTTCAAAGTGCAAAAAAATGCTTTTTTCCAGCTATTCGTCATTTACCACCAACTTTTAGTTGGTGGTAAATAACGAATCCCCACAACAACCACACACTCCCCCTACATATCATTTCAGGATTCGGTATTTACCGAATCGGTAAAATTACCGAATCGGTAATTTTACCGATTCGGTAAATTACCGAATCCTGAAATGTGCCCCCTACATACCAAAAGCCTGAATACCGGTCGGTAACAAGATATTTACCGAAAATCGACCGTTACCGACCGGTATTGGGCTTCCTACATATGGCCCTTGGTGAGGTTTTCTAATTTTGGTGCAGAAAGGAAAATCTCTCAGTTTTCCCTTTTCTGAGTAAGATATTTGAACATCTACTGCTTGAACATGTGTTGATATCCATGCAATCTCCCCGCAAAAATAATACCTAGCTCTACTCTGCCAAACCATCTGTTTGCTCATAATTATGTTTTGACTCAAATGATAATCCTGTTTAAAAAAAAAATGAATTATTAATTTCAAATTTGTTGTACAAGCTCTCATTGAACAGGTGATCTGAAAGAGACACTTTAGTAATAGATTCCTTACCTTAGAATATTCCCCAGGCGTCAGTCTGGATCCGGAAAGTTTTCTGCTCAGCAGTACCCCTGTGCGCCAGCAGGCGGCGCCGAGCGGCTCCGCGCCTGTCACTGGCGTCGTGCACGCCGGGACGACGTCACAGAGACTACTTAGGCGCCACCCATGCGCGCTGACATATGTTCTGTTCTTTCTTTTTCCGCGCCAAAAGCGCAGATCCAGATTGAGCATGTACCTCCGTCACTTTTTGACCACTTTTTGAAACTTTTTGTCTTCTCCTCTTGAATCCTGGTACACGTAGGGATGCCCGGCTTTAAGTCTTGCGGGTCGTGCCACCGTAATATGTCGGTGGTGGACCCCCATGATGTTTGCCTCTACTGCCTGGAGACAGACCACGACTCCCGGGATTGTCGGGACTGCCGTGCCAGGGCCCTGAAGGCATTGCGGGAGTGGCGCCGGAAGTAGCTGTAGGTCCGGCACTCCTCTCACCGCCACTCCGGGTCTAGGGGCCGTTCGCGGGACCGCAGCTGTCGCTTCTCGGACTCTCAGTCTTCACCTTCCGATTCCGGTAAGCGACGCCATAAGAAGAAGTTGAAGAAGCGTGTTCGCTCTGCGACATCCCCCCGTCGCTCCCCGGAGGCGGACGTGGGGGACAGGGGCTCTACCCCTGCGGCTCCTCTGGAGCCTGGGAGTCCCACGGCCTACCCGCTCTTCCCGGGTCCGTTGGTGACTCCCGAACAGCGCCAAGTGTTTCTTGCTGCCTTGGACCACCTGTTTAGGCCTCGGGCTCCTGCCGATGCACCTGCGGGCCCCGTGTCCAGATCCTGTTGACCCGGCGGCACCGCCTACGGCGCCAGCCCCGGAGCCACTGGATCCAGGTCCCGCGGCTTTGGCCCCGGCGCCACAAAGTGCAACGCCGCTGACTCCGGCCCCGGCGCTGCCCTTGGCTCCGGCCCCAGCTCCACCCCAGGCTCCGCCACAGGCGCTGCACTGGGTGCCGTTTATCCCGCCCCTGCCTCGGTTCTTGGACCATTTCGTTCCGACCTGGGATCCTCATTGGGATGGGGCTCCGGTTCAGCCCTGGCTGGCGCCGCTCCTGGCGCCGCTGGCCCCCTCTCTGGCTCTGGTCCTGCCGCCACGGCCGGCTCCTTCTACCCCGGAGCCGGATGAGGACTGGGACGGCTCAGAGGACCCCCTTGCGCGGCAGTGTGACTCCAAGCAGGATTGGGTGGATGACCTTCAAGATGCGGGTGAATTTGATGTGTCTTCTGACCCGGGGTTTGTCTCGCCTCCGCCTACTATGGAGGAGGGCGCTTCCTACACTATGGTGCTGCGTCGAGCCGTGGAGACTCTCCACCTCGACCTCCCTACGGTGGCCCTTAAGACCAACCTCCTTATGAAGGTGCTCCAGACGGCGTCTGCGGCGTCGGAGCCGCTGCTCCCTTTCAATGAGGCCCTTACCGAAGTCCTCTTGGGTACTTCGTTGCGACCTGGTGGTCCCGCCTTCTTGACCACTCACCCCACGTCTGAGAGCCTGGTCATTCAGGCCTCAACATCGCAGAGTGCCTTTCCCTCGTCTCCGCCGGATAAGGACTCTAAGAGGCTGGACCAATATGGCAAGAAGTTGTTCTCCTCAGCCAGTTTGGGGTTGAGGTCAGTTAATACCACGTGCTTATTGGGCCATTACTCCCACGCAGTGTGGGATTCGGTGGCGGAGGTTCTGCCTCAGTGCTCTGAGGAGGTCCAGACTGTCTTTTCCCAAGCAATTGCAGAGGGCAAGGATGCGGCGAAGTTTGCCATCAGGTGTGGTTTGGACACTGCTGATTCGTTGGGCAGGGCGATTTCCACGACCGTGGCGTTGCGGCGCCACGCCTGGTTGCGATTCACTGGCTTCTCACCCGATGTCCAGAGCTCGCTCATGGACATGGCCTTCGATGGCTTCCACCTCTTTGGTGATAAGGCTGACAATGCCCTGGAGCACTTTAAAGACTCTTGTGCCACGGCCAAGTCTTTCCTCGAAAACTCCTGCCACAACGGGGTTTCCTTCCTTTCGTGGCCAGGGCAGGGGTACCCAGGCGCGCTCTTCCAGCAAACCTGTGCAGAACCAGCCTCAGCGAGGCCGCGGACGTGGGTTCCGCAAGGGCGGGTCTGGTAACCAGCGTGTGGGGCAGTCCACTTCTACCCCGCCTCTTCCGTCTCGAAACCTTCCTAATCCGAGCTTCAGGGGGCACCCCATGCCAGTGGGTGGCAGGGTTCACCTCCACCACTGGCGCGAGATTATGTCGGACAAGTGGGTGCTGCAGATAATCTGCCAAGGTTACTCGCTCCCCTTTCTGTCCTCCCCTCCAGCCATGCCACCTCGGTACCACTGCATGTCGGGGGATCATTTGGCTCTTCTCTGTCAGGAAGTCACGGCCCTCCTGGCCAAGGGGGCCATCGAGTACGTTCCCGATCAGGAAGTAGGGAGTGGTTGCTATTCCCACTACTTCCTGGTCCCCAAGAAGAACAAGGGGGGCCTGCGCCCCATCTTGGACCTCCGGGACGTCAATCGCTTCCTCCCGAAGGACAAGTTCAAGATGCTGACTCTAGCTCAGGTCCTGTCTGCCCTGGACCCTGGAGACTGGATGGTAGCGTTGGACTTGCAGGACGCTTATTTTCATATCCCCATCCTGCCAGCCCACTGGCGTTACCTGAGGTTCATGGTGGGCCACGAGCACTTTCAGTTCACCGTGCTCCCTTTCGGCCTTACCAGCGCCCCTCGGGTGTTCACAAAAGTGATGCCGGTGGTCGCAGCTCATCTGCACAGATCAGGGGTTTCAGTCTTCCCCTATCTCGACGACTGGCTGTTGAAGGCGGGCTCGCCCCAGGCAGTCGTCTCCCACCTCCAGACTACGGCCGACCTCCTGCATTTGCTGGGGTTCTCCATCAATGTGCTGAAGTCACACCTGAGACCCTCCCAGAAGCTCCTCTTCATCGGAGCGGTTCTAGATTCGGCGCAGCCTATCCTCCGGAGCAGCGGGTCCGGGATATTCAGGCTCTGATTCCCATCTTTCGGCCTCTATCCTGGGTTTCGGTCAGGTTGGTGCTGCGGCTTCTGAGGCTGATGGCCTCCTGCATCCTGTGGGTGCATTACGCCAGGTGGCGAATGCGGGCTCTGCAGTGGGACCTGAAGTTTCAGTGGGCCTAGCATCTTGGCAACCTGTCCGACCATGTCTTGATCTCAGAGGGCACTGCGAAGCAGTTGCAGTGGTGGCTCACGAACCGCGATTGGGTCACCGGCAGATCCCTCTCCCTACCCCAACCGGAGCACGTAGTAGTGACGGAAGCGTCCCTCCTGGGATGGAGGGGCCACATGGGCGAGGCGGAGATCAGAGGACTCTGGTCTCCGGCGGAGACTTGGCTCCATATCAACCTTTTGGAGCTGAGAGTGATCCGACTTGCACTGAAGAGAATTCCTTCCCGTTGTCCGGGGAAGTGTGGTGCAGGTGTTCACGGACAACACCACCGCCATGTGGTATTGCAACAAACAGGGCGGGGTGGGGTCGTGGACCCTTTGTCAGGAGGCTCTGCGCCTCTGGACATGGCTGGAACACCAGGGCATCACCCTGGTGGTTCAACATCTGGCGGGCTCTCTGAACGCCAGAGCAGACGAACTCAGCCGCCGGTGCATGATGGATCACGAATGGCGTCTAAACTCGGACGTGTCGCAAGGCCTCTTTCGGCAGTGGGGAGAGCCTTGGTAAGATCCATTCGCCACCGTAGAGAACGCGCAATGTCCGCAGTTCTGCACGTTGGAGTTTCCAAGGCGGCACTCGCTCGGGGACGCCTTTCGTCACGAGTGGAGTTGCGATCTGTTGTACGCCTTTCCGCCTATACCACTTCTGCCCAGAGTGCTGAAGAAGATCAGGCGCGACCGGGCCCAAATCATCTTAGTGGCTCCAGATTGGGCACGAAGGTACTGGTATCCCGAGCTACTCAGTATGTCAATCGATCCTCCGGTACGACTGCCTCTTCAGGAGGACCTTCTGTCGCAGCAGCAGGGGACGGTCCTCCACCCGAACCTGTCCAGTCTCCACCTCCATGCGTGGAGATTGAGCGGCGACAGTTGATGCCATTTGACTTGCCTCCTGAAGTCTGTGACGTTATTCTGGCAGCCAGGCGTCCCTCCACTAAAACGGTATACGCCTGCAGGTGGAACAAATTTGTGGCATGGTGCACAGCAAAGGCTGTGGATCCCCTTTCCGCCCCTCTTTCTGAGGTTCTCCTCTTTCTTCTCTCTCTAGCCCAGCAGGGCTCCGCTCTGGGCACCTTGAAAGGTTATCTATCAGCTATCTGCTTTCTTACGACTTCCTGATCAGCCTTCTCTTTTCAAATCCCCTGTTGTTTCTCGTTTCCTTAAGGGCATTACTCACATGTTTCCTCCTATCCCCTCCGTAATGCCTCAGTGGGATTTGAATTTAGTCTTGACCTTTCTGATGTGCGCTCCCTTTGAGCCCCTTCACAATTGTCCCATTCGTCTTCTGACTCTTAAGACTGCTTTCCTGGTAGCTATCACCTCGGCTAGACGGGTGAGTGAGCTCCAGGCGTTATCGTCTAAGCCTCCTTTTCTTTCTGTTCATCCGGACAAGGTTGTCCTCCGGACTCGTCCTTCCTTTCTTTCAAAAGTGGTAACTCCCTTTCACATCGGGCAATCTGTCACCTTGCCCACCTTCTTTCCGCCTCCGCATCCTTCGAAAGAGGAAGAGAGGCTCCACCGTCTGGACCCAAAACGGGCGCTGTCCTTTTATTTGGACCGCACCAAACAGTTCCGGGTGGACGACCAGCTTTTTGTTGGATACGTGGGTGCTAAGAAGGGAAGGGCAGTACACAAGCGGACCATCTCACGGTGGGTCGTATTGTGTATAAAGGCTTGTTACTCCTTCGCTAAAAAGGACCCTCCTGTAGGGCTGAGGGCCCATTCCACCCGGGCCACAGCGGCTACTACTGCCCTGGGACGGGGAGTCCCTTTGCAGGACATCTGTCAGGCAGCAACGTGGGCCTCGCTGCACACATTTGCCAAGCATAATTGCCTGGACAGCCAAGTCCGGAGAGATGGCTTCTTTGGCCGTTCTGTTCTCCAGGACTTTCTGGTGTGATCTTGGTTTGCAGACCCACCACCGGTTGGTATTGCTGGGGTATCTATTCTAAGGTGAGGAATCTAACTAACATGTTTCTTTCAGATGAACAAGTTACTTACCTTCGGTAACGATGTATCTGTAAGAAACATTAGTTAGTTAGATTTCTCACTGACCCACCCATCCTCCCCGTTCTGCGAACCGACATCTAGGGTTAAGGCTATCCTTTCTAGGGCCCTAGATTATTTGGCACCAGTGTCGGTCTCTTGCATGGCTCTGCGTTCCTGGCGCAGAAAGCTAGGGCGGCGTCTAAGTACTCCGACGTCATTCCGGCGCACGACGACGGACGCGGAGCCGCAGACGACGCCTAGCGACGCGCAAGGGGTATTGCTGACCAAAAATCTTTCCGGATCCAGCTTGACGCCTGGGGATATTCTAAGGTGAGGAATCTAACTAACTAATGTTTCTTACAGATACATCGTTACCGAAGGTAAGTAACTTGTTCTTTAGAGTTCAGCTGACAGCAAATGGTATTGAGGATGGACGAGCGCAGGAGCCCTTATGTTCCTTTATCTGCTACACGATACTGTGATCTAGAGATTGGATATAATCAGAGTTGCTAGACTTTAAAGAAACAAAATTCTGGGTGCTAATGGTAGGCACATGGTATAAGTAATACTAGAGTGAGGTCACAGGGAATAAAGTAGTGGTTCATTATAAAGATGGATGAATGAGTCTGCTGTAATAGTTTCACTTGCCTGAGGTCTGTCAAAACTTCTACCAAATGTATGTTGGAGAGTACTTTTTTGTCAGTGGTAAAAAAATGTGTGTGTGTGTGTGGGCGCACGTTTGCTAAACAGAAAAACAAAACTGTGATTTTTCTACTGATCTGAGGACCGATTTTACAGTGTTGTGTGTTTATGCTGTTAAGTTATTAGAAAAGTACAGACCTTACCCTTGAGTCCAAATTTTGGATTTGTTTTTGGGGTTAATATGGGTTTCCCTTTTTTTGTGTGCTAGTGCACAACCCCTGTTCGTCACACTAGTCATTTACTTGAAAACAAATCTCTGTATGAATTTTAACATAAAATCCAGGTGTAATTGTTCTCGGTTATCCCAATAAGACAAAAAAAACATTAAATACATTTTGAAAATTTTTATTGATTCATGATTCATTTGTGATGTTTCTCCAAATTTGGATTCCCCCTTTACAACCATATATGACACCATAAGGTTTTTCTCTCCACAGGTGACCAACTTATTTGGTGTTTTCTGGTAATGGGTAGGTGTCATTAAACGACCAGAACTACATTTATGGACATACTGTACACTTCTCCTGCTTTTTCTGGAAATTCCTGCAATTTTAGTTCAGATTTTGGAAAGAGGTTGAACGTAGCTCTTAGGAGAAGGGCAACACTTTACAGAAAACATTTTATTGTAACAAGAGATGTACATATATATGTTGGGAGGTTGTGTTGGTGGGTTTAACACTTCATCCATTAAGTGAGAAGACTATGTGAAAGAAACACATAGTGATGGATTCCTTACCTTAGCTTTACCCCCAGGTGTCAGACTGGATCCGGAAAGTTTTTGTCAGCAGTACCCCTGCGCGTCGGAAGGTGGCGTTGTGTGACTCCGCGTCCGTTGTTGGCGTCATGGTCGCCGAGATGACGTCACAGCAGCTACTTAAAAGCCGCCCTCGCGAGCTGACGTCATTTCTTCCGTTTTCCACGCCAGCAAGCGCAGATCCGGAGAGAGCGGTACCCCCAGTCACTTTTTGACTGAGTTTTTCGAGGCCTTTTTGTCTCTTCTTTTCGAGTCGATCGACTCCTGGTGCCGTAGGGATGCCCGGTTTCAAGTCCTGTGGGGACTGTCATCGAATGATGTCAGTAACAGACCCGCACCGCATGTGTCCCTACTGCCTGGGGCGTGACCAAAACCCCAAGTTGTGCCCGGACTGCTGGGCCATGGCCCGAAGACTTGATGGGAGCGGTCCCGAAAGTTGCTTGAAGTCTGGCAGTCGGCTCCGTGCCGCTCTAGGTCCCGGTCCCATGGGAGGTCGAGGGATCAGTCGCAGAGCCATCACCATCGTTCTTCGGGATCGAAGTTTTCGCACTCGGGGTCAGGTACGGCGAAGCATCACAAGAAGTCGAAGAAGCGTCATCGCTCACCGACTTCCCCTCACGCGGCTGAGGGTGCGAGTGGTGCCTCCCGCGCGGCTCCGGCAGAGCCAATGGTGTCGCCGTGGGCCTACCCACCCTTTTCGGGTCCGTCGGCGACTCAGGCACAACTGTAGGAATTTCTGTCAGCCATGGCCTGTCTCTTTGGGGCGTTGGGCCCCGCCGGCACGCCTTCGGGCCCTGCCGGCCCGACTGGGGGTTCTCTGTTCACTGTCGGCGGCTTCGGTTCCGACATCACTGTCGACTCCAGCGCTGCAGGGCCCCCAAGGATCCAGGCCTGGATCCCAGTCGACACCGGTTGACCTAGTGACACCGTCGTCGACCCCACCGGCACCACTCCCGATGTCGCCCGTTCCCCCGGATGACGACGACCTCGGTTTCAGCCCTGATGTGGACACGGCACCGAAATAGTGTCGCACCACGCCGATGGGGCCTTTCTACCCCTATGCCCAGCCTCCGTATTTTCGGCCTGTTCCCCAGACTTCAGCCGAAGGGGAAGACTGGGAGAGGTCTGAGGACCTTCTCACAGCACAGTGTGAGTTTGACCCGGACTGGGTTGAGGACTTGTGGGATGCCAGCAGTCTTGACACCTCTCCTGACCTTGGCATGCTAACTCCTCCTACCGTGGCTACGGAGGAGGGTGCGAGTTATGCATGGTGTTGCGTAGGGCAGCCGAGGCTCCACCTCGAACTCCCTACAGTGGCCGTCAGGACTAACCTCGTGACAGAAGTGCTTCAGCCGGCGGCTACCTCTGCGGAGCCACTGCTGCCTTTTAATGATGCACTTTGTTCTTTTGGGCACCTGGTTCAGGCCCAACTCAGGGGCTCCTGTGGATAGGAACGTGGCCTGACGCCATCGCCTGGCCCCGGGCGACCCCCTCTTCCTCTCCCATCACCCCACCCCTGAGAGCTTGGCTGTCCAAGCCTCTACGTCCCAAAGCGCCTTCCGCATCTCCGGATAGGGAATCCAAGAGACTGGTACAGTTTGGGAAGAAGTTTATTTCTTCCACCAGTTCAGAGCTGCGGTCTGTGAACACTGCATGCCTCTTTGGCCGTTATACCCACTCTGTGTGGGATACGGTGGCGCAGGTGCTGCCTCAGTGTCCGGAGAAGGCCCGGACAGTGCTCTCTAAGGCTATTGCGGAAGGGAGAGATAAGGCGCAGTTCACAATACGATGTGGCCTTGACATCGACGACTCGCTGGGCAGGGCGATTTCCACGACAGTGGTGCCGGCGCCACGCCTTCCTGAGGACTACTGGCTTCCCGGGGGATGTCCAGAACACCTTGATGGACATGCCCTTTGATGCATTCGCCTTTTTGGCAACAAGGCAGATAGTGCATTGAAGCGTTTTAAGGACTCGCGAGCTATCGCCAAGTACTTGGGCCTTTCGGCCACTTGCCCTCCTCCGCCTTCAGCTTTTCGCTCCTTTCGTGGCCACGGAAAGAGCGCCCCAACATTTTCGCTCCAGAGGCACAGGCCGCAGCAGCAGCAGTCTCAGCGCGGATGTGGGACCCGCAGAGGCGGGTCAGGGGGCCAGCGGGCAGGTCAGTCCACCTCCACCCCTTCCACCACTGCCTCCAAACCTTCCTAGTCCGGTTTTTGAGGCCCATCAAACGCCAGTGGGTGGTAGGATTCGCCATCACCTCCCCCACTGGTGCACCATCACTACGGACAGGTGGGTTTTACAAATAGTTCGGAGGGGCTACTCCCTCCCCTTTGAGACTACCCCTCCAGCCATGCCACAACAGTACCACCGCATGTCGGGGGAACACTTGGCTCTTCTTCCACAGGAAGTTAGGGCCCTCTTGGCCAAGGGGACCATTGAGCGCGTTCCTGCGCCAGAAGTAGGTCGTGTTAGTTATTCCCACTACTTTCTGGTGCCCAAGAAGGACAAGTGCCTGCGTCCTATCTTAGACCTCCGGAACGTCAATCTCTTCCTCCGGAAGGAGAATCTCTGGCTCAGGTCTTGCCTACCCTCGACCCGGGAGACTGGATGGTAGCGTTGGATCTGCAGGATGCATATTTCCATATTCCCGTCCTGCCGGCCCACCGGCGTTACCTGCAGTTTACGGTAGACCACGAGCACTTTCAGTTTACCGCGCTCCCCTTTGGCCTTACCAGCGCCCCTCGTGTGTTCACAAAAGTGATGGCGGTGATCGCAGCTCAGGGGTTCCAGTCTTCCCCTATCTCGATGACTGGCTGTTGAAGGCGGGATCGCCCCAGGCAGTCATCTCCCACCTCCAGACTACAGCTGACCTCCTGCATATGCTGGGGTTCTCCATCAATGTCCCGAAGTCGCACCTGATGCTCTCTCAGAAGCTCCTCTTCATCGGAGCGGTTCTGGATACAACGCACTTTCGGGTCTATCCTCCCGAAATACGAGTCCAAGACATTCAGGCTCTGATTCCGATCTTTCGGCCCCTATCCTGGGTTTTGGTCAGGCTGACCCTGAGGCTGCTGGGCTTCATGGCCTCCTGCATCCTGCTGGTCGATTATGCCAGATGGCATATGCGGGCTCTGCAGTGGGACCTGAAGTTCGACTGGGCGCAGCACCAGGTAAACCTGTCCGAGTGCATCCAGATCTCGGAGGGCACTGCAAGACAGTTGCAGTGGTAGCTCACAAACCGGCATTGGGTCGATGGCAGATACCTCTCCCTTCCCCAACCGGAGTACACAGTGGTGATGGGGAGATCAGAGTCCTCTGGTCTCCGGTGGAGTCCCGGCTCCATATCAGCCTTCTGGAGCTTCGGGCGATCCGACTAACACTGAAGGCATTCCTTCCCTCTGTCTGGGTAAGAGTGTAGTGCAGGTGTTCACGGACAACACCACCGCCATGTGGTGCTGCAACAAACAGGGCGGGGTGGGGTCGTGGACCCTATGTCAGGAGGCTCTGCGCCTCTGGACATGGCTGGAACATCAGGGCATTTCCCTGTTGGTTCAACACCTGGCAGGTTCACTGAACGCCAGGGCAGACTAACTCAGCCGCAGGTGCATGATGGATCACGAATTACGTCTTCACTCGGACATTGCGCAAGGTCTCTTTCAACAGTGGGGAGTGCCTTGGTTAGATCTATTCACAACCGAAGAGAACGCGCAATGTTAGCGCGTCGGAATTTCCAAGGCGGCACTCGCTAGGCGATGCTGTGAGAAAGTGCCATCTTTCTTGCATGGTATGCCCTCACTTTTTGCTGAATTGCTGAATGTACTTTGACTGAGTGTGCCCTGGGCTCCTGCCAATCAGGTACCCAGGGCCTATGTTCCTTCCCTAAAACTGTGCTGAAACCTAAACCCAAATTGGCAAACTATGGCCACATGTCAGCCCCTGGTAAACGGCACACTAGGTACCCAGGGCCTTGTGACCAGGGAAGGCCCCTAAGGGCTGCAGCACTTATTGTGCCGCCCTTAGAGGCCCTGTACCCTGGCACACACACACAGCCCTTGCAGGCTTAGTGTCTGGGTACAGAACAAAACAGAGAGTCGACATGGCACACATCCCTGTGTGCCATGCCCATAACACACACTGACCTGGCATACATCAGCCACCCCTCTAGCTGGGTGCCCTATACCAGAGGTTTGGGTACAGGTGCATTAGCCCTGTGCCCCTACAGTACCCAGGTCCATTCCTGGGCACTGTAAGTGCAGTGCTGCCATTTAAGAGTATATGGTGCTGGGAGATCGTCAACACGAACTCCACAGCACCATGATGGCTCCACTGAAATCTGAGAAGTTTGGTATCAAACTTCTCAGCACATTAAACCTGCACTGATGCCAGTCTGGGATTTAATGTACAATGCACGACAGAGGGCATCTTAGAGAGGCCCCCTGAACCTAACCTACAATCCACGTCTTGTCTGAGGGGCTGCCTAGACTGCCACACAGCAAAAATGTTGATGGAACTCTGGGTAGAGAGCCATCCCCTCTCCTGGGCCTGCAACAATGCACACCCTGAATGAGGTGCTAGGTCTCCTCCCCCAGGATGGGCAGGGGAAGCTTCAAAGGCATGCCACCTTTGTGAGCTTCTCCAGGCCACTTGCTGTACTCAGCAACTGGCCCCTACCGGTTCTAACCCCCACTCTGGCAGGAAGACTGGCCGGAAACCCCAAGGAAGGATAGGGGATGTGCCAGCCTCTGCCAATCCCACCCCTCAGGTGGGGGGGGCGAGGTGAAGCACATCTCCGGGCTCTCGCCATCTTGAAGATGGGAAGCCCTGCCCAATCAGGACTAGGCTACTGCCCCCCTCCCATAGGAGAGTGGCAGGATAGGGGGTGTACCCACCCCAGGGCAGGGACCCAGTGGTCCCTGCCCTTTACCTACCTGTAACGCCCCTAAATTTAGTATTTAGGGGCACGCTGAACCTTCCTTCTTTAGATCCAGATTCCGAAACAGCAAGAAGATCAAGAAACAAGAAGACCTGTTGTGCGGCTGCTAACAAGAGGAAGACACCAACTGCTTTGGCCCCAGCCATACCGGCCTGTCAACCCTCGAGCCTGCTCCTGCTAAACCCCAGCATCTCCCGTGGCCAGAAACCTCACAAACCCCAGAGGACCTGGCTACCTTGTGACTCTAAGCAACTGGGACTCCCACGAGCAGTGGTACTGCTCAAAGCAAGTAACTGACCCCTGGCATCAGTCAGGAACCGCGAACCCTGCACACTGCACCCGCCAAGCCTGGCCTGTGCTAGAGTGGACAAAGACCCCGAGGACGTCCCTCCGGCGACTGTGACCCCGAATCCAGCACCCAAGGACCCACCTTGACGCTCCTGACGACG
Source organism: Triturus cristatus (assembly GCF_964204655.1). Taxonomy (NCBI): domain Eukaryota; kingdom Metazoa; phylum Chordata; class Amphibia; order Caudata; family Salamandridae; genus Triturus; species Triturus cristatus. Next base: position 424,781,194 of record NC_140579.1, read on the forward strand.
CCTGCAGCCTCAGAACCAGGGACCCCTCCAACCACGACCAGCAGAGGGTAAGATTTCCCGACACCAAAAGGCACCTCTGCACCCTGCGGCCCCCTGTGCCCAACTCCTGGGTGCCTACCTATCCTCCAACTACCCAACTTACCTCTCGAAGTGGTGGTCACACCTGAAGAATCTTCGTCCCCGAGCTTACAGCCTTTGTTCGTTTTTGAGCTTCTCCATTGCAATCCATTGAGCGCACGACGGCTCAAAAGCACCCTGCACCCAGCCACCCGAGTGCCCCTGGCAGTGCAATCTGTACTCTACTTCCCCATTTGCCCATAGCAAGTGACCAGGAGCCCAGCTCCCACAGCCGCATGGTCTGCTAGCCAACAGCCACCAACCAAGGTCCCCCTGTCTCCCATAGGATAACATTGGACCTAACACACTCTGCACCCGGCTGCCCCTGTGCCGCTAAGGGTGTAACAACTGTACTTACCTGTTAGACCTGTCAGCCCTAGGGTGGTCTCCCCCTCTATTTTTGATCGTGCCTCGTTTTTTCCACCCTCATTAGGTCTCGCGAGCCAAAGGCTCGAAGAGACATTTTATATGTGGGATTTTCAAAGTGCTACCCACAGTCTTTTGGCTGGCCTAAACCTTGAGTGCACGATCACATGCACGTGCACAGCTGCTCCTCTGCTCATTGCATTCCCCCCTCCCTTCTCACCCAGCCCTTTGATGCTCTGCTCGATTACTTTCACTTTTGCCGCTTTGATGTTTGATCGCAAACGCGATCACTTCCGCTTGTTTTACTTTAATTTGGAGCGTGGTGCCCGCTTCAGGGAAAACGCTCTGTTTGTTTATTTATTTTTTACTTTATTTCAGAGCTTCTCACCTTTTCTTTTCGGGCGAGCACGTCGGAAGCAGATTTTATGATTCTCTCTCATTAAACTCGGTGTCTGAAGTGCGATTAATAGCAGCTGAAGGCTGCGATCACAAATATGCCCGCGCGCAGTGGGTCACTGAGCTCCTTTTTGAAACACGGAAATAGAACTGGACCCCTCCCTCTTAAACGCTCCTGATTGTAACGCCTTGAGACTTGCTCCAGAGCCTGCTCCAGGCACACAAGGACGCCTCAGGACGCTATGGTGACCCAGGGTTATAACGCATGTATGTGCATGCATCACCAACGTAGCATGATGCAGCTGCCATTTCGTTTTTTTAAATGTACAGTTCCAAGATTGCGAAAGGCACTTGCAGGGGTAAATGAAAAAAGTGAACTTAAAAATGTGTGAAAGCGATGTTTAATAAAGAAACGGACCAGCAGCAAAACCACTCGCCATTCTAAGAGACTCAAATGATCGAGAGGTTTGAAAAACAGTGTACTCAGCAGAGAAATCATGGTTCCCCCACTTTCTTTTAATCACCATAAGTTTGAGGTTGCTCATTAGTAGGGAATACAATACTCTCCTTCTAATGCCTTATCTGAAAATGCAGCTTGCTCATAGTGAAGCCTCTGCGTTTTAATATTATTTCTTTGGCTTCGTAAAGCTGGCCTTTAGCTATAATCCTTCCCTTATTGTGCTACATGCCCCTTCTAGTAAAAGTAAATAGTTAACGTTTTTTGAACCGGCGTTAACCTTGCAGTGAAAGCACATAATCTGTTGGCTTTCACCCAGCTTCATGTTATGCTTGAAAGTTGTGTTTCCAACATTTTCTCATTAAACTGAAATCGGTGTGTGCAATATTAGCATGCTTTGCTTGCATTTCGAATTAAAGCAAATAGCCAGGACTCATTTACACATACAAATCTTACTCCTGCCAAGGTTCCATGGTTGCAAACCTATTTTTAGGGTAGAGGTCTGGTCTAGCGAGGGAGAAGTGCATCTTGGGTTTAATTTCTGGGTGGGTGTGCAGTGCTCTCCCCTGGTGCAGACCTTGCAAGCCATGGGATCTCCCTGGGTGTAGTAGGTCTTTTGTGCCAGGGAGGTTCTGCTCTTCCCCTTAACTTCTTACTGCGAAGGCAGTCACATCTTGCCTTGAGAGCAGACTGTAATTAATTGACGCTGGTGCTTGCTATTTCTCGGTCTGAGGTTCTCGAAGAAGAAATGGGTTGGAGTTGCTGGGTCTGTTTTCTTCCTCTCGGAGGTGTGACCGAATCTACAAGTGCCACTTACTCATACCAAGAGTGTCAGCCAGCAGCACTTTAAGCACTCAATGTAACTAGCAGAACAGTGCTCAGCAAGTGCTCTAGAAAACCTTATGGGCCCGATTCATTAAGCCCTTTTCGTTCGCAAACAGTTTTATGGTCATAAAATGATACTTAATGTACTGATGTGCGTTCTAGTAGCGGGAAGGGCGGAGCGTGGGAGGAGCAGGGGAAGAGGAGGAGCGAGAAAGGGAAAGGCAGTTAGAGCAGGGACACGGAGGAAGAAAGATATAATAAAGAACCCTCCATAAGAGAACGGTGTCTGTCGTCATTAAAGGGGGGTCCCAGCTAAACACGACAGCTGGCGACGAGGGTGGGATGAGCGTCAAGACTCTCCCGAAACCCCACGAACGATCGAGCCTGCCCAAGTGTGGACGGTTGAAGACGACGGCCGGAGCGACGACACGTGTGCGGTGTGCCCGGAGCCTAAACCAGGGCCTGGAGGCGGAGGAAGAGGAGCGCAAGGAAGCGGGAGAAACGTAAGCCCCGCTCGAGCCTTTCTCCCCGCAAAACCAGTGCTCCATCGGAGTGACGTCGTGACTGGAGAGCCCCCCCCCCCCCCCCCCCCCGCGCATGAAGAGGAAGACGCGCGTGTGGGGTCCAAGCAGCAGAAGCAGTAAAAGTGAAGCCTTACCTGCCCGGCGCCAGCTGATGCCCCACGGAGCTGGTGAGTGAAGCTCCGATAGCAGCGCGGCATCAAGCTGAACGTGACAGCTGAACCTCGTGTGAGGCCCTGTGGGTGTGTGTTAATCCGGCGGCCATCTTGAAAACAGGCAGCCTCCGAGGGACACTCTCCATGAAAGTGAGTTGGCGGCCATCTTGGAGTCAGGCGCCCAGGGAGAAACAAACAAGCACGAGCAAAATCAAGATAATTCTGCAACAAGCACGAGCAAAATCAAGACAATTTTGCAAACAAGCACGAGCAAGTACAAGGCAAACCCTCAACAAGCACAGGCAAATGCAAGTGTGAAACAAACAAGCACAAGCAAATTCAAGACAAGGTAGCAACAAGCACAGGCAAAGGCAAACAAGAAATAAACAAGCACAAGCAAAGTCAAGACAATTCTGCAACAAGCACGAGCAAAGCCAAGATAAAGGAACAAACAAGCACGAGCAACTCCAAGACACATCCAGCGACGTGCGCAGGTGAAACCACGTGAGCTGAGCCGACCGCACGTGCCCACAATGTCAAACCACGGATCACCAACACGACAGGAAGCGAAACCCTTCGTCATGGGTTTATCACACCTACGCCCTCCGGAACCCCTGACGCTGGTAGTCGGTAGCAGCATGGGCCCCCGCTGGGAAGAATGGATCGAGGACTTTGAAGACTACATCAAAGGCTCCAAGGTGCTCGGGGATGAGGACCAACTAATTGCGCTCCGCAACCTCGTGGGGAAGGATGTCAGCAAAATGATCAAGGAAATCCCCGCTGCGGATGCAGGAACGTACGTCAAAGTGCGAGAAGCCCTGGATAAAAAATTCATACACAAGAAGAATGTGGACTATGAGAGGTATGTGTTCCAGCGGGCGCGTCAGGAGAAAGATGAAATAATGGGAGCATACATAACGCGACTACGGAGGTTGGCGCGTCACTGCAATTTTGAAGCGTTTTCGACGGACGACGCCATACGCTTGCGCGTCATCGACGGTTGTCAATCGGAGACCCTCCGAAGAAAATTACTAAAGAAGAGTCACACCCTGGACGAAATCGAAGAGCTAACGAGGGTGCATGACCAGGCCGAGGAACAGGCCAAGTCCATGGAATCGGGATGTGTTGAGCGCAAGGAACTCGTATGTCAAGTGCGCACCAGTCGTCCCCGCCGAGGGTCGAAAGGGCGCGAGCGACACGCCCGACCACCATCGCCCCGCCGCCACCACGGACATCGGCGGCCAGACTCAGGGGGAAGAAACAGGCGGCATGATCATGCGAAGAAGACGACTACACGACAATGTTACAGATGTGGATATGACTTTCCACATAGCGGAGTGTGTCCGGCTATGGGACAACAGTGCCGCAAGTGTGGCCGAAGCCACCACTTTGAAGCCATGTGCGGGGAGTATCGCCGTGAAAAAGACAAGCATACATCGGAGTCGTCACGAAGCGACACCCGCCGGCATCATGTGAGAGCAGTACATGATCGCCAGAAGTCATCCTCAAGATCCTCCCATTCCAGCAGGGAGTCGCGGTCATCAAGATGGTCAAGGAGATCTCCGTCTCGTGACTCGGGGTCAACTTCGGACGAACGTGAGTACTCGGTGGAGTACGCGAACATGATCGCCGACCCAGACCAACTAAAAAAATATCCCCGGCTGGACATCAGTGTCGGTGACCACAACACGAAGTTTGTGATGGACAGTGGGGCGTCGCTGAATTATATCCCGGTGACAGAATACAGGAAGATGAACCCCCGACTGAGCCCTGCACACGTCCGCGTTTACACCTGGATGTCTAAGGAGCCACTTCCGTGCCTTGGGAAGTTTTCGACCACGCTGAGACATCAAACGACATCGGTCCCAGCAGTAATTCATGTCATAGAGGGGCCAGAGGCAGACTGCCTCCTCAGCCTGCCAACGGCTGAACGACTGCGACTGGTAGAAATCCTCTACCGGGTCACCAACGACAGCGACATCATCCACAAGTTCCCGAAACTGTTCACAGGACTGGGGAAAATGAACAGAGGTCAAATCCGCCTTCACATCGATGACCAGGTCTGACCTGTTGCCCAACATCCTCGGAAAGTTCCTTTTCATCTCCAACAGGCCGTGGAGGATGAACTGCAAGACCTCCTGACTGCCGACATCATCGAGCGCACCGAAGGCCCCACGCCGTGGGTGTCACCAGTGATGATTGTCCCGAAGAAAGGAACTCCAGGGAAGGTCCGGCTATGTGTGGACATGCGCATGCCCAACACAGCTATTGAGAGAGAGCGCCACCCAGGACCTCATCTGAGTGACATGATAGCCGCACTAAATGGTGCGCGAGTGTTCTCCAAGCTGGACCTTAACAAAGGGTACCATCAACTGGAACTCCACGAAGGCTCTCGGTATATTACAACGTTTGCAACGCACCTGGGGCTATTCAGGTATAAAAGACTGAACTTTGGTATATCATCTGCTGCCGAGATATTCCAAGAAGCTATCCGGCAAACCATCCATCATATCCCCAACACACTTAATTACAGCGATGACATCTTGGTGTACGGGGCAAACCTTCAAGCTCACGACACGGCCCTAGACCGAGTCTGCCACGCCCTTTTAGAAGCTAATCTAACGCTCAACAAAGAGAAATGCGAATTCCACCAAGCAAAACTGAAGTTTTTTGGGCATATCTTCTCGGGTGTGGGGATGAAGCCTGACCCTGACAAAGTGAGCTCGCTGAACGACACCAAGAGCCCGCGAGATGTCAGCGATGTGCGGTCTTTCCTGGGTATGGCGAGCTATTGCTCACGATACATTGAGGACTACGCCACTCTCAGTCACCCCCTCCGGAGGCTGACCAAACAAGGGCAGACATTCGAGTGGACCCCAGAGTGTGAGCGAGCCTTTCAAGACATTAAACAGGCTGTGGGAAACGCTGACAGTTTGGCATATTTCAGCCCGGACCGAAAGACCGAAATCACAGTGGACGCAAGCCCCGTCGGTCTCGGTGCCATCCTGGCTCAATACGACAAGGACACTGACCAGCGCCACATAGTAGCCCATGCCAGCCGAAGCCTCTCCGACACAGAGAAAGCTTACTCCCAACCCGAGAAGGAGAGTCTTGCGGTAGTGTGGGCCTGCGAGCACTTTCACGTGTTCATATATGGAAAACACTTCACCATGGTGACGGATCACCAAGCGCTCATCACCATCTTCGGGAACCCGCGTTCCAAAATGCCACCCCGCATCGAACGCTGGGGATTACGTCTGCAAGAATACACATTCACTATTGTCCACAAACCGGGGAAGTCAGCCAACCCAGCGGACTATATGTCAAGACACCCCGAAGCCCCCCGACGTCCCACTCCGTCTGTTGCCGAGGAGTACATCCACTTCGTAGTGGATCAGGCGCGGCCACCAGCTGTTCCTTTAGAGGCCATCCAACAAGCCACCTCGCAGGATGAGCTGCTACAGAAGGTGATTCTCAGGGTACAAACACATCGGTGGCGACAGGATGACACACCTGAAGAGAGTGATCCGTTGAAGCGTCAAGAACTGCAGGCGTTCAAGAACGTGAGCGAGGAACTATCCGTCACAGCGGAAGGCCTGCTTCTGAGAGATCACCGGATCGTTATCCCACAACAACTGCGCCAGGGAGTCATCAATCTGGCTCATGAGAGTCATCGGGGCGTAGTCGCGACTAAGAGGGCCCTTCGCGAGCGTGTGTGGTTCCCGTTTCTTGACAAAATGGTGGAACTGACCCTTAAAGACTGTCCGCAGTGTCAAGTGGTGGGACGCGGTGATTCCCCAGCCCCACTTCAAATGACACCACTCCCATCGGGTGTGTGGCAGGAACTGGCCATGGATTTCTACGGCCCCATGCAGTCGGGCAAGTATGTGCTGGTGATCGTTGATGAGTACTCGAGATTCCCCATTGCCAGATTCGTCCCTTCCACCGGAGCAGCGGCCACGCTGGCTGTCCTGGACGAAGTGTTCGCAGCCTGGGGAGTACCCAAAGTGGTGAAGACGGACAATGGTCCTCCGTTCAATGGGCAGGAGTTCAGTGACTTCATGAAGCTAATGGATATTCGACATCGGCGGATAACACCCCTATGGCCACAGGCCAATGGCACTGTCGAGAGATTCATGGCCACTCTCAAGAAAACATTCCAGCAGGCAGTGCTTGACAGAAGAGATATGCAGACAGCCCTCAATGACGTGCTCCGCTCATACCGAACGACGCCTCATGCCACCACAGGCAAATGTCCGGCGACGCTCATGCTGGGGCGCCCCGTTCGGACACGGATACCCACCTGGGAAGGAGCTCTACGACCAGTGTCCCCAAATCGCATCCATCAAGAAATGGTGACCACTGATAGAGCTCGCAAAGAAGGCATGAAAACGTATGCTGATGGCCGGAGGCGAGCTAGGTCGCTCTCCTTCCGAGAAGGAGACTGTGTGATGGTTAAGCAGGAGCAATGTAAGAAAACGGACAGTAGGTTTCGAGCGGAGCCCCTGACAGTCACCCGACAGAAAGGAACCATGCTGACGGCAGAATCGGACAGTAGGCGCATCACTCGAAACGTGTCTCATTTTCAAAGATGTAGCTCGGCTCTGCAGGACGCGCTGGAGTCGCGACTAGAGTCACCGAGAACTGAACAGACTGGGCAGCGATGCGAAACCGTCACTGACCCGGAGGGAGGACGTGGAGGCAACCTCACTGCAGTACCAGAAAGCAGGTCAAACAATTCGCCAGCCACGTCGGCTAATTGAGGAGATGTAAATATTTTGTAAGTTTGTTCTGTCAACAAAGGGGGAGATGTACTGATGTGCGTTCTAGTAGCGGGAAGGGCGGAGCGTGGGAGGAGCAGGGGAAGAGGAGGAGCGAGAAAGGGAAAGGCAGTTAGAGCAGGGACATGGAGGAAGAAAGATATAATAAAGAACCCTCTGTTAAAAAGTACATCATAGGTATTTGAATGAAGATCCAGAATCCATTTGTAGATATGAGAAATGGTTTAATTGAAGATGCAGGTTAAACAGCTCATCCATCCAACTGCCAGCAGGTTCATCAGCAGATTCTCACACAGCATTCTTTTCCACCAGCTCAAGATGAGAACTCTAGAACCTTAAGACCTCACCAATGTGTCAGGAGTGACATCACCCATACTAGCATAAGCATATTACAACATATCTCCCTCCTTTACACATTGCATATATACACAATAAACAACAGAACATCAAGCAACGTAATCTTTCAGATAAGAGGGAGTGCGTGAAACTCTACTAGGTCTCATCATAACTGGAGGAACAGTTTCCTTTCTTGACAAATCTTGAGACAAATATACATCATCATTTCTGTTACATAAAGCAACACGACTCAAATTCCACACCCTGTGATCAGCAGTTCTTATTGCATTATGAAAAACTTTTATCACTTTGATGGGTTTGGAAAATTTAGAACCAGCAACACAAAACCCAGGTTTTTTAATCCTGACCATGTCACCAACTAAAACTTTTGTTACTTTGACAGCATGTCGTACATCATAGTTTTCTTTACTTTTAAGACACTTCAAATCTTCCTTGTTCTTCCAAGTAGTGTCATCCTCAATCCCCCCATTCACCGAAAGAAATTTGTTTACCCAAGGAGGCTCTAAGAAAGTATCAGGATTCCTTCCCCGAAACAAAAAGAAAGGAGATTTCCCTGTTGTCGTATGAGGAGCAAAACGATAAATGCAAACCCTTTTTGAAATTTCCTCCTTCCAATCAAGCCCATTTTGCTTTGCTAAAGAGATAGTATCTTTCAGAACTCTATTAAATCTTTCCACAGTGCCATTCGACTCTGGATGATACAAAGAACACTTTTTATGTACAATTCCACAACCACTAAGAAAATTTTCCATGTCACCAGAAACCAGTTGAACCCCATTATCAGTCAGAATGGTTTCAGGAATACCCTCCTTAGCAATGAGCTTCTTTAAGCAATCAATAACAGTTACTGTGTTCACATTTTTAACACAAAATATTTCCGGCCACCTAGAAAACAAATCCATGATCACAATAACAAATGTGTCCGAACCATCCCCATGCACAGGTCCTAAAATGTCCAAAGCTATATCTTTCCACGGACCACTAGGACGAGATCTTTTCTCCATGGGTTGGGTTCTAGTTTTAAGACCTTTCTCACTGAGAGAACATTGAACGCACTCTCTAACTAAATGTTCAACTTGAGAATCTACACCTGGCCACCAATAACTAGAACGTATCCTCTCTTTTGTCTTGGAGATACCCAGATGTGCCTCATGAGCCAAATTTAGTAATTCTTTTCTTAGAGATATGGGTGGAACTAGTCTATGACCCCTCAATAATAAACCATCACAATGAGAAAGTTGGTCTTTCACTAACCAAAAATCTTTCACCAAAGAACCACCCTGTTCCTTGTGATGCCAACCATTACAAATGAGACTCAATACCTCTTGGATGGAAGCATCAGCTTTACAAGCATCCAACCAGCGTTCATGAGAAATCACCTCATAATCTACTCCACAAACAAAATCCTGAAAATTACTAAAGTCAATATCCGTCTGAGAATCTGATAACCCCTGTTCAACCGACGGTACAAGTCTTGAAAGTGTATCCGCCACAAGGTTCTCACTACCAGGAACATACTTGACAACAAAATCAAATCCTTGTAAACCAACAACCCATTTTGAAATACGTGGTGATATTGAATCAATACCTTTGCTAGATAACACTTCACATAGTGGTTTATGATCAGTTTTCACCACAAATGATGTACCCCACAAAAACTTCTTGAATTTTTTAACAGCCCAATAAACTGCCAAAGCTTCCCGCTCGATAACTGAATATCTGGTTTCAGCCCCTTTTAGACTTCTCGAAATAAACATAATGGTGTTCTCAGGAGCTGTACCCCCTTGATACAAGACCGCACCAAGCCCTTTTAGACTTGCATCAGTAGAAATAATTGATGTTTTGGTGGGATCAAAATTTCTAAGATTCGGTGCATTTTGTAACCTTTGTTTTAATTCACAAAACTCTTTCTCACAAGATTCATCCCAACAAAATCTCACACTCTTTTTAAGTAGATTCCTTATATTGTATGTGACTTCAGCAAAATTCTTTATGAATTTATTGTAATATTCGGCCATGCCAAGAAAGCGCATTAACTCTTCCTTAGAAGTTGGAGCCGTCAGATCTTTGATAGTGTTTACCAGATCAGCTTTTGGAACCACACCATCCGCACTTATGGTATGTCCCAAATAGTCAATCTTTCCACATCCAAATTTACATTTCTCCCGCTTAATGGTCAGATTGTGGGCAGCAAGTCTACCTAGCACCTGTCTAATTCTCTTCCCATGCTCAGACACATCAGATCCATACACCAGAATATCATCCTGGTATACACAAATACCAGGTATATTGACCAATACCTTCTCCATGACACGTTGAAACACGGAAGCGGCAGAAACTAGCCCAAACGGAAGTCTTATAAACCTGAACGTCCCAAAAGGCGTAACAAACGCAGTCAAATCTTTAGAAGACTCATCAAGCAGTATTTGATGATACGCAGACTTCAGGTCAATAGTACTAAAAATTTTCGCCCCTGCCACCATACTTAACAGTTCAGATATATTTGGAAGAGGATACTTATCAACCAGTACACACTTATTAAGTTGTCTCAAGTCCACACATAGTCTCAGAGAGCCATCTGGTTTTCTAGCAGCCACTACCGGAGCTAACCAAGATGTTCCCTCAACCTCTTCAATGATACCCTGAGATTTGAGTTTGTCAATCTCTTTAAACATGTCATCTTTAACTGTGAAAGGAACATTCCTCACCTTACTAGACACAGGAATAGATCCCGGGACCAACTTTATTTTATGGCAGTAGCCTTTAAGACAACCCAACTTTTCACCAAACACTTGGGGAAACTCTTCCATGAGCTGAGAATCCAAAGAATTATTATCAATGGACCCAATGACATTCTTCTCTTTGAGTATGACCGGAGGAGTATTATTAGGATCCAACATGACACCCAGATCTTTTTGATGCCACCAACTAATAATACTATCACCCTTTTTGGAAACATAGATCTTCCCAGAGGTGAAACGATCCTCAAACTCAATTAATCCCACAAAGTACCCTCTCAATTCTATGGGATCACCACCATAGGAGGTAGGACGAATGTCAGGTTTAGACAGTTTCACTTTGGTGCTCAACTTGTCACTAAAGAATTTGTTAGAAATGATGGTAATCTTAGCTCCCGAGTCAAATAATACTTTAGTTCTCTGACCCTCCACTAAAATAAAATCCAGAGGCCCATCACTTCCAACCTGGACCACAATCTGTCCACATTCAAAATCATGCAATTCTGCATCATTTTCTTGAGAAACTTCATTTACACCAATTCTAGAAGCTTTGATTCTGCAGGCATTCACATTGTGTCCTTTCTTTTTGCAAAATGAACATGTGATATTCAGGGCAGGACACGATTTATCATTTGCCCAGTGTGTTGTGCTGTTACATCTGTAACACTTACCGTTCTTTTTAAACTGAGCTCGAGATTTGGTATTCAACTTATCTTTAGTCTGAGATTTCATTAAAGAATCAGAAGGCTTCTGAGACACATTAGTATTAACAACTGTAACGTCCGAACCAACTTTGTTGAGATCCTTTTTTATCTCTTTCACACATGCTAGTGAGTGTTCAATTCTTTTAGCTATTACTAAGACCTCATCAAGAGACGGTTCGTCTTTAAGCCAAAGTTCATCCCTTACTTTCTCAGAGATACAACCAAGCATAAATTGATCTCTTATCCTTTCCTCAATTAGTACATCAAATTTACAAGTGGAAGCTAGACGTCTGAGATCTGTCACATAATTTTCTATGCTTTCATCCTCCTTCTGCATGCGTCTACCAAAGTGATAGCGTTCTAAAATAGTACTAACTTTTGGCAAATAATGTGCATCAAGTTTGTACATACACTGTTCAAATTCATTCAGACCTGTAGCAGCACTGGCTGGAACGTCAGGAAGATGATCAAAGACATCTTGACCCTCAGATCCAAGACAGTGCATTAGAAGAGCCGTTTTCCTCTCAACACTGAGAGAAGTTCCGCACACACGAGCATATCGCTCAAAAACTTTCTTCCACTTGGACCATTTAATAGGTGGATCACCAGGCGATTGTAGAAAAAACGGTGCAGCCGTAACATTCTGCATGACTCAGAATTTTTTTAAAATAAAACTTTTCCCTCTTTTTTTTTTTTAACCCACTACAAATCTCCTCTTATTAAACCAGAAACATCCTACAACATACTACAAACACCCATGTCATGCTATATCTAATACGTACAACAGCAAATTGTAATTTGACTATAAGTGGAGAAATGTAGCCTAAATGTTAAAGAAACTTAGCATATCAGCACTGTCTACTCCAGGACTCGCAGTAAAGGTGATCTGTCAGTGTAACATAGAATTGTTCCTAAAGATGTTTATCTGTAAATGTCAGCACTGCATGACCAACATTACATGAAGACTTTTAATCAAACTCGCAAAACTTAAAAGCTGTGCGTGTCAGCGTTACTTAGTAAACAACACGCATGTATTTGTCGTTACATAACAGCGCGTGTCAGAGCTGCTTAGTTAATGTTGAAGGCACACCTGTAATGTAGACTCGCAGCGCTCTACACGTTCCGAAGATGAATCAGGATTATTTAATTATTGGTCTTGTTACAAGCTGTGCGTGTCAGCGTAGTTTGACAACTGACACGGAGAAAATTTTACTTTCAGTAAAACAGCTGTGCGTGTCAGCGCTGCTTGAACTATGTTAAAGCCCCTCTCGCACAGTAACCTCAAAGCGCTACACACCCTTCTTGTGAGCGTAGTTACGTAACTGAACGAGGGACATCAACTAAGGCTCCGTTGCATGCGGCAGAAGACACGCCGAATAAAGTACTTACAGTTGAACTGCTGTGCGTGTCAGCGCTGCCAGATCAAAACACAAGAGACACACGCAATTGTAGATCCACGGCGTTCCTCACTCTTCCTGTGCGCGTCGCTGCAATGCCAACCGAGGACCGTCGAACAATGGCTGAAGCGTGTCAGCACGTCATGCGCTTCCACCGAGGGACGTCAAATAATGGCTGAGTAGCGTGCGTTTCAGGGTTACCAGGATAGCAGAAGACGTTGCGTTCCAGGCAGAGATTCGACGTACATCGTATGTTCAATCCAGTACTATCTGCTAACAATGGAGGAATTCAGCAGATTGACCTCGAAGAACGTTGTGCTCGAGATAAACAGAGAGAGCGCGAGCAAATGACAGGCAAGTCCAATTTAAATAATAATCTTGTAACTGGCAAGTTTTTTAAGATACTGAATCGGCAGTAATAAAAGAAGATCGTCAGCTTGTGCCACACAAGAATAGTATCCTTGAAAGATGCTTGAGCGCCTACGAGGAATTTACTCAAAAGTAAAAAAACCTTAACATCAACACAATCATAGTATAAACGTTATACAGGTGATGAATGTCACTGTAGCACCGCGAAGGTCGCCGGATGAAATGGACTAGTCTCAGTAAACGCACTTAGAAATAAAAATTACAGTCTTACTTGACAAATGAATAAATTCGTTTTTCTAATCTTTAAGGTCGCTGTAGTCTGGAGTTGAGCTGTTATCCGTTATCCCATCCTCGTCGCCAGTGTTAAAAAGTACATCATAGGTATTTGAATGAAGATCCAGAATCCATTTGTAGATATGAGAAATGGTTTAATTGAAGATGCAGGTTAAACAGCTCATCCATCCAACTGCCAGCAGGTTCATCAGCAGATTCTCACACAGCATTCTTTTCCACCAGCTCAAGATGAGAACTCTAGAACCTTAAGACCTCACCAATGTGTCAGGAGTGACATCACCCATACTAGCATAAGCATATTACAACACCCTCCATAAGAGAACGGTGTCTGTCGTCATTAAAGGGGGGTCCCAGCTAAACACGACACTTAACAGGGGGAAATGCACTCTGAAATTAACGGTATAAATGACCACAAGAACACAGAAATAGGAGGAGCAGGAAGGCAGTTTGACATGGGAGTTAGTAAAACCCAAATTCATTAACTTTCAGCCAATAAAGTCTCTTTTCCAGCCCTTTCCCACCCTAGAACCAATTAGATTTGCTCCAGCAAATGGCTGAAATTAAACCGTTTCTGGGGTGTGAAGGTGAGGGGACCCTCCCCAATCTTCATGGGGGTGTGAAGGAGGGGTTTTCTCCATGCCAAAAATACAACTGCGTATTTTTGCCGCCGTTTTAGTGTGTAATTGTACCCATGCTCAAAATTTGCATGTGGAAGTAGTGACTCCTAAAATGTCACATGACTTTGCCAGTCGATTGTCTGGTAGACTGTGATTGGCATGGCCTTCTCGGTGTAGTAGAAGCAATCTTTGTGAACAGCGAAAAGTAGAAAATCTGCGCCCGTTCATAGGAGTGTTTTTACGAGCACAGATTCCTTTTGTAAATTTGTCCTACTGTATTCCGATTTGACTTGCTTAGCTGGAGGAGAAAGCAGTGAAGTTAATTTTCACCTTTGCCCTCCGGCACCGGTTACTAGTGTTTTAGAATCAAGAGGGATGTGTATACTCCTTTGTTTATATAGTTTGGAACTCAGTTTCTGAACTCTTCTCTGCCGGTGATGCCCATCGCACACTGATGTCTGGATACAAGTAAGGGATTGGTTTAGCACTACATACCATACAGCAATGTATGAGTACTTGTAAGCATGTAGGGCGTTAGGGAGTTTGTGGTTGGCAGTTGGCATCAGTCTCCTAAAATGCACTGTTGATGATTACAACTTGGGTGGAAGCCCACTGTGTTGGGAAATAAGGAAGAGATTGCCTTTAATACCAAAAGGCCAATTGCACTCTCTTAATTTTCTTAGTGCTTGCCCCCTTTCGCTACCAATGCTACTCATAATCAACTCACTTTCCATTCGTTCAATTTAAACCCCCAGGATTGTGAGTGAACACATAAATTGTATTAATTACCAACCTTTTTGTTTTTCTCAGATGTACATTTTTGTCCTTTATTACAATAACAATTTTCCGACCAATTGCAAACCACTGTACTGACTCCAAGACCCTACAGCAAATGAATAGTTGTCAGGAACTTTGCTAGCCAATCCACTGACACGAGGTCCGCCAGCCAATCCAGGACAATCGCGCTTTTTCCATCTCAAATAAAATATGTTTTAGCTTACTTGATTGGTTGTGGACACCTTGTGACGCAAAGGCTCGTCTTTTTAACCGTAACATGGAATAAATAAGAGTAAGTAAGTTAAAGGCAGAACATCAAATTGCTGTGTTTTGGTCTGTGCTCTTATTTAATGATTCCTGACTATGTGACATTCAACGTGATATTGATAGCGATCACAAACGATAACAAGCATTTGCAATGCAATAGGTCTCGCATTTACACAAGTTTAAGTTATTGGCATTGTAATGCCTTTTATTTATGGTTTAAAAACAAAAATAAAAGGCATTGTCATTTGGAATGTCAATAGCTCAAACTCGCGTAAATGCGAGACCTATTGCATTGCAAATGCTTGTTTTTATGTTGGACTTAGGTCTCCGGGCACCTTTTTTATTGCCAATCAGTGTTAAGGTGCCGGTGCTCCCTTCTCCCAAGATGGCTGCCACAGGCCCCTGCTACTGCAGAGTGGTCTTCATTAGTAGCACCCTAGCTGCCAGGAGCTGGCTGGAACCCCACAACAATGTTGCGACACCAGCCCGCCTTTTTGTCCCATAGGTAGAATGGGGAAGCTCCTGGAATGTGCTGGATCCTTCTAGAAGGGAGGTGTGGTTTTTACTTTTGCCGCCTTGGCTAGAGGTCACCTGACCTAGGGCTACTTAAGTGAGGGAGGGAACTTTTTCTAGTTAGTTGGCCAGTGGGGTAAAGCAGAGCTGGAGAATCCACGCAGGAGTTTTAGGCGGTAGGGCCTAGCCAGGGACTTATGCCTCTGAGAGTGACAGGATTTAGGTGCTGCCTCTTAAGTGAGTGAGGGATCCTGTAAAGCCCACTGATCTTGCCCAGCAGTAGGAGGACCCAGGGAACCTCTGCCCAGCCTGACTAGGAAGGACCTAGTCGCCAACTCAATCCCTACCCCCCAGGAACAGAACCCCCCAAGGGCGCCAGAGACATCTGCGCCATCAGGACTTCAGGTCACCCCTGAATGCAGAAACGGAATGCTGAAACCTCATGTCATGACGGCATGCTGAAACTGAATGCTGAGACCTCATGTCACGACTGCATGCTGAACCTGAATGCTGAGACTTCATGTCAAACCTGAACACTGAAACTTTATGCCAAAGCTGATTGCGGAACGGCTGGGGATCAACCAGGTACTAGCGCTGAGACCCCTGCGCTCCCTGACCTGGCCTGGGATCCCCGGCATCAATCCCCGTTGAGCGCGGAGCTCTCCCGCTTAATTTGACCCCCCCCTTCTGTGCGGGGACCAGAGCGCGCTCACCGCCGCGGCCCGGAAGCCTGAAGTGTGCCCCCTCATCGCGTCGAGGCCCGCGGAGAAGCCCGGGGCCCCGTCGCTGCCGTTGCAGCTGCTGGCGGAGTTGTGTGAGGCCGTGGCCTGCCCCCGTCACGGAGGGATCTACTGCAGAGTCCGGATCTAGGTAAGCCGGGAGGCTTGGGACGGACCCGGTGCGCTCCCTACAGACCGGGAGCAGCACCGCACCCTGAGACCCTGATTCCCCACCGTGGGAGTTCCCCCCGTTCACCCAAGACTTTGACACCCCTCCGAGGGATTTCCCCTTTCCTCCAAGACTGTCGAGTAGCGTTGTGCCCCACGAACTGCATAGAAGTACTTGAGGCTTGCTTAGCACGAGTAGCGCCGTGCCCCACAAACCGCACAGATGTGCCGGATGCTTGCCTATTACGAGTGACGCTGTGTTGGTAGACTCTGCTCGGAAGTGCTCAATGCTCAATTATTACGAGTCGCGCTATGTTCGCAGGCTCTGCTCCGAAGTGTTCAATGCTCAATTATTACGAGTAGCGCAATGTTTGCAGGCTCTGCTCTGAAGTGTTCAATGCTTAGTTATTACGAGTAGCGCTAGGTTTATAGGCTCTGCTCACAAGGATTCAATGTGCCATTATCACGAGTAGCGCTGGGTTCTTAAGCTCTGTTCAAAGGTGTACAAGGCCTGACTGGTGCGAGTAGCGCGGTAATCGCCCACTGAGGCGTTAAGGGTACCAGGGGGGCGGTAAGCCCTCGAAGTCTGCCCTGGGTCCCTACTAGTCCCCAGGTGTGGCGCTACGATTCCCAGTCCTTACAACGGATGTTAAGGTATACGAGTGTGGCCTAGGGCCTCAGGGGGAACTGCTGGTGAATATAGCGCCGAGGTCATCAGGTACTGCCTACTGCACCATTATGCAATATTGGTGAAACAGATGCTAACCTATGTGGAGAAGGCCATTGACCTCTAATGAACTGCATTTACCTCTAATGAACCGCATTTACATCTAATGAACTGCATTTACATCTAATGAACTGCATTTACATCTAATGAACTGCATTTACATCTAACTGCTTAGATAAACTTGTTTGATTTTCACTGAACCTACGGTGTGGCGTCCATTATTGTGTGCGTTTCCTGCTTCAGGGGGATGTGTGTGTTGTATGGTCGCTTTACACTCAAGCCTTTGGGTGCCCAGCCGCTCGAGTCATGTTACCCCCTTAGGGCTTGGTGACCCCAGGTCTTACATTACCTGACCCTGGGAGACCCCTGAGTCTATGCCCAGAACCTTAACTCTGCCAGTCGAGTACTTACCCAAAAGCCGATAACTCTCTTTTCTTCCTTAGGGTAACGTTGACTGGTTTCACTTGGAAATTCTTCTAAGTGTGGAGTTTCTAAACTTTAAAATATTCACCTAAAAGTGACGAAAACGAAAATACTCACCTGCTATCAGGAGAGACCCCAGTGCTGGATCTTGGTGCCCAGCACTGACCCTGAAAAGTAATTACAACCATACTTACCGCTAACCCAATTTTCTCCCATAGGAAATCATTGACTGTTTTTCTGTGAAATTTCTTCCAAGTGTCGATTTTTGCAAACTACAAATATTCTTTAAAAATCGCACCAACTGTGAAAACGTAATTACTTAACCGTTTTAGATAGATGTCCCAGTGCTGAACCTAGGAGCCCAGCACTGGATTACAAAAGTAACAAGAACATACTTTACCTATAATTTGAATTTCCTTTCATAGGATAACAGTGCCTGGTTTTTGCTGAAAATTTTTGCAAACTTTCAAATATTCGTTAAAAATCTCCTGTATAACCAAAACACATTCTTTCAACTGTTTACAGGGGATACCCCAGTGCTGGATCCAGGATCCAACACTGAGTTAGAAAAAGTAACAATCAATCAATAATTTGTAAAGCGCACTACATACCCGTGAGGGTTTCAAGGCGCTAAGGGGTGGGGAGCTGCTGCTGTTGGTCGAAGAGCCAGGTCTTGAGTTGTCTCCTGGTTTGTCGCAGGTAGAGGGGGAGGGAGTTCCAGGTCTAGGCGGCGCGGTGGGAGAAGGATCTGCCTCCGGAAGTAGTTCTCCGGATGCGTGGGACCGTGGCCAGGGCATGGTCAGCAGAGCAGAGTTTCCTGTTGGGTACGTAGAAGGAGAGTCGACTGTTGAGATAGGCTGGGCCGGTTTTGTGGAGTGCCTTATGTGCGTGGAACAGGAGCTTGAAGGAGATTCTTTTGTCGAATGGGAGGCAGTGCAGGTTCCTCAGGTGGGGGGTGATGTGGTCGCGGCGCGGGACGTCGAGGATCAGGCGTGCAGAGGCGTTCTGGATTCTTCGTAGTCTGTTGATGAGCTTGGACGAAGCTCCGGCGTAGAGGGCGTTTCCGTAGTCGAGCCTGCTGCTGACTAGGGCCTGGGTGACTGTTTTCCTCGTGTTTGTCGGGATCCATCTGTAGATCTTGCGGAGCATGCGGAGGGTGTTGAAGCAGGTGGAGGAGACTGCGTTTACTTGTTTGGCCATGGAGAGTTTCGAGTCGAGGATTACTCCCAGGTTGTGTACGTGGTCGGTGGGGGCTGGGGGGGACCCCAGTGACGTGGCCACCAAGAGTCGTCCCAAGTGGAGGGGTTGGACCCGAGGATGAGGATTTCCGTCTTGTCTGTGTTCAGTTTGAGGCGGCTGTCCTCCATCCAGTCTGCGACTGCCTTCATTCCCTGGTGGAGGTTGGATTTGGCGGTGAGGGGGTCCTTGGTGAGGGAGAGGATCAGCTGAGTGTCATCGGCGTAGGAGATTATGTTGAGGTCGTGTTGTCGGGCAATGCGTGCTAGTGGAGCCATGTAGACGTTGAACAGCGTCGGGCTGAGGGAAGATCCTTGAGGGATGCCGCAGATGATCTTGGAGGCATCGGATCGGAATGGGGGAGGCGGACTGTCTGAGTTCTGCCGGAGAGGAAGGAGGAGGTCCAGTCCAGAGCCTTCTCTTGGGTCCCGGCATCGTGGAGGCGTGTGCGTAGAGTGCGGTGGCAAACGGTGTCGAAGGCGGCGGAGAGGTCCAGGAGGATGAGGGCCGCCGTCTCGCCGTTGTCTAGCAGGATCCTGATATCGTCTGTGGCGGCGATGAGGGTGGTCTCGGTGCTTTGGTTGCTGCGGAATCCTGATTGGGACGGGTCCAGGATGTTGTTGTCTTCGAGGTGACGGGTGAGCTGGGTGTTTACTATCTTCTCGATGACCTTTGCTGGGAACGGAAGCAGGGAGATGGGCCGGAAATTCTTGAGGTCGCTCGGATCCACCTGGGGTTTCTTCAGTAGGGCGTTGGTCTCTGCGTGCTTCCGGTTCTCAGGGAAGGTGGCGGTTTTGAAAGGGAGGTTGATGATTTTGTGCAGGTGGGGTGCGATGGAGTTGCTGGCTTTGTTGAAGATGTGGTGCGGGAGAGGGTCGGACGGGGATCCGGAGTGGATTGTTCCCATGGTCTTGATTGTGTCCTCGATGCTCACGTTGGCCCAGATTATCAGGGTGTTGTGGACGGTGGGGTGCGGTGAGTTCGGTGCGGTGTGGTCGGCAGGGGCCGTCCGGGGTCTGAAGCTGTCATGGATGTCGGTGATTTTCCGGTGGAAGAAGCTGGCGAGTGTAGGAGAGTAGGGTCTGCTTTCTATGTTCACCCCCACTTTTTGCTTTTGCTTTACTGGTTTTCGACTTAGATAAGGCTGTGGGCCTGCTAATCAGACCCACAGCCCTGCTGTTCTCTCTCTAAATGGATACTATGTACTTTAGGTGTATAACCCATTTGGATAGGATCACCTTATTGGTCCCTGTACAGTGTACCTTAGGTACCCAGGGCATAGGTGTACCCTAGGCCTACCAGGGGCTGCAGCATGTATTATGCCACCCCTGGCCTGGCCTTCCATTATGACACAACTGGCTGATCACTCAGCTGGGGCAAGGTCGTGTAATCACTCCTTGCTTAGGTGTAGTATTCCTATACCTAACTTACATATAGACACATGTGTACCTATCAGCCACTCCTATGGCAGGCCTTAACAATCCTGGAGGCAGAGTGCTTGGTAACATGTGAGATGGTGCTCTAGCATGAGCTGAGCCTGTCTGCAGCTTTCGGAACCATGTCCTTATAGCTGTTCTATGATATAGCCTACCATATACTCTTAAAGTGCCTTATAATCTTAAACGGTTATGGTAACTATGGTTTGGCTTTATCAAAACATGTCGTGTAAGGTGTCTAACACTTTGGAATAATACCCCCATCCCATTTCTGGGGATGAGGATATTATCCCTCCCTTCTAGAGGGAGAAGACTTGTTGTAACCTACTTACCCGGTTAAAGTTAACCAGAGCCCCAGCATCACAAAATGGATGCTGCTGCCACAGACACGAGTCTGACCTCCTGCTGCTGGGAGTGATCCCGGCAACGGAGGCTTGGACAATAGGTTTCCTGCCTTGGGAGGTGCGAGCACCACCCCAGACAGGCCTTAGTGTATTGGGGCAGGGAGGGATGAAAAGAATGAGACATGCCTGGGGCACACAAGGTGTCCCGTGCATAGTCCAGTTCAAACCGGTGCTGGGGCACTCCAGCCCCAGTCCTGGCGCGAAACTGGACAAAGGGAAGGGGGTGTAACCACCCCCCTCCCAGGTCCCACCCATAAGGCGTGACCTAGCAATTAACCCAGCCCCCCAGATTAGTATAAGAGTGGTAGCTGGGCCCCAGGAGATTAGATTATCCTGAACCTGCAACTTGAACAGAAACTCTGGACCTTCGACATTCGATGAAAGAAGAAGACTGAAGAATCTCCCTAGTGGCCAACGAGTGGCTACCCTGTGCAAACCGGCACCATCAAGAGACTACCCTTTGCTTTGCTGAAGTTCTACGAGGGACCGACTGCAGAGCCCGACCAGAGCCTTGACTTTCAGACTTCTCCGACCCTGATCCACATCCACAGCCGAGCTGAGATCCGTGGAGGCGACGAGAGACGTGGGACCGGCTACCTGGGAAAAGTGACTAGTATCTTCCAGCGCAGCTTCTGAGGCACCCTCGAAGTTGTGCACCGGGGATTGAGAAGCCCCGACCCCAAGCACCCTTTGCACCGAAGATCAGCCCCCCACACTCCACGAGTCCTGCGTGGGGCCCTTCTGCATTTTCCTGCTTGCCGCGTCTGTCCGGTTGCTTGCCCGTTGGCTAGTGGCCTTTGGGACGACGCACCCTGAAATCTTCCCTGCTGGTTTGGCTCCTCCAGACTGGCTCCCGCTTCCTTGCAAAAGAGAAGCACCCCAGACCTTCCTGGTCTGCACCAGAAGCAAGTCCTCCGTTCTTCGTGGGTTCCGCTTGCCAAAGCTTGGTGAGTCCTAGTTCGACTTCGACGCCGCCGACAGCAAGAGCCTTTGTGGGACAGCTCGCCTTCTGGTCCTGGTCGTCCTCGACGTCTCCTGGTACCCGTGGCTGCTGCGACAAGCTTCACCTTTCACCTGCAATCTTCACGACATCGCCTGGTTCCTTCCTGGTTCCACGTGGTCACTGGCTAGTGACCTTGACTCTGTCCCTTCTGCTTGCAGGTATCCTCTCTTCTTGATCCCAGCCTTGGGATCCACCGGACACTCTTCACTGACTGCCTGTCAGCAACTTTCCTTCAGGCATCCATAGAAGTCCACGACGAAACCCGACGCAAGTTCACACCTATGCACCCGCAGCCCGTGGGCTAGGTAACTTGGGTACTTCGGTGCTCACAAGGGTAGTGACTATCCTAGGGTCTAGTTTCCGAGTCTCGACTCTCTAGCTGCTTCAGAAGTGTCCTTAAACTGTTAATTTCTAACTGCTAGTAATTCTATCGACTTTCACGCATTACGCGTGAGTGTTTCCACTCTGCACCTGAATCCCGTGGGCCTCCCACTTCCTAACTGTTGCTAGTGTAGTGTAGCCCCAGCGATTCCCTAGGCCTAGGCCTAGACCTATCCTATTTCCGTGACAGTGGTCCTTATACCACTTCTTTAGTATATGGTTTGCGTGGCCCCTAGGGCCTAACTGTATTACTTATCTGTGTGACTTAATGTATGCTTAAATAATGTTGTACTTACCTCTAATCTCATAAAGAGTGCTGAGGGTTTGACTAGATTAAATACACTTTATTTTATATATATATCTGTTGTGGTGTCCTTTCATTTGGTATTCAAGGGATTATATATGGTATCACAGCTGGCTTCACATTCCATTCAGAGTTTAGCCTAAGACTGCTCTTGTCCATGCTACCACTAGGATAGCTGGTCTATAAGGTTGACTTTACAACCAATCACCATAAGGGTTGTTTGGACTGATATAAGGTGTACACTAGAACTAGTGACATCATACATCAGGCTAACTTCTCACAGCGAGGGAGTCGCACAGGGCTTGCGAGGGTGGGATGGCGTTGGCGTTGTAGCTGGGGTTGTAGTGTTCCTTCACGATGTTGAAGAGCTCCTTGCTGTTGTGTGCGTTGTTGTCAAGGCGGTCTGTGAAGGAGGTCCTTTTGGCGGTCCTGATGAGGTGGTGGTGGTTGCGGATGGCGTCTTTGTGGGCAGCGCGGCTGTCCGGCGTCTTGTCACTGTGCCATATGTTTTCCAGTTTCCGGCAGGTGCGTTTTGAGTCGAGGAGTTCCGGGGTGAACCAGCTGACTCTTCTGCTGGTGTCTCTGCTGATTTTTCAGCGGGGCGACGGTGTTGGCGCAGTCGTTCATCCAGTGTTTGAGGGTGAGTGCACCTTCATCGGGGTTGTTGGGGTTCGTCGGAGGGTCGAGTGCGAGGCTTGTCTGTAGTTTTTCTTGGGAGACTATGCCCCAGCAGCGGCGGGGGGTCTGTAGAGTGCGGTGGTGTGTGAGGGATTTTTCCGGAAGGAGAAGTGGATGCAGTGGTGGTCTGTCCAGGTAAGTTCGGCGGCGTGGCTGAAGGTGACGTGAGGGCTTGAGGAGAAGATGGCATCTAGCATGTGGCCGGCGATGTGGGTCGGCATCGTGATGAGCTGTTTCAGTCCGAGGTTGGCGAGATTGTCGATCAGGGTGGGGAGTTGCTGTCGTTGTTGTTCTCCAGGTGATAGTTCAGGTCTCCGAGGAGGATGTAGTCGGTGGAGGTCAGCGCGTGCGTGCTGATGAGGTCGGCGATGAAGTCGCAGAATTGAGGCCGGGGTCCTGGTGGTCTGTAGACGAGGGTGCCTCTTAGGGTGGTCTTGGGGTCCGTGTGGATCTGGAAGTGCATGTGTTGGGCAGTGCTGAGGGCGTCGTTGGTGTAGTTGAGACCTTGATGGTGTTTTTGTGGACAATGGCGATTCCTCCTCCGGCCCTGTTGGTGCGGTCTCTGCGGGTGATCTTGTACCTGACTGGGATGGCTATGGCGATGTCTGGTGAGGAGGTTTCGTTCATCCAATTTTCGGTCAGAAAGGCAACGTCCGGTGATGTGGTGTCGAGTAGGTCCCAGAGTTCGACGGTGTGTTTGTGTGCAGAGCGGGTGTTGACCAGGATGCAACTAAGCTGGTCGGGTTCCGTCGCGGCAGGTGTCTTGGCGCTTTTGAGGCAGCAGAAGCTGCAGTTCCGGCAGGTGAAGGGACCGTGGGTGCGCTTCGGGGCGGCCTTGCAGCAGGTGTGGGTTCTTCCTGGGTTGAGAGCGATGAGGGTGTTGGCGTCGTAGCGGAGGCGGCATTCCTGGCTGGTGCGGGGGCTAGGGGTTCTGGCGCTGGGCGCGGTCCAGGCGCGGATGGGTGCAGACGGGCTTGCCTTATGCGCGCCTTCGGCGCGCCAGCGGCGCGGCCGCCATATATGGGGAGGTGGGGAGGGAGGAGCAGCTGGGAGGCAAAAGACGGATTTAACGAATGGGCGCGGAGGGGGCGGGGCCGCAGGGGAGGCAGCGGCGGGGTTGGAGGACAGGAGACCGGCGCGGGGCACAGAGGAGCAGAAGGGGTACAAAATCAAGGGGCACAGAGGAGCAAAAGGGGTACAAAATCAAAGGGGCACAGAGGCACAAAAGTCAGCACAGGGGTACAAGAACGGAGGCACAGAAGTTGGCGAGGGGTACAGAATAAAAAGGGGCACAGAAGTAAAGCGGAGGGCAGGGGGCACAGACAGTTACAGGCACAAAGCAACAGGCAGCGAGCGAAAACGAACCTAAGGCCACCACTGGCCACCAGGGATTAGGCGTAGGTGGAAGCCTGCGGGTGGTGGAGGGCCTCGAATACACCGGCGGCAGCAGCAACAGCGGGGGTGCAGGCGGAGCTGCAGCGGTGGGGGGGGAGCGACCTACCACTTACCTGCTAAGTGAAATTCCTCCCATAGGATAACATTGGTGAGTCTAGGAGAAAAAGTTTCGAAGTGTCAACTTTTAAAATACCAAAATATTGCTTAAAAATCACTACTGTAACCAAAACACTTTTACTCAACTGTTTACAGGAAATGTCCCAGGACTGAATCCAGGATCCAGTCCTGTGGTTAGAAAAGTAATCCTCAAAGTAACTAATTGCATTTAACTAGAAATTCTCATTGAGCTCAATGTATTATTGTGTTTGAAATTGTGTTGCCTATTGCAACAACTGTGCATTCAAAAGCCTATTGCATATTGAAAGTATTTATCTAAAGCCTCTCATTCAGAGAAAGTATATTTTGAAATCTATTAATCTAAAATAAAACAACCATATATTTATATACAAAACCATTGGCCTACAGTTCAGTTCTTGAGTGTGTGAGACCATTTGCTGGCTGAGTGTGTGCAACAAATGCTTTACACTGTCCTCTGATCCTGCCTTACTGCTCGACCAAGCTACCACTTTAGAGAGTAAGGTTATATCTAACTTTAGCCTCTGCCAAACCTCTGGGGACTGTAGACTCTGTGCACACTGTACCTATTTGGGAACAGTATATACAGAGCCACTTTGCTACAGACGCTTTTTGTCATGAGTGGAGTTGTGGTCTGTTGTACGCCTTTCCGCCTATACCACTTCTACCCAGAGTGCTGAAGAAGATCAGGCATGACCGGGCCCAAGTCCTTCTTGTGGCTCCGGACTGGGCTCGAAGAGTATGGTGTCTCGAGCTACTCAGTATGACTATCGATCCCCCAATCCGACTTCCTCGGGAGGATCTTCTGTCGCAGCAGCAGGGGACGGTCCTACACCCGAACCTGTCCAGTCTCCACCTCCTTGCGAGGAGATTGAGCGGCCATACCACTTCTGCCCAGAGTTCTGAAGAAGATCAAGAATAACCAGGCCCAAGTCATTCTCGTGGCCCCTGATTGGGCACGCAGAGTCTGGTATCCAGGGCTTCTTCAAATGAGCATCCATCCTCCGATCGGGCTGCCTCTTCTGAAAGATCTTCTGTCGCAGCAGCAGGGGAGGGTCCTCCACCTGAACCAGTCAACTCTCAGCCTCCATGCATGGAGATTGAGCAGCGACAGTTGATGATTTTTGATCTTCCTCCTGAACTTTGTAATGTTATTTTGGTGGCAAGGCGACCCTCCATTAAGACTGTATATGCCTGCCGTTGGTAAAAATGTGTAAAATATTGTACAGAAAGGTCTACTGGCCCTCTTTCTGCTCCTCTATCTACTATTCTTCACTTTATTCTTACCATTGTCTAGCAGGTCTCTGCTTTGGGTACTCCCAAGGGTTATCTTTCTTAAAAGGGCTTGTTCATATGTTTCCACCTACGCCCTTTGTCATGCCGCAGTGAGACCTTCATTTGGTCCTCATATTTCTCATGTGTGCTCTTTTCGAGTCGTTACATAATTTTCCCCTCGGATTTCTTGATGGTAAGCAGCCATTCTAGTGGCAATAACATCTGCCTGGAGGGTGAGCGAGTTGGCGGCTTTGACAAGTAAGCCTCCCTACTTGATGGCTTTTATGGATAAGGTGGTGCTTCACACCTGTGCTTCATTTTTGCTTAAAGTGGTGACCCCATTTTATCTGGGTCAATTGATCATATTGCCTATCTTTTTTGCTCCCCCCTCATCCTTCTAAGGAAGAGGAACATCTTCATCGTCTGGACCCAAAAAAAGAGTGTTGTCATTCACCCTTGACTGCACAAAAGAATTCCAGGTGGACGACCAACTCTTTGTGGGTACGTGGGAGCTTAAAAAAAGTTGGGCAGTGCAGAAACTGAACACATCTCGCTGGGTCATCCTCTGCATTAAGATCTGCTACGCCTTGGCTAAAAAGCAGCCCCCTTAGGGCTTAAGAGTTCATTCCTCCAGGGGTAAGGTTGAGACTACATCATTGGCTAAGGTTGTCTCAGTCCTCGACATCTGTCAAGCAGCTACATTGGGCGTCGCTGCCCATGTACGCCAAGTACTACTGTCTGGTTCGCAGGGACAGGCATTTTGCCGGTTCGGTCCTGCAGTACTCTTTAATATACAAATTGGTCCGCAGTCTAATCCTTGGATGGTATCGCTTGCATATCTAATTCAAAGGTAAGGAATCAGCAGCTACAAGTCTCTATCAGATGAACAAGTTACTTACCTTTGGTGACACCTTGTCTGATAGAGACAATATCTAGCTGCAAATTCCTTACAGACCCACCCATGCCTTCACACTCTGCGGACTCATTTGTTGGTGCTAGGGTTGCTCCCTTTTCAGAGCCCTAGTTGTGACACACAAATCTGAAATAAACATGTTAGTTGTAGATTCCTTACCTTAGAATTACCCCCAGGCGTCAGACTGGATCCGGAAAGTTTTTTCGTCAGCAGTACCTCTGCACATCGAAAGGTGGCGTTGGTTGGCCCCCCGTCCGTCGTTGGCATCGTGGTCGCCGGGATGACGTCGCAGCAGCTACTTGGACGCCACCTTCGCGTGCTGACGTCAGTTCTTTCTTTTTCTGCGCCAGCCAGCGCAGATCCAGAGAGAGCGGTACCTCCAGTCACTTTTTGACTGATCTTTTTGATCGACTTTTGTCGACGACTTTTTTGAGTCTTCGACTCCTGGTGCACGTAGGGATGCCTGGCTTCAAGGCATGCGGTTCCTATAGCCAACTGATGTCGGTTAGGGATCCGCACCGCGTGTGCCTCTTTTGCCTTGAGCGCGACCACGACCCTAAGTCGTGCTCCGACTGCTGGTCCATGGCTCCGAAGTCTTTGCAGGAGCGGTCCCGAAAGCTTCTTGAGTGCCGGCAGTCGGCTCTGTGCCATTCGAGGTCGCGAGAGAGGTCGAGGGACCGGTCACGGAGCCATCATCACTCTTCCAAGTCTTCGAATACTTCTCACTCAGGGTTGGGTAAGTCGAAGCACAAGAAGAAGTCTAAGAACAATCGTCACTCTTCGACTTCTCCCCGTCGGTCGGCTGATGCGACGAGGGATGCAGGCGGTGCCCCTCCTGCGTCTCCGCGCGTGGTGCCCGAAGAGTCGACTCCGGGCTTCCCGGGACCCAGAGCGACTCCTGCCCAGCTTCGTAAATTTTATGAGGCGGTGCATGCCATCTTTGGGTAGCTTCGAACCCGCCGGCACACCTTCAGGCCCTGCGTACTTGGTAGGGGGGCCTAGGCCTTCTCCACAGATGGCCCTGGTGCCGCAGGCCCCACTTGGATCCAGGCCTGGATCCAGATCGGCGCTGGTTGACCTTATAACACCTCCACCGGCACCGCTTCCTCCGGCACCACTACCGCAGCCTACGCTGGTTGTGCCCCTGGCCAACGTCGACCAAGGCCTCCATCCTGATGTGGACCCGGAGCCAGACCAGCGTCACCCGATGCCGGATCCAGCACCAAGGGGTGTTTTTGTACCCCTGTTCACTTCTGGGGTCCCTTCATCAGCCAGATTCACACCCAGAGGATGAGGAGGAGGACTGGGAGGGGTCAGATGACCCTCTAACTGATCAGCTAGACTCTGAGCAAGACTGGAGAGAGGAACTGGGGGATGCCAGTGGTCTCCTCTCCTGACCTTGGCATGTTGTCTCCTTACCGTGGCTACGGAGGAGGAAGCATCATACGCAGTGGTGTTGTGTAGGGCGGCCGAGGCTCTCAACCTCAAGCTTCCTACGGTGGCAGTCAGTACTAACCTCCTGACAGAGGTGCATCAGCCGGCTGCGAGCTCTTTGGAGCCCATGTTGCCGTTTAATGAGGCTCTTACCGACATCCTTTTGGGCACCTGATCCAGGCCCCACATAGGGGCTCCTGTGGACAGGAAAGTGGCCTGATGCCATCGCCCGGCTCCGAGCGACCCCCTCTTTCTCTTCCAACACCCTACTCCCGAGAGCTTGGTTGTCCAGGCCTCTACTTCCCAGAGCGCGTTCCCTTCCGCTCCTCTGGATACGGAATCCAAGAAGCTGGAGCAGCTTGGCAAGAAGCTGTTTTCATCTGCCAGCTTAGGGCTGCGGTTGGTGAACAGCGCATGTCTTTTGGGCCGTTATTCCCACTCTCTGTGGGATACGGTTGAGCAGGTGCTGCCCAACTGTCCGGAGGAGGCACGGACAGTGCTCTCCCAAGCTGTTGCAGCTGAGAGAGAGGCAGCGAAGTTCAATATTCGTTGTGGGCTCGATACCACTGACTCGCTGGGCAGGGCGATTTCCACGACGGTGGCGCTTCGGCGCCACGCCTGGCTGAGAACAACTGGCTTCTCTGGTGATGTCCAGAACACCTTGATGGACATGCCCTTTGATGGCATTCGTCTTTTTGACAATAATGCGGATAGTGCGTTGGAGCGCTTTAAGGACTCGCGGGCTACGGCCAAATCCTTAGGACTGTGAGCCACTCGTCCTCCTCCGCCTTCAGCTTCTTTTGTGGCCACGGAAGGGGTGCCCCAACACGTTACTTCCAGAGCCACAGGTCTGCGCTGCAACATCCTCAGCGCTGACGTGGGAACCTTCGAGGTGGTTCTGGGTGCCAGCGGGCGGGTCAGTCTACCTCCACCCCCACAGCGTCCACTGCAAAGCCTTCCTAGTCCGACTTTTTAGGCCCATCAAAAGCCAGTGGGCTTCAGGATTCGCCATCATCTCCCCCACTGGCGCAACGTTACATTGGACAAGTGGGTTCTGCAAATTGTCTGAAGGGGCTACTCCCTCCCCTTCAAGACTTCCCCTCCAGCCATACCACCTCAGTACCACCGCATGTCGGGAGACCATCTTGTGCTTCTTCAACAGGAAGTCACGGCCCTCTTGGCCAAGGAGGCCATCAAGCGCGTTCCTGGGCCAGAAGTAGGTCGTTGTTGTTATTCCCACTACTTTCTGGTCCCCAAGAAGGACAAGGGCCTGCATCTTATCTTAGACCTTTGGAATGTCAATCGCTTCCTCCGAAAGGAGAAGTTTAAGATGCTCATACTTGCTAAAGTCTTGTCTGCCCTAGACCCTCAAGACTGGATGGTAGCGTTGGAATTGCAGGACGCTTACTTTCATATCCCCGTCCTGCCGGCCCACCGGCGTTACCTGCGGTTCACGGTAGGCCACGAGCAGTTTCAGTTCACGGTTCTCCCCTTTGGACTTACTAGCGCCCCTAGGGTGTTCACGAAAGTGATGGCGGTGGTCGCAGCTCATCTGCGCAGATTAGGGGTTCCGGTCTTCCCCTATCTTGACGACTGGTTGTTGAAGATGGGCTCGCCCCAGGCAGTCGTCTCTCACCTCTAGACTACGGCTGACCTCCTGCATTGGCTGGGGTTCTCCATCAACGTGCCGAAGTCGCACCTGATTCCCTCTCAGAAGCCCCTCTTCATCGGAGCGGTTCTAGATTCGGCGCAGTTTCGGGTTTATCCTCTCGACCAGCGAGTCCGGATATTCGGGCTACGATTCCGATCTTTCAGCCTCTATCCCGGGTTTCGGTCAGGATGACCCTCTGGCTACTGGGGCTGATGGCCCCCTGCATCCTATTGGTGGATCATGCCTGCTGGCATATGCGGGCTCTGAAGTGGTGTACTGCTCGATTTTCCCGGCCCTATTGTGTTGATGGGTGATTAGGGTGACTTCAGTCTATTACCATTCAAGCCTAAGGGTTAGAGTAGTGAATGAAGTCTATTTAATAGGCACTTCGACATGATCCTGTGCTCTTCCCCATAGATAAGGGCTTGCACACATATCCTAGGGGATAGATTCGTTAGTATTAGGGATAACCTGCCCTGTAGTGAGGGTATTTCATGGAGCCGTGCTGAATTCAGGCCTGGTAGGCCTCAAACAGGAGAGACTCCATCTTTCTTTCTGCTCCGGCAGCTTGAGATGCTTCTAGGTTAAAGGGGATGTTTTAGTTATGAGGTATTATTCGCTTGGAGAGAACCGGTTCAGACCGGCCCTTATCGAAGGATTGTATTTTTCTTCATGCCGAAGACACTACATCAGGCCGGCCGGCTGGGAAAGTGTCCTTGGTACGGGGAGGTACAAGAATTTGGTGGGCGGCAGGTTACGGGCCGGAATTTTCCATGAGGAAATGCACCTCTATATTAGTGAAAGTCTGAGGCAGTTACGATGCACACTTACTTCTGTCCGTAGGCGGCATCTAGCCGTTAGCAGTAAAGCTACTACTTATTTCAGGGAAGACAGATGACAAACTTGAAGGCGGAGAAAAACCGAGAGACAGATACTCTTCTAGCAGAATTGCCAGAGAGGAGAGAGTAGCCGATGAGGAAGAGGTCCCAGTGACTCGGAGAAGGGAGACTACGGAGGTGTGACCTCCAGGCGAGCCGAGACACAGACGAGAGGGGAACCTAGATGACCATTGAGTGCAGGCTACACACGACTAAGGTGATGTCGACCCCTTTCTTATTAGAGTGTACAACCTAATCTTTCACTTTTCTTTGCAGGTTATGTGTTACACAGTAATGTTATGTGATTGCGTATATAATAAATAATAAAGTATCCAGTTTGTAGTGAATCAACATGTGCTGCGTGTTCTTGTATAAGAGGGTAGCCTATTCTTCTAGTCAGCTGTGACTTGACATGAACAGATGTTAACCCTGATCAGGTAAGTGGTAACTGAACAAGGGAGAGAGGAGCCTCTCGAACCAGAGAACAGGTTGTGCTCAAACTGGCAGTTCTTGTGTGATCTGATAAATAGTAAAACTGATTCCCCTGTTGTATGTTATGGTAATCATAGGATGAACTTGTTGAGGCTGCCGTCTGGGTAGGAAGTCCTGGGTCCGCCTGGGACCGCGAGGCTGAGGCTGCCATCTGGGTAGGAAGTCCTGGGTCCGTCTGGGACCGCGAGGCTAAGGCTGCCGTCTGGGTAGGAAGTCCTGGGTCCGTCTGGGACCGCGAGGCTAAGGCTGCCGTCTGGGTAGGAAGTCCTGGGTCCGTCTGGGACCGCGAGGCTGAGGCTGCCGTCTGGGTAGGAAGTCCTGGGTCCGTCTGGGACCGCGAGGCTAAGGCTGCCGTCTGGGTAGGAAGTCCTGGGTCCGTCTGGGACCGCGAGGCTGAGGCTGCCGTCTGGGTAGGAAGTCCTGGGTCCGTCTGGGACCGCGAGGCTGAGGCTGCCGTCTGGGTAGGAAGTCCTGGGTCCGTCTGGGACCGCGAGGCTAAGGCTGCCGTCTGGGTAGGAAGTCCTGGGTCCGTCTGGGACCGCGAGGCTAAGGCTGCCGTCTGGGTAGGAAGTCCTGGGTCCGTCTGGGACCGCGAGGCTAAGGCTGCCGTCTGGGTAGGAAGTCCTGGGTCCGTCTGGGACCGCGAGGCTAAGGCTGCCGTCTGGGTAGGAAGTCCTGGGTCCGTCTGGGATCGCGAGGCCGCCACTTGTAGGTCTAGATATATGTGTGTGTGTATATATATATATATATATATATGTGTATATAGTAGGAATTCCCTGTCCTTAGGTGGTATATATGTATTTATCGGTGGTTACTTGTTGTGAATAGGCCCTAGGGAGAGGGAAACGTTCTGGCTGGGTTAGAGAGGCTCTGATGAGCGGGTTCTATCTGATCCGAAAACCCAAGCAGAACAAGTGGGACCTGAAGTTCCAGTGGGCACAACATCAGGGCAACCTGTCCGATCACGTCCAGATCTCAGAGGGCACTGCACAACAACTGCAGTGGTGGCTCACGAATCGCGATTGGGTCAATGGCAGATCCCTCTCCCTTCCCCCAACCGTAACACACAGTGGTGACGGACGCGTCCCTTCTGAGATGGGGCGGCCATTTGGGAGAGGCGGAGATCAGAGGACTCTGGTCTCTGGCAGAGTCCCTGCTCCATATCAACCTACTGGAGCTTAAGGCGAGCCGGCTTGCACTGAAGGCATTCCTTCCCTCTGTCAAGGGGAGAGTAGTGCAGGTCTTCACAGACACCACTGCCATGTGGTCCTGCAACAAACAGGGCGGGATGGGGTCGTGGACCCTATGTCAGGAGGCTCTGCATCTCTGGACATGGCTGGAACATCAGGGTATTTCCCTGGTGGTTCATCACCTGGCAGGTTCTCTGAGCGCCAGGGCGGACGAACTCCGCCGCCGGTGCATGATGGATCACGAATGGCGTCTGCACTCGGACGTGGTGGTGCAAGGTCTCTTTCAAAAGTGGGGAGAGCCTTGGTTAGACCTATTCGCCACCGAAGAGAACGCGCAATGTCATCAGTTCTGTGTGTTGAAATTTCCAAGGCGGCACTCGCTAGGCGACGCTTTTCATCGCGAGTGGAGTTGTGCTCTATGTAGGAGAGTAGGGTCTGCTTTCTATGTTCACCCCAACTTTTTGCTTTTGCTTTACTGGTTTTCGACTTAGATGTGGCTGTGGGCCTGCTAATCAGACCCACAGCCCTGCTGTTCTCTCTCTAAATTTATACTATGTACTTTAGGTGCATAACTCATTTGGATAGGATCACCTTATTGGCCCCTGTATAGTGTACCTTAGGTACCCAGGGCATAGGTGTACCCTAGGCCTACCAGGGGCTGCAGCATGTATTATGCCACCCCTGGCCTGGCCTTCCATTATGACACAACTGGCTGATCACTCAGCTGGGGCAAGGTCGTGTAATCACTCCTTGCTTAGGTGTAGTATTCCTATACCTATCTTACATATAGACACATGTGTACCTATCAGCCACTCCTATGGCAGGCCTTAACAATCCTGGAGGCAGAGTGCTTGGTAACATGTGAGATGGTGCTCTAGCATGAGCTGAGCCTGTCTGCAGCTTTCGGAACCATGTCCTTATAGCTGTTCTATGATATAGCCTACCATATACTCTTAAAGTGCCTTATAATCTTAAACGGTTATAGTAACTATGGTTTGGCTTTATCAAAACATGTCGTGTAAGGTGTCTAACACTTTGGAATAATACCCCCATCCCATTTCTGGGGATGAGGATATTATCCCTCCCTTCTAGAGGGAGAAGACATGTGTGAGAAGTTGGCCTGATGTATGATGTCACTAGTTCTAGAGTACACCTTATATCAGTCCAAACAACCCTTATGGTGATTGGTTGTAAAGTCAACCTTATAGACCAGCTATCCTAGTGGTAGCATGGCCAAGAGCAGTCTTAGGCTAAACTCTGAATGGCATGTGAAGCCAGCTGTCGGGCGGCGACGTGGGCCTCACTGCACACGTTCGCCAAGCACTATTGCCTGGACAGCCAAGTCCGGAGAGATGGCTTCTTTGGCCGTTCTGTTCTCCAGGACTTTCTGGTGTGATCTTGGTTCGCAGACCCTCCACCGGGGTTGGTATTGCTGGGGTATCTATTTTAAGGTGAGGAATCTAACTAACGTGTTTCTTTCAGATGAACAAGTTACTTACCTTCGGTAACGATGTATCTGTAAGAAACATTAGTTAGATTCCTCACCGACCCACCCATCCTCCCCGCTCTGCGAACCGACATCTAGGGTTAAGGTCATCCTGTTCAGGGCACTAGACTTTTTGGCACCAGTGTCGGTCTCCTGCATGGCTCTGCGTTCCTGGGGCGGAAAGCTATGTACAAGAACTGACGTCAGCGTGCGAGGGTGGCGTCTAAGTACTCCGACGTCATTCCGGCGCATGATGCCAACAACAGACGCGGAGCCGCAGTCGACGCCTAGCGACGCGCAAGGGGTATTGCTACAAAAAATCTTTCCGGATCCAGCCTGACGCCTGGGGATATTCTAAGGTGAGGAATCTAACTAACTAATGTTTCTTACAGATACATCGTTACCGAAGGTAAGTAACTTGTTCATCGGGCAGAATATCACTCTGCCAACCTTCTTTCCGCCTCCGCATCCCTTAAAAGAGGACGAGAGGCTCCCCGTCTAGACCCAAAACATGCGCTCTCATTCTACCTGAACCTGCACACAACCGTTCCGGGTGGAGGATCAGCTCTTTGTTGGCGCCAAGAAAGGTCGGGCCGTGCACAAGCGGACCATCTCTAGTGGGTCGTTCCGTGCATAAAGGCTTGTTATTCTTTGGCTAAAAAGGAGCCGCACTCTATCAGGGCGACGGCAGCTACTAGTGCTTTGGGACAGGGAGTTCCCTTGCGTGACATCTGTCAGGCAGCTATGTGGGCCTCGCTGCACACGTTTACCAAGCATTATTGCCTGGACAGCCAAGTCCGGAGATACGGCTTCTTTGGCCGTTCTGTTCCCCAGGATTTTCTGGTGTGATCTTGGTTCGCAGACCCCCCCACCGGGGTTGGTATTGCTGGGGTATCTATTCTAAAGTAAGGAATTTATCACTACGTGTTTCTTTCAGACGCACAAGTTATTTACCTTCGTAATGATATATCTGTAAGAAACATTAGTAGTGATAGATTCCTTATCGCCCCACCCATCCTCCCTGTTCTGCGAACTGATTTTTAGGGTTAAGATCATCCCTTTCAGGGCCCTAGTTTCATGGCACCAGTGGTCTGTTTTTTGCATGGCACTGCGTTCCTGGAAAGTCGTGTACAAAACTGACGTCAGCGCACGTGGGCGCATTTAATTAGCTTCAAGGACGTCATCTCAGCGCCAACTACGCCTACCGACGCGCAGGGGTACTGCTGAAGAAAACTTTCCAGATCCAGTCTGACGCCTTCGGGTAATTCTAAGGTAAGGAATCTATCACTACTGATATTTCTTACGGATATATTGTTACCGAAGGTAAGTAACTTGTGCATCTGTAAGAAACATAGGTTAGTTATAGATTCCTTACCGCCCCACCCATCCTCCCCGTTCTGCGAACTAATTTCTAGGGTTAAGGACATCCTTACAGGGCCCTAGTTTTGTTCACCCGTGGTCAGTGTCTTGCATGGCTCTGCGTTTCTGGCGCTGTATTGCATTTGCCATTTTACACGTTACACGTGCTAAACTGCATATTGACCTCGATTCCATGTGATGCTCTGGTCTTCCATTTTGTTGCATTGCATCTCCATTTTGTGCTGCTTTGCCCTGTAGTTACACTTCAGCAGTAACATAAACATGTTTTTTACGTAAACCAGTACAAGCTGGTGCGAGACATACCTTGTGAGGTTATTTTGTACCCTGAGTTTGTTTTTGTGCATTCTATGCTTATCTCTAGGACATAGGGAGGATGCGCTGTGCAAGGCTCTCCAAGGCCGGAGATAGGGAAAGGAATTTCTTTTGCCTCGGCGCACCGAAACAGAATCTGGCCAGGTCTGTATGGGTGGATCTGACGCAGAGATGCGGCCAGCACCTATGATGGATATATGGGCGAGAACGCCTGCTAGAGGGTTCTCGAACGTGTTGATTTAACTATAAAAAGCGGTGTCCGTGGGGTGGAGCTCAGGAACTCAGTCTTGGAGTGGACGCACTCGCGGGACGACTTTGGTGCCCGGAGAGATTACTTCCTGTGCCCCAGTCTCTACAGGGTTCCCGACTTGGTGTTTTCGGTGCTTGGCCAGGGATGTTGAAGACTCCGGTGCAGACGCATCTGGTGAGGTGCTTTGTACATGAACTGTTTATATATCTATATTCAAGATCTCATATTTGTATATGTATATATATATATATATAGTGTGGTGTATTCATTGTTTCACTTGGTGCCTAAGACCCTTATTAGCTTCAGTGACTTATTGCCCTTGTCTACGATACTAATAAAGCTCATTTTACCTCCAGAGGAGTGGTGGAGTTTCTGTGTAAGTGATGTGCGTAAGTTTAGAGTTTCTGTGTAAGTAAGTGGTGTGCGTAAATTTAGATTACACAAGTGGGCAAGGCAATACATTTTGGCGTAGTCGGGCAGGATACGTAAATAACGCGGGTAGGAACATGTTTAAAAAGAGGAAATGTGGTTTTGGTTCCTTGGCACCAAGTGAAATTCCTTTTGCCCCCATGCAAATTCCTGGATGGGAAGCGACGCCGTACTCCGCGCTGGCGCGTGAGTATTCTAAAAGCACAGGATTAAGTGAGAGCTGGTTTGACTGTTTGGGCGAAGCAACGCCATAAGATGTTTTAAATTGTTTACAGAAGGTTCCCGTGGAAAAAGGTAAAGAATTATATACAGTGAGCCGCCGAGGTTGGGCTCTGTTGCATGCCTATCGTCAAGTTTTTGACAAATGCTTATCTCTGCAGCGGGAACAGTTGCGCTTAGAAAAACAACTCGTTGAAGCTAAGAATATGTCGACGATGCTTTCCTGTCAGATTAAGCTATTACAAGACAAATTAGAAACATATCAGACTATAGCAGAACGGGCTGCAGTCCGTGTCGCTGAACACAGATACAGGAAAATGAGTGGTAGAGTGAGTAAGCGAAAAGTCCATTTAGCGATTGCCAAAGCAGGCTTAGATTTTGATCCATCCACCTTGGACTCTAACATCTGGGAATCATCAGAGGTCTCCTCAGAAGGAGAGCAGCCTTTTCAGAGAGAAAGACAGGAGGAGGTAAATAATAGCAAGAGAGTGGAAGTTCAGGCCATTCTAAGACGGAAACTTCAATCCAGTCCACAGCACCTGGACGGGGTTATGTTAAATAGTCTGGAGGATTTTACTCAACAGGAGATCAGTGATATTTTAGAAAGATTTAGACAGAAGTCTGGCGAGGCACTATTAACTTGGATGGTGCACCTCTATGATCAAGGCGCTTCTGGAGTAATGTTAGACAGTGGAGATGCTGCCAAATTTTGCATTCTCAGTACTGATCCCACTGTGCAGGGACATTTTCGGAATTACAATGGTAATGACCAAATTACCCTGTTGCAACTAGCAGCGCAGGGATGTGGTTACAGGTATCCCACAGAGTCAGACTGGCCCGGGAATGAAAAACCATGGTTCACCCTGAGAGATGCCATGCAGAGAATTAAGGAGGAGGGAATGAAGCTGGCAATCCTTACAGGTGAGGCGCATGATTTGGCGGGTCAGAGAATGACTGTGTCAGTACGGAATAAAATCATTCATTTAGCACCCCCCGCATACAAAACGGTGATAATGACTTTGTTGATTAACCAAACTGGTAATACCATAGGAGAAGTAGTTGAGGCGATCCGTGAGTTGGGAGAGCTTGGGGAGTGGAACAAGCCAGACAGGGCTTCGCGCTCAGAGTCCCGCACTGACAACAACCGAGTAACCCGACGTGATATGTTTTTGGCGCTGTTAAAGGATGGGGAGATTGATGGTATTGAGACCAAAAGTATGTGGGAAATGTACCGTAAGCGAGGACTGGATAAGAAGGACGGGAGTAGGCATGTGAATAGAAAGGATAACAAGTAAGTAAGTCGTAGGGAGCAGAGTCTGAGGAGGAACACAACAAAGCAAGTCAGGAGAGAGAGAGAGAGAGGGAATCTCATGTGAAAGTGACAAAAGAGAAAGGTTGGGACCGAGATTGCACAGATTCAGATGGGGACCGGGAAGAGGAGGAGTTGTTCCCTAAGGATTACCCGACATTGCATTCAGATCTGCGCCGGGACCTGCACCGGGCAGATACAGAGCTGCGCAGGAGAAAATTAGATTAGGAAATGGGCTAAGCTCATAGACCGCATGTGAGGGTTGAGATCTATTGGAAAAATAGAAACGTTCAGGAGGTGCGGGCTTTAGTAGACACCGGAGCGGAGGCCACGTTGATACATGGCAATCCACGAAAATTTAAAGGACAGTATTTTACTTTCACAGGTTTGGGTGGACAGGAGACACCAGCAGTGCAAACGGTAATTCAGATGAAAATAGGCAGACTTCCAAAGAGAGCATACACTGTCTTGATTGTGCCCATTCCAGAGTACATTATTGGTATTGACATTTTGAAAGGTATGACCCTATATTTAGATGACGGATGCTATCAGTTTGGGTCAAAGCAGTACCTCTCTGTGGCTGCTGTGCTTGAAGATTCCCCCAGTGAAGGTGCCCCAAGCAACAAAAGTGGTTCACATGAAGCAGTACAGGATCCCAGGGGGACATGATGAGATTACCGCAACCATACGGGACTTGGTGGAGGCGGGGGTGATGAGACCGGTTACCACGGCGTGGAATAACCCTGTGTGGCCCGTGCGCAAACCGGATGGAAGCTGGCGTATGACTGTTGATTACCGCGAGCTGAATAAGCTTGCGCCCCCGTTGACAGCCGTGGTCCCCGACACCATCACTTTGATTGAGAAAATTCAGAAACACAATGGGACATGGTATGCGGCACTTGATATTGCTAATGCTTTTTTCACGATTCCAATTGCCCCAGAGTCCCAGGAACAATTCTCCTTCTCGTGGAATGGTAGGCAGTTCACATTCCAATCTTTGCCCCAGAGGTATTTACATAGCCCTACAATCTGTCACCGGTTGGTGGCAGAGCATTTGGATGAGGTGTCAGTTATACCTGGGGTACAACTTTGTCATTACATTGATGATGTGTTGATTCAAGGAGAGACCCAAGAACAGGTGCAGGCTCAACTAGACAGAATTGTAGAGCATTTGCAAAGCAAAGGGCGGGTGATTAACCCAGAGAAGGTGCAGGGACCCTCCCAGAGTGTGAAGTTTTTAGGTATTCAGTGGCATCAGGGGCATAGAGAGGTGCTGCCACAAGTAAGGCAAAAGATCAAGGAGTTTGCAGTGCCGCGAAACAGGAAGGAGGCGCAGCGTTTCATTGGATTGTTTGGTTTTTGGAGACAGCACATTCCCCATTTGAGTCAGATCTTGGTCCCTCTGTACAAGGTTACACGGAAGAAGCATGAGTTTGAATGGGGGGAGGCCCAGCAACAGGCATTTGAGTCAGCGAAGGAAGCTATACAGCGTGCCCTGGCTCTATGGCCCATACGAGAGGGAAGCATTGATTTGAATGTAACAGTCCAGGATCAGTATGCGACCTGGAGCCTG
Organism: Triturus cristatus; assembly: GCF_964204655.1. Lineage (NCBI taxonomy): Eukaryota > Metazoa > Chordata > Amphibia > Caudata > Salamandridae > Triturus > Triturus cristatus. The sequence goes on from NC_140579.1 coordinate 424,820,645, forward strand.
TGGCAAAAACAGGGGAGACAGAAGGTGCCCCTAGGGTTTTGGACAAAGAAACTACCTGATGCTGGAGAGCGGTACACTCCTTTTGAAAAGCAGTTGTTCGCATGCTATTGGGCTCTGGTGGATACCGAGCAATTAACCCTGGGGCACAATGTATTTTTGAGACCTGAAATTCCTATCATGCAATGGGTGATGAGCTCACCCAAGACACGCAGGATTGGGCATGCACAGGAGGCTAGCGTCATAAAGTGGAAGTGGTACATACAAGACAGAGCACGAGTGGGTCCTAAAGGTACCGCAGTGCTGCATGAGCAAGTGGCGTAGACTCCAGTAGCAGATGCAGAAATGTTGCAAGATGTACCCAGAGTACGAGAGTCCCCAGTGAAATGGGGCGGGCCATTCTCAGAGTTGTCCACGGAGGACAAAAAGCATGTGTGGTTTACAGATGGCTCAGCCAGATATGTAGGGACCAAGAGACATTGGAAGGCGGTGTCATACAATCCTGTGACCAAAAAGTTGCTGTCGACTACTGGAGAGGGAAGAAGTAGTCAGTTCGCAGAATTGTACACGGTTTACCAGGCTTTAAAGCAAGAGCTCCCTGGTACATGTCACATTTATACTGATTCATGGTCTACGGCCAATGGGTTAGCCACTTGGCTTCCCACATGGCATGCTCATAATTGGATAATTCACAATAGGGAGGTTTGGGGAAAGGAGTTGTGGCAGGAGATTTGGGAATTGTTGTCCCAGAGTACAGTCACAGTTTATCATGTTGATGCTCATTGCCCGACTGACTCACTAGAGCATTGGTGCAATTCCTTTGCAGACCAAGAAGCGAAGATTCGTGAAGCTGAGGTGGCGACGCAGGATTCTGACTTGGTGGGCATGGCTAAATGGGCGCATCAGAAAAGCGGACATTTGGGCGAGCGAGCCACTAGCAGGTGGGCAGAAAGTAGAGGGATGTGTATTCCCCTAGATTTGATTAAAACTTCGATCATTCACTGTCCCGTTTGTCAGCATACCCAACACAGACCGGTTCCGCAGGTAGTGAGGGGCCAGCTAGGCAGAGGGTAGTTGCCAGGGCAAATATGGCAAATTGATTTCATCGGGCCAATGAGTCGAGGATGTCAGTATGCATGCACGGTGGTGGATACCTATTCTGGCTATCTCATCGCCTTTCCATGTAAGAGAGCAACCCAGTCTAACACTCTGAAAACTTTGAATTTGTTGATTTTGTATTACGGAATTCCTTTGCAGGTCCAGAGTGACAATGGGTCACACTTTAAAGGAAAGATGGTGCAAGATTTTTGTTTGCAGCATAACATTGAGTGGATCTATCACATACCCTACTACCCACAGGCAGCGGGTTTGATTGAGAGAATGAATGGTTTGTTGAAAGAGCAGTTGAAAAAGTTGGCTGATGGGTCATTGAAGGGGTAGAGGGATCACTTGTCTGATGCATTGCAAATTTTGAACAACCGACCCCTTGCCAATGCAGAAACTCCTTTAATGCGCATGTTGACCCCAGCTTTACAGATCAAGCCCCATGTGGCCACAAACACGATTCTGTACTGGGAGACAGCTCCCGGAGCTTTAGCTCCATATCGTGCCACACCAGAGGCTGCTGGTCTTGATTTACATGCCCTGAAACTCTATTGATTGCAACCACGAGACATTACCTTGATTGAGACAGGAATTGGAGTTCAAATTCCCCCAGAGCATTTCGGACTGATCGCTCCTCGATCTGGACTTGCCCTTAAAGGCATCCAGGTTCTGGGAGGGGTGGTCGATGCCGATTACCAGGGGGAGATCAAAGTTATTCTATTGAACAGTGGAGACAATGATCTGATTGTGCAACCCGGTGACCGAGTTGCCCAAATGGTCATCATGCCGGTTTATGGAGGAAATGTCATGAAGGGGACGGCCCCAGCCCTTCTAACTGTGTGAGGAAAGGGTGGGTTCGGATCTACTGACAAGAACCCAGGTGCGAAAGTATGGGTAGAGTCCCCAAAAAAACCTCCTGAACCTGCAGAACTAATCGCTAAGGGAAAGGATAATATCCTTGTCATCATGAGACCCGGACATAAAGTGGGAAAATGTACCTGCTGAAAAATGTTATTTACGAGAGTGATTATACCAGTTTGTTTTCTGTTTCTAGATCACAGTATGGCTTGCCGCTGCGATGCTTGCGCTGTGTGGTCTGTGTTTGGGCGTGTCCGGAGGGGTCCGGGAGGGCCCGGGGATGCCGAAGGGGATTAACCGCCCGAGTCGGATGACAGCATTGTTGCAGCAACCGGATAACATCTGGACCTACTTGGCCGGGAATGTGCTGAACACTTCCCACTTCTGTATGAGAAATCTTCAGAGTACAGCTGATATGATATCCACTTGTCTTGTTGCCGTACCTACCCCTGCACGTGTGCTTCTGCACATCTTCAACCAAACTAACTTTGATGGGGTAGTGGAGGAAACTGATGTTCAAACACATCTGAGTCTTACTGTCGTTTTTGCCCGGAGGTTACAGATAACCTCTGGAGGAACATGACGAGTATTGTTACCTACAACATCACTACTGGAGACGTTTGCTATCTACTAACTTGTGACCCTGCCAAAATTGGCAAGTGTGGCCAATTGAAGCTAGAGAAAAGCACACAATTGACCACTGATCAACAAACATTATGTCAGTCACAACATGACAGCTTTTGCAGTAATGTTACCAATCATATAGTCTGTAATCATACAGTATTAACCGCTAGCCATATTAACCATGTGAAATTATCTAAGGGATGGCTGTTCTCGTGCGGCAATATTTCATACACTTACATACCAGCTAATATAACTGGAGGACCTTGTGCCTTATCACGATTAAGTCTTATGCTTTTTCCCATGCATTCTGTCACACATATTCGCTCTTCTAGAGCAGCTGTTCAATTACCTGAGGATTGTGACTTCAATATTGACTTGCTTTCTAGAGCAGAGTATACTAGCTTGGCTATTTCCATTGTAGGAGTGCCAGGATTGTCCGTTTATAATGCAAGAACTATTGCTAAGCTTGCCTGTTTAATTGTGAAGAATCTCAATCATACTTCTGCTGCTTTAGCTGATTTGTTATTATATGTTCAAGGAACGAAAAAAGCTGTTTTGCAGACTAGGGCAGCTGTGGACTATTTGTTGTTAAAACACAACCGCGGTTGCGAGGACTTTGATGGACTCTGTTGTTTCAATTTATCTGATCATTCTACATCTATCCATGCGCATATTAATGCTTTAAAAGATTTAGTGAAAGGGGTCACCCAAAACGCTAATCAAGGATGGTGGGATTGGTTATTTGGGTGGCTGCCTAACTTTGAACAGCTTCGTTATATCTTGGGTGTTATCGTAGTGCTTATTTATGTCTCTATTTCATTATGTTGTTGTATTCAATGAATTCCTAATCTTCTCTCCCTTCTTCGTCCCAGATCCATAGTATTTAGGCCAATGGGATATGATGGGTGAATCGAGGGTCAAGGGGTGGAATGTATTGCATTTGCCATTTTACACGTTACACGTGCTAAACTGCATATTGACCTCGTTTCCATGTGATGCTCTGGTCTTCCATTTTGTTGCATTGCATCTCCATTTTGTGCTGCTTTGCCCTGTAGTTACACTTCAGCAGTAACATAAACATGTTTTTTACGTAAACCAGTACAAGCTGGTGCGAGACATACCTCGTGAGGTTATTTTGTACCCTGAGTTTGTTTTTGTGCATTCTATGCTTATCTCTAGGACATAGGGAGGATGCGCTGTGCAAGGCTCTCCAAGGCCGGAGATAGGGAAAGGAATGCCTTTTGCCTCAGCGCACCCAAACAGAATCTGGCCAGGTCTGTATGGGTGGATCTGATGCAGAGATGCGGCCAGCACCTATGATGGATAGATGGGCGAGAACGCCTACTAGAGGGTTCTCGAACGTGTTGATTTAACTATAAAAAGCGGTGTCCGTGGGGTGGAGCTCAGGAACTCAGTCTTGGAGTGGATGCACTCGCGGGACGACTTTGGTGCCTGGAGAGATTACTTCCTGTGCCCCAGTCTCTACAGGGTTCCCGACTTGGTGTTTTCGGTGCTTGGCCAGGGATGTTGAAGACTCCGGTGCAGACTCATCTGGTGAGGTGCTTTGTACATTAACTGTTTATATATCTATATTCAAGATCTCATATTTGTATATATATATATATATATATAGTGAGGTGTATTCATTGTTTCACTTGGTGCCTAAGAACTTACTAGCTTCAGTGACTTATTGCCCTTGTCTACGATACTAATAAAGCTCATTTTACCTCCAGAGGAGTGTTGGAGTTTCTGTGTAAGTAAGTGGTGTGCGTAAGTTTAGATTACGCAAGTGGGCAAGGCAATACAGGCGCGGACAGTCGTGTACAGAACTGACGTCAGCGAGGGCGGCGTCTAAGTAGCTGCTGCGACATCATCCTGGCGACCACGACGCAAACGAGGGACGCCGAGCCGACCGACTCCACCTTTCTACATGCAGAGGTACTGCTGACGAAAAAACTTTTCCGGATCCAGTCTTCTGCCTGGGGGTAATTCTAATATTCTAATTCACAAGAGCAACCCTTATGTCCCTGTGAACCGGGTAAGTACGAAATACAAAAAACAATATTCACAAGGAACTCATTTATAAATGTTCACCTATTATATGCAACATCAATGGTTGCTTTTGAATTAATCACACACATGGATGTCAATAATAATGACCTAAAAGATGCAGTGAAACTAAATTAATAATAATCACAGTAAGCCCACACAAGACCTATTTCCTTTTGAAATATACCAAACCTCAGCCGAGGTTAGTTTATTTAATATACAATGTTTAAGTCACAAATATAACATCTTATATATAAAACACATTTATTTCATACGTTCGCAGTGCAAAGTGAACCCCAGTGAAGGAACCATAACCTCTTATAACGTGACAAGGTGAAAGAAAACTTTATAAGGTTATTGGAAAAATTTTAAGGACAGATTATATACAATGTACAATAGTTCAGTCAAAGCTGTCTCTTATTCTATTGTCGACGGCGTTTCGACCCGCTTTAGATACTGGGTCTCATCAGGACTGTATTTCTGGGGACGGTGTGACCCATACGTTCGTCCATATAGGATCCAGTATGTAAAATGATACGCTGGATGAAGAAATATATCCAGACTTGGGCTTATCCTCCTCCAAAGTATAGATTCGAGATGATAATCGAATATTTTTTTAAGGAATCTTATAGAAGTCCGATTCCCTATGATTTAATTCACTCTTCTTTCGAAATTGTGTCTAGATATTGTGAGAGAGGAAAAAGTCTTCTTGCTTCAATTATAGCACCGTTGTATACCCTCTATGCAGCGCTGACCCATTAATAACCAGTCGCCTAGTCCACAAATGAACTGTTCGTGTTCCGTTCGTAGCTGACTCAATCTCGTGAGGTCATTATTATTGACATCCATGTGTGTGATTAATTCAAAAGCAACCATTGATGTTGCATATAATAGATGAACATTTATAAATGAGTTCCTTGTGAATATTGTTTTTTGTACTTTGGGGGTAATTCTAAGGTAAGGAATTTACAACTAACCTATGTTTCTTACAGATATATCGTTACCGAAGGTAAGTAACTTGTTTGTCAGTTTACTTCATGGCTCTACGCTTCTGGCATGGAAAAGTGAAAAGTAACTGATGTCTGCGCACTTGGGTGGCGCCTATATAGGTGACCTATATAGGTGACCCCAACTTCATAACCGACGCTAACGACGCTGATGACGTCACAGGGAGCCAAATGGACGTGCAGGCGTACTGCTCAAACAAAAGTTTCCGGATCCAGCTTGGAAAATTCAAAGGTAAGGAATCTGCAGCTAGATATTGTCTCTACCAGATAATGCGTTACCGAAGGTAAGTAACTTGTTCATTAGTCTGTGAACATCCTGGAAAAGAAAATTAATTGACTAGAACACAGACCTCTTGGTACCTTTTGTGGGCTATTCCTAACCTGATAACTTGAGAGACGAGTCTTGTATACCTCATTTTCACGAAGAGATAACGTTTTGGCATAAGCGGGTTTACCTGCTGGGGAGTAATCCTTGTGCCAGATGCACTTGGATCACTTCATGGTGTTTTTATAGCCTCAGCAGCATTTAGGAGAAAATGATTACAACAAAGTTACTTACCTTCGGTAATGCTCTTTCTGGTAGAGGCACTATCCAGCTGCAGATTTTTCACCTTTTGAATATTCCCCATGTGTCAGACTGGGTACGGACATTTTTCTGCAGTACATCTGCCTGCCAGTTGGTGCGTGCGGCTCCACACTGACACTGGTCCACCTCAGAAATGACTTTTGAAGCCTATATAGGACCACATCCGCTTGCTGCTTTCAGTTGCTTTCAAAACTGTCCGCACCCCCAGACTCAGAGCCACAATAGCAAATTGGAGGTGACCAGTGTGCAGATTCCTAGACTTTCGATCTTATTAATGAATAGTGTTGAGAGGGTCATTGAGGAATCTGTGGCTAGATAATCTCTACCAGAAAGAGCATTCCCGAAGGTAAGTAACTTGTCCTTCTGATAGAGACTTCTAGGCACAGATTCCTCACCTTTTAATAGATACCAAAGCTGTAGCTATTTGGATGTGGGTATGTGAATGGACTCAAACTAGAAAGTCCTGCAGGACCGAGCAGTAAAAATGCTCCTCTCTGTGAACATGATTGTCCAGACAGTAGGTCTTCGTGAACATATGGCAGGACGCCCACGTAGCTGCCTGGCAAATGTCCAGGACAGTGACACTGCATGCAAACGCAGTGGTAACAGCTTTGGCCCTGGTAGCATGAGCATACAGTCCTTCCAGAGGCTGCCTTTTGGATAGTGCGTAGCAGATCTTAATGCAAAACAAGATCCAGCGGAAGACGGTTCTCTTCTCCACAGCCTTCCCTTTTTTAATTCCAGAGCACCCCACAAAGAACTGATAATCCACTCTGTTTTCAGAGCTCTCTTGGGGTCCAAACGGTGGAGTCTCTCCCCCTCCATAGAGGGTGAGGCGGAGCATAGAAAGCTGGCACAGAGATGTTTAGACCAGTGTGGAACGGCCTTGACACTTTAGGCAAGAAAGATGCCTGTGTTTACAAAATCAGCTTGTCTGGGAAGAAGATGGTGTGCTACTGGTTGACACAGAGAGCTTGAAGCTCACTCACAGACCACGCTGATGTTATGGCAACGAGGAATACTGTCTTGAGGATAAGCTGCAGCAAGGAAGAACTGTGAAGCACTGCACTGCGGCATGAAAAAGGTAGAGGGAGGAAAGTAAAATTGTAAACCTGCAAAAAGCGCATTTCAACTGGAAACGTAAACAGTGAGGCTGATCCGGCACCTGCAAAAGAACTAAAAAGTACCCTTTAATGAGTCCCAGAGCAAAGCTTGGCGAGGCTAGCATAAAAAAAAAACGTCCGATAACTTGGACTTCAGTGAATCTGTCTACAGAATACCACACTAAGCATCAAATTTGTCTCAACAAAAGGCATATACAATTTTTGTGGAGGAATGCCTGCAGTGGCGACTGGTGACATTTGAAAGTGTTGGGGCGTAAAAGTTCGGGATGAGTGGCCTATGATGAGCGAGCATAGTGAGCAAGTCTGTCATTAGGTGGTTCGTGGGGTGGGGGGGTGGGGGGGTGGGAAAATTAGACAAAAAAAGAGTGGGCAACATTTCCTTTTCAAGCACCCATGCAAAGCACTCCAACACTTTCTGGTCGAATGCGTGCCATATAATTCTATAAAAAAAAGAATCAAGATCATTAAGTACACTGGGCATCGGGGAAACTAGCAGGGCAAACAGACCTGCCAGTCTACACATATCGCATCATATCCCTTGCGTGATACTCATCATTAACATCTATACGACAAAACCCTCATCTGAGCCATCGCAGGTGTAACATGAAGACCTAAAACCAGGATTCCTCAAAGGAATAGGACAAGGGGCCGGAATAAGTGAACCATACCTCTTATTCGACTACCTCGATTATGGAGGCAGCACAAGGTGTCCCCTAACTAAAATACATTAGAAGGGTGATAAAAATTGCTGCTCCTGCATAAAAATCTGCATTATTTCCACAACTCAGTGGCTCTCATTTTATCCACCACTGAGGAAGAAAGATTGAGCCAGCCCTTCTGAGCACAAGATCATACCTGTCCCCTGCATTTAACTGCAGCAGATCCATTTACCCAACGCGCTGTCATACTGTATGAAGACGATTCTGTGGCAGGGACTGTCTTTTGCCGAAGACGCTGGGGATACCTGCAGCTTTCATTGGCAAGGCTTGCCCTGTATTGTCCTAGGGGCCAAGTAAAGCATTTTGGAGAACTTGCAAGGCTCTTGTCCGTGACATCATGTCATCTGGTTGGAAACCAGACTCTGCAGTTACAGACAGCTGCATCCCAAGTGGCACCCACTGAGGTTGGGGCTGGTCAGAAGCGTCCAGCAGATTTAAACCCCCCACTACCTAAGTGGCCATGGGTCTAAGATCATCAAGCTCACGTGCCATGTCCCATATCTGAGGTGCATGATCTCTCTCAGTTTGTGCACAGAGTGAAACATGGATTCTGCATGTGAGTGTACAAGTTGTCTTAGGCCCTTTTCATGGCAATGAAGGTGCATATTCAATTCCAGCTTAACAAATAAACAGACATGATTCGTGTCTGGTAAAGACCCAGTATGACGTAATGGGGAGCAGTGCTACACTTCACGCGCACTAGTGAATAGGTCGACTACTAAATCCACGAGGAAATACACGAAAACATGAAGGGAAGGATTGATGCATGCAAGCATGAATGCATGAAAGAATCAGTGTATGGGTGGATGGATAACCCAAATATTCGACAGACTGATGCGACAAGTGGTATGAGTCATAGGATATAGGCGCCAAAGGTGGTTTCACTAGATATTTATACAATTAGATTCTGAGTAGTAATGGTGCTGTGGGGTTGGGGAGAACCACCTGCCTCCCTAGATTTTTGTGGCTAAAGCCACAAGATACAGTGATTGTAGAGACCCTAGCACACGTAATATTCAAATGTGGTTCTTTTCCAAAGTTATTCACATAAAAACAGTGGATCAATCAGTCAAGTTATTTTTATTTCTAGTCTTTCTCCGTGCTACTGGATGCTAAAACATATAAAATGAAAGTCTATCACATACAATTTCAGTTCTCACGGGTTCACTTGATTTTCTGTCTCAACACAAATTATGAGATTTTCTGTCGCTCTGTTTTTAATAAAACGAAACTGTATTGTCACTTTATCTTATGCACGCACTGGCACCTACTCTCCCCTGGTAGCACATTTGTTAATTTTCTTAAAAAAACAGACAAATGGATGCTTTTAAAAATTGTAACACAAGTTATCATATTGTTTTCCTACCTAGCCGTGAACAAGTCGCATGTACAATAATACTGAGGTGACGAAACACGTGTTGGCTAAAGAACGTCTTACTCACCGGAAACCTGAAGTTTGATTAAAGAAAATAAAAATAACTTGACTGATTGATCCACTGTTTTTATGTGAATAACTTTGGAAAAGAACCATATTTGAATATTACATGTGCTAGGGTCTCTACAATCACTGATGCGACAAGTGAGTGTAGGCATGAAAGCACGAAGATGTTAGTGCATGGACCGATAGATTAATGCGTGCATGGATGGATGCAGCCATGAATGCACGCACTCATTAATGAGTGGATGGATGGAAACATGCCGGAATTATTGAGTAGCTGGATGGGAGAGAAATTGATGCATGAATTCAGCAATAGATAGTAATCAATTGTAGGAGACTGGCTTAGTATATGGTGCACACTTATTCAAGTGGTGCGCCCTGCACTAATCCAGACAACTCTTGAGGTGATTTTAGTGGTCTTTGATAACCATAGAAAACTTTCAAAGTGGTAGCTGTGGAGAGCGGCCTTCAGGCTTGAAGGAGTGTAAAGCAGCTTGTTTTAATCAATAGTATGAGGTAAATGATATAGAACCCCACAGTGTTTATATATAAATAAATTTATTTATTACAGAACACAGTCACTATCTCATTAGTATCTCTCCTACCCAGAGATATCAACACAATACACAGGAATACTTTGAAACAATCAGGTAAGTAGCACTAATATACACTGGTCTCCAGAGGGAGACCAAACCATATATCTGAAAGAAACACGTTAGTTAGATTCCTTACCCTAGAATATCCCCAGGCTGGATCTGGAAAGATTTTCGTCAGCAATACCCTTGCGCGTCGCTAGGCGTCGTCTGCGGATCCGCGTCCGTTGTCATCGCCGGGATGATGTCGTCAGAGTACTTAGACGCCGCCCTCGCGCGCTGATGTCAGTTCTTCTTTTTTCCGCACCAGTAAGCGCAGATCCGGGAAGAGCATACCCTTTAGTCACTTTTTGACTAAATTTTTTAAAAACTTTTTTGGTTCCTCTTTCGTGTCGACCTCTACTCCTGGTGCCGATAGGGATGCTGGGTTCAAGCCGTGCGACGCCTGTCATTGCCTGATGTCGGTCACGGATCACCACCGCCGGTGTCTCTACTGCCTTGGGGCCGACCATGTTGCCGAGTCGTGCCTCAACTGCCGGGCCTTGACCTCGAAGGCTAGGCGGGAGCGGTCCCGCAAGCTGCTCCAGATTCGGCAGTCGGCTCCGTGCCGCTCAAGGTCCCGGTCGAGGAGAAGGTCGAGGGACTGGTCACGGAGCCGCAGCCATCACCGCTCGTCGGGGTCGAAGTCCTCGCATTCCAGTTAGTCGAGGCGCAGTAAGAAGTCGAAGATGCGACATCGCTCTTCTGACTCCCCTCGCCGGTCGCGCAACTTGGCTGAGGGTTCGGGTGGCACAACCCGCGCGGCTCCATAGGAGTCACATCCGGCCCCATGCCCTCCGGTCCCTGGGCCTAATGCGACTCCAAGCGAGATCCGAGACTTCCTCGTGGCCATGAGGAGTCTCGCTCCGCCGTCGAGGCCTGCCGGCGTGCCTTCGGGCCCCGCAGGTCCGACGGGGAGGGCTAGCGAGCCGGCAGCTCCGGCACCATCGGCGACTTCGGTCCCGACGCCGCTGGATCGCGGTCGACGCCGGTTGACCTTACAACCCCTCCGCTGGCGCGATCCCTTCGGTGCTGCCCGGGCGCCGTCTTCGGACGACGTCGTCCCCAGGTTCAGTACGGGTCCGGCGTCGGAGCGACGCGGCCCAGCGCCGTCTCCGGCGCCGATGGATGAGCAATTCATCTACCGCCCGGCTCCGACCTTTCAGCCTGTCTACCAGGAGTCGGATGACGGGGACGACTGGGAGGGGTCTGAGGACCCTCTGGCACAGCAGTGCCAGTTGCGTATGGACTGGGCAGAAGAGCTGGGGGATGCCAGAGGTCAGACTGGTGTCTGTGGCAGCAGCATCCATTTTGTGATGCTGGGGCTCTGGATAACTTTTAACCGGGTAGTAGGTCTTCAACATGTCTTCTCCCTCTAGAAGGGAGGAATATTATCCTCATCGCCAGAAATGGTGTGGGGGTAGTATTCCAAAGTGTTAGACACCTTACACAACATGTTTTGATAAAGCCAAACAATAGTTACCATAACCGCGAGGATTATAAGGCATTTTAAGAGTATATGGTACGCGATATCATAGAACAGCTATAAGGACATGGTTCCGAAAGCTGCAGACAGGCTCAGCTCATGCTAGAGCACCATCTCACATGTTACCAAGCACTCTGCCTTCAGGATTGTTAAGGCCTGCCATAGGAGTGACTGATAGGTTACCCATGTGCCTATATATAAGGTAGGTATAGAAATACTACACCTAAGCAAGGGGTGATTACACAACCGTGCCCCAGCTGAGTGATCAGCCAGTTGTGTCATAATGGAAGGCCAGCCAGGGGTGGCATAATACATGCTGCAGCCCCTGGTAGGCCTAGGGTACACCTATGCCCTGGGTACCTAAGGTACACTGTACAGGGCCCTAGAAGGTGATCCTTACCAATTGGGTTATGTACCTAAAGTACATAGTATGAATTTAGAGAGAACAGCTGGGCTGTGGGTCTGATTAGCTGGCCCACAGCCACATCTAAGTCGAAAACCAGTGAAGCAAAAGAAAAAAGTGGGGGTGAACATAGAAAGCAGACCCTACTCTCCTACACAACCCCCCCCCCAAACTTAGGGACATTAAACTAACCTTGACCATTAGAGTCTTCATGTTCTAAGTGGAAATATCTGGAGAGTCCATCTGCATTGGCATGGTCAGTCCCAGGTCTATGTTCCACTGTGAAGTCCATCCCCTGTAGGGAAATGGACCACATAAGAAGTTTGGGATTTTCACCCTTCATCTGATTTAGCCACAAGAGGGGCTTATGGTCTGTCTGAATCTTGAAGTGAGTGCCAAACAGGTATGGCCTCAGCTTCTTCAGGGCCCAAACCACAGCAAAGGCCTCCCTCTCAATAGCTGACCAACGTTTCTCTCTAGGGGTCAGCCTTCTACTAATAAAAGCAATGGGCTGGTCTTGACCATCTATATTCAGTTGTGAAAGAACAGCTCCCACACCCAACTCAGAAGCATCTGTCTGGACAATGAACTCTTTGGAGTAGTCTGGACTTTTCAGAATAGGTGCAGTGCACATGGCCTGCTTCAGGTCATCAAATGCCTTCTGACAGCTTACTGTCCACTGAACCTTCTTTGGCATCTTCTTAGAGGTCAAGTCATTAAGTGGTGTCACAATGGACCCATAGTTCTTAACAAACTTTCTGTAGTACCCAGTCAGGCCCAAGAAAGCTCTGACCTGAGTCTGGGTAATTGGAGGAGTCCAGTTCTTTATGGTCTGGATCTTGCTCTCCAGTGGTTGAACCTGACCCCCACCTACTAGGTGGCCCAGGTACACAACCTTGCTCTGCCCTATCTGGCACTTAGTGGCCTTGATAGTGAGGCCTGCCTTTTGCAGGGCCTCTAAAACATTCCTCAGGTGATCCTCCCAGGTGGGGCTAAAGACAGCAATATCATCAAGATAAGCTGCACAGTAGTCATCCAGGCCTGTAAGGACTTGATTCACCAACCTTTGGAAAGTGGCAGGTGCATTCTTCAAGCCAAAAGGCATTACCACAAATTGATAATGTCCTCCTGGGGTTGAGAATGCAGTTTTGGCCTTTGCACTCTCAGCTAGTCTGATTTGCCAGTAGCCTGCTGTCAGGTCAAGTGTACTCAAAAACTTGGCAGCTGCCAATCTGTCAATGAGCTCATCTACCCTAGGTATTGGGTGGGCATCTGTCCTAGTGACAGCATTGAGACCTCTGTAATCCACGCAAAACCTCATCTCTCTCTTACCATCTTGGGTGTGAGGTTTTGGCACAAGAACTACAGGACTAGCCCAAGGGCTCTCTGAAGATTCAATGACTCCCAGCTCCAACATCTTTTGTACCTCAATCTTTATGCAGTCCCTGACATGGTCAGGTTGCCTGTAGATTTTACTCTTCAAAGGCAGACTGTCACCAGTGTCCACCTCATGGGTGCACCAGTTTGTCTGACTTGGGGTCAGAGAGAACATATATCTGTAGGCCTGTAGAACTTGTCTGCAGTCCTGTTGCTGATGGTCAGTGAGGCTGTCAGAAAAGACCACACCATCAACTGAACCATCATCAGGGTTCTGAGTCAGCAGGTCTGGGAGGGGGGTCACTCTCTTCCTCCTGCCCCTGATCTGTAGCTATGAGTAAGCCCATGTCTGCCCTGTCAACATATACCTTTAACCTGTTGACATGAAGCACCCCGTGGGGGCTTCTGGGAGTCCCAAGGTCCACCAGGTAGGTGACTTCTCCCTTCTGTTCAACAATAGTGTGGGGTCCAGACCATTTGTCCTGGAGTGCTGCTGGGGCCACTGGCTCCAACACCCACACTTTCTGTCCTGGCTGGTACACAGTCAGCACAGCCTTTTGGTCATGCCAAGTTTTTTGGAGTTCTTGGCTTGCCTCAAGGTTTTTAGAAGCCTTCTTCATATACTCTGCCATCCTGGAGCGGAGGCCAAGTACATAATCCACTATGTCCAGTTTGGGTTGTCTGAGAGGTCTCTCCCATCCTTCCCTTACTAGACACAGGGGTCCCCTTACAGGATGCCCAACCAAAAGCTCAAAAGGGCTGTAGCCAACCCCCTTTTGTGGGACTTCTCTGTAGGCAAACAGAAGGCAGGGCAAAAGGATGTCCCATCTTCGCCTAAGCTTGTTTGGTAAACCTTTTATCATCCCTTTTAGGGTCTTGTTGAACCTTTCCACGAGCCCATTGCATTGTGGGTGATAGGGTGTAGTGAATTTGTATTTAACACCACACTCCTTCCACATTGCAGTCAAATATCCTGACATGAAGTTGGAACCTCTGTCAGAGACAACCTCCTTTGGAAAACCCACTCTGGAGAATACTCCAAGTAGGGCCCTTGCCACAACAGGAGCTGTTGTGGTCCCTATGGGTATAGCTTCTGGATACCTGGTGGCATGGTCCACTATCACCAGTATGAATCTGTGCCCAGATGCTGTTTGGGGGTCCATTGGTCCTACAATGTCTATCCCCACTCTCTCAAAGGGAACCCCCACCACAGGTAGTGGTATGAGGGGGGCCTTTGTGGTGCCACCTGATTTGCCACTTGCTTGGCAGGTGACACAGGAGCGACAAAACTCCTTCTGACATGTGAGGCCAGTGAAAGTGAGGGACAAGTCTGTCCCAAGTCTTATTCTGGCCTAAGAGTCCTGCAAGGGGAATATCATGGGCCAAGGTAAGAAGGAAGCCTCTGAAACTCAATGGTATGACCAACCTCCTGGACGCACCTGGCTTGGGGTCTCTAGCCTCTGAGTACAGCAGCCCTTCATCCCAATACACTCTAAGGGTACCTTGAGCATTCCCTGCAGCCTCAGCAGCAGCCTGCTGTCTGAGGGGTTCAAGAGAAGGACAGTCGAATTGTGCCTGCCTCAGATCTGCTCTTAAAGGTCCCCCTGTCCCAAGAAACTCAACCTGGTCAGGTTCCAGTTCTTCTAGGACAGTTCCTTCAGGGCTCTCAGAATCATCCTCCTGTGAGGGCTGATTCTCTACCTGAGGCAGGGGGGAAGGCACAGCCTTAACCCTACTGCTCTTTCTCTTGGGTTGTGTCTGGTCCATTGTCCCAGGATCCAGCACTTGTTCAGTGTTGTACTTTTTGGCCTGTGACCTAGTCACAGCAAGGACATGTGCATCTATTCCCAGCATTTCTGCATGGGTCCTATACTCCACTTCAGCCCACACTGAAGTTTCAAGGTAATTTCCCAACAGACACTCTACAGGAAGATCTGAACTCACCACAACTTTCTTGAGGCCAGTTACCCCTCCCCAGGAGAAGTTAACAATTGTCACACTATGGGAGGTAGTGGCATTGCTAGCGTTGGTCACTAGGTAATTCTCACCTAGCATGATCTGTCCAGGGTCCACAAAGGCAGGTGTCACCATTGTGACACTAGCACCTGTGTCCCTGTAGGCCTGAGCCATTCTCTGGTTGATAGAAGAAGTCTGTCTGTACTTGCCCAGGTTACTGGGACCCACAGTAGAGGACAAAGCTATGTCCCCATCACAGATCAGAATAGCCTGAGTGGGTATTCTGACTAGGCCAGAATCCACTTCAGTTCCCAGGGTTAACCCTATTACACCCTTTTGCTGGGAACCACCACTTACCGCTGGACTAGGGGGTACAGTTGCCTTAGGGGCAATGGTGGTTGGGGGCTTGTCCTTTTTGGTGCATTCACTAAACCAATGGGAATTGGACTTACAATAGTTACACCAAGGTTTCTTTTGGCCAGCTTTCTTTTTATCCTTTTTGGGACCACCCTCCCCCTGAGCCTTTTGGGGGCCTGGTGAAGACTTCTGGTCTTTTGATTTCTGCTCATTACCCTTCTGGTCTGCCTTTTTCTGATCACCGCCCTGGTTCTGGTTTTTCTGCTTAACTCTAGTCCTGACCCACCTATCTGCCTTCTTTCCCAATTTTTGGGGAGAAGTTAGGTCAGAGTCAATCAAGTGTTGATGCAGCAGCTGGTTTTGACAGTTGTTAAGGATTTGCTCTCTCATGATCAAATTATACAATCCTGCCTAGTCCTTAACCTTACTACCCAATAACCAGCCTTCCAAAGCCTTAGTGGCACAATCTACAAAGTCAGTCCAGTCCGGAGTCTGTGTCTTCTGGGTATCCCTGAACAACAACCTGCATTGTTCAGTGGTTAGGCCAAACCCATCAATCAGAGCACTCTTCAGGACAGTGTAATTGTCAGCATCCTCATCACTAACTGTGAGGAGCTTATCTCTACCTTTCTCAGAGAAGGAGAGCCACAAGATAGCTGCCCACTGACTTTGGGGTACCTGCTGTACTTTGCAAGCCCTCTCCAAAGCAGTTATCCATTTGTGGATGTCATCCCCACACTTGTAGGGAGGGACAATCTTGCTCAGGTTTCTATTGTCATAGGCCCTGTCTCTATCATTGGGATATTGCTGCCACCAGTGGGTCCTAACCCACTTAACTTTTGCTCTCTGGCCAGAGCACGTCTCTCTTTGGCAAGGGCAAGTTCTTCCCTTTCAATCCTTAGATTGACTTCCCTCATTCTGGCCTGATGTTCTTTTCTCTGCGGAGAAGTCATTCCCCTGTGAGAAGAGGCATTGGAGCTATTAGAGACATGGGAGTGGATAGATTCCCTGGAAGGGGATCTTCCTCTCCTGCTTCTCTGGTTAAGTCCACTTGAGGATCTGAATGGGGGGACCCCATTCTGACTCCCATGTAGGCTTACGTTAGCCTGGCTAAGTCTTCTAACTTTGACCTGGCTATCTTCCTCATCTTCTGAAGTCCCTTCTGACTCATCTAGATCAGTTTTGTGAGGGGAGTCTTCTGTAGAGGGCAGACCCTCATTGGTACCTAAGGCACCATCCTGGGAGGGTCTCTGAGCACCATACTCTTCTAACATCTCCACTAGATAAATGAGGGTAGGGTTTGAACCCTGTTTTAACTTTCTGGAGGTACACAATTGTCTCATCTCCTGAAAAGTTAGGGTATCATATCTAGAGGGTATCTTTCTAGGATATCCCCCTCCTGAGAGAGAATCAACTTGATCTCCTCTCAGAGACATGATCTAGTGAGGGTGTGGTGTGTGCACCTACCTACACTAGTTGTATCTACTAAAACCTCTCTAGTAGTTGTAGTCAGGGTGTGCTAGGCCCTTCAACCTACAACAACTAAGTTCAGTAGAACTTAAGTATTTATAAGCTATGTTATATGTACCTTACAAATATCCTTGTGATCTTTCAATTTGATATCTCAAGATTGCAATGGTATTACAACAGCAAGCTCAGATCCCACCGCTGCCACCAATGTGAGAAGTTGGCCTGATATATGATGTCACTAGTTCTAGTGTACACCTTGTTTCAGTCCAAACAACCCTTATGGTGATTGGTTGTAAAGTCAACCTTATAGACCAGCTATCCTAGAGGTAGCATGGACAAGAGCAGTCTTAGGCTAAACTCTGTATGGCATGTGAAGCCAGCTGTTATACCATTTGCAATCCCTTGAAAACCAAATGAAAGGACACCACAACAGATATATTATAAAAATAGAATGTATTTTTTCTAGTCAAAATACCCTCAGCACTCTTTATGAGATTCGAGGTAAGTACAACACAGTCTTATTTAAGCATACATAAGTCACACAGGTAAGTAATACAGTTAGGCCCTAGGGGCCACGCAAACCATATACTAAGTAAGTGGTATAAGAACCACTGTCACGAACACAGGTTAGGCCTAGGCCTAGGGAATCGCTGGGGCTACACTATCCTATCAGTTGCTAGGCAGTGGGAGGCCCACGGGATTCAGGTGCAGAGTGGAAACACTCACGCGTAATGCGTAAAGTCGATAGAAATAGTGATGTTTAGAAATTAAGAGTTTTAGGACACTTCGGAAGGAACTAGGAGTTAGAGACTTGGAAACTAGACACTAGGATAGTCAATACCCATGTGAGCACCGGAGTACTCAAGTTACCTAGCCCACGGGCTGCGGGTGCATAGGTGTGAACTTGCGTCGGGTTTCGTCGTCGACTCCTATGGATGCCTGAAGAAAAGATGCTGACAGGCAGTCAGTGAAGAGTGTCCGGTGGATTCCAAGGATGGAATCAAGCAGGAGGATACCTGCAAGCGGAGGGAACAGAGTCTAGGTCACCAGCCAGGAGCCGGGAAGGAACCAGGAAGGAACCAGGCGATGTCGTGAAGATGCAGGTGAAGAGGTGAAGCTTGTCGCAGCAGCCACGGGTACCAGGAGGCGTCGAGGATGACCAGAATCAGGAGGCGAGCTGTCCCACAAGGGCTCTTGCTGTTGGCGGTGGCGATGTCGAGTTTGGACCCAACAAGCCTTGGCAAGCGCAACCCACACAGAATGAAGGATTCGCTTCTGTTGCAGACCAGGAAGGCCTGAGGTGCTTCTCTTTCACAGGGAAGCAAGGGCCAGTCTGGAGGAGCCAAACCAGTGGTGAAAAGTCAAGGGTTCATCGTCGCAGAGGTTACTAGCCAACGGGCAAGCAACCGGACATACGCGTCGAGCAGGAAAATGCAGAAGGGCCCCACGCAGAACTCGTGGAGTGTGGAGGGCTGATCTGCGGTGCAGATGGTGCTCGGGGTTGGGGCTTCTCAATCCCCAGAGCACAACTTCGAGGATGCCTCAGAAGCTGCGCTGGAAGCTAGTAGCCAATTTTCCCAGGTAGCCGGTCCCACGTCTCTCATCGCCTCCACGGATCTCAGCTTTGCTGTGGATGTGGATCAGGGTCGGAGAAGTCTGGAAGCCAAGGCGCTGGTCGGACTCTGCAGTCGGTTCCTCGTAGAACTTTGGGCAAAGCAAACGGCAGGTCGCTTGATGGTGCCGTTTTGCACAGGGTGGCCACTCCTTGGCCACAAGGGAGATTCTTCAATCTTCTTCCGTAGTCGAATGTCGAAGGTCCAGTGTTTCTGTTCAAGTTTCAGTTTTCAGGATAATTCAAAGTCCTAGGGACTCAGCTCCCCCTCTTATACTAATCTGGGGGGCTGGGTTATCTGCTAGGTCCCTCCTATGGGTGGGACCAGGGAGGGGGTGGTTACACCCCCTTCCCTTTGTCCAGTTTCGCACCAGGACTGGGGCTGGAGTGCCCCAGCACCGGTTTGAACTGGACTATGCATGGGACACCTTGTGTGCCCAGGCAGTGTCTCGTTTCATTCATCCCTCCCTGCCCCAATACACTAAGTCCTGTCTAGGGTGGTGCTAGCACCTCCCAAGGCAGGAAACCTATTGTCCAAACCTCCCTCGCTGGAAGGACTCCCAGCAGCAGGAGGTCAGACTGGTGTCTGTGGCAGCAGCATCCATTTTGTGATGCTGGGGCTCTGGTTAACTTTTAACCGGGTAGTAGGTCTTCAACATGTCTTCTCCCTCTAGAAGGGAGGAATATTATCCTCATCACCAGAAATGGTGTGGGGGTAGTATTCCAAAGTGTTACACACCTTACACAACATGTTTTGATAAAGCCAAACCATAGTTACCATAACCGCGAGGATTATAAGGCACTTTAAGAGTATATGATAGGCGATATCATAGAACAGCTATAAGGACATGGTTCTGAAAGCTTCAGAAAGGCTCAGCTCATGCTAGAGCACCATCTCACATGTTACCAAGCACTCTGCCTTCAGGATTGTTAAGGCCTGCCATAGGAGTGACTGATAGGTTACCCATGTGTCTATATATAAGGTAGGTATAGGAATACTACACCTAAGCAAGGGATAATTACACGACCATGCCCCAGCTGAGTGATCAGCCAGTTGTGTCATAATGGACAGCCAGCCAGGGGTGGCATAATACATGCTGCAGCCCCTGGTAGGCCTAGGGTATACCTATGCCCTGGGTACCTAAGGTACACTGTACAGGGCCCTAGAAGGTGATCCTTACCAATTGGGTTATGTACCTAAAGTACATAGTATGAATTTAGAGAGAGAACAGCTGGGCTGTGGGTCTGATTAGCAGGCCCACAGCCACATCTAAGTAGAAAACCAGTGAAGCAAAAGCAAAAAGTGGGGGTGAACATAGAAAGCAGACCCTACTCTCCTACACCATTGGTCTCAACACTTCCCCTGACACTGGCTTCATCTCTCCTCCCTCCGTGGCTACAGAGGAGGGTGCTACTTATTCTGTGGTGCTGTGCAGGGCTGCCGAAGCCCTTCATCTGGAGCTCCCTGCAGTGGCCGTGAGGACTAACCTCCTCACTGAAGTGCTTCAACTGCCAGTAAGCTCCTCGGAGCCTCTACTGCAGTTCAATGAAGCACTGACTGACGTTCTGATGGGCACCTGGTCCAAGCTCTACACAGTCACTCCTGTGGACCGGAACGTGGCCCGGCGCCACCGCCCCGCACCGGGCGACCCCAGCTTTCTGTCTGTGCACCCCACCCCTGAGAGCCTGGTTATCCAGGTCTCAACCTCCCAGACCGCCTTCCCGTCCGCTCCTCCAGATCGGGAATCCAAAAGGTTGGAACAGTTTGGGAAGAAGCTGTTTTCCTCCCTTAGTTTGGGGTTGCGGTCTATCAACACCGCGTGCCTTTTGGACCGTTACACCCACTCCTTGTGGGATATGGTGACGGACGTGCTGCCCCAGTGTCCGGAGGAGGCCCGGACACGACTCGGCCAGGCTCTTGCTGAGGGGCGGGAGGCAGCACGGTACTCAATACGATGTGGGCTCGACACAACGTACTCGCTAGGTAGGGCAATTGCGACCACGGTGGCGATTCGTCGCCACGCCTGACTGAGGTCCACAAATTTCTCCGGTGATGTCCAGAGCACCCTCATGGACATGCCCCTCGATGGCCGTCGCCTTTTTGGCGACAAAGCTGTATAGTACGCTGGAGTGCTTTAAGGACTCCAGGGCTACGGCCAAGTCCTTGGACCTCTCGGCCCCGCGCCCACAAACTTCCGCTTTTCGCCCCTTTCGTGGCCAAGGAAGGGGCGCCCCCACACGTCCTCCAGCCACAGGCCACAGAACCAGCCTCAACGCGGTTGCGGACGTGGATTCTGTTGAGGCGGAGCAGGGGGACAGAAAGCCAGTCAGCCCACATCGGGAAACATCCTTTACCACGCAACCATTACAACGCGGTATAGATACATCGTGGTTTTAACAACGCAAGTTGTTACACCGACTTGCACTGGAGGGCGCTGTAGGATAAGGAATAGTGTGAATTACTTTCCAACACCTTCCCTACTGTACGTAGACTGGAGTTGGAATAGTAATTCACACTATTCCTATGTCCAGCGCCCTCCAACGCAAGTCGATGTAATGACTTGCGTTGTTAAAACCGCGATGTAACATACTGCATTGTAATGGTACGCGTTGTTACATCAAACATCCCCCACATCTGCCCCAGCAGCATCTGCCTCAAAGCCTTCCTAGTCCGAGCTTTCAGGCCCATTTCAGGCAGAGTTCGCCATCACCTGCTCCACTTGTGTACCATCACATCGGACAGCTGGGTGCTGCAAATCATCCGAAGGGGCTACTCTACTCCCTCCCCTTCGAGACGACCCCTCCAGCCATGCCACCACAGTACCACCGCATGTCAGGGGATCCCTTGCAACTTCTGCAGGAGGAAGTTACGGCCCTCTTGGCCAAGGGGGCCATCGAGCGCATTCCTGGCCCAGAAGTAGGTCGGGGTTGTTATTCCCACTACTTTCTGGTTCCCAAGAAGGGCAAAGGGGGCCTACGCCCTATCTTGGACCTCAGGAGCGTCAACGCCTTCCTCCGGAAGGAGAAGTTCAAGATGCTCACCTTAGCTCAGTTTCTGGCTGCCCTAGACCGTGGGGACTGGATGGTAGCTTTGGACTTGCAGGGCGCATATTTCCACATCCCCGTCCTGCTGGCCCACCGGCGTTAGCTGCGGTTCACGGTAGGCCACGAGCACTTTCAGTTTACTGTGCTCTCCTTCGACCTCACCAGTGCCCCTCGGGTGTTCACGAAAGTGATGGCGGTGGTCGCAGCTCATCTGTGCAGATTGGGGGTTCCAGTCTTCCCCTATCTCGACGACTGGTTGTTGAAGGCGGGCTCCCCCCAGGCAGTCGTCTCCCACCTCCAGACGACGGCTGACCTCCTGCATATGTTGGGGTTCTCCATCAACATGCCGAAGTTGCATCTGAGTCCCTCCCAGAAGCTCCTTTACATCGGAGCGGTTCTGGACTCAGTGCAGTTTCGGGTCTATCCTCCGGAACAGCGGGTTCGGGATATTCAGACTCTGATTCAGATCTTTCAGCCTTTATCCCGAGTTTCGGTCAGGTTGGTGCTGCGTCTGCTGGGTCTGATGGCCTCCTGCATCCTGCTGGTACATCACGCCAGGTGGCGGATACAGGCTCTGCAGTGGGACCTGAAGTTCCAGTGGGCTCAACATCAGGGCAATCTGTCCGACCACGTCCTGATCTCGGAGGGCACTATGAGACAGTTGCAGTGGTGGCTCACGGACCGCGATTGTGTCAGTGGCAGATCCTCTCCCTACCCCAACCGGAGCACGTAGTGGTGACGGATGCGTCCCTCCTGGGATGGGGGGCCACATGGCAGAGGCGGAGATCAGAGGCCTCTGGTCTCCGGCGGAGTCCCGGCTCCATATCAACCTATTGGAGCTGCGGACGATCCGGCTTGCACTGAAGGCATTCCTTTCCTCTGTTCGGGGAAGTGTAGTGCAGGTGTTCACAGACAACACCACCGCCATGTGGTATTGCAAGAAACAGGGCGGGGTGGGGTCGTGGACCCTTTGTCAGGAGGCTCTGCGCCGCTGGAGATGGCTGGAACATAAGGGCATTACCCTGGTGGTTCAACACCTGGCGGGCTCCCTGAACGCCAGGGCGGACGAACTCAGCCGCCGGTGCATGATGGATCACGAATGGTGTCTGAACTCGGACGTGGCGCAAGGCCTCTTTCGGCAGTGGGGAGAGCCTTGGTTAGATCTATTCGCCACCGAAGAGAACGCGCAATGTCATCAGTTCTTCGTGTTGGTATTTCCAAGGCGGCACTCGCTGGAGTGCGGTCTGTTGTACGCCTTTCCGCCTATCCCACTTCTACTCCAGAGTGCTGAAGAAGATCAGGCGCGACCGGGCCCAAGTCATCCTTGTGGCTCCGGATTGGGCACGAAGATACTGGTATCCCGAGCAACTCAGTCTATCAATTGATCCCCCAATTCGACTGCCTCTTCAGGAGGACCTTCTGTCGCAGCAGCAGGGGACAGTCCTCCACCCGAACCTGTCCAGCCTCCACCTCCATGCGTGTAGATTGAGATGCGACAGTTGATGCCATTTGACTTGCCTCCTGAAGTCTGTGATGTCATTCTGGCAACCAGGCGTCCCTCCACTAAAATGGTATACGCCTGCAGGTGGAACAAATTTGTGGCATGGTGCACAGGAAAGGCTGTGGATCCCCTTTCTGCCTCTCTCTCGGAAGTTCTCCTCTTTCTTCTTTCCCTGGCCCAGCAGGGCTCTGCTGAGGGCACCCTCAAGGGATATCTTTCAGCTGTTTCTGCTTTCTTACGGCTTCCCGATCAGCCTTCTCTTTTCAAGTCCCCTGTTGTTGCTCGATTATTTAAAGGCATTACCCATATGTTTCCTGTCCCTTTCATAATGCTTAGTGGGACTTGAACCTGGTGTTAACCTATCTGATGTGCACTCCTTTTGAGCCACTGCATAATTGTCCTCTTCGTCTTCTGACTCTTAAGACTGCTTTCCTGGTTGCCATCACCTCTGTCAGAAGAGTGAGTGAGCTCCAAGCCCTTTCATCTAAACCTCCTTTCCTCTCTGTCCATCCGGACAAGGTTGTTCTCAGGACTCGTCCTTCCTTTCTCCCTAAGGTGGTTACTACCTTTCACATCGGCCAGTCTGTTACATTGCCCACTTTCTTTCCGCCTCCGCATCCCTCGAAAGAGGAAGAGAGGCTCCACCGTCTGGACCCAAAACAAGCGCTGTCCTTCTATCTGGACCGCACAAAACAGTTCCGGGTGGACGACCAACTCTTTGTTGGCTATGTGGGCGCTAAGAAGGGGCGGGCAGTGCACAAGCGAACCATCTCTCGGTTGGTCGTTTTGTGCATTAAGGCCTGTTATTCATTAGCTAAGAAGGAACCTCCTGAGGGGCTGAGGGCCCATTCCACTCGGGCCACAGCGGCTACTACTGCCCTGGGACGGGGAGTCCCTCTGCAGGACATTTGTCAGGCAGCTACGTGGGCCTCGCTGCACACGTTTGCTAAGCATTACTGCCTGGACAGCCAAGTCCGGAGAGACAGCTTCTTTGGCCGTTCCGTTCTCCCGGACTTCCTGGTGTGATCTTGGTTCGCAGACCCACTACCTGGGTTGGTATTGCTGGGGTATCTATTCTACGGTAAGGATCTAACTAATGTGTTTCTTTCAGATGAACAAGTTACTTACCTTTGGTAACGATATATCTGTAAGAAACATTAGTTAGTTAGATTCCTTACCGCCCCACCCATCCTCCCCGTTCTGCAAACTGATATCTAGGGTTAAGGTCATCCCTTTCAGGGCCCTAGATTCATGGCACCAATGTCGGTTTCTTGCATGGCTCTGCGTTCCTGGCGCGGAAAGCTATGTACAAGAACTGACATCAGCACGCGAGGGCGGCATCTAAGTACTCCGATGTCAACCCGGCGATCACGACGCCGACGACGGACTCGGAGCCGCAGACGACGCCTAGCGACGTGCAAGGGTATTGCTGATGAAAATCTTTCCGGATCCAGCCTGATGCCTGGGGATATTCTTAGGTAAGGAATCTAAGGTAAGGAATCTAACTAACTAATGTTTCTTAAGGATACATCGTTACCGAAGGTAAGTAACTTGTTTATTAAGAAAGTTGAATGTGAACTGCAAAGGAGAACGGTACTTGGACCAGAAGACTCAGAGGAGCTGTGGACACAGGGATCCACCCAAGGTAAGTACCCAGGGACCCCGCAGAGGCTGTGTGCAGAGTGGAAACACAGCTGCATACTCAGTGGAAGTCAATGGAGAAGTTGGGGTTGCAGTTTTAAAGAAGGACCCTTCCAGGAGGACCCCGAAGAAACCCTTTGGAAGACAGAAGGTTGGAGAACCACCCCACCCGTGGATGCCCCAGGAACCAGGTTACC
Source organism: Triturus cristatus (assembly GCF_964204655.1). Classification (NCBI taxonomy): domain Eukaryota; kingdom Metazoa; phylum Chordata; class Amphibia; order Caudata; family Salamandridae; genus Triturus; species Triturus cristatus. Next base: position 424,845,828 of record NC_140579.1, read on the forward strand.
TGCACCAGGGAAGCCGGGTACATAGAGGTGAAGCAACATAGGTACCTGCTGTAGATGACTATGGGAGACCTCGCTGAAGATGCCTCTGGAGAAGACTGTGAAGGAGTCCGGTGGATTCTTGAAGTGGAGAACCTGCAAGCGGAGGGGACAGAGTTTATGCCACTCAGAGGTGACCAGGAGGCACGGAAGCACAATGTCCACTGATGTAGAGCTTAAAAAAAGACGAGGGTGACCGTGTCGCTGCAGCTGTGAAGACCAGGCGATGCAGAGGCAGACCAGGAGCCGTGCACGAGATGTCCCACGTCTGATGTCGGTATCTAGGTGGTCGGTGTTCAGCAGGAGCACCAACAAGCCTTGGTATCCGCAACTGGTGTGGAGAAGGAAAGGAGCAAACGTTTGGACCAGCAATGTACAAGGGACTCGCCAAAAGCAGGGGAGTCAGAGCAGGCCCCTAGTATGCAGGGGAGCCCACTGAAGCAAAGGAAGACCCACAGGCCAGAGAGACAGTAGTCGCAGGAGGACCTACAAGCAGCTCATCAAAGTCTGAGGCCCACGATGCAGGAGATGCAGGGAGGATTCTGGTCAGGAAGTGAGGTGCTGGAGGCCGGAGCTTCTTGTAGCCCAAAGATGTTCGGAGTGCACAGCCAACAAGCCTTGGCAACTGCAAGTAGACGCGATGCACAAAGGTTTGGTCCCAGCAGCCCAGAGGAGGGATACTGTCCTCAATTTGCAGGACAGGCTGGTCAGGCCTCTAGGGAGCCACAGAATCACCACCTGTGTTTCTGAGCCTCCAGATATCTTTGGGACGTCAGGAGAATTCTTCGGATGTCCTTGATGCCCACAGGTCTTTTGGAGAACCTGGGTGAAGCACAGATGGAGACTACGCAGAAGACTTGAAGAACAGTGCGACCAGGAGCAATAGGAGTCTTCCTTGGTGCAGTCTCGGTTTGAGTCGAAGTTCAAGTGTCCAGACCATTGAAGAGTGACGTAGTTTCAGGGTTTAGTCTGGTCCCACGACAAATCTGAGGACCCACCCACAGGGGAGCCCTTCAATACCCTAAGGAAAGGGTTGGGATGACTTGCGCCCCCCCCAGTGGACAGGCTGGACAATGGGGAGAAAACTCCCCTGTCCTTTATCCAGTTTCTCGCCAGAGCGGGAACCAAGGGTTCCTGAACAGGCTCAACCCAGAGTATGTGAACCAAAAATATACGAAATCTCGGGGAAAAAAACCTAGCTAAAGAAAAAGTTTTCTCGCTCAGTTGGAGTCAGAATAACCAAGGCATGAAAGGAAAAATGTCCTTTCTTGAGTCCCCTCACTCACCAGGGTTTCCCCACGGTGACATGCTTCATCATAGGGGCCATCCCAACCCGCTGCGGGTTGAGGCGTGCTACGACTTGCGACACTACGTAGGAGCACTGTTTTTGTGAGTGACTGTGTAGTGCAGTGATATGGGTGGAGTGGGTGAGTTAAAAATATCTAACTAGTGGGTAAAATTACTTTAATCGGGTCCCTAGTTGATATATTAAAAACGGGGTCGGTCTCTAGGGTCCCTGTCTGTAATGGGTCAGGGGTCCCTAGTGGACGTCAACTAGTTTCGAGCTTCCCCAGTGCTCTTCATCAGGACAACCACAGGGTCCAGCCCTGTGAGTACCACTCCTAAAGTGACCAAAAGTGAGGAAAAAATATTAAATCGCGCTGCAATTATTAGGCAAGCGAGGTTAATACATACAATATATTAATCAGTAGTATCTGTGAATAAAAATCAAAAGAACAGGGTTATCATATACAACCTACTCCCATTGGTGTAGGCGAATTTGTTTAGAAAACAATGTACATGTTCACTCATTCATTAGTGTGCGCGATTTTGCCATGCTTGATTAGGAAGACAAAAAACACGTACTCTCCTTACTTAGCCATACCTAGTGGTGGCGAAGTGAATCAGTGCCTAGGTATAATTTTAAAAAACAGAAAAGACAAACAAAGGGCTCACCCCGTGACACTGTATGATGGACATGATGGATAAAATGGTTAGATAACTGGTTGCGTGCTTTACAAAGATCATGCGTTCTGGTGAGAAGCAAGACAAACACTCGTTAATGCCCCGTGTGGTTTCTTGCGTGGTGTTATCTAAAGCGCAATGTTATTAGAAGCGCGTTTACAAGATCTGGAGCTCAAGGACTCCCACTGACGTAATACGAAACGAAACATACGAACATGTAAAATACATATAGGGTTTAAAAAAACATACTAATTATGAAGCAAAGTTGTGCTTCATGGTCGTCGTGGGGCTGAGAAGTTCGGACTTGAACGCTGAAGGTGAAAAAATGGGAAGGAAGGGGACAAAGCAATGTTGAAAGCTTCGTTGTGAAAAGTGGAGGAAACGTGGGTGAGCCGTGGTGATTGCTGCCGACTGCCCGGTCTGTACCTGTGAAACAGAAAAGAACTTACTTGAAAGGAAATCCTCTCAGACGTGTTCGCCTCTGCTCGAGACCGCATATTGCCGAGGAGGTTTTATGGGTAAAGTTGCCGCCTAGTCGTATTGGAAGGACTAGAGCGGAAACAATAACAAAATGGCCGCCATGATTGGCTATGGTGGCGGCCCTCTTAGGAGGGGCGAATGTTGATTGCACGAGAGTCCACGATTGAAAGCCAGAATAAATGCTACATGATAAAGGAAATGAAGGAGAAATAAATAAACTCAAAATAATAAATAATGGGGGAACACAGAATGAATGCTATATGATAAAGAAAAATAAGGATGAATAGAATAAACTAAAAAATAAATAATAAGGGGGGGAATACAATACATACATGTAGACAAACGTGGTGTGTGTATTGGCTGAGAATATAATGATGTGATTTGCCAGTTTCTCGCTCATTGTCAGTGTTAAAAAGGTATGTTATGTGAGGACTGTCTCATGTAGGGGTGCTGATGAATTTGTTACTTGGTGAAATGCCCCCATGGTATGCCATCGTTTAGACCTTGGCTGTCTGTACGTAGTTTGAAAACCCAAGGTTGCTCTTTTTCAAGTAGTTTTTGCTCTAAATTGTCACTACTTTTGATGTGTTCAAGAACCACCCATTTCATGTCGTTGGGTGTGTGTTGCTTTTCAATGTAGTGTGATGTCATTTGTGTTGTTGCCCGCTTGCACCTGATATTACTGCGGTGCTCGACAATCCTGGTGCTCACTTTTCGTGTGGTCATACCCACGTAGTGAAGGTTACAGGTACAGGTGATAAGGTATACCACCCCTGAAGTGTTGCAATTTGTGAAACTGCGCAACTCCCAGGTCATTTGGTTATTGAATTTCACCTTTTTGGTCGCAGTCGTCAGGTGGCAGACACTGCAGTTGCTGCATGGGTAGTGTCCTTCAGGTAGTGCGTGCAAGGTTCTTTGATTCACTGATTTTTCGTTGTCTTTAGGACGTGTGTGGACAAAAAAGTTTCGTAGGTTTTTGCCTTTTCTGTGGATGAACATAGGTCTTGGTATGTCCAACTTTGCACTGTTTAGTGTCTGCCAGTGTTTCTTGATGATTTTGGTCACTTTATTTGAAGCAATATTGAAGGTGGTGATGCATATTGGTCTCTTGTCCTGCATCGTAGTTTCTTTCTGTGTTCTAGAAGTGCTTCCCTGTTGTTGTTTGCAGCTCGTTTTCTTGCTGTTGTGATCAAGTGTTTAGGGTATTGTCTTGCTTCTAGTTTTTTTGGTAGTCTTCTCTCTCCGTACAGTTATGTCGTAGATGCAGAAATTGTCTGAAGGGGAGGTTGTCTTTCAATTGTCTTGGGTGGAAACTGTCGTAGATAAGAAGGCAGTTCCTAGCTGTTGGTTTAAAATGCGTTGTTGTTGTCAGGCCCCCTTGCCTGACCAGTATATTTAGGTCTAGAAAGACCAAATTGGACCTACTCATGGTGTAAGTGAATTTTAGAAAGGGGTCTTGGAGGTTCAACCTAAATATACTGGTCAGGCAAGGGGGCCTGACAACAACAACGCATTTTAAACCAACAGCTAGTAAATGCCTTCTTACCTACGACAGTTTCCACCCAAGACAATGCAAATGTGCCCTTCAAAGCAGTCTGATGCTAGGAAGCACCCTCATCCCAGCCTAATACACAAGTTCCTGTCTGGGAGGTGGTCACACATCTCTGTGACAGGGAACCTATTGTTCTACCTTCCCCTGCTTGAGCTCAGAATCGTGCCTGTGGTCGGCAGCAGCACTAGCTTGCTGGCAGACCCTGAGAGGCTGTTACCAGGAGTACACGGTAAGGTCCCCTAAGAAGCCCCCCCAGTACATGGGATCATACTTCCAACACTGGAATCGGTTTGGGGGTATGATTCCAACATGTTTGGCACCAAACCTGACCAGGTTCAGTGCAGCCACTATATAGTTAGATATTTCGTATTGACTGAAGCCCACTATATGTATTAAAATGGCTGACCACACTTACAAAGCCTAGAGAATCAACTCAGGGGTGTGTAGGGGTGTCCTGCTCATGCATGGACACCCTCACACTATAACAAATCGCCTTGCCTTCAGGACTGAAAGGCCTGCCATAGGGGTGACTTATAGGTTTTAAGTGTAGTGACCTCAGATATAAGAAAACTTATATCCGTTGTGAGGGGTGATAGCACCAACTCACACAGGCTGCAATGGCAAGCCTGTAGTCACAGTTTGAATGGGGTCTCAATGGCACAATACATGCTGCAGCCCATGGGAGACTCCTGGTGTACCAACCGCTCAATTAGGTGTTAAGGGGGGGCTGCTAATGCTCGAGCAGCCAGGTCTTGAGAAGTCTCCTGAAGGTCAGCAGGTCCTGGGTCTGGTGCAGGTGGATGGGGAGGGAGTTCCATGTCTTGGCGGCGAGGTGGGAGAAGGATCTGCCGCCGGTGGTTGTTAGGTGTATGCGTGGGACGGTGGCAAGGGCGAGGTCAGCGGAGCGAAGCTGCCGGTTGGGGGTGTAGAAGGTGAGTCATTTATTGAGGTATGCTGGTCCGGCGTTGTGGAGTGCTTTGTGAGCATGGGTGAGGAACTTGAAGGTGATTCTCTTGTTAACGGGGAGCCAGTGCAGGTCCCTCAGGTGGGCAGTGATGTGGCTGTGGTGGGGGATGTCGAGGATGAGGCAAGCGGAGGCGTTCTGTATGCGTTGGAGTCTTTTCTGGAGTGTGGCAGTGATTCCCGCGTAGAGGGTGTTGCCGTAGTCCAGTCTGCTGGTGATGAGAGCCTGGGTGACCGTCCTTTTGGTTCCGGTGGGGATCAATCTGTAGATCTTGCGAAGCATGCGTAGGGTGTTGAAGCAGGAGGAGGAAACGGCGTTGACTTGCTGGATCATTGATAGTGTTGAGTCCAGGATGAACCCCAGGTTGTGTGCGTGGTCGGTGGGTGTCGGCGCAGCTCCCAGCGAGGCTGGCCGCCAGGAGTCGTCCCAGGCGGAGGGGGTTGTGCCGAGCATGAGGACCTCCGTCTTGTCCGATTAAAGTTTCAGGCGACTGTTCTTCATCCATTCGGTGACGGCCTTCATTCCTTCGTAGAAGATGGTTTTGGCGGGGTCTTTGGTGAGGGAGAGGATCAGCTGAGTGTCGGCGTATGAGACGATGTTGAGGTTGTGTGATCGGACGATGTTGGCGAGTGGTGTCATGTAGATGTTGAAAAGGGTCGGGCTGAGGGATGATCCATGGGGTACGCCGCAGGTGATCTTGGTGGCTTCAGATCGGAATGGAGGAAGGCAGACTCTTTGGGTTCTGTCAGTGAGGAAGGAGGTGATCCAGTCCAGGGCTTTGTCGCAGATTCCTGCATTGTGGAGGCGTGTGCGTAGGTTGTGGTGGCATACGATGTCGAAGGCGGCCGAGAGGTCTAGGAGGATGAGGGCCATGGTTTCGCCATTGTCCAGCAGGGTCCTGATGTCGGTGGTGGCGATGAGGGCGGTTTTGGTGCTGTGGTTGCTGCGGAAACCGGATTGGGACAAGTCCAGGGTGTGGTTCTCTTCGAGGAAGCGGGTCAGTTGTCTGATGACTATCTTCTCGATGACTTTCACAGGGAGATGGGCCGGAAGTTCTTGAGGTCCTTTGGGTCTGCCTTGGGTTTCTGGAGTAGGGCGTTGATCTCGGCGTGTTTCCAGCTCTCCGGGAATGTGGCAGTCTCGAAGGATCTGTTGAAGATCTTCCGGAGTTGGAGTGCGATGATGGAGCTCGCTTAGTTGAAGATGTGGTGAGGGCAGGGGTCTGACTGTGAGCCGGAGTGGATGGTGTTCATGGTTTGGATGGTGTCTAAGTCGTTGACGTGGTTCCATGAAAGCAGGAGGCCGGTGTGGCTGGGGGGTGGTGGGTCTGAGGTGTCAGCGGCTGTCGGGTGGGGTCTGAGTGTTGAAGCTGTCGTGGATGTCTATGATCTTGCAGTGGAAGAAGGTGGCAAGAGAGTCGCAGTGTTCTTGTGATGACGGGATTGTTAGAGCTGGGGTTTGGCGAGTTCATTTACGATGTTGAAGATCTCTTTGCTGTTGTGTGCGTTGTTGTCGAAGCGTTCCTTGAAGAAGGTCCTTTTGACGGTTCGAATGAGTTGGTGGTGCCTGCGGCTGGCGTTCTTGAGGGCAGCATGGTTGTCCGGTGTCTGTTCGTGGCGCCTCTTCTTCTCGAGTCTTCGGCAGGTCTGCTTGGATGCCTAGAGGTCGGTGGTGAACCAGATGGCCCTTCTGTCGGTGTGTCTGGTTGAGGGTTTCTTGATCGGGGCGAGGGTGTTGGCGCAGTCGTCGATCCACTGCCTGAGGTTGCGGGCGGCTGTGTCAGTGTCGGCGTGGTCGATTGGTGGGTCTCGGCGAGGGTGGTGATTAGCTGGTTTTTGGTGACCTTGTTCCAGCTGCGGTGGGGGATTTGTTACGGGTGGTTGTGTGCGGTGTTTTTCTTGAAGGAGAAGTGGTTGCAGTGGTGGTCAGTCCAGTGGAGTTCGGTGGTGTGGCTGAAGGTGACGTGGTTGCTGCCGTAAAAGATAGGGTTGAGTGTGTGTCTGGCAGAGTGAGTGGGTGTCGTGACGAGCTGTTTGAGTCCGAGGTTGTCGAGCAGGGTGGTGAAGTTGCTGTCGGCGTTCTCGAGGTGGAAGTTCAGGTCTCCAAGGAGGATGTAGTCTGTGGAGGCCAAGGCGTGCGGGCTGACGATGAACTGTGGCTGGGGGGTCTGTAGACAAGGGTTCCTCTGAGGGTGGTGTTGGGGTCGATGTGGATCTGGAAATGCAGGTGTTCGGCGGAGCTGAGGGTGTCTTCGGTGCTGGTCGATATTCTAAGGGTGTTCTTGTGACGATGGCGATTCCTCCTCCTGGTCTGTTGGTGTGGTCCCTGCAGGTGATCTTGTAACCATCCGGGATGGCTATGGCAACGTCGGGTGCTGATGAGGTATTCATCCAGGTCTCCGTCAGGAAGGGGACGTCCGGGGAGGATGAGTCGAGCAGGTCCCAGAGTTCGACGGCATGCCTGTGGACGGAGCGGGTGTTGAGTAATTTGCATCTGAGATGGTTGTGGCCTGCCCTGGAGGGAGGGGCAGGTCGTGTTGGAGTACGCTGGCTGTCGGTTTCGGCAGGTGAAGGGTCCGTGGGTGCGCTTCGGGGTGGCCTGGACGCAGGTAGATGAACGGCCGGTGTTGAGTGCGTGGACGAGGTTGGCATAGTAGCGGTGACGTGTGTCGTGGTGCTTGCGGGGGCTAGGGGGTCTGGCGCTGGGCATGGTCCAGGCGCAGACGGGCTTGCCTTAGGCGTGGCTGCACAGCAGCCGCCATTAAGAAGGGGAGGTGGGAGGGAGGAGCAGCTGGGAAGCGGGAGGGTGAATGGACGAGTGGCAGGGGCGGGGCCGCAGGGGTATCAGGGGGGCCTCAGGAAGCCAAAAATAACAATCAACAGAAAGGCAAAATACAATACCAAGAAGAAGGCAACACAGTATCCCAGAGGAGCGGGCTGAAATACAGCAAAAAAGTAGTGAAAACGATGGCGGCCACAGGAGGCTCAAACTCGCAGCAGCGGGTGGAAGGCACAGGCACAGACAGGTAGTACCATATACTAGGGACTTACAATGGTACACCAGTAGCCATTTGTGGATGTACAACAGTACTTACCATGGTCAATTTAGAGAGGAAGCACAGTGACTGGTGTCCTGATTAGCAGGATCCCTGTCAGACTAGTCAAAAAAATATAGACACCAGCAAAAAGTGGGGGTAACCATGAAAGTTGATCCTACTTTCCTACACCACCCCTGAATGCCTGGCTGCCAAGATCTGATCAACCACCTCCAGTAAAGGTCAAAGGTGTTCAGCTGCCGCTGCTCAGTCTCCAAGCATAAACATGGAGATTGTGAAGGCCTGGGTTCAGAACCTTGCCCTGCTGCTGCAACAGCAGATCCTCCCGAATGGACCGCCGGTATTGGAGGACAGATGACTGAGCCCAGGAGGTCTGGATACTGTACTCTCTGTGCCCACTCTTTGGCTACTAGGATTGCCTGGTCAGTCCAGATCTTCTTGAGCACTCTAGGCAGGGGTGGTATCAGTGGAAAGGCATACTTGAGTCCCAAGTTCAACTCGAGGCAGAACGTGCCTCAGAGTGAATTCCTCCATGGTAACTGCAACATGCAAAAGTGCTGACTTTGCACATTTTCTGCAGTGGCAAACGGATCGAGCCAAGGTTCTCTCCATTCGTGGGAGAGACCTTGTGTTGTGTAAGGAAACAGACTTTCAGCACGTTCATCCCCACTTTTTGCCCCTATGTTGACTACTATGCACTGGTGTAATGACTGAAATGCCCTGAGCTTTGCTAATCAGGACCCTGTGCATGTGTTTGGACCCTTAAAAAGGTAAATGGTTGATTGGCTTGTTCCCAATTGTCATAACTTGACTTACTTGTAAGTCCCTAGTATATGGTACCAGGGGTACCTAAGGCTAGTAAGTTAGTGTCTCTCGTGGACTGCAGCACTAATTGTGTCACCACGAGTGTGACAAAGGCTATAGTTTGACTACCATCGCTGGCTGGTAGAGCAGATCTAAACTGCTAACTCTGCTTTGCCATTTCAAGCCATGGCAAAGCCCAAGACTTCCTTTTTAATATATACAAGTCACCCCCTTAAGCAGGCCTACAGAGCCCTAAAGGCAGGGTGCATTATATTGAAAGTTTGGACCTGCAGTTTCATGTCTTTTAGGTCCTAACAGTAAAAACCACAATTGATGTTTTTACTGTTGAAATCCTAGTAGTCCCACTTGCAAGTACAGAGTTACAGATTGACATCTCAGCCCTACTAACTTCTTAATGGGACTACAAAAGTTAATACCGCATAGGTATCAAATGAGTTGGTGCATTAAAGCTGATTTAATAGTGAAATCGAATCTAATGTCACTGGTGGGCAAAGAGCAACTTTAGTAAGTTGCCACCTTGTCGCCCAAGGTTTCCAGTGCCCCTTTTCGGTTGCACACAAAGGTCTGTCCTTAAGATAATCTTCTGACCTGGGGAGAAGTGTAAATGACTTCCAGGAAACTCTACAAAGGATCTATCTGAAAGACAAACGTTAGTGATAGATTCCTTACCTTAGAATATCCCCAGGCGTCAGACTGGATCCGGAATGTTTTTTGTAGCAGTACCCCTGCACGTCAGTAGGTGGCGTCGTGCGGCTCCGCCTCCGTCGCTGGCGTCGTAAGCGCCGAGATGACGTCACGGAGACTACTTAGGCGCCACCCATGCGCTCTGACGTCAGTTCTTTCTTTTTTCGCGCCAGCAAGCGCAGATCCGGATAGAGCCCGTACCTTAGTCACTTTTTGACTACTCTTTTGAGACTTTTGTCTCCCTTTTTAGGTCTCGCCTGGCGTAGGCTGCGCGCATGCGCAGTCTCGCTGGCGATATTTAGTGTTAACGGGTAATTTCTGTAAGGGGCTTTAAGCCCCGCCCCTCTGTTCCATAGGCTGGTGTCACCGTTTATGGTAAACTGTGGCCAGCCATTGGAACAGAGCTGTGCATGACGTATTTGCTTGGCTTTTTGAGCCGTCCCACTTGGACGGTCTCGCCTGAATTACGTTCGTCGCAAAAGGTTTCTTATCTTTATGGGGCCAAACACATGGCCTCATAAAGACAAGAAACCTTTTGGCAGGCGAGGCCGTCCCGGCAGAAAAAGCCGAGCAAATATGTAATGGAGTGGGGACTGCAGGCAGGGGGCAGTGTACGGTGGCTGAGCGCTGGATACCAGCTGCAACAGGCACTCCGGCCGAGCGCTCGCCCCCCTCCCGCCCCTAAGCTGAAATTGGGGGTTCTCTGCAGTGGACAACACATTCGGCATGAGCGAAGGCAATCGGTTACAGAGGTGGCCGTGCAGTCTCCCCGGCTGGAAGTGAGCCTCAGCTCTGCTGTGGCCGGTGAGCTGAGATGGCCTCCCGGGAAGGGGGGCGGATGGCGAGGGACCCCACTAGAAGCCGGTGAGAAGCTTGGAGGCGATTCTGCAGCCAAGGAATGCCTTAGAGCTCGTGTCAAATCAAGTAGGGGGAGAACAATCGGCAGAGTAATTAGGCGGATTCCTCCCCCACCCCCCCCCCCCACCCCCCGCTACATGCGCTCTCCCGGCCTCCTACCGCTATTATGTCTCTCCACAGTTTAAACTTACCTTCGTGCTCATCACACACTGAAGGCAGACCTGGTTAAAAGCCACTTGGCTTAGACAATGTTTCTTTTAACTCGCAGCAATTTAAAAATGATGCTATTTGGGGCTGTGCGAAAAGCTATAATTAAAGTCACTGAACATTTGCCACAAAGAAACACTTATTGGTGCTTGTTTTTAAATAAAAAGGGTGACCTGCACGCAATGCTTTAAATGGGCCGGTACTACTGTGTACCGGCACTTGTTAATTGGAGAGTACCAGCACTTCTCAGAAACAAGCTGGTACCCTCCTACGGAGTACCTGCACTTCTATTTTTCCATTTCAAGCACTACATGCAGGCAAATAGCCTTTCAGCCGGAAATCTGCTATCTGCGGCGCTCAGCCTGGCCTCGCCCCTGCGGCATCTGTTTGGTTTCCCAAGCGGCTGATATGCACCCCTCTGGCCCAGGACGGCTGCCTCTATGGCACATGTGGTGAAGGCAAACATCTGAGACAATGGGCAGGCTGTGTAATTAGAGCTCGATGAAATGCCAGCAGAAGCAGCCGGCAACTCCCTGTGCTCCGGGCTAGCCCCCACCACCGGTGACAAGTGTTTGCACTGAGAGGGGAGGGCTCACTGCAGGCGGATGGATGCCTGGGCGAGCAATGGCCATCTCGGTTCCCCCTTTTCATCTCCCTCTTTCCTCCTTTAACCACGCCCTCTCTCCCTTCTCTCCTACCTTTCCTGGTCTCTCTCTCCCTCCTCTCTCACACACTCTCGTCTTTCCTGTTTCCCCTTTGCTGTCCCCCCCACTGCTTCTTTCCCACTCTTATGATCTCTTACCCTTTGTCTTCTCCCTCTGTCCCATCTCACACTTTCCCTCCCTTCCTTCATTCATTCATTCCTTGTTATGTTTTTCTTTCTTCGCTGGTTATCTAGGGCAGGCTTCTCCAACAGGTAGCTCGTGAGCTACCTGTAACTGTCCATCTGTCGGGAGGTAGTTCTCCTTTGTGCATTCTAGTCTACTACATTTGAAGCTTTTGCTTGGCTGAATTACTGCATGTAAACCAAAATTAAAAAGTTTGCATCTGAGACGAAAACGTGTGTAGTTTTCTGATCTCTTAAGTTGATGTTCGGAATAAAATGGTTGAATTTCCAAAGTATTTTTAAGGCTGATATTTAGATGATAAATCATTGGGGAGAATTATTACTAATCGTATTAACTTGCCTTAGGCAGTTCAGGTATGGCTGCTATGTATAACGGATTTTAAGTCATTCCAAATTAACAAAGCCTTTTTAGGTCTCGTTTAATGTTGAAATCTGCACATTATGCAGTGGATGGTAGATTATGCACATTTGTGTGGCAAAAAAACAGTAGAACCAGATGATGTAAAAGTAGTGACGTAGATGTTGTGCAACCCCGGGGGTTGCAGCTGAATATTGTGGTCATAAAATGAGGACAGCCTTTAGTGGGTTCGTTCATTGCTTAAATGCACCATTTGCGGTGAGCAATGCGGAGTTCGGGCTGACTCGGTCTTTCATCCTCCTGTGACAAAACAAGCACCGTTGATGTCGAGTAGCAATAACACTCGCCATCAGTTCCACGAGACACACCCATTTGTAGTGTTTGCTACATGTAGATGTTCATGTATACAGACGCACACAAAACACTTCTTAAAGCACTGTGGAATACTATTGTGTTATGGTATAGTATGAAATAGTGCAGTACAATATATTATGGCATTATATGATGTGTTGTGTTACGACCACGCGCGTGCTATATTATTATAGCATTATATGGTGTGTTCTGTTACAACCATTCGCGTGCCATAAGCCTGCCAGGTGAAGCGGGCGCACATTTATTTTGTAATGCACGCCTCAACTAAATCAATTAACACTCAATAAATAATGGCGGACTCTGGGCCATCAGCCCCTCATCCCTCCCCCCAAGGCGCCGCAATTAGTTTCAGCACAGCGCCTGCATTTTTGCTTTTATATTAACAACACATACGCCACGCTTAATATTTAACCAGGCAGCCGCTTTTATTCTTTTTTAAAAATTAACAAGGTGACGCTTCACTTGCTGCCATGCGCATAACTTTTATCTGCACGGGCTCAGCACTTTCAATTTAAGCACGGCGCCCACTTTCATATCCTCTCTCTCTCCTTCCTTCTCTTGTCTGTCTCATTAGCATTTCTTTGTTGCTGACTGACAATGCCCCACTCACCGCCCCTTGTCTTTCCTTTTCGCTTTCCCGTGGCCCCCTTCCCCGCAGCGCCACCTTTTCTCTCTTTCACAAATAGCACAGCACACAGACGATCCAAGCGAGCACAAAAGGCACTTTCATTATTTATTTGGGCCGAGCAGGGTTACTTGAAGATGCATGCGCCTCCCACCCACCCCATTGTAAACAAGCATTTGCAATGCAATAGGTTTCACATTTGCGAGAGTTTAAGCTATTAGCATTGCAAATGTCAATGCCTTTTATTTAAGTTGTAAAAACCAAAACATAAATAAAAGGCATTGTCATTTACAATGTCAATAGCAAATGCTTGTTTCTCCTGGTGCACATAGGGATGCCTGGATTTAAGTCTTGTGGGGACTGCCGTCGCAACATGTCGGTGGCGGACCCCCATGATGTTTGCCTCTACTGCCTGGAGCCCGATCATGACTCCCGGTCCTGCCGGGACTATCGAGCCATGGCCCTGAAGGCCTTGAGGGAGCAGCGCCGGAAACTGCTGGAGGCCCGGCACTCGTCCCAACGCCTTTCTAGGTTCCGGGACCATTCCCGCGAACGCTCGCGGGGCTGCAGTCGTCACTCCTCGGGCTCCAAGTCTTCGCCCTTGGATTCGGGTAAGCGACGGCATAAAAAAGTCGAAGAAGCAAGTTAGCTCTCCAACGTCCCGCCGTTAGTCCTCGGATGCGAATGAGGGTGACAGGGGCTCTGCCCCTGCTGCTCCTTTGGAGCCTGGGAGTCCCGCGGCCTACCCGCCTTACCCGGGTCCGTCGGTGACTCCTGAACAGGTGCAAGAGTTTCTTGCCACCATGGACCGCCCTTTGCCTCTCCCAAGGGCTGGAAAAGGATGGCATGGAGTGATTGGAGAAATCCCATCATGAGTTTTTGGCTGTATGAGGACAAAAAAAAAAAAGGACATTTGTCAAGCAGGTACGTGGGCCTCGCTGCACACGTTTACCAAGCATTACTACCTTGACAGTCCGGTCCGGAGAGACGGCTTCTTTGGTTGTTCTGTTCTCCGTGACTTTCTGGTGTAATCTATTCGCAGACCCACCACCGGGGTTGGTATTGCTGGGGTATCTATTCTAAGGTAAGGAATCTATCACTAACGTGTCTTTCAGATGAACAAGTTACTACTTGTGTAACGATATATCTGTAAGAGATATTAGTTAGTGATAGATTCCTTACCGCCCCACCCATCCTCCCCGTTCTGCGAACTGATTTCTAGGGTTAAGGTCATCCCCCTTTTTAGGGCCCTAGTTTCATGGCACAGTGGTCAGTTTCTTGCATGGCTCTGCGTTCCTGGTGCGGAAAGTCGTGTACAGAACTGACGTCAGCGCGCATGGGTGGCGCCTAAGTAGTCTCCGTGACGTCATCTCGGCGCTTACGACGCCAGCAACGGACGCGGAGCCACATGACGCCACCTACTGACGCGCAGGGGTACTGCTACAAAAAACTTTCCGGATCCAGTCTGACACCTGGGGATTTTCTAAGGTAAGGAAACTATCACTAACTAATGTCTCTTACAGATATATCGTTACACAAGTAGTAACTTGTGCGCTGGGGGAGAAGAGATGTTATCTCCTCCTGGCAGGAACAGTTACAAACAGAAAACCGCCTTTAAAGGGCAAATTGCAAGCACCAACGAGAGGGGCTGCTCCTTTGTTCCGGTAGACAGGATGGCGTCAGGGACAGCAAGGGGAAACACTAGTCAGACCAGTTTTTCAGTGGGCATATAGCCCAGAGGTAGACACACTGCTAGGGTTGGCTACCAAGCTCCACACACAGAGAGAGGGGTTCAGCCATCCTGGAAGTGGGCAGAATAGAACCCTCTGGGATAGCTAGATGCCACACTTCCCAGGGAGTTGTAATCAGGCTAATGGAATCTAAGTATCTCATTGACTAGTGACCACACCCTCTCCTAAGGGCACTTTCTGGTCATAAAGAGGCACCTCTGGCCCAAGAACTCAGATCTCTCCTAGATTGAAGGATAGGATATCACTTATTAAGCGCAGTTATACCCAAGAATGTCAAGGCACTATAGCAGACAAAGAGGAGACAGGATGGAAGCGCGCAGGCAACAACCTAGGACGAAAAAAGCCAGGTATCTGAAAGAGACTATTAGTTATAGATTCCTTACCTTAGAATTACCCCCAGGCATAAGACTGGATCTGGAGAATTTTTTCTCAGCAGTACCCCTGCGGGTCACTAAGTGGTGTTGGTCGACTCTGCTTTCGTCGTTACCCTTAGTCGTTTTTTGACTAGTGTTTTTTGACTTTTTGTCGACATCTTTTTCAAGGCCTGGCAGTCAGCTCCGCGCCACTCGAGGTCCCGGTCAAGAGGAAGGTCGCAGGACCGGTCCCAGAGTCACCACCATCATTCCTCCTCGAACTCTTCGTCATCGGGTAAGTCTAGGCACAAGAAGAAGGCGAAGAAGCACAGTCGCTCTTCACCTTCTCCCTGTCCGTCGGCTGATGCGGGATGAGGAAGGTCGTTGTCTTTCGGCTCCGCCAACGGAGCCTGCTGGGACGGCTCTGAGCCTCCCTCCCTTCCCGGGAGTGGAGAGTCACCTGCCCAGCTTCATGCATTTTACAAAGCCCTCCAATCAATCTTTGGGCAGTGTGAGAAGTTGGCCTGATGTATGAGGTCACTAGTTCTAGTGTACACCTTATATCAGTCCAAACAACCCTTATGGTGATTGGTTGTAAAGTCAACCTTATAGACCAGCTATCCTAGTGGTAGCATGGACAAGAGCAGTCTTAGGCTAAACTCTGAATGGCATGTGAAGCCAGCTGTGATACCATATATAATCCCTTGAATACCAAATGAAAGGACACCACAACAGATATATATATAAAATAAAGTGTATTTATTCTAGTCAAACCCTCAGCACTCTTTATGAGATTAGAGGTAAGTACAACACAGTCTTATTTAAGCATACATTAAGTCACACAGGTAAGTAATACAGTTAGGCCCTAGGGGCCACGCAAACCATATACTAAAGAAGTGGTATAAGGACCACTGTCACGGAAATAGGATAGGCCTAGGCCTAGGGAATCGCTGGGGCTACACTACACTAGCAACAGGTAGGAAGTGGGAGGCCCATGGGATTCAGGTGCAGAGTGGAAACACTCACGCGTAATGCTTAAAAGTCGATAGAATTACTAGCAGTTAGAAATTAACAGTTTAAGGACACTTCTGAAGCAGCTAGAGAGTCGAGACTCGGAAACTAGACCCTAGGATAGCCACTACCCTTGTGAGCACCAAAGTACCCAAGTTACCTAGCCCACGGGCTGCGGGTGCATAGGTGTAAACTTGCGTCGGGTTTCGTCGTGGACTTCTATGGATGCCTGAAGGAAAGTTGCTGACAGGCAGTCAGTGAAGAGTGTCCGGTGGATCCCAAGGCTGGGATCAAGACGAGAGGATACCTGCGAGCAGAAGGGACAGAGTCAAGGTCACTAGCCAGTGACCACGTGGAACCAGGAAGGAACCAGGCGATGTCGTGAAGATTGCAGGTTAAAGGTGAAGTTTGTCGCTGCAGCCACGGGGACCAGGAAACGTCGAGGACGACCAGGACCAGGAGGCGAGCTGTCCCACGAAGGCTCTTGCTGTCGGCGGCGTCGAAGTTGAACTAGGACTCACCAAGCCTTGGCAAGCGGAACCCACGAAGAACGGAGGACTTGCTTCTGGTGCAGACCAGGAAGGTCTGGGGTGCTTCTCTTTTGCAAGGAAGCGGGAGCCAGTCTGGAGGAGCCAAACCAGCAGTGAAGATTTCTGGATGCGTCGTCACAGAGGCCACTAGCCAAAGGGCAAGCAACCGGACAGACGCGGCAAGCAGGAAAATGCAGAAGGGCCCCACGCAGGACTCGTGGAGTGTGGGGGGCTGATCTTCGGTGCAGATGGTGCTTGGGGTTGGGGCTTCTCAATCCCCGGTGCACAACTTCGAGGGTGCCTCAGTAGCTGCGCTGGAAGATACTAGCCACTTTTCCCAGGTAGCCGGTCCCACGTCTCTCGTCGCCTCCACGGATCTCAGCTCGCTGTGGATGTGGATCTGGGTCGGAGACGTCTGGAAGTCAAGGCTCTGGTCGGGCTCTGCAGTCGGTCCCTCGTAGAACTTCAGCAAAGCAAAGGGTAGTCTCTTGATGGTGCCTGTTTGCATAGGGTAGCCACTCCTTGGCCACAAGGGAGATTCTTCAGTCTTCTTCTTTCGTCGAATGTCGAAGGTCCAGAGTTTCTGTTCAAGTTGCAGGTTCAGGATAATCTAATCTCCTGGGGCCCAGCTACCACTCTTATACTAATCTGGGGGGCTGGGTTACCTGCTAGGTCACGCCTTATGGGTGGGACCTGGGAGGCGGGTGGTTACACCCCCTTCCCTTTGTCCAGTTTCGCGCCAGGACTGGGGCTGGTGTGCCCCAGCACCAGTTTGAACTGGACTATGCATGGGACACCTTGTGTGCCCCAGGCATGTCTCATTCCTTTCAGCCCTCCCTGCCCCAATACACTAAAGTCTGTCTGGGGAGGTGCTAGCACCTCCCCAAGCAGGAAACCTATTGTCCAAGCCTCCCTTGCCGGGATCACTCCCAGCAGCAGGAGGTCAGACTCGTGTCTGTGGCAGCAGCATCCTTTTTGTGATGCTGAGGCTTTGGTTAGAGTTAAACAGCAAAGTAGGATTTTAACATGTGTCTCCCTCTAGAAGGGGGGAATAATATCCTCATCACCAGAAATGGAATGGGGGTATTATTCCAAAGTGTTAGACACCTTACACGACATGTTTCGATAAAGCCAAACCATAGTTACCATAACCGTTTAAGATTATAAGGCACTTTAAGAGTATATGGTAGGCTATATCATAGAACAGCTATAAGGACATGGTTCCGAAAGCTGCAGACAGGCTCAGCTCATGCTAGAGCACCATCTCACATGTTACCCAGCACCCTGCCTCCAGGATTGTTAAGGCCTGCCATAGGAGTGACTGATAGGTACACATGTGTCTATTTTAAGGGTAGATATAGGTATACAATATCTAAGCAAGGGGTGATTACACGACCTTGCCCCAGCTGAGTGATCAGCCAGTTGTGTCTGATTGGAAGGCCAGACCAGGGGTGGCATAATACATGCTGCAGCCCCTGGGAGGCCTAGGGTACACCTATGCCCTGGGTACCTAGGGTACACTGTACAGGGTCCAATAAGGTGATCCTTACCAATTGGGAATGTACCTAGGGTACATGGAGTCCATTTTAAAGAGAGAGCAGACAGCCTGAGACCCTGAATGGCAGGATCTCAGGCCAACTAAGTCGAAAAACCAGCTAGACACTAGGCAAAAAGTTGGGGGTAACCATAGTCAGATATCCACCTTCCTACACAACCCCCCCCCCAAACGAAAGGAGATAAGGCTGGCCTTGACAAGGTAAGCCTCTATTGCCTAAGTGGCCATATAAGGAAGAACCAGCACTGGCATGGTTACCCCCTGTCTCATGGTCCACTAAGCAATCCCTCACCCTAAAGGTATCATAGGGTCTCCACCATAGGGAATCTCTACCTTTGGTGTGTCTTTGCAAAGTAAAAGGCTGGTGTTGAGATGGAGTACTGAAGTGAGTGTCCTCAAAGTGAGGCCTCAGCTTCCTCCAATCATCCTCCACCATGGATGCCTTTCTTTCTTTCACTGAGTTGCACTGTGCTCTCAGGGTCAGCCTCTGGCTACCTAAAACTGGAGGCTGGGTCCCTTTTGTGGGCTTACTGGAGGGACAGGTCAGGTTTGGGGCCCTAAGGTCCCATGTTTGCCTGTGCCCAACAGAATCCCTCTGGGGGAGGTCCCGAACTACCTGTAAAGGGGATCCCTCAGGAATGTTTTTACCCATCACCTGGCTAGGGCTACTAGCCAGGCAATCCTCATTCTTTTGATGGGGCGTTCTTGTGGACAGGGGCCCTCTTGGGGTCCACTGGCCTCCCTGACCTCTGCAGCCCTGGGCTGACTGAGGCAGGGTAGAGAGAGGCAGGCTACCTGCACCAGACTGGGTCCCACCTTGGAAGGGGCCACTGACATCAGAGGCTCTGCCAGGCCAGGTCTGGCTACCTCTGGGGCAGTTCCTTCACAAGGGGTGAGGTCAGATCCCTGAGGAGGCTGACCTTTTCCTAATGTCTGGGGAGAGGGAGACTTTTCTTCCTCCCCACTACTCTCTGTTTGTGTGGAGTGATCCATAGTTTCAGGCTTCACTACACCTATGTCAGTCTGAGTATGGGCTGAGACCATTACAGCCTTGCCAACCTTTTCAGGGAGGCACTCAGTTTGGGTTTGAGCTGTGACTGTCACAGCTCTGCCAATCTCTACAGGGAAGTCTGTCTTTGCCAGGGCTGTGGCTACCACTGCCCTTCCAACCTTTTCAGGGAGGAAATCTACTTGGACAGGGGTTGTGGCTGGCACAACCCCACTACCCTTTTGTGAAAGGCCTACCATTTTAGAATGGGTGTCTTGTTCAACTCCAGCCCAAGCTGAGAGTTCTAAGTTATTCCCCAGTAAGCAGTCCACAGGCAAGGTTAGAGACACTGCCACCCTTTTAGGGCCAGTGACCCCTCCCCAGCTGAGACATACCTCTGCCATGGGATGACTGTTCTGTTTGCCATCAATGTTAGTTACCTGGTATGAGAAACCAGGCAAAAGCTGCTCAGAGGGAACTAGCCTATGGGCCACCATAGTGATGCTAGCTCCAGTGTCTCTGTAGGCCTCAGCTTTTCTACCATTGATGTAGGGCTCCTGTCTGTACCTACCCAAAGTGTTGGGACAGGCAGTGAAGTTGGCAAACCCCATGCCACCATCACAGACAAGAGTAGCTGCTGTAGGGGAATTGGCTAAGCCAGGGTCCCCCTGTGTTCCCCAAGAAAACCCAACCACATTTTTGGGGGCACTCCCACCACCTGGGGGATTACTGCTGACAGTAATAGGTGGTGTGACAGGAGTAGTTGGAGGAACAGTTTTGTTTTTAGCCTTTGGGCAACTGCTGTCAGTTTTCCAATGCCCAGGACTTTTACACTCATGGCAGTAGGCTTTTTAACTGTGGTAGAGGAGGGAGCTTGCGACCCACCACCCTGTGTGGAGTTTTGGGGCCCTGAGGAAGATTTCTCTTTTGTTTTATCCCCACCCTTCTCTTGAGGCTTGGTGGTATCTTTCTTTTGGTCACCACCCTGATTTTTAGGCCTAATCCTGGTCCTGACCCATTTATCTGCCCTCTTTCCCAATTCTTGGGGAGAGGCCAAATCTGAGTCTACCAGGTGTTGATGGAGAAGCTGGTTCTGACAATTACTAAGGATCTGCTCCCTCATAATCAAGTTGTACAATCCTATATAGTCCTGCACCTTGCTGCCAGTTAACCAACCTTCCAAAGCCTTAGTGGCACAATCCACAAAATCAGACCAGTCCTGTGTCTGTGTCTTCTGGGTGTCTCTGAACAACAACCTATATTGCTCAGTGGTTAAGCCAAACCCATCTATCAGAGCACTCTTCAGGACTTTGTAATTGTTAGCATCCTCATCACTGACTGTGAGGAGCTTGTCTCTACCTTTGTCAGAAAAGGAGAGCCACAAGATAGCTGCCCACTGACTCTGGGGTACCTGCTGTACTTTGCAGGCCCTCTCCAAAGCAGTCATCCACTTGTGGATGTCATCCCCATTCTGATATGGGGGGACTATCTTGCTTAGGTTTCTATGGTCATAAGACCTATCCCTATCTCTAGGAATGTTGCTGCCACCAGTGGGTTCTGACCCACACAATTTTTGCTCTCTGGCCAGAGCAAGCTTCTCTTTGGCAAGGGCAAGTTCTTCCCTTTCAATCCTCAGTTTGGCTTCCTTCATTCTGGCCTCATGCTCTCTCCTTTGGGGGGAAGTAATCCCCCTTTGGGATGAAGCATTGGAGCTTCTCGAGTGATAGGAGTGGAGAGAGTCCCCTGAGGGAGATCTACCCCTCCTATCTCTCTTTTTAAGATTACTTGGGGGCCTGTAAGGGAAGCTCCCATGCAAGCTCCCATGCAAGCTTAAGTTAGCCTGACTAAGTCTTCTGACTGGTGTCTTGCTACCTCCCTCTTCCTCTGAGGTCTCTTCTAACTCATCTGTATCAGTTAAGTCAGGGGTCTCTCCTGTGGAGGGGAGGCCCTTATCTACAGCTACGGCACCATACTTGGCAGCTCTTTCAGCATCATAGGCCTCCAGAAGCTCCACTAGCTGTCTAAGGGTAGGGTTGGAACCCTGTTTTAATCTCCTGGAGGTACACAGTTGTCTCATCTCCTGGAAAGTGAATGCATCATATCTAGAGGGAATCTGTGTAGGATTCTCCTCTCCTGAGGGAGTATCAGTGTGATCTCCATTCAGGGACATGATTCTAGTGAGGGTGTGGTGTGTGCACCTACCTACACTAGTTGTTTCTACTAAACCTCTCTAGTAGTTGTAGTCAGGGTGTGTTACTCCCTTCAACCTACAACCACTAAGTCCAGTAGGACTTAAGTATTATAATCTATGTTATATGTACCTAAACAATATCTGTGTGATCTTTCAATTTAGTATCTCAAGATTACAATGGTATTACAACAGCAAGCTCAGATCCCAACCGCTGCTCACCAATGTGAGAATTTGGCCTGATGTATGATGTCACTAGTTGTAGTGTACACCTTATATCAGTCCAAACAACCCTTATGGTGATTGGTTGTAAAGTCAACCTTATAGACCAGCTATCCTAGTGGTAGCATGGACAAGAGCAGTCTTAGGCTAAACTCTGAATGGCATGTGAAGCCAGCTGTGATACCATATATAATCCCTTGAATACCAAATGAAAGGACACCACAACATATATATATATAAAATAAAGTGTATTTATTCTAGACAAACCCTCAGCACTCTTTATGAGATTAGAGGTAAGTACAACACAGTCTTATTTAAGCATACATTAAGTCACACAGGTAAGTAATACAGTTAGGCCCTAGGGGCCACGCAAACCATATACTAAAGAACTGGTATAAGGACCACTGTCACGGAAATAGGATAGGCCTAGGCCTAGGGAATCGCTGGGGCTACACTACACTAGCAACAGGTAGGAAGTGGGAGGCCCACGGGATTCAGGTGCAGAGTGGAAACACTCACGCGTAATGCGTAAAAGTCGATAGAATTACTAGCAGTTAGAAATTAACAGTTTAAGGACACTTCTGAAGCAGCTAGAGAGTCGAGACTTGGCAACTAGACCCTAGGATAGTCACTACCCTTGTGAGCACCGAAGTACCCAAGTTACCTAGCCCACGGGCTGCGGGTGCATAGGTGTGAACTTGCGTCGGGTTTTGTCGTGGACTTCTATGGATGCCTGAAGGAAAGTTGCTGACAGGCAGTCAGTAAAGAGTGTCCGGTGGATCCCAAGGCTGGGATCAAGAAGAGAGGAGACCTGCAAGCAGAAGGGACAGAGTCAAGGTCACTAGCCAGTGACCACGTGGAACCAGGAAGGAACCAGGCGATGTCGTGAAGATTGCAGGTGAAGGTGAAGCTTGTCGCTGCAGCCACGGGGACCAGGAAACGTCGAGGATGACCAGGACCAGGAGGGGAGCTGTCCCACGAAGGCTCTTGCTGTCGGCGGCGTCGAAGTTGAACTAGGACTCACCAAGCCTTGGCAAGCGGAACCCACGAAGAACGGAGGACTTGCTTCTGGTGCAGACCAGGAAGGTCTGGGGTGCTTCTCTTTTGCAAGGAAGCGGGAGCCAGTCTGGAGGAGCCAAACCAGCAGTGAAGATTTCTGGATGCGTCGTCACAGAGGCCACTAGCCAACGGGCAAGCAACCGGACAGACGCGGCAAGCAGGAAAATGCAGAAGGGCCCCACGCAGGACTCGTGGAGTGTGGGGGGCTGATCTTCGGTGCAGATGGTGCTTGGGGTTGGGGCTTCTCAATCCCCGGTGCACAACTTCGAGGGTGCCTCAGAAGCTGCGCTGGAAGATACTAGCCACTTTTCCCAGGTAGCCGGTCCCACGTCTCTCGTCGCCTCCACGGATCTCAGCTCGGCTGTGGATGTGGATCTGGGTCGGAGAAGTCTGGAAGTCAAGGCTCTGGTCGGGCTCTGCAGTCGGTCCCTCGTAGAACTTCAGCAAAGCAAAGGGTAGTCTCTTGATGGTGCCTGTTTGCACAGGGTAGCCACTCCTTGGCCACAAGGGAGATTCTTCAGTCTTCTTCTTTCGTCGAATGTCGAAGGTCCAGAGTTTCTGTTCAAGTTGCAGGTTCAGGATAATCTAACCTCCTGGGGCCCAGCTACCACTCTTATACTAATCTGGGAGGCTGGGTTACCTGCTAGGTCACGCCTTATGGGTGGGACCTGGGAGGGGGGTGATTACACCCCCTTCCCTTTGTCCAGTTTCGCGCCAGGACTGGGGCTGGAGTGCCCCAGCACCGGTTTGAACTGGACTATGCATGGGACACCTTGTGTGCCCCAGGCATGTCTCATTCCTTTCAGCCCTCCCTGCCCCAATACACTAAAGTCTGTCTGGGGAGGTGCTAGCACCTCCCCAAGCAGGAAACCTATTGTCCAAGCCTCCCTTGCCAGGATCACTCCCAGCAGCAGGAGGTCAGACTCGTGTCTGTGGCAGCAGCATCCATTTTGTGATGCTGGGGCTCTGGTTAACTTTAACCGGGTAAGTAGGTTACAACATGTCTTCTCCCTCTAGAAGGTAGGGATAATATCCTCATCCCCAGAAATGGGATGGGGGTATTATTCCAAAGTGTTAGACACCTTACACGACATGTTTTGATAAAGCCAAACCATAGTTACCATAACCGTTTAAGATTATAAGGCACTTTAAGAGTATATGGTAGGCTATATCATAGAACAGCTATAAGGACATGGTTCCGAAAGCTGCAGACAGGCTCAGCTCATGCTAGAGCACCATCTCACATGTTACCAAGCACTCTGCCTCCAGGATTGTTAAGGCCTGCCATAGGAGTGGCTGATAGGTACACATGTGTCTATATGTAAGTTAGGTATAGGAATACTACACCTAAGCAAGGAGTGATTACACGACCTTGCCCCAGCTGAGTGATCAGCCAGTTGTGTCATAATGGAAGGCCAGGCCAGGGGTGGCATAATACATGCTGCAGCCCCTGGTAGGCCTAGGGTACACCTATGCCCTGGGTACCTAAGGGACACTGTACAGGGGCCAATAAGGTGATCCTATCCAAATGGGTTATGCACCTAAAGTACATAGTATCAATTTAGAGAGAGAACAGCAGGGCCGTGGGTCTGATTAGCAGGCCCACAGCCACATCTAAGTCGAAAACCAGTAAAGCAAAAGCAAAAAGTGGGGGTGAACATAGAAAGCAGACCCTACTCTCCTACAGGCAGCCCGACTCCGCCGGCGCTGCTTCGGGCCCTGCGGACTTGGCTGGGGGCTCTAGGTCTTTGACGCCGGCTGCTCCGGCCCAGGTGTCGCAGGGCCCCTAGGGATCCAGGCCTGGATCCGGATCGGAGCTGGTTGACCTCACACCACCTTCCTCGGCACCGATTCCTCTGACGACGACACCGCCACCTCCGACCCTGGTTGTGTCCCTGGCCGGCATCGACCCCAGCCTCCCCCTCGACTTGGACACGGAGCCGGACCAGGTTCGACCGAAGCCGGTACCAGCGCTGGCCAGTACTTTTGTACCACTGTTCTATCCTGCCGTTCGTCTTTACCCTGACTGGCAGCCAAAGGAGGGTGAGGAGGACTGGGGACTGGGAGGGGTCTGTTGACCCTCTGGCCGACCAGCTGGAAGTGCCGGACTGGAGAGAGGAGTTGGGTGAGTCTAGTGGTCTGGATACCTCACCAGACCTTGGTATGCTTTCTCCCCTACCATTGCCACGTAGGAGGGACCCTCCTATGCTATGGTGTTACGTGGGGCAGCTTAGGCCTTGGGCCTTGAGCTTCCTACGGTGGCAGTCAGGACTAACCTCCTGACTGAGGTACTTCAGCCGGCAGAGGCCTCTTCAAAGCCCCTGCTGCCGTTCAATGAGGCCCTCGCAAACATCCTTCTGGGCACTTGGTCCAAGCCCAGCACAGGGGCTACTGTGGATAGGATGATTGCCCACCGCCCGGCCTCGGGTGACCCAATTTTCCTCTCTCAACACCCTACCCCCGGGAGCTTGGTGGTCCAAGCCTCAACATCCAAAGGTGCATTTCCTACTGCTCCCCCAGATAGGGATTCCAAGAAGCTGGACCATCTTGAGAAGATATTTTCTTCCAACAGCTTAGGACTGTGGTCGGTGAACACGCATGTCTCTTGGGTCGCTACACCCACTCTGTGTGGGACACCGTTGCGCAAGTGCTGTCACAGTGCCTGGAGGAGACCCAGGCTGTACTCTCACATTGTCGCGGAGGGTAGAAACTCTGCGTAGTTCGCAATTCTGTGTGGGCTGGATCCTGCCGACTCGCTAGGTAGTTTCTATGTCAGTAGCCTTGAAACGCTATGCCTGGCTGAGGTCTACTGGCTCTTCCGAGGATGTCCAATGGCCCCTTCTGGACATGCCCTTCGATGGCCGTCGCCTATTTGACTACAAATCGGACAATGCACTTGAGCGCTTTAAGGACTCTAGGGCTACCGCTAGCTCCTTGGGCTTCATTGCCACCTCTCGCACCGTTCAGTCCACCTTTCGTGGCTACGGAAGGGATGCCCCACCACGTTCCACCCAGGGCCAGAGGCCGGTTAAAGCTGCTCAGCCTCCGCGCTTCCGGGGACGTGGGACCCAGCGCCGTGGGTTTGGGGGCCAGCGGGTGGGCCAGTCCACCAGTGCCCCCTCTGAATCAGCCTCCAAACCCTCCTAGGCCAACCTTTCAGAGCCACCAGTTGCCAGTGGGCGTCAAGATCCGCCATCACCTCCCCCACTGGCACAACATCACGTCGGACAGGTGTGTTTTGCAGATAGTCCAAAGGGGTTACTCCCTCCCCTTCGAGCCTGCCCCTCTCTTTATGCCACCAACACTCCAGCGCATGTCGGAGGATCATTTGATCCTTCTCCATCAGGAAGTTACGGTTATCTTGGCCAAGGGAGCTATGTACCAGAAGTAGGTCATGGTTGTTATTCCCACTACTTTCTGGTACCCAAGAAGGATAAAGCCTGCGTCTTATCTTGGATCTCAGGGACGTCAACCGCTTCCTCAGGAAGTAGAAGTTCAAAATGTTGACATTGGCTTAGGTCCTGTCTGCCCTTGACCCTGGAGATTGGATGGTAGCGTTGGACTTGCAGGACGCTTATTTCCACATCCCGTCCTTCCAGGCCACAGGCGTTACCTACGGTTCTTGGTAGGCCATGAGTATTTTCAGTTTACCATGCTCACCTTTGGCCCTACCAGCCGTTTCGGGTGTTTACAAAAGTGATGGCGGTGGTCACAGCTCATCTGCGCAGATCAGGGGTTCCAGTCTTCCCCTATCTCGACTACTGGCTGTTGAAGGCGAGCTCGGCCTAGGCTGTCGTCTCCCACCTCCAGACTACGGCGGACCTCCTGTACTTGCTGGGGTTCACTATCAACGTGCCGAAGTCACACCTTATTCCGTCTCAGAAGCTCCTTTTTATCTGAGCAGTTCTGAATACAGCACAGTTTCTGGCTTATCCTCCCAAGCAGCGGGTCAGGGATATTCGGGCTATGATACCGATGTTTCGGCTTCTATCCCGAATTTCGGTGAGAATGACCCTGAGGCTGCTGGGCCTCATGGCCTCCTGCATCTTGCTGGTGGATCATGCCAGGTGGAATATGCGGGCTCTGCAGTGGGACTTGAAGTTCCAGTGGGCACAGCATCAGATGAATCTTTCCGATTGTGTCCACATCTCGGAGGGCTCTGCACACCAATTGCATTGGTGGCTAACGAACCAGATCTGAAAGAAACACGTTAGTTAGATTCCTTACCGTAGAATATCCCCAGGCGTCAGGCTGGATCCGGAAAGATTTTTCATCAGCAATACCCTTGCATTGCTGATGAAAAATCTAGTCGTCGTCTGCGGCTCCGCGTCCGTCGTCGTCGTGATCGCCAGGATGACATCGTCTGAGTACTTAGACGCCGCCCTCGCGCTGACATCAGTTCTTCTTTTTTTCCGCGCCAGTAAGCGCAGATCCGGGAAGAGCATATCCTTTAGTCACTTTTTGACTAACATTTTAGGACTTTTTTGGTCTCTTCTTTCGAGTCGACCTCGATTCCTAAACTGTGTGACGCCTGTCACCGACTGACGTCGGTTACGGATCACCACCGTCGGTGTCTCTACTGCCTTGGGGCCGACCATGATGACCAGTCGTGCCCCGACTGCCGGGTCTTGACCTCGAAGGCTAGGTTGGAGCGGTCCCGCAAGCTCCTCGAGATCCGGCAGTCGGCTCCGCACTGCTCGACGTCCCGGTCGAGGAGGTCGAGGGACCGGTCGCGGAGCAGAAGTCATCACCGCTCGTCGGGTTCGAAGTCCTCTCATTCAGGTAAGTCGAGGCACACTAAGAAGAAGTAGAAGAAGCAACATCGCTCTTCTGACTCCCCTCGCCAGTCGTGCTACTCGGCTGAGGGCTCGGGTGGCACCACCCGCGCGGCTCCGTCAGAGCCGCAGGAGTCGCATCCGGGCCCCATACCCTCCAGTCCCTGGGCCTAATGCGACTCCAGGTGAGATTCGGGACTTCCTTGTGGCCATGAGGAGTCTCGCTCCGCCATCGAGGCCTGCCGGCGTGCCTTCGGACCCTGCAGGCCCGACTGGGAGGCCTAGCGAGCCGGCGGCTTCGGGCCCGGCGCCGCAGGCCCCCATGGGATCCAGGCCTGGATCCCGGTCAACGCCGGTTGACCTTACGGCCCCTCCGCCGGGTCTGGCGTCGGAGCGGCGCCGATGGATGAGCATTTCATCTACCGCCCGGCTCCGTCCTTTCTACCTGTCTACCAGGAGACGGATGACGGGGACGACTGGGAGGGGTCTGAGGACCCTCTGGCACAGCAGTGCCAGTTTAGTCAGGACTGGGCAGAAGAGCTGGGGGATGCCAGTGGTCTCGACACTTCGCCTGACACTGGCTTCATCTCTCCTCCCTCCATAGCTACGGAGGAGGGTGCAACCTATTCTGTGGTGCTGCGCAGGGCTGCTGAAGCCCTTCACCTGGAGCTACCTGCAGCGGCTGTGAGGACTAACCTCCTCACTGAAGTGCTTCAACCGCCAGTAAGCTTTTCGGAGCTTCTACTGCAATTCAATGAGGCACTCACTGTCGTTCTGATGGGCACCTGGTCCAAGACCTCCACAGTCACTCCTGTGGACCGGAACGTGGACCGGCGCCACCGCCCTGCTCCGGGCGACCCCAGCTTTCTGTCAGTGCACCCCACCCCTGAGAGTCTGGTTATCCAGGCCTCTACGTCCCAGACCGCCTTCCCGTCTGCTCCTCCGGATCAGGAATCCAAAAGGTTGGAACAGTTTGGGAAGAAACTGTTTTCCTCCCTCAGTTTGGGGTTGCGGTCCATTAATACCGCGTGCCTTTTGGACCGTTACACCCACTCCTTGTGGGGTACGGTGGCGGACGTGCTACCCCAGTGTCCGGAGGAGGCCCGGACACGGCTCGCCCAGGCTCTTGCTGAAGGGCGGTGTAGGAAGGTGGATATCTGACTATGGTTACCCCCAAATTTTTGCCTAGTGTCTAGCTGGTTTTTCGACTTAGTTGGCCTGAGATCCTGCCATTCAGGCTCTCAGGCTATCTGCTCTCTCTGTAAAATGGACTCCATGTACCCTAGGTACATACCCAATTGGTTGGATCACCCTGTCAGCCCCTGTACCAGTGTACACTAGGTACCCAGGGCATTGGTGTATCCAAGGCCTGCCAGGGGCTGAAGCATGTATTATGCCACCCCAGGCTTGGCCTAACAATCTGACACAACTGGCTGATCACTCAGCTGGGGTAAGTTGGTGTAATCACCTCTTACTTAGGTGTAGTATACCTATACCTAAACTTAAATGGGACACCTGGTAACCTATAAGTCACTCCTATGGCAGGCCTTAACAATCCTGAAGGCAGAGTGCTTGGTTCCATGTGAGATGGTGCTCTGGCATGAGCTGAGCCTGTCTGCAGTGGTCGGAACAACTTCCTTCTACTGTTTCCAGATATCGTCATACCATATACTCTTAAGTGCATTATGAACCTCGCGGTTAAATGCTATCTTTGGTTTGGCTTTATCAAAACATGTCGAGTAAGGTGTCATACGAATTGGAATACTAACCCCTCGCCAATTCTGGCGACGGGGTTAGCATTCCACCCTTCTAGAGGGACACGACATGTACAGTGCCTGAAACCCGGGTAAAATCAGACATAGCCTCAGCTCCACAAAATGGATGCTGCCACCACAGACACAAGTCTGCCCTCCTGCTGCTGGGAGTCCTTCCAGCTTGGGAGGTGTGGACAAAGGGTTTCCTGCCAGGGGAGGTGCATGCACCACCCCAGACAGGATTTTGTGTATTGGTCAGGTAGGGCTTGAAAGAAACCAGACATGCCTGTGGCTCACAAGGAGCCTCGGGGCATATGCCAGTTCAAACCGGTCCTGGGGCACACCAGTCCCGGGCCTGGGGCGAGCTGGACAAAGGATTGGGGGTGTAACCACCCCCCTTCCTGGTCCCACCCATAGGGAGGGACCTAGCAGGTAGTCCGGCCCCTAGAATCCGAATAAAGGTAGGAGCTGTGTCCTAAGACTTCAGACATCCTGGAATCAACTTAAAACTAAGAAGAAGACGGGAACTTCGACGCTCTGCTGCACAGAGGACTGAAGCCAATCTCCCCTGTGGTCAGGGAGTGACCACCTTGCTAACGCAAGCACCATCCAGCGAATCAACGTCTGCTTTGCCGCCGCCTCCCGCCGGAGCCCGAGCCCAGAGACTGACAAGACCTGGACCTCCAGACCTCTCACCGCCCGATCCACAGTCCCTGCAAAGAGGAGACCCGTGGAGGCACCGAGACACGTGGAGCCAGCCATCTTGGAACGACTACGACAAGCTGACAAGTGCAACAACCGAGGCTCCCTCCAAGTTGTGCTTTGGGTCCTGAGAAGCCCAACCCTCGAGCAGCATCTGCACCAAAGGTGAGCCCTCCAGCATCTCCACGATCTGCGTGGGGCCCTTCTGCATTTTGCCACTCGACGCGCCTAACCGGTTGCTGGCCCGCTGGCTAGTGGCCATCTTGGCGACGAAATCTACGACAAACACCGCTGGTCTGGTTGCTCCAGACTGGCCCTTGCTCCCCTCCAAAGGAGCCGTTCCTCTGACCTTGCTGGTCAGAACCATCAGCTCAAACTCCTTGCCTACAACAATTGCTTTTGCCAAGGCTTGTTTGCTTCGATCAAGTCGCCGACACCGCCGACAGCGAGAGCCTGCGTGGGACAGCTCGTGACTCGACTCCTGGACGTCGTCGACCTTCAGGGACCACGTGGCTGCAGAGTCAAGCTACACCTTCCTTCCTGTTTGCACCCGACATCGCCTGGTACCCACCTGGTGCCACGCTGGTCACTGGCTAGTGACTGTGAACACTGTCCCCTCTGCTTACAGGTCTTCAACATCTCCGATCCACTCTTGGGTCCACTGCATCTCTCCCGGACCGACCGCCTGCAGCATCTTTGTCTTCAAGCTCAACGGAACAGATAGAAGAAACCCGACGCACTTTGAGGCCTATGCACCTGCTTCCTGTGGGTGAGGTAAAGCTGGTACTCCGGTGCCCAAGTGTAGTAATACATCTCTAGTGCCTGTGTTCCAAATCTTAAGTTCCTAGTTAACCCGGAAGATCTCCTTTGCAGTAACTTTGTACTTTTTACGCACCCATTGAAACCTATGGGAGCACGCGTGTGACTATTCGCTCTGCACACGCCACCCGTGGACCTCCTGGTCACTAACTGACGTTAGCTCCTTGTAGGCCCAGCGATTCTAGAGGCCTTAGGCCTTTTCCCTTTTCTGTTCGTGGTACTTATACCACTATTTTAGTATATGGTTCGAGTGGCCACCAGGGCCTATCCATATAAAGTGCAACTTCTGTGTATTCTGTGATAATCTTGTTTGACGATTTGTGCTCCTGTGCTCATAAAGAGACTAGGGGTTACTTTGATAAATAAATACATATATATTTTGAATATATATCTGTGTGGTGTCCTTTCATTGGTATAAAAGGGGGTTGCATTTGGTAAAACAGCTGGCTTAACACGCTTCACGAGTTTAGCCTCAAAGACTGCTTAGCCTACGCTACCACTAGGGCAGCTAGTCCGAAAAGGTTGACTTACAACCACACCATAAGGGTTGCTTGGCATGGTACAAGGTGATCACTTTAACTAGTGAGCATCATATACCAGGCCAACTTCTCACATTGGTGAGCAGCGGTGGGATTTGAGCTTGCTGTGTTTTACCATTGTAATCTCTTGGTTACCAATTGAAAGATCACATAGGTACCTGTAGGTACATATAAAACAAGATTAGATATACTTAAGTTCTACTGAACTTAGTTGTTGTAGAGCAAAGGGAGTAGCACACCCTGACTACAACTACTAGATAGGTTTAGTAGGTAAACACAAGTGTAGGTAGATTGCAACACATCCACCCACACTTAAGAGCAATGGCCGGGGCAGAGGGGTCCACTGTACCCATCTCGGTTGAGAGTGACCCCCAGAGGGCAACATCCAGCTTTGCTACCCTTAACCAGAATGAGCTCAGGCATTTGGCAACTCTTAGAGGCCTTAAACAGCCCAAGAACCCTACCTCTGCTGAGCTCAGAGAACTCTTACAAAATGATGAGAATCAGAGAGAACTCAGGAAAGCTTCCCAGTTAGCCCCCTTAGGGTCAGGAACAGGAGGCCCCCCTTCTGAAGATGCCACAGAGGTACCCCCTTTCAATAGTCACCCCTTAGATGGGATGCCTACCACAGAGGAAGAAAGTGATGGGGATACAGATGTGAGTGGGGATGAAGGGAGAACTAGCCCAGTGCCAAGTGTTATACTTGGCCCAGCTAAACTAAGGCTATTGGGGACTGACAGTGGGTTCACCCCATTGGATCTCCCCAGTGGACTTAACACAGGGCTTGGAAGGCAAAGGAATCGCTCAGGTGACTCCAATGCTTCCCATGGCTCTAGAGGCTCTCAAGGTCACTCCAGAAGGAGACTGACCACCCCTCAGAGGAGGGAACATGAGGCCAGAATGCAGGAAGCCCAGCTGAGGATCAGGAAGCAGGAGCTAGAAGTAGCCCTGATGGAAGAAAAACTGAGCAAGGCTAGGCAGCATAGAGAGAGTGGGTCTATACCCACTGGTGGCAGCAATGTCCCTAGGGACAAAGATAGGGTCTTTGACAATAGGAACCTGTCCAAGATTGTGCCCCCCTACAAAAGTGGGGATGACATCCACAAATGGATGACTGCTCTTGAGAGAGCCTGCAAAGTGCAGCAGGTTCCTGAAGACCAGTGGGCAGCAATCTTATGGCTCTCCTTTGAGGGGAGAGGCAGAGATAGACTCCTCACTGTTAGAGAAGAGGATGTCAGAAATTACAGAGTCCTGAAGAGTGTCCTAGTTGATGGGTTAGGCTTAACCACTGAACAGTACAGGTTAATGTTCAGAGACACCCAGAAGACACAGACTCAGGACTGGTCTGAATATGTGGAATGTGCCACTAAGGCTTTGGAGGGTTGGTTGCTGGGAAGTAAGGTGTCTGATTATACAGGATTGTACAATTTGATGATGAGAGAGCAGATTTTAAGTAATTGTCAAAACCAGCTTCTCCATCAACACCTGGTAGACTCAGATTTGACCTCTCCCCAAGAATTGGGAAAGAGGGCAGATAAATGGGTCAGGACCAGGATCAGGCCTAAAAACCAGGGTGGTGACCAAAAGAAAGATACCACCAAGCCTCAAGAGAAGGGTGGGGATAAAGAAAAAGAGAAACCTTCCTCAGGGCCCCAAAACTCCACACAGGGTGGTGGGTCCCAAGCTCCCTCCTCTACCACAGCTAAAAAGCCCTACTGCCATGAGTGTAAAACTCCTGGGCATTGGAAAACTGACAGCGGTTGCCCAAGGGCTAAAAACAAAACTGTTCCTCCAATTACTCCTGTCACACCACCTATTACTGTCAGCAGTAATCCCCCAGGTGGTGGGAGTGCCCCCAGAAATCTGGGTGGGTTTACTTGGGGAACACAGGGGGACCCTGGCTTAGCCAATTCCCCTACAGCAACCACTCTTGTCTGTGATGGTGGCATGGGGTTTGCCAACTTCACTGCCTGTCCCAACACTTTGGGTAGGTACAGACAGGAGCCCTACATCAATGGTACAAAAGCTGAGGCCTACAGAGACACTGGGGCTAGCATCACAATGGTGGCCCATTGGCTAGTTCCCTCTGAGCAGCTTTTGCCCGGTTTCTCCTACCAGGTGACTAACATTGATGGCAAACAGAACAGTCATCCCATGGCAGAGGTATGTCTCAGCTGGGGAGGGGTCACTGGCCCTAAAAGGGTAGCAGTGTCCCCAACCTTGCCTGTAGACTGCTTACTGGGGAATGACTTAGAACTCTCAGCTTGGGCTGGAGTTGAACAAGACACCCATTCTAAAATGGTAGGCCTTTCACAAAAGGGTAGGGGGGTTGTGCCATTCACAACCCCTGTCCAAATAGATTTCCTCCCTGAAAAGGTTGGAAGGGCAGTGGTAGCCACAGCCCAGGCACAGACAGACTTCCCTGTAGGGACTGGCAGAGCTGTGACAGTCACAGCTCAAACACAAACTGAGTGCCCCCCTGAAAAGGTTGGCAAGGCTGTAATGGTCTCAGCCTATACTCAGACTGACATAGGTGTAGTGAAGCCTGAAACAATGGATCACTCCACACAAACTGAGAGTAGTGGGGAGGAAGAAAAGTCTCCCTCTCCCCAGACATTAGGAAAAGGTCAGCCTCCTCAGGGATCTGACCTCACCCCTTGTGAAGGAACTGCCCCAGAGGTAGCCAGGCCTGGCCTGGCAGAGCCTCTGATGTCAGTGGCCCCTTCCAAGGTGGGATCCAGTCTGGTGCAGGTAGCCTGCCTCTCTCTACCCTGCCTCAGTCAGCCCAGGGCTGCAGAGGTCAGGGAGGCCAGTGGACCCCCAGAGGGCCCCTGTCCACAAGAACCCCCCCATCAAAAGAATGAGGATTGCCTGGCTAGTAGCCCTAGTCAGGTGATGGGTAAAAACATTCCTGAGGGATCTCCTTTACAGGTAGTTAGGGACCTCCCCCAGGGGGATTCTGTTGGGCACAGGCAAACATGGGACCTTGGGGCCCCAAACCTGACCTGTCCCTCCAGTAAGCCCACAAAAGGGACCCAGCCTCCAGCTTTAGGTAGCCAGAGGCTGACCCTGAGAGCACAGTGCAACTCAGTTAAAGAAAGAAAGGCATCCATGGTGGAGGATGATTGGAGGAAGCTGAGGCCTCACTTTGAGGACACTCACTTCAGTACTCCATCTCAACACCAGCCTTTTACTTTGCCAAGACACACCACAGGTAGAGATTCCCTATGGTGGAGACCCTCTGATACCCTTAGGGTGAGGGATTGCTTAGTGGACCATGAGACAGGGGGTAACCATGCCAGTGCTGGTTCCTCCTTATATGGCCACTTGGGCAATATAGGCTT
Source organism: Triturus cristatus (assembly GCF_964204655.1). Lineage (NCBI taxonomy): Eukaryota > Metazoa > Chordata > Amphibia > Caudata > Salamandridae > Triturus > Triturus cristatus. Next base: position 424,880,246 of record NC_140579.1, read on the forward strand.
ACCTGGTCAAGGTCAGCCTTATCTCCCTTCGTTTGGGGGGGGGTTGTGTAGGAAGGTGGATATCTGACTATGGTTACCCCCAAATTTTTGCCTAGTGTCTAGCTGGTTTTTCGACTTAGTTGGCCTGAGATCCTGCCATTCAGGCTCTCAGGCTATCTGCTCTCTCTGTAAAATGGACTCCATGTACCCTAGGTACATACCCAATTGGTTGGATCACCCTGTCAGCCCCTGTACCAGTGTACACTAGGTACCCAGGGCATTGGTGTATCCAAGGCCTGCCAGGGGCTGAAGCATGTATTATGCCACCCCAGGCTTGGCCTAACAATCTGACACAACTGGCTGATCACTCAGCTGGGGTAAGTTGGTGTAATCACCTCTTACTTAGGTGTAGTATACCTATACCTAAACTTAAATGGGACACCTGGTAACCTATAAGTCACTCCTATGGCAGGCCTTAACAATCCTGAAGGCAGAGTGCTTGGTTCCATGTGAGATGGTGCTCTGGCATGAGCTGAGCCTGTCTGCAGTGGTCGGAACAACTTCCTTCTACTGTTTCCAGATATCGTCATACCATATACTCTTAAGTGCATTATGAACCTCGCGGTTAAATGCTATCTTTGGTTTGGCTTTATCAAAACATGTCGAGTAAGGTGTCATACGAATTGGAATACTAACCCCTCGCCAATTCTGGCGACGGGGTTAGCATTCCACCCTTCTAGAGGGACACGACATGTACAGTGCCTGAAACCCGGGTAAAATCAGACATAGCCTCAGCTCCACAAAATGGATGCTGCCACCACAGACACAAGTCTGCCCTCCTGCTGCTGGGAGTCCTTCCAGCTTGGGAGGTGTGGACAAAGGGTTTCCTGCCAGGGGAGGTGCATGCACCACCCCAGACAGGATTTTGTGTATTGGTCAGGTAGGGCTTGAAAGAAACCAGACATGCCTGTGGCTCACAAGGAGCCTCGGGGCATATGCCAGTTCAAACCGGTCCTGGGGCACACCAGTCCCGGGCCTGGGGCGAGCTGGACAAAGGATTGGGGGTGTAACCACCCCCCTTCCTGGTCCCACCCATAGGGAGGGACCTAGCAGGTAGTCCGGCCCCTAGAATCCGAATAAAGGTAGGAGCTGTGTCCTAAGACTTCAGACATCCTGGAATCAACTTAAAACTAAGAAGAAGACGGGAACTTCGACGCTCTGCTGCACAGAGGACTGAAGCCAATCTCCCCTGTGGTCAGGGAGTGACCACCTTGCTAACGCAAGCACCATCCAGCGAATCAACGTCTGCTTTGCCGCCGCCTCCCGCCGGAGCCCGAGCCCAGAGACTGACAAGACCTGGACCTCCAGACCTCTCACCGCCCGATCCACAGTCCCTGCAAAGAGGAGACCCGTGGAGGCACCGAGACACGTGGAGCCAGCCATCTTGGAACGACTACGACAAGCTGACAAGTGCAACAACCGAGGCTCCCTCCAAGTTGTGCTTTGGGTCCTGAGAAGCCCAACCCTCGAGCAGCATCTGCACCAAAGGTGAGCCCTCCAGCATCTCCACGATCTGCGTGGGGCCCTTCTGCATTTTGCCACTCGACGCGCCTAACCGGTTGCTGGCCCGCTGGCTAGTGGCCATCTTGGCGACGAAATCTACGACAAACACCGCTGGTCTGGTTGCTCCAGACTGGCCCTTGCTCCCCTCCAAAGGAGCCGTTCCTCTGACCTTGCTGGTCAGAACCATCAGCTCAAACTCCTTGCCTACAACAATTGCTTTTGCCAAGGCTTGTTTGCTTCGATCAAGTCGCCGACACCGCCGACAGCGAGAGCCTGCGTGGGACAGCTCGTGACTCGACTCCTGGACGTCGTCGACCTTCAGGGACCACGTGGCTGCAGAGTCAAGCTACACCTTCCTTCCTGTTTGCACCCGACATCGCCTGGTACCCACCTGGTGCCACGCTGGTCACTGGCTAGTGACTGTGAACACTGTCCCCTCTGCTTACAGGTCTTCAACATCTCCGATCCACTCTTGGGTCCACTGCATCTCTCCCGGACCGACCGCCTGCAGCATCTTTGTCTTCAAGCTCAACGGAACAGATAGAAGAAACCCGACGCACTTTGAGGCCTATGCACCTGCTTCCTGTGGGTGAGGTAAAGCTGGTACTCCGGTGCCCAAGTGTAGTAATACATCTCTAGTGCCTGTGTTCCAAATCTTAAGTTCCTAGTTAACCCGGAAGATCTCCTTTGCAGTAACTTTGTACTTTTTACGCACCCATTGAAACCTATGGGAGCACGCGTGTGACTATTCGCTCTGCACACGCCACCCGTGGACCTCCTGGTCACTAACTGACGTTAGCTCCTTGTAGGCCCAGCGATTCTAGAGGCCTTAGGCCTTTTCCCTTTTCTGTTCGTGGTACTTATACCACTATTTTAGTATATGGTTCGAGTGGCCACCAGGGCCTATCCATATAAAGTGCAACTTCTGTGTATTCTGTGATAATCTTGTTTGACGATTTGTGCTCCTGTGCTCATAAAGAGACTAGGGGTTACTTTGATAAATAAATACATATATATTTTGAATATATATCTGTGTGGTGTCCTTTCATTGGTATAAAAGGGGGTTGCATTTGGTAAAACAGCTGGCTTAACACGCTTCACGAGTTTAGCCTCAAAGACTGCTTAGCCTACGCTACCACTAGGGCAGCTAGTCCGAAAAGGTTGACTTACAACCACACCATAAGGGTTGCTTGGCATGGTACAAGGTGATCACTTTAACTAGTGAGCATCATATACCAGGCCAACTTCTCACAGGCGGGATGCAGCACGGTCCTCCATTCGATGTAGGCTTGACACCACGGACTCACTAGGTAGGGCGATTGCGACGAAGGTGGCGTTTCGTCGCCACACCTGGCTGAGATCCACGAATTTCTCCGGGGATGTCCAGAGCACACTCATGGACATGCCCTTCGATGGCCGTCGCCTTTTTGGCGACAAAGCGGATAGTGCGCTGGAGCGCTTTAAGGACTCCAGGGCTACGGCCAAGTCCTTGGGCCTCTCGGCCCCGTGCCCGCAACCTTCTGCTTTTCGGCCCTTTCGTGGCCAAGGAAGGGGCGCCCCCTCACGTCCGTCTAGCCACAGGCCTCAGAACCAGCCTCAACGCGGACGTGGATTCCTCCGAGGCGGAGCAGGGGGACAACAAGCCGGTCCGTCCACATCTTCCCCAGCAGCACCCGCCTCAAAGCCCTCCTAGTCCAAGCTTTCAGGCCCATTCCATGCCAGTGGGAGGCAGAGTTCGCCATCACCTGCTCCACTGGCGTACCATCACATCGGACAGGTGGGTGCTGCAAATCGTCTGAAGGGGCTACTCCCTCCCCTTCGAGGCGACGCCACCGCAGTACCACCGCATGTCGGGGGATCACTTGCAACTTCTGCAGGAGAAAGTTACGGCCCTCTTGGCCAAGGGGCCATCGAGCGCGTTCCTGGCCCAGAAGTAGGTCGGGGTTGTTATTCCCACTACTTTCTGGTTCCCAAGAAGGGCAAAGGGGGCCTACGCCCTATCTTCAGGATCATTTTCCCAGGAAAAGGGAGCTGAGAAATGGGCCTATAGTTACACGGATCAAGTGGATCTAGGTTGGGCTTCTTTAAGAGAGGGAGGATGGAAGCTATTTTCCAAGAGCTCGGAAAATGACCATTATCACAAATAGATGCAAACAATGGCGTAAGAACTTCCACAATCATTTCCGGAACCTGTTTCAGAATAAAAACTGGACAGGGGTCCAAAGGGGAACCAGAACAAATATCAAATAAAAGTTAAAAAACATCAGGTAAATTCAGTGATGTAAAATGATCTAGTGTTGGAGTGTACTTGTTACCATCAATTGGTTGTGTTAAAACGGCCTCCATGGCATCAGTGGGCGTGAAGGAAAAGGAGGAGAAGATCTTTTCTACCTTTTGTAGAAAGAAGGCAGCCAGAGTCTCACACACTTCTGGACTACTTTCAGTTTTGGGACTAGCGGGAGTAGTAAGTCTGGAAAATGTGTTAAACAGGACCTTAGATGAGGGTCCTGCCTTCCTAATTTGTTCTCCAAAATATATCTTCTTGGTTTCAAAAAGCAATTTTTTGTATTTGGAGAGACATAATTTATAGATCTCTTTGTCATAAATATCATACCTTTTCCTCCACTTAAGTTCTAACTTTTTACATTCAAGTTTCTGTTTTTTAATATTTTCAGAATACCAAGGGGCAGAAGGCACTGTCCGTTTGAGAATACATTGTTTGCCTGGCGCAAGTTTCCAACAAGCAGAATCTATCCATTCCGTGTAAGAGTTTGTATCCAATTCGACATTTAATGATGGAGCAGTCCGTGAAACTTTCAGCAAATTCCCCAGTTCTGAACTATCAATGTTTTTCCAGGCCCTAATGGTTGTGGCCACCTTAGTAGAGGATTTGAAAAAATGACGATCAGTATGTTTAAGATCAAAAAGAATCGCCGCGTGATCCGTCCAAGTGAGTGGAACTGTTTTGGTATAGATAAGGCAAGGATTGTTTGAGAAGATCCCATCCAGAATATGTCCAGCAGAGTGAGTGGGATCTGTCACTAATTGCTTGAGATCCCCTCCACTAAATATCTGCTGCAGTTTGATATTATCAGTGTCGGTAAGATCTTCAAGATGAAAGTTGAAATCTCCCCTCACCGTAAGAGACTTATTGCACAACCCTTCCTCCAAAAGTGTACCAATAGAATCTATGAACCTACCCTTGGACCCTGGGGGTCGATAAAGAAGAATGGCATTGAATGTGTCGTGATCTGATATTTGCATGTTAATAGACAGTGCCTCACAAGCCAGATTGGAGGCCTTAATAAAGGAGGGCTTTAGAGCTTCATGATATATCACTGCCAGTCCGCCACCTCTTTTGGTAGGTCTGTCAAGAGAAAAACATAAAAAGCAGGAGGGAATGGCATTAACAAGATCAGGGCCGAAGTTTCATTCGTCCAGGATTCCGTTATGAAGGCTAATTTGATGTTATAGTCTTCCATGGATGCTTGTTTCCAGTCCAGTGAGGACCTGGCTTGGCAGTTCGGGCTGGACTGTTCCCATGAGGCACAGGGTCAAGACTGATTTGCATATGGCTGGGTTCAAACTGGAACGGCATGGTGAGCAAAAAAACGATGGATTTAGGCCCAGATCTCTGTACTGGGGTGAATGTATGACATTGTTCTGCATTCTGTCCATCAATTGTTGTTTTTGCAATAGTCTTCCATGAACAAAGCACATTCTACACTATGCTTAATTAAGGACCTAGCATTAAGGAGAAGACATTTCAGAGGCTCATGATCAATTAAACTTATCCTGCCCCTGAGAGTATTGCCCTCTGTGCTACCGGATTTATCTGCGGTACATGTGTTGTGACATTTGTGACAGTGCTCAACCATCAATCCCCTTATACAGTCAGGGTTTATCCTTGTACAACTGGGCTTGCCCCCTTTCGGGTCCCAGCTCAGTAATTCCTCCCTGGAATAACTTCTGACGGCGGATATAGAAGGACCAGGGGAATTGTCCCTAAGCCCGGACTTAGCGCGGACGGGCGCAGACGGGCTTGGCTTTGGTGCGCCGGAAGCGCGCCCGCTGCGCGTTCGCGGCATCGTGAGATTTATGCCGAGAGCTTTCCAACAACTGTAGCGCTAACCGCTACCAGTCAAAATGGCGGTGACCTGTGATTGATTCTCCCTTCCGGCCCCGTGAAGACACGACGTGTGGAATAAGTAAGCAGCAATATATAAAGTGCAGGATGACAAAATACATTATGTGCAAATGGCAATCAGTGGTTAAAAACACAAATGACAGGTAAGTTTAAAATAGTTAAAATAATTAAGAAGAGTTTCAGCAAGTCTCAAACACCAACCTGACGAGCATTCAACACAGCTTCGTCTTAGGTGGTAGCGCTGCGCGTTCGCGATAGCGTGAGATTTATGCCGAGAGCTTTCCAACAACTGTAGCGCTAACCGCTACCAGTCAAAATGGTGGTGACCTGTGATTGATTCCCCCTTCCGGCCCCGTGAAGACACGGCGTGTGGAATGAGTAAGCAGCAATATATAAAGTGCAGGATGACAAAATACGTTATGTGCAAATGGCAATCGGTGGTTAAAAACACAAATGACAGGTAAGTTTAAAATAGTTAAAATAATTAAGAAGAGTTTCAGCAAGTCTCAAACACCAACCTGACGAGCATTCAACACAGCTTCGTCTTAGGGCTTTAGAGCTTCATGATATATCACTGCCAGTCCGCCACCTCTTTTGGTAGGTCTGTCAAGAGAAAAACATAAAAAGCAGGAGGGAATGGCATTAACAAGATCAGGGCCGAAGTTTCATTCGTCCAGGATTCCGTTATGAAGGCTAATTTGATGTTATAGTGTTCCTAGGATGCTTGTTTCCAGTCCAGTGAGGACCTGGCTTGGCAGTTCGGGCTGGACTGTTCCCATGAGGCACAGGGTCAAGACTGATTTGCATATGGCTGGGTTCAAACTGGAACGGCATGGTGAGCAAAAAAACGATGGATTTAGGCCCAGATCTCAGTACTGGGGTGAATGTATGACATTGTTCTGCATTCTGTCCATCAATTGTTGTTTTTGCATTTGTCACCCCAAGTGGGAAGGGTATGCCCAGACGTGGGTCCCTTGCTCTCCATGCCACTGGAAATCAAGCAAGCCTGGCTGAAGACGGCTGAAATGCCAGAAACCGGTCCTAGGATGCTTGTTTCCAGTCCAGTGAGGACCTGGCTTGGCAGTTCGGGCTGGACTGTTCCCATGAGGCACAGGGTCAAGACTGATTTGCATATGGCTGGGTTCAAACTGGAACGGCATGGTGAGCAAAAAAACGATGGATTTAGGCCCAGATCTCTGTACTGGGGTGAATGTATGACATTGTTCTGCATTCTGTCCATCAATTGTTGTTTTTGCAATAGTCTTCCATGAACAAAGCACATTCTACACTATGCTTAATTAAGGACCTAGCATTAAGGAGAAGACATTTCAGAGGCTCATGATCAATTAAACTTATCCTGCCCCTGAGAGTATTGCCCTCTGTGCTACCGGATTTATCTGCGGTACATGTGTTGTGACATTTGTGACAGTGCTCAACCATCAATCCCCTTATACAGTCAGGGTTTATCCTTGTACAACTGGGCTTGCCCCCTTTCGGGTCCCAGCTCAGTAATTCCTCCCTGGAATAACTTCTGACGGCGGATATAGAAGGACCAGGGGAATTGTCCCTAAGCCCGGACTTAGCGCGGACGGGCGCAGACGGGCTTGGCTTTGGTGCGCCGGAAGCGCGCCCGCTGCGCGTTCGCGGCATCGTGAGATTTATGCCGAGAGCTTTCCAACAACTGTAGCGCTAACCGCTACCAGTCAAAATGGCGGTGACCTGTGATTGATTCTCCCTTCCGGCCCCGTGAAGACACGACGTGTGGAATAAGTAAGCAGCAATATATAAAGTGCAGGATGACAAAATACATTATGTGCAAATGGCAATCAGTGGTTAAAAACACAAATGACAGGTAAGTTTAAAATAGTTAAAATAATTAAGAAGAGTTTCAGCAAGTCTCAAACACCAACCTGACGAGCATTCAACACAGCTTCGTCTTAGGTGGTAGCGCTGCGCGTTCGCGATAGCGTGAGATTTATGCCGAGAGCTTTCCAACAACTGTAGCGCTAACCGCTACCAGTCAAAATGGTGGTGACCTGTGATTGATTCCCCCTTCCGGCCCCGTGAAGACACGGCGTGTGGAATGAGTAAGCAGCAATATATAAAGTGCAGGATGACAAAATACGTTATGTGCAAATGGCAATCGGTGGTTAAAAACACAAATGACAGGTAAGTTTAAAATAGTTAAAATAATTAAGAAGAGTTTCAGCAAGTCTCAAACACCAACCTGACGAGCATTCAACACAGCTTCGTCTTAGGGCTTTAGAGCTTCATGATATATCACTGCCAGTCCGCCACCTCTTTTGGTAGGTCTGTCAAGAGAAAAACATAAAAAGCAGGAGGGAATGGCATTAACAAGATCAGGGCCGAAGTTTCATTCGTCCAGGATTCCGTTATGAAGGCTAATTTGATGTTATAGTGTTCCTAGGATGCTTGTTTCCAGTCCAGTGAGGACCTGGCTTGGCAGTTCGGGCTGGACTGTTCCCATGAGGCACAGGGTCAAGACTGATTTGCATATGGCTGGGTTCAAACTGGAACGGCATGGTGAGCAAAAAAACGATGGATTTAGGCCCAGATCTCAGTACTGGGGTGAATGTATGACATTGTTCTGCATTCTGTCCATCAATTGTTGTTTTTGCATTTGTCACCCCAAGTGGGAAGGGTATGCCCAGACGTGGGTCCCTTGCTCTCCATGCCACTGGAAATCAAGCAAGCCTGGCTGAAGACGGCTGAAATGCCAGAAACCGGTCCTAGGATGCTTGTTTCCAGTCCAGTGAGGGCCTGGCTTGGCAGTTCGGGCTGGACTGTTCCCATGAGGCACAGGGTCAAGACTGATTTGCATATGGCTGGGTTCAAACTGGAACGGCATGGTGAGCAAAAAAACGATGGATTTAGGCCCAGATCTCTGTACTGGGGTGAATGTATGACATTGTTCTGCATTCTGTCCATCAATTGTTGTTTTTGCAATAGTCTTCCATGAACAAAGCACATTCTACACTATGCTTAATTAAGGACCTAGCATTAAGGAGAAGACATTTCAGAGGCTCATGATCAATTAAACTTATCCTGCCCCTGAGAGTATTGCCCTCTGTGCTACCGGATTTATCTGCGGTACATGTGTTGTGACATTTGTGACAGTGCTCAACCATCAATCCCCTTATACAGTCAGGGTTTATCCTTGTACAACTGGGCTTGCCCCCTTTCGGGTCCCAGCTCAGTAATTCCTCCCTGGAATAACTTCTGACGGCGGATATAGAAGGACCAGGGGAATTGTCCCTAAGCCCGGACTTAGCGCGGACGGGCGCAGACGGGCTTGGCTTTGGTGCGCCGGAAGCGCGCCCGCTGCGCGTTCGCGGCATCGTGAGATTTATGCCGAGAGCTTTCCAACAACTGTAGCGCTAACCGCTACCAGTCAAAATGGCGGTGACCTGTGATTGATTCTCCCTTCCGGCCCCGTGAAGACACGACGTGTGGAATAAGTAAGCAGCAATATATAAAGTGCAGGATGACAAAATACATTATGTGCAAATGGCAATCAGTGGTTAAAAACACAAATGACAGGTAAGTTTAAAATAGTTAAAATAATTAAGAAGAGTTTCAGCAAGTCTCAAACACCAACCTGACGAGCATTCAACACAGCTTCGTCTTAGGTGGTAGCGCTGCGCGTTCGCGATAGCGTGAGATTTATGCCGAGAGCTTTCCAACAACTGTAGCGCTAACCGCTACCAGTCAAAATGGCGGTGACCTGTGATTGATTCTCCCTTCCGGCCCCGTGAAGACACGACGTGTGGAATGAGTAAGCAGCAATATATAAAGTGCAGGATGACAAAATACATTATGTGCAAATGGCAATCAGTGGTTAAAAACACAAATGACAGGTAAGTTTAAAATAGTTAAAATAATTAAGAAGAGTTTCAGCAAGTCTCAAACACCAACCTGACGAGCATTCAACACAGCTTCGTCTTGGGTGGTAGCGCTGCGCGTTCGCGATAGCGTGAGATTTATGCCGAGAGCTTTCCAACAACTGTAGCGCTAACCGCTACCAGTCAAAATGGTGGTGACCTGTGATTGATTCCCCCTTCCGGCCCCGTGAAGACACGGCGTGTGGAATTCAACACAGCTTCGTCTTAGGGCATCACCCTGGTGGTTGAACACCTGGCGGGCTCCCTGAACGCCAGGCCAGACGAACTCAGCCGCCGGTGCATGATGGATCACGAATGGCGTCTGAACTCGCACGTGGCGCAAGGCCTCTTTCGGCAGTGGGGAGAGCCTTGGTTAGATCTATTCGCCACTGAAGAGAACGCGCAATGTCAGCAGTTCTGCGCGTTGAAATTTCCAAGGCGGCACTCGCTCGGAGACGCTTTTTGTCGCGAGTGGAGTTGCGGTCTGTTGTACGCCTTTCTGCCTATACCACTTCTGCCCAGAGTGCTGAAGAAGATCAGGCGCGACCGGGCCCAAGTCATCCTTGTGGCTCCGGATTGGGCACGAAGATACTGGTATCTCGAGCTACTCAGTCTATCGATCGATCCCCCGATTCAACTGCCTCTTCAGGAGGACCTTCTGTCGCAGCAGCAGGGGACAGTCCTCCACACGAACCTGTCCAGCCTCCACCTCCATGCGTGGAGATTGAGCGGCGGCAGTTGATGCCATTTGACTTGCCTCCTGAAGTCTGTAATGTTATTCTGGCAGCCAGGCGTCCCTCCACAAAATCGGTATACGCCTGCAGGTGGAACAAATTTGTGGCATGGTGCACAGCAAAGGCTGTGGATCCCCTTTCTGCCCCTCTTTCTGAGGTTCTCCTCTTTCTTATTTCCCTGGCGCAGGAGGGCTCTGCTCTGGGCACCCTCAAGGGATACCTTTCGGCTATTTCTGCTTTCTTACGGCTTCCTGATCAGCCATCTCTTTTTAAATCCCCTGTTGTTTCTCGATTCTTTAAGGGCATTACTCACATGTTTCCTCCTGTCCCTTTCGTAATGCCTCAGTGGGATTTGAATCTAGTGTTGACCTATCTGATGTGCGCTCCCTTTGAGCCACTTCATAATTGTCTCCTTCGTCTTCTGACTCTTAAGACAGCTTTCCTGGTTGCCATCACCTCTGCTAGAAGGGTGAGTGTGCTCCAGGCTCTATCTTCTAAGCCTCCTTTCTGTCCATCCGGACAAAGTTGTTCTCGGGACTCGTCCTTCCTTTCTCCCTAAGGTGGCAACTGCCTTTCACATCGGCCAGTCTGTTACACTGCTCACCTTCTTTCCGCATCCTTCGAAAGAGGAAGAGAGGCTCCACCGTCTGGACCCAAAACGGGCGCTGTCCTTCTTTCTGGACCGCACCAAAAAGTTCCGGGTGGACGACCAACTCTTTGTTGGCTACGTGGGCGCTAAGAAGGGGTGGGCGGTGCACAAGCGAACCATCTCTCGGTGGGTTGTTTTGTATATCAAGGCCTGTTATTCCTTAGCTAAAAAGGAACCTCCGGTGGGGCTGAGGGCCTATTGCACTCGGGCCACAGCGGCGACCACTGCCCTGGGCCGGGGAGTCCCCTTGCAGGACATTGGTCAGGCAGCAATGTGGGCCGCGCTGCACACGTTTGCCAAACATTATTGCCTGGACAGCCAAGTCCGGAGAGACGGCTTCTTTGGCCGTTCCGTTCTCCAGGACTTCCTGGTGTGATCTTGGTTCGCAAACCCACCTCCGGGGTTGGTATTGCTGGGGTATCTATTCTAAGGTGAGGAATCTAACTAACGTGTTTCTTTCAGATGAACAAGTTACTTACCTTCGGTAACGATATATCTGTAAGAAACATTAGTTAGTTAGATTCCTCACTGACCCACCCATCCTCCCCGTTCTGCGAACCGATATCTAGGGTTAAGGTCATCCCTCTCAGGGCCCTAGATTCTTGGCACCAGTGTCGGTCTCTTGCATGGCTCTGCGTTCCTGGCGCGGAAAGCTATGTACAAGAACTGACGTCAGCGCGCGAGGTCGGCGTCTAAGTACTCCGACGACGTCATCCTGGCGATGCTGACGACAGACGCGGAGCCGCAGACGACACCTAGCGACGCGCAAGGGTATTGCTGACTCAAAATCTTTCCGGATCCAACCTGACGCCGGGGGATATTCTAAGGTGAGGAATCTAACTAACTAATGTTTCTTACAGATATATCGTTACCGAAGGTAAGTAACTTGTTCATTAGGTGATGCTATTTCCACACATTATTGCTTGTGCGCCGTGTAGTTTTATCAGTAAAATTGTATGTCTGTGCAAATGTAATGGTCATTTTGATTGATTCCACTCTACACCACCATACACTATGACACTCAACTACCCTCCATGCTATACCACTCCACTCTATGCCACTCTGCGCTACTCCACTCCACGACACTCTGCCACTCCCTTCAAGGATGCTCTACTCCACTCTACGACACTCTACTCCACTGCACTCTACTCTACTCTATGCTACTTCACTCTGCATCACTCCACTCAACTCCACGCTACTCCACTCTACGCCACTCTACTCAATGCACTTTACTCCACGCCATAACACTCCACTCCACTCCACTCCACTTCATGCCACTCCGCTCAATGCCACTTCACTCAATGCCACTTCACTCTAAGATACATTATGGCACTTTACTCCACTCTACACCACTCCTCTCTATGCCACTCTATACCACTTCGGTCTAGAGCACTCTACTCCACTTGGTGCCCCTCTATGACACTCCATTCCACTCTACTCCACGTCACTCCACTCTACAATGCTTAGCTCTACAACACTTGACTTTATCACCCTCTACTCCATTCCACTCTTACCCACTCTACTCTACGTCACGGCACTGTACGGCACTCTACTCCACTCTGTGCCACTTCACTCTACTCCACTCTATGCCACTTCACTTTAGGCGACTCCACTCCATGACACTCCAGTCTGCAACACTCAACACCATTGTACAACACTCCACTCTACAACACTTTATGACGCTCTATGCCACTGCACTCTACACAATTTTACGTCATTCTATTCCAATACACTGCATGACACTTTACTCCCCCCTATGCTATGCCACTCCAAGGCCCTCCACTCTACTCTACAGCACTCCATTCTACTCTAATCTATGACATGGTACTTCCCTCTTTGCTACCCCACTTTACCCCTCCACTCTATGTCTCACCACTTTATGACACTCTACTCTATACCACTATACTCCACTTTATGCCACTCCATTATTCTCTGCTCCACTCTAAGCCATTCTGTCCCATCCCAGTCTGCACTACTCCATATTACACCATTTCACTCTATGCCCTGCCACGATACTACACTCTATGATACTCTACTCCACTCCACTCTACTGTAATCTACACCACTCCACTTCCACTCGATGCCACTTTACTCTATGCCACTCTATGTTACTCCACTCCACTCTGACTCCACTCTGACACTCTACGACACTCCACTCTACTTCACTCCATGCCACTCCACTCAACTCCACTCTACGCCATTTCACTCCATTCCACTCTACGCCACTTCACTCTACGCCACTTCACTCTACGCCACTTCACTCTACGCCACTTCACTCTATGCCATTCCACTCAATGTCACCCCACTTTACGATACTCAACTCTACAACACTCTACTCAACGGCACTCTAAGTCACTCTACTCCACTCCGTGCCACTCTAAGACACTCCACTTTACTAAACGACACTCCACTCTATGATACTCCACTCCAGGATAATCCATTCTATGACACTCTACTCTACACTATTCCATTCTAATTGACTCCACTCCATTACACTCTATAACACTTTACTCCACTCTGTGCTATGCCACCACACTCATGGCACTCCAATCTATTCTTCTGCACTTCATTATCCACTCTACAACACACTACTTCACGCTGTGCTACGCTACTCTACTTTTCTCCAATCTATGTCACTCCACTCCGTGACACTATACTCTTTGCCACTCTACTCCACATTATGCCACTCTATGCCACTCCACTCTACTCCACTCCTTGCCCCTCTACTCCACTCCTTTCCTCTCTACTCAACCCCACTCCATGCCACTCCGCTATACTCCATTCCACACCACTTCACTCTACACCACTCCTCTCTATGCCCTCTGTTAGAAATGGGGGTCTCTGGTTGGCAGTGGATGGCCACTGTCCAAGCAGGGACCCTTCTTTCTAAGTCAGAGTGAAGGGCTGCATCCCTTTGACAACCCTGCTCCACCCTGTGGTAACGTAGCACGAGCAGTTAGGCTAATCTCAATGGCAGTGTGTGAAGCATCTATGACCATACACAGTAATACAGTGAGGAACACTACAAAGGGACACAAGGCAGGTAGTTGTCAAAGATAGTTATCTTTATATATAGGCTTATCACAAGACCAAATAACGAAGCCACAATACTGTACAAAAATGATACTCTCTTGATGCTGCAAAAATAGTTCAAATGGGGAATGCAAAGTTCAGTTCAGGGCGGTGGTCTCTGCGACCCCTTTTACTCACAGTTCCTGGATGTTGGTGTCACTAATCCACAAAATGCTGCTACGGCATGATTGCGATGTTTTTCCTCACGCTCTTGGTTGCGGCGGCTCGCAAACTGACCTTAGCGATGGTTTCAAGGCCCGCAAACGTGCGGGACAATGATCAGGTCAGCGAGCACTCAGCGACAGCAGCGCGATGGATTTCTGAGTGCTCTTCGGCTGCGGCGGCTCGCAAACGGGCGATAGCGATGGTTTCGAGGCCCGCAAACGTGCGGGCGATGATCAGGTCAGCGAGCACTCAGCGGCAGCAGCGCAATGGATTTCCGAGCGCTCTTCGGCCGCGGCAGCTCGCTAACGGATGTTAGCGACAAGATGGCGATCTGTCAGCGGCAGCAATGCGACGGATTTCTTGACGCTCTTCGGCTGCGGCGGCTCGCTAACAGGCTTTAGCGACGAAGTGAAGTCTACTGGGCCCGAGACTTCAGTCAGGAGGCTAGTTCTCTCTCTAGCCCTTGGGTGATTGTAGGTTCAAGATTAAAAACTTTTCCTTCTTCTTTCCAGTCCAATGACAACTACTGCAGGCCAATCCAGGGAACAGCTCACAGCACAAGGACAGTCCTCTCCTGCAGTTTTCCTTCAGTTCCACGGACAGAGGTTGGTCTTGAGATCCAGGGGCAATACCATTTGTAGGGGTTTCAGCACAGATATTTATACCCCAAATGTCTTTGTTCTCAGAAGGTACAAGTCACTGAACCCAGCCAGAACCAGTTCTGCCCAGCCCTGGAGTGCTTTGTTTACCAGGCTGCATACTTCCTTTCAGAAAGAGGGGGTCTGCCATCAGACGCACAGTGGGAGGTGGAGCCAGCATTCATCTTGCCAGGCACAGCCCTATTCAGGTCCAGGAGCTACCCCTCCCCATACTCCAATGCAGATCTCTCTATTCAACCCAGGTCTGACTCAGCCGGCCCTGTCCCTCCAAAACCAGACAGCCGGTACACATAACAGCAGAGCACACTCGAAGGCTTAGGCAAGAAAATACCTACTTTCTAAAAGTGGTATTTTCAAACACAGGATATAAAAATAAACTTCACTAAATATGTATTTTAATATTCTGAGCTCAGGCATACTAAATTCGTTTTTCTACCATGTTCTATGGCTCAGTTAGAACTATAGAATGTAATAGCCAAACTTCCCATTCTGGCCTATGGAGAACAGGTAGCCTTGCAGTAGTGAAAAACGAAATTGGGTGTAATTCACTACCAGGACATGCTACGTACATCAGAGCATGTCCTACCTTACACATACAATGCACCCTACCATAGGGGTGGCTTACATGATGCCAAGGGAAGGTTCAGGGGCTGGGAAGTGGGTGCACTTCACAGCCAAGATGGCAGTTCTGGACTGCACACAGACACTGCAGTGGCAGGTCTGAGACACACTTTACAAGCTGCTTCTGTGGGTGGTGCAAACCAGCGCTGCAGGCCCACCAGCAGCATTTGGTTTACCAGCCCTGGGCACACACAGGCCACATTACTAGGGACTAACAGGTAAGCCAATCAGGGATACATCAATTCATATGTCATCTTTACACAGGAAGCATCCGCGCTGCGGCACTGAATGGCTGGAAAGGGCTGGAGTGGGGCCCTGATCTTCCCCCCACTCTTCCCACTTGCCTGGCAAGTCTCACAGGTCCTGCAATAAGTATCTGTACTTTTGCGCATCTGGGGCCAATAGAAGTGGGTGACCAGCCTCTCAAAGGTCTTGGTCTGCCCCAGATGTGCTGCCAACGAAATGTCATGAGCCAACCCCAGTAGGAAGGCTCTGAAGCACTGAGGTACCACCAGCACACGGGCTGACCCCGGCTCAGCAGCCTTAGGCTCACTATACTGGAGACTTTTCTCCCAATAAATCAGATGCGAACCAGACATATCACCTGCTGCCTGGGCTGCAGCCTGACGCCGCATACCCTCAAGAGAAGGGCAGATTTTCTGCTGCTCACAAAAGTCCTCTTTGGTGGGCCCCCCTCCTGCTGACAATGGGTCAGCTCAGGCAGGTCCCCCAGGTCGGTGCTAGGCTCCAGGCATCCCCCTTAAGGTCTGCTCCTTCCTGGGCCGTGGGAACTAAGGGGGCTGGCTTCCCGCGCCCCGCTCCTTCTCTCTAAGGCAGGGATTTGGGCCATACTTTCAGGCTCCAGACTTTTCTTAACACCCTTTTTGGCTGCCATGGACCTAGTGGTGGTACACGCCCATTCAGGCAGACCCAGCATTTCCTAGTGAGAACTCCTCTGCACCGTAGCCCACGGGGAGTTCTCCAAATCGTTGCCAAACAGACAGTCTACAGGCATGGCGGGCCTCACAGCTACCTGAAGAGTTCCTGAGACACACCCCACTCGAAGAGAACCTGAGCCACCTCACATTGGCTCTCTGTGTTGTAGGCTGACACTACTGGACAGAATGCATGGGGAATAATCTGTTCTTGGGACACCAACCGGAAGCTGACAGCAGTTATACTGGCTCCTGTGTCCCTGAGAGCCTCCACTTTATGGCCATTGATGGTCACCCACTACCTGTATTTATTAGTGTTGTCAGGCAGTGCAGTTTTAGGGACCATCTCGCAGTCTCCTAGGGAGACAAGGGTTAACTGTACACATTCCCACCCCTCTTGGGCATCCATCTCTTCTCCTTCCAAGGCTACACTAGCCATCTGGCGGGGTGGCGCATGGGGGGGTGCGGCAGTAGCCCCCTGAGGACACTGGGGATCAAAGGACCTGTGGCCCACTTGGCCACAATGATAACAAGTAGGGGGCCCCCTGTGAACAGGTCTACCTGTCGGGGGCATTGGCTTCCTTTCTTGGGGAGGCTGGGACACCACTGCTTGGTTCCCTTGGGCATTACTTTGGGGCCCTCGGTGGAACTCCCTTGGTTGACCCCTGTCCCCCCCACTTCTCTGCTGGGGAACCTGCCTACCTCTGGCGAAGTCTCCCATTGGACCCTGGCGAACGCTGGTGCTGACCCAGCGGTCCGCCTCCTCAGCAAGCTTCCTAGGGTTAGTCAGCCTGCAATCAATGAGGTGCTGGCGTAGCTCAGGAAAACAGTTATCAGATAGATGCTCCCATGCAATCAAATCATACAGTTGCTCAAAAGTTTCTACTTTCCTACCCTTTACCCAGCGTTCCATTGCTCTGCAAAAAAAAGATACATAGTCCACCCATGTGGTACCTTCCAACTTCTTACAGGACCTAAAACTTTGTCTGTACATCTCAGAGGTCAACCCATAGCGGGTCATCAGCGCTTCTTTCATGTGTTCATAAACCATTCTCCTTTCTGGGGGCAGATCCAACAAGGTGTCTCTCCCCTCACTCACAACCCGTGCCCACAACCCCGCTCCCCAATCCTTCTCAGGGACTCTGTGGGACACCATGGCTATTTCATAAGCGGCAAACCATTGCCCAATATCCTCACTCTTGTGGAAATCTTTAATAACGTCTTTAGGAATGTATACTCTGCTCTCCATCTGTACTACTGGTATGCTGCCACCAGAGGGACTGGTGGTCTCTCCACTCTTAATCTCCAGCTCCCTCAATGCTCAAGCTTCATTTTCATCATTTCAAATTCTAGCTTCTTGTTCTCAAGGTCTCTCTCCCTCTGATCTTCTAGTTTCATCTTAGCCATCTCCATATTATGGCGTCTCTCTCTTTCCCTGTCCTCCATCTCCTCTGGGGACAGACCCCTCGCCGACACACTTGTGCCGGGGCTGGAAAGCACTTTATCACCTACTACATCAATCACTTCATCCACATTTTCTCCCACCATCACAGGCTCTCCCATATTCCTAGCGGCATCCCTGGCTGCTAGCCAGGCCTTCAGTGCCTTGAAAAACTCTTCTTTCCTGGTGAAACCTGTGGTAGGGACTGTAAATTTCTCGCAAAAAAAATTGAGCTCCTTGGAAGTGTAGGTATCTATCTTCTCCTCTTCCCAGGAGAATTCTTCTGGGTCAACGGCTCTGGGCTTGGCCATTTTATCAATAACTGGCATTCTTAATCAAAAATAGACTCCAAAAAAAAATCCTCAAATATGTATGTGGTACGTTATGGTCTGCACTCACTAGTAGTGTACACTATAATTACTGTATGCGGTCATAAACGCAAGTTGAGATCCCCACCGCTGACCACCAATGTTAGAAATGGGGTCTCTGGTTGGCAGTGGATAGCCACTGTCCAAGCAGGGACCCTTCTTTCTAAGTCAGAGTGAAGGGCTGCACCCGTTTGACAACCCCTGCTCCACCCTGTGGTAACGTAGCACGAGCAGTTAGGCTAATCTCAATGGCAGTGTTTGAAGCATCTATGACCATACACAGTAATACAGTGAGGAACACTACAAAGGGACACAAGGCAGGTAGTTATCAAAAATAGTTATCTTTATATATAGGCTTATCACAAGACCAAATAACGAGGAAGCCACAATACTGTACAAAAATGATACTCTCTTGATGCTGGAAAAATAGTTCAAATGGGGAATGCAAAGTTCAGTTAAGGGCGGTGGTCTCTGCGACCCCTTTTACTCACAGTTCCTGGATGTTGGTGTCAATAATCCACAAAATGCTGCTACGGCATGATAGCAATGTTTTTCCTCACGCTCTTGGTCGCGGCGGCTCGCAAACGGACCTAAGCGATGATTTTGAGGCCTGCAAACGTGCGGGGCGATGATCAGGTCAGCGAGCACTCAGCGACAGCAGCGCGATGGATTTCTGAGCGCTCTTCGGCTGCGGCGGCTCGCAAACGGGCGATAGCGATGGTTTCGAGGCCCGCAAACGTGCAGGCGATGATCAGGTCAGCGAGCGGATTTCCGAGCACTCTTCGGCCGCGGACGCTCGCTAACGGGCGTTAGCGACAAGATGGCAATCTGTAAGCGTGCGGTGCGATGATTTGGCCAGCGAGCACTCAGCGGCAGCAGTGCGACGGATTCCTTGACGCTCCTCGGCTGCGGCAGCTCGCTAACAGGCTTTAGCGACGAAATGAAGTCTACTGGGCCTGAGACTTCAGTCAGGAGGCTAGTTCTCTCTCTAGCCCTTGGGTGATTGCAGGTTCAAGATTAAAAAGTTCTCTTACAGCTCCTTTTCCCTCTTCTTTCCAGTCCAATGACAACTACTGCAGGCCAATCCAGGGAACAGCACACAGCACAAGGACAGTCCTCTCCTGTAGTTTTCCTTCAGTTCCACGGACAGAGGTTGGTCTTGAGATCCAGGGGCGATACCATTTGTAGGGGTTTCAGCACAGATATTTATACCCCAAAAGTCTTTGTTCTCAGAAGCTACAAGTCACTGAACCCAGCCAGAACCAGTTCTGCCCAGCCCTGGAGCGCTTTGTTTACCAGGCTGCATCCTACCTTTCAGAAAGAGGGGGTCTGCCATCAGACGCACAGTGGAAGGTGGAGCCAGCATTCACCTTGCCAGGCACAGCCCTATTCAGGTCCAGGAGCAACCCCTCCCCATACTCCAATGCAGATCTCTCTATTCAACCCAGGTCTGACTCAGCCGGCCCTGTCCCTTCAAAACCAGACAGCCAATACACATAACAGCAGAGCACACTGGAAGGCTTAGGCAAGAAAATACCTACTTTCTAAAAGTGGTATTTTCAAACACAGGATATAAAAATAAACTTCACTAAAAGATGTATTTTAATATTCTGAGCTCAGGCATACTAAATTCGTTTTTCTACCATGTTCTATGGGTCAGTTAGGACTATAGAATGTAATAGCCAAACCTCCCATTCTGGCCTATGGAGAACAGGTAGCCTTGCAGTAGTGAAAAAGGAAATTGGGTGTAATTCACTACCAGGACATGCTACACACATCAGAGCATGTCCTACCTTACACATACAATGCACCCTACCATAGGGGTGGCTTACATGATGCCAAGGGAAGGTTCAGGGGCTGGGAAGTGGATGCACTTCACAGCCAAGATGGCAGTTCTGGACTGCACACAGACACTGCAGTGGCAGGTCTGAGACACACTTTACAAGCTGCTTCTGTGGGTGGTGCAAACCAGCGCTGCAGGCCCACCAGCAGCATTTGGTTTACCAGCCCTGGGCACACACAGGACACATTACTAGGGACTAACAGGTAGACCAAATAAGCCAATCAGGGATACATCAATTCATATGTCATCTTTACATAGGGAGCATCTGTGCTGCGGCACTGAATGGCAGTGGCGCAGCGGCCAGAGCATCTATCACCAGAAAAAACAGAGGAGGCACAGCGAAAAAATGGAAGGGAGACTCACGGCAATGGTGCCAGGTCTAACACCCTCCACTCTACAACATGGCACTCTATGACATGACAATCTATGACGCTGTAGTCCACTCTATGCCAATCCAATCCACTTTACGCCACTCCATTCTATGCCACCCCACTCTACAGCACGACACTCTACACTACTCTATGCCACTCCACCTTATACCACTCCACACTGCAGCACTCCACTGTATGGCACTCCACTCTATACCCCTCCACTCTACGATACTCTACTCCACTCTAATCTACTCTATGCCACTCTTTGCCACTGCACTCTATGCCGCTCTATGCCATTTCACTTAAGTCCACTATAGCCCACTCTACACCACTCCATTCTCTGACACTCTACTCCACTCTATGCCACTTCACCCTAGGCCACTTCATCATATGCCAGTTCCCTCTAGGTCACTCTACTGCACTCTACGACCCTCCATGACCCTTTACGACACTCTACTCTACAATACTGCACTCTACGCAATTCCATGACACTCCAACCCTCTACACTCTGACACTCTACAATCTCTAAGCCACTTTAGTCCACTCAACATTATGCCACTCCACTTTACGCTAGTTTGATTCCACTCTGGGGTACTCAACTCCACTCTACAGCACTCCACTCCACTCTACAGCACTCCACTCTACAACACTTTACTCCACTCTACTGCACTCTATGCTACACCACTTTAGGCCACTATTCTCCCAGATACGCCACTCTATGTCGCTATGCCACTCTACTCCACACTATGCCACTCTACTCTACAACACTCCACTCTATGATATGATACTCCAGTCTACGCCTCTCCACTATACGCCCCTCAACTTTACGCCCCAACTGTTTATGCCCTTCCACTCAGACACAACTCTCTACCTCCACTCTTCGCCACTCCACTCTACAACACTCTACTCAACTCTATGACCCTCCACAACACTTTACGATACTCTTCAACACTCTACCTTACAACACTGCACTCTACACCATGCTACTCTATGCCATGCCACTCTATGCCACTCCACTTTCACTCTAGGCCACTCTACCCCACTCTATGCTACTCCACTCTACGACCCTGCACTCTGACTCTCCTCTCTATGACCTTCCAGCACTGGTGTAACAAAATCCCCTGCAGATCCCCCCGCACCGGGAACCAAGCTCTGGGGCCCCTCTGCAGCACTGGCAGGTCCCTGGCCTGAGAGCTCTGGACTGGGCGCAGAGCCCCCCTACAAGTTTTGTTACGGCACTGCCCTCCACTCTATGGCCCTCCTCTCTATGAACCTCCACTCTATGATCCTCCAGAACTCTCTACTCCACTACACTCCTTGACACTCTAACCCACTCTGCTCTATAACACTCTACAACATTCTACGGCACTTTGTGCCACTCTGCCATTCCAGTCTATGACAATCTAAGCCTTTTTACTCCACTCTGTACCACTCCATGTTACCCCACTCCACTCTGACACTTTATTTCACTCTATGCTGCTCTACTCAACTTCACTGTACTACACTCGACTCCACTCTACAGCACTCTACTCCACTCTGCAACACTTCACTTTATGAACTTTACTCCAATCTATGCTATGACACTTTATGCCCCTCCACTCTACATCACTCCACTCTGACACTTTACTCCACTTGGCTCCATGCCACTCCACTCTACGACACTCCACTTCACTTTATGGCCCTCCACTCTACGCCCTTCTACTGTACCACACAACACTCTACTCAACTCTATGCCACTCCACTCTACAACACTCAACGACAAACTACTCCACTCTACAACCCTCCTCTATACGATTCTCCATTCTATGTACCCTCCAGGACACTCTACAATCCTTCAAAACACTCTACAACACTCTACTCAACACTCCACTCTACAACACTTACAACACTCCACTCTACGCCACTCCACTCTATGCAACTCAATGCCACTCCACGACACTCTATGACACTCGACTACACTCTACTCTTCTCTATGCCACTCTACTCTACGACTCTCCACTTTGTTCTAGGCCACTCTACTCAACTCTGTAGCACTCCACTCTACGACGCTCTATGATCCTCGATGACACTCTAGTCTACTCTACAACGCTTCACTATACAGAACTCCATGACATTCTAACCCACTCGACTCTACGAAACTCCACTCTACAGCACTTTATGCCACTCCAATCTATGACAATCTAAGCCACTTTACTCCACTCTATGCCACTCCACTCTGACACTTTACTCCACTCTGCATTACTCTACTCCAAACTGTGACACTCGACTTCACTATGAAGTAATCTGCTTTACTCCAGTCTACAACACTTTACTCCACTCTACGCTATGCTACTTTATGCCCCTCCACTCTATGACACACTTCTCCACTCGACACCACTGCACTCTATGCCACTCTACTTCACTCTATGCCACTCCACTGTCCGACACTCCGTTCCACTCTATGTCCCTCCACAATACTCTAAGACCCTCCACATCACTCTATGACCCTCTACAACACTCTACTCCACTATACAACACTCTACTCCACCCACACTATTCTGTGCCAGTCTGCCACTCCACTCTACTCTATACCACTCCACTCAGTTCGCCACTGCGCGCCACTCTGACACTCTACTCCACGGCACCCCACTCTACACCATTCCACTCTATGACACTTTACTCCATTCTACCATACTTCACTCCATGCTATGCCACTTTGTTCCCCTCCACTCAATGCTCCTTCTCTCTCTAACATTCTACTCCACTCAATGCCAAAACCCTCTATGCCCCTCTACTCCACTCCCCTCCATGCTACCCCCTCCACTCTACGCCATTCCTCATCCCTCCACTCTATGCTACTCCAATCCACTCTATGGCACTCCCCTATATGACATTTCACTCTACTACACTCTACAACATTCCTCAACACTCCAATCCATGCAACTCCACTCCACAACACTCTACACCACTCCACTGTAATCTATGCCACTCTACTCCACTCCACCCTATTCTCCTTTACACCACAAACTTTTAGCCATGCTGAACAGCAGCCAATGCTGATTTATAATATGGCTAAAACACATTGACAAAGCCAATAGCTCTTGCAAAGGCGAGACCTATAAACTTTGCCAATGCTTGTTGTCACTTGTTTCTAAAAACTGAATGGAAAGATTTTAGAACGGTAACACTGAAATAGGGGGATCAGATTATGAAAACTAAAAACTGGGGAATTCCATAAATATAGAAATTTGACTACAATTTTGCATCGACCTCAGGGTACAGAATTAATTAATTGACAGCATAAGAAACACAGACAGTAATCTACTGAAAGGAATTTTACTAATTTTAGACATAGCATTTTCTTTGTACACTAATTTGTTTTCCAGTAACCACTGCTAACTAATTCTGTGCTGGAACACATGGAACTTGCCTCACTCCGAGTTCAGTCGGCACTTTCAAAAAACTTGACATGTGCTAAATTTACTGAAATTTGCAAGGAAAGAAAGTGAAAACTTAAAAGTGTCCCGGCAAATCTGGGACGCTTGGTCACCTTACAGTAACAATCTGTTTACATTTGTGTGTAAGTGGTGCCTCATTAGGAATTAATACATGATGTAATTATTAATTTATTGCTGGTAAGATAAGTCATGAGAGTAGAAATCAGTCTGTCTGTTTGTCTATCTGTCCATCCATCCGTCCTTTCGTCCGTCCCACACTGTGAGGGCCAGATTCATCTTCTTAGCATGGGGAAACCCTGACAGAACCAGACAAACACTGCCTTTGTGATGACTGGTGGGTTAGGATGACCAGTCCCCGTAGTGTGTTTAGGTAGTTTCAAGTGAGTGCATTAAAAAACTAAAATGCAGTTATATTTGCTTCAGTCCACTTTATAGCCTAACCTACTATCATTACGGTCCATGACCGGTCCTCATAATAATAGGTATGAAATGTTGTGTTTTTGACCATGTTTTATAGACGTCTTGCTATGAAGAAAAGATTACATGTTTCCAGGCATTGGCTTTTATTTGACAACCTAGTCCTAGAGGAGACGACCGAATAGTAAGAGTTGTATTGTACTGTAAGTATATTGTATTTGCATAAATATAGCGCTTACTACCCCTGATGAGGCATTGAAGCGCTTTTTTGGCACGTAGCACGCTACTCCGGAACCCGTTAAGGATTAGTGGTGAATTAGTATAGTGAAATATAAAAGTGATTTGAGTGATGGATATGTTAGTCAGTTGTTTGGATTGAAGGATAGCGGAGGGATAGAAGAGGGAAAAAATGGTTTGCATTTATATAGTACTTGCTACCCTTGATGGGGGGGGGAAGCTCTTTTTCGGCGAGTAGCTCTACTTCGGAACCCATAAAGGGTTAATGGTGAATTAGTATAATGAAAATATGAAAGTAATTTGAGTGGTGGATATGTCAGTCAGTTATTTGTATTGAGAAGGATATTGAAGGGGTAGAAGAGGAAGCTACGAACAGGCTTCTAAGTAAATGGGAACACCTTTGTGATAGGAGTAAAGTCATCCCACAGGTCGAAGTCCAGCCAGGATTTTGTTTCGTAGTTTTAGTTGATGCGTTTTAACTAAAAGCGTTTAACATAAGTGCCTCTCTTATCAGGTACGGGGAGATTAAGTGATTTGGCTAGTATCACAGGATGTTGAGGGGACTCCGGGACTCGAACCTAGTTCCGCGTTCTAAAGTCTGCAGCTCTAACCTATAGGCCACATCGCTTTCCTAGTTTTCCGCTAGGGGAGAGGATGTGGTCCGTCGGCTGCGCTGCCACCTCTGGTGCAGGAAACCAGGGTTCGAGCCTCGAGGTCGCGTCCACATCCTGTGATTCTGGGCAAATCACTTAATCTCCCGTTCCTGAATTTGTCAAGTAAATACGGTGCTCGTGTAAAGCGCTCCAATACCTTCGGGTCGAGTTCGCGCTATAGAAATATGCAAAAACATAAAATAAGCACAGTAGACTACACGGAATGAAGATCAGAGGTTAACCCCCACCCAAGATTACAAATTGGGTCGAAGTATGCTCATTTAAGCACCCCACCTCCTCACGCCAGGAGACCATAAAGGAGGGGGAAAAGTTTTGGAAAGAATTCAGCCTTTTTTCCCGCCGTCTCTCCCTCCCCCCTCCTCTCTCCCTCCTCCCGTCCAGCCCACTGAGTCAGGGGGGCTGCCCCTGCTGATGCAACGTCTGCACCTCCCCTGGATCTTTGGCATTTACTCCACACACAGACACTCTTCATCTCGGCCTCTTCTTCTCCTCCTCCCCTCCATCCCGAGAAGGAGACTGCCGGGCAAGAACGGGGGCGAAGGACAACCGACACAGCCCCCGCCACATTTCTTCACGGACATGCACCTCCGGCGGAGCCCCCACACCCCGCCCCCATGGGGCACGCTCCTGGGCGCCCTCTGCCTGCTCGTCATCACCAGCGCCTCGGCAGACCCAGGTAAGGCGGAGAAAATTCCAGTTCTGCCCGCTTGTTTTTTTGTTGCATATTTATATAGCGCGAACTCGACCCGAAGGTATTGGAGCGCTTTACATAAGCACCGTATTTACATTACATTACATATTCGGGCACGGGGAGATTAAGTGATTTGCCCAAAATCACAGGATGTGGACGGGACCTCGAGGCTCGAACTCTGGTTTCCAGCACCAAAGTGGGCAGTTTAGCAAACGGACCACATCCTCTCCCCTAGCAGCCGGATGGTCCGTAGGGGCGTCAGAAAGGGGGCTGAAACCCCCTGACTTCAGTAGCATTTTACACAATTTAAAGATTCAGCGTGCCTCTTGCCTGTTTTCTCATTATACATTTTTTTTCTGCCTCCTTTTGGAAAGGAAACTGCTGTGTAGTTCGTGTGTGAGGAGAGAAAGTGCAGTGCTCGGAGTGAAAACAGATGTGCAGGGGGTTATTTTTACGTGGGGGCGGGAGAGGAGCGGACAATGGGCGCTTGGAATAGTCGATTTAAAAATAGTTCTGTACAGAGAAGCAACTAGAGCCATATTTCGGGGGTGGGGGGGGGCTAAGAAAACATTTCGAGAGGGGACTGAATCTTTAAGCAATAGGCAGAGTGGAGCTGCAGGGGCTTAGAAGGGGTGAAACAACAGCGAGGCCTCATTAACATGCAAATGGTCTTTTAAAGACCTGTGAAGTGCTCGGGTGCGGCTGTGTGTCACCGGGAAGCTGTCTAATCCCGGGCTGCCGCACACGAGGGGGGGGGGGGGGCTGAAGCCTTTTGAGTCCAATGGGTGTTGCGCGCCTGGTTCTGTACCCCTTTATTTAAAATGCGCTTTTATTGATCTTTTTCTTCTATAAAGTGAACAGAGCAGTAGTCATCTGTCTGGTTACTTCAAGTGTTTGTACTATTTAAACTAACAAGTAGTTTTAAATTCCTCCCAAAATAATACCGGGGCTCAACCTCACGCAGTGATTCCGTTTACTAACCCCCAAACAAATACTGGGGTGTCTCGGGTCCTGCTAGGGGCCACAGCAGCTTCTGCGTGGTGTGAGGAAGTGTAATTCTTTGGATGGATTGTGTAGGCTGAAGACCGCCCTGATATATACCGAGTAATGTCAAGCTGCATTTATGGATGGTGGAGAGGCAAGGATTAGAGTTAAATGGGGCAATATAGAGTCGATTTCTAACCCTGGCTTCCCACTTGATCTCGCTGTGTGATCTTGGGAAGCTGAGATTAATGATTCCCCCAGTGTCTCATCTTTTTTTATAGTCCTACGTCCAGTGTTTAGACATCAGCTCACATGCCATTAAAAAACAAGCATTGGAAATGCAATCGTTCTCGCATTTGTTTGTTAGAGCGTTTGGCTTTTCTAATGGTATTGTATTTTAGCTATGTGTTATTGAGTGTATGTATGCGATGTGTCGTGGAATTATGTGGTTTGGATTGTAATTGTTAGCTGTGTAGCAGTATGAAGCTGAGTTAGGAGGAGAAGAATGTGAAGATTTGGGAAGGAGAGTGAGGAGGAGAAGAAAAGCATGAGGCAGAAGAAAGAGTGAGGAGAGGAGTATGAGGGAAAAGGAAGAGAGTGAAGAGGAGAGCAGCGTGAGGTAGAAGGAAGGAGAGTGAGGAGACAGTATGAGGCACTTAGAAGACCTGGGTGCAAAGTGACGTCAGTCCCTCAGCCCTCCCAACAGCACTGCTTCTGTGCTTACCGCCCTTGCAGGGCATCACTTAGAAGAACTAGGTCCAAAGTGACGTCAGCCCCTCAGCCCTCTCACCAGCACTGCTTCACTTACAAGGCATCAGTCAAGTGACGTCAGTCCCCCAGCCCTGCCACCAGTGTTCTTCTCTTGTGATA
This sequence comes from Triturus cristatus, assembly GCF_964204655.1. Taxonomy (NCBI): domain Eukaryota; kingdom Metazoa; phylum Chordata; class Amphibia; order Caudata; family Salamandridae; genus Triturus; species Triturus cristatus. Next base: position 424,908,005 of record NC_140579.1, read on the forward strand.
ACGGAGGGCTCTACTGGGGTCAGGGCCTCGCTGCTGGCCTCTCAGGCTTCCCGCTGTGCTTCAGATTTATAATGTACAAGCCCAGCACTGCTCTACTCTGTGTCTAATCCATATGATCCCCGCTCCCTCAGATGAAGTAAAGCATTTCCAAGCTCAGCATCGCCATAAATTATCCAAAACAGCAGCAGGGTGATCATCCAGGAACACACGAAATAAACGACGCGTGGGAGATGCTGGCAGAGGTAAATTACCCGTTGATTCGGATGCATTTGCGCTCATCTGTAGAGGGAGTTTCCCAGGGCAGAGGAGCGCGAAACATATGTCCCAGACACCTGCTCCGCGCGGGCCCTCTGCCTAACGTGTAAACACTTCCACCCCTCTCTTGGGTCCTACCTGCGTGCGCTGTGTTGGCAGCTGCTAGGGGGGGTTCTGTCGTCCCGGCAGCTCCGCAGGCAGTGTTTGTTGTCTGTGGGGCATTAGTACGAAGAGTTTGATGCTGGGGTGATGGTCTGGTGCTCAAATCATGGCTGAAGTCTCACTGACCCACATCATTACACGCCCACTCTTGAGCACGCCCCTGACAATGGACCATCAATGTCTCGAAGATTCCAGGGTTGCCTTTCAGTACCCCATTCCTGCCCGCACTGCTTAATTTGTAAAACCAAATAAAAGAAGTGACGGGTCCCAAGTGTTTCCTAAGGAGCCCGTCACTGCCCCGGCCAAATGTCAGGGCTGCTTATTGACAATACTGCCAGTCCCATCTCACGTCTCTCTTCCTAGTTCTTACCGCACCCTAGAGTTATTGGTTAGAAGAGGCGCTTCAGGCGTCTGCTGCTCCCTTCCGAAGCTTGGATTGCCGCTAAACCGTTTATCACAAAGTGGCACCTAGAACGAGCACAAACAACCGTGCGAGTAGGAATGTCTTGATCGCGCGCAGATGAGCAACATTCCTCCTAAACAAAGTTCCTGTCTTACTAGCAGCAATTCCCCACCTCACGCGTGTTCACAAGTGAGAGTGAACAAAACGACCGCCACCCGCCTTGAGAGGCCCCCCTCCCCAAGGCGACTGTCCGCTCAGCCCACACCCATGCAAACCACCTCCGACCTCCTTCGCATCTCTCACCGCACAAACACCCGTCGTACCGCCCCAGCACCCCCTCTGTCGTGTCAGGTGCCACGGTAACACCCGCTGTTATTTACAGGAATTATAGTAATTCCTGTGACTAGGGTGACCAACTGGCATTGGTGCAAATTCAGGACAGTGAGAGTAAAAATTCAGGACAACGGGTCAAAATTCAGGACACAAATTCAGGACAGGAGGTCAAAATTCAGGACAATAGATACGTTTTACAGACACATCAGAGGAGGTCGCGCAATAGTATATAAGTAAGCCCACATATTCAACCATTTGCAAACCTATCATCATGTATACTTCCATCTATCATTTCACTCATCCATTCCTTCATCCATCCTTTCACTCATCCATCCATCATCCATCCACCCTTTCACCCTATCCATCTGTACACTCATCCATCCACTCTTCTACCCATCCATCCATTCACTCATCCATCCAGCCATTTACCCCTTTACCCATCCAGCCATCCTTTCACTTACTCATCCAGTCACCCAGTCACTCATCCTTCCACCCTTTCAGTCATCCATCCATCCTCCCTTTGTCTCTCCATTGAACCGTTCACTTAGCCATCCTTTCTTCCTTCCATCCACCCACCCACCCATCCATCTACTCATCAATTCATCCATTGACCCTATCACTCATCCATCCTTTTTCTCATCCATCTATCCTTTCACTCCTTCACACATCTATTCATCCTTTGGTCCATCTACCCTCCCTTTCACTCACTCATCCATCCTTACATCCACCCTTTCACTCATCCGTCCATCCATCCATTCACCCTTGAACTTATCAATTCATCAATCCATCCACCTTTTCACTCATCCATCCTTTCACTCATCCATCCTTTCACTCATCCATCCACCCTTTTACCCATCCAGCTACCCTTCCACCCATACATCCAGCTATTTACCTTTTCTCTCATCCATCCTTCCACTCACTCATCAATCCATCCATCCATCCATCCATCCTCTCTCATTCTCCATCTATTCAATCTTTAATTCACCCATTCACCCTTTCACTAATTCATCCAGCCACCCACCCATCACTTAATTTACTCACTCGTCCACCTTTCCATATTAATTTTGAGCTGAGCCTTTTTGAGAAGAGGCCCATCAAGAACTTCACCCTCGCTGCAGGAGCCCTTCCAGGACTGGGGCAGAAGCCACCCAGGGCGGAGACCGGATCCACCACAGGGGGGACAGGAGCCATCACGGGGGGGGGGGCGAGGGACAGGAGCCACCACATGGGAGGACAGGAGCCATCACTGGGGGGGGGGGGCAGGAGCCATCACAAGAGGGGGAACAGGATCCACCAGGGTGGGCACAGGGGTGGGCATGCAGTATTCAGGTATCATCTTGGCCCTTCCAGGGTGGGGGTAGGGCTCCCTCCTGGACAAGACAACGAGAAGACAGGCTCTCTTTCTAAAATGTTAGTTTTGCCACCCCACACTGATGTACAGTACTTAAAGGAGATACTCCAAGAGAACTGATATAACGGATTGTCCTCCATACTTTGTTAATCAGTGTGGGTGCGATTGTGCCATTTCTTTATTTTATTACATTTTAGACTGCATGTTTGCAGAACCGAGGTTTGCTTACAATTTAGTGACAGTAATTAAGCTCTGTGAAGAGAACCACGTGCTGCCTCGGTGTAATCAGGGTCGGTTCTAGGATGTTTGGGGCCCTGGGCAGAGAGAGAATGTGTGAGGCCCCTCTAAATTGCAGAGACACGACGCATTCAGGGCTGTTTGCATCTGAATAGATGCCCCTGCGCCTGAAGCTGCAGCCCCTCCCTTTCAGTCACCTTCAAGCACCTCTTAACAGCTCATCAAGGGCTGAAGGTGTGGGGGTTGCCATCCCGCTGTGCCTCTCTAATGCTGCTGGGTATCTGAGCTTTGGTACAGCATCGGAGTCAAGCAGGGAGGTGGGTGGAAGCTGTGACAAATGGTGTCCGTTAAAGAATCCTTCACGGACAACGGACAGACGGACAAAATTACGGACTGTCCCGTGAAATTTACGGACGGTTGGTCACCCTACCTGTGTACAGTCAATCCTTAGCACACGTCCTCTTGTCAAACATAAAATTATTTCGTGTTTTCACATTTACAGTACATATCAGTTGGCAGAAGAAATAAGTTAGTCTCCTCTTATGGGTGGTTCTTTATTCATTAGGTGTCTTCAATGCGGTACACAACAGCCAGCCAACACGTGTTTCGTCGCAAAAAGGGAATGTAGTCCCGCGACTTTTTCAAGGCTGTGTTACAAAAGAAATTGAGAACCTATATAGTACATAACTTGAAAACATGTACTCAATGGTAATGTCAAAACAACAAGGTGGTGAAACTCAAGAACCGACTGAACGCGGGTGAGCTATGTAGTCCATTGCAATAACAATAAGTGTGAGTGAAAACAATCCATTTTGATTCAAGAGAAAATAAAGTAATCAAAAAGTTTCTATGATTCTAATAATAGTGGAGAGAGCTTGAAAATCGTGCTGTAGTGGGGAAATACGCCGAAAAACAAAGTAGATCCTATTTGTGAGTGGCTACCCACGTGAGCATAGTCGTGGTGTGAAGTGGCGAGTTCGGTTCACTATATTTAAGACCATACGGTGTGCGTCTCTATCTGTGCTCATGTGAAGATCGTTTTTGTGCCATATATCGGTGAAGAAAAGCGTGAACGTGAGATTGAAGGTCATCCGGTCATAGCTACCTATTCCTGGCTTGGTTAAGTATTTCTGGAAAGAATGAACATATCTATATTTAGTTCTCGTGAAGAGGACTCTCAGAAACCAAATCCGATTAAATACATGGACATTATTTGTTAAAGTAAAAACACCTACTTATTAGGTGGTGATAATTCCAAACCACCTATGGTTTCTGTAGTAATGGCATCACTTTCTTCAAGACTTAATGTTCTTTGGTCAGGTTCAATAGATTTTTCAGTACTGTGAAGAATAAGTTTAAGCGAGTTACTTCACCTACCACACTGACTATAAACTATTGATGCTGACGCTGTGGTACAGGGTAATATATTATTAGGGCAAAAAGCTAAGCGTGGTCTAAAGAATCTATCCTTTACTATGAACAGGATTAGTCAAAGTGATATTGAAATCCGAGGTTCAGCTATGACAAAAAATGACATCTGTCGTGTTGCGAGTAAAATAACTATAATATAATGACGCGCGTTTTAATGGTGCAGGTTCATATTCAATAGAAAACGTCCCTGGCTAAGGGTCTGTTATCAGAATGCGCCCTTGTCTGTTTATTATCCGATTGTAAAAAATGGTGTGAGTTGTAAGGAATAAAAATCGAGGGTAACCACATGTAAATCACGTTGATGCGGAGTATACTCATGACGAAATCTCTATCTGTCATTAATCTGAACTGATCCTGTATACATATCAAAACAGCGTAAACCTTCAGTTTGTGTTTAACGGCCCTGTTATTTCAGCGTGAAACGACTCATAAACGGAACAGAAAACCTCATTCCAAAGTAATGGAAAAATTCCTCAACTATCCTCTCTGTTCACTGGGTAAAAAATCCTAATACACTCAGAATCGTAACGAGCTCGAACTGCGCTTACCTTATATGATTGAAAAATAGAGCCGGAGTGATGCCCGTCTTTGGTTTCCCGGTTTGGTGTGTTTGCATGCGAGTGGCTTACCTTGTGATTATATTTCCGGTTTGGAAACGTGAAGCGTAATCACGTGACTAATTCTATTACGTGCCTCTTCCCATGCCGTGAATAGAAAAAGGACTAGGGCGAGTTAACAAATACGGCGGCCATTTTGAAGCTAATTCATTGTATCATCGCGTTAGTGCTAATATCCATTGTGTAGGTCTCTCCAACTATTAGAAACAGTACAAGGATTTAACAATAATATAGTGAAACGAAACTTAGACAGTGTGAATTAAAGACAAGTTGTAAGACATCTTTACCTTAAGTCTCCATACAGTTAATAGACATAATGTGTTCAACAACTGTGAGTTAACAGAAAGGTTGCAAATTGGAAAAAAACATACATTTCTCTTATAGTATTCGCATCAGGATATAAATAGATCTGTAGTTAATATCACATTTTCATTTGAATGTTTTATTAAGCACACAATTTTGTAGTTGCAGTGTGGGTAGAGTAAACCCATAGCCCATTGTGTGTTAATTTTTGGCAATACAGAACTAGTGAATAAATTTGTTGTTTGCGGTAACTTGAATTCAGATACTGGGGGTCTCATCTTCCTAGAAAGTAGTGTAGTTCATGGTCAATGTTAAGACCATGTTCCACACTACGCATTTTTAAAATCCATTGTGCCTCTCTTTGTCTCAGTGTCAGTTCTCTGTTCCCTCCTCTGGGGCTACTTGGCACATGTTCTATTCCATAGAATTTAAATGTGCGGTTAGCTGTTTGAGCAGGGCAAGTAGACATGTGCGCCGCTAATGGGTATCTCATGTCTCCCTGTTTAATCGATCTGGTGTGTTCCCCAATGCGGTCCCGCAAGGGTCTGATTGTGCTACCAATGTAGTATTTATCACATTTGCAATGTATTATATATACTACAAATTTAGTTAGGCAATTGATGTTGGAGTTTATTTTGTATTTCCTTTCTCCTGGTCCCAAGAATTCAGTTTTACGATCATCAGCCCATTTGCACGAGCTACAATGACCGCATGTGTAGAAGCCACATGAATATTGGCTAAACCAATTGGTTGTGGTGATTGTTTTTGGGTAGCTTGGACTCAGTAGGTTCCTCAGTGAGACCCCCCGCCTGTATGTTATGTTGGGTTTGTCTGTAATGAACTCCCTGAGAGTATTGTCTGCCTTTAGTAAGTGCCAATGTCTATTAAGGCTTCTTTTTAAGACTACCGACCAATTGTTGTAACCGGTAATCAGTCTGATTTTATGATCGTTATCTTTCTGTTTGGGTTTGTCCCTCAGTGTTTCAAGTTGGGTTATTTTATTTATTCTTTCTTCAGCTTTCTTCAATAAAGGTTTACTGTAACCCCTCCTTTTGAATCTGGTTAGTATTCCTTTTTTCTGAGTCTGAAATTCATCCTCCCTACTGCAATTACGTCTGGTTCTAGTCAGTTCTCCAAATGGGATAGAGCGTATTTGGTGAAAGGGATGTGCACTACTAGCATGTAAAAGGGAATTGCAAGCTGTTGCCTTACGGTACAGTCTACTTTCAATTTTATTGTTATATATGTACAATTCTACATCTAGAAATGATATGTGCGTTTTGCTGTGTTCCATGGTGAATCTTATGTTAGAGTCGTTGTTGTTAAGAAATTCAAAAAAACTTAAGAGTTTAGAATTCGTTCCTGTCCAGATCATAATACAGTCGTCTAAGTAACGACCCCAAAATAGAATAGAGTCGTTGTATTCGGCACCCAATGAGCCCCAGATTCTCGTCTCCTCGAACCAACCCATGAAAAGGTTGGCGTACGAGGGAGAAAATCTGGAGCCCATTGCCACTCCCTGTGTTTGTCTAAACCATTGTTGTTTGAAAAGAAACACATTGTTGTCCAATATTAATTCTATCATTTCAATTAGCATTTCTGTATGGTTCCAGGAGCTGGCAGCCCTTCTGTTCAACATCCTTTTGACTGCTCTTATGCCAATATCTCTTTTTATACTTGTGTATAGAGCGGTTACATCTAGTGTGACCATAGTCATGTTTTCTTCCCAGTTTAAGTCAGCTAAGGTGCTTAAGATATGCTTAGTGTCCCTTATATACGAAGCTAAGTTGGTTACTAAAGGCTTCAGAAAAATGTCTACGTATTCAGATATCCTTTCTGTCGGACCACCTATGCCAGATATTATCGGTCTTCCAGGTGGGAAAGGAAGATTTTTATGTACTTTCGGTACAGTGTAAATACATGGATATCTTGGTCGGTCAACTTTTAGATAGGTGAATTCATTATCATCAAGTAGTCCCTGTTCTTGCCATTTTTTTAGTTGAGTGTTAATATATTTGGTTAGCATCCAAATAGGATTTCCTGTTAAGGTCTCATAGCATTCAGGGTCACTCAATTGGGTCAGTATTTCTTGTTCATAGTCTGTGCTACGCATGACCACCATATTACCTCCTTTGTCAGCCTCCCTGATTGTTAAGTCTTTGTTGTTACTAAGTGTTTTGAGTGCTAGTCTTTCTTTTTGTGTAAGATTATCCTTCTTCATACGGGAAGCTGTGTTTTTGATGTCGTGTTTGTCTAATTCAGCCGTGACCAATTTATAAAACAGATCTATGTTGTTGCCTCCTGTGAGTGTAGGTGTCCATTTCGATTTTTCTTTTAACTTGCTAGTGATACTGTAATCCGGGTCGATATTCAAGTCTCTCATTATCATGTCAGTTGAAACCACTTCGTCTTCACAATCAGTTAGAGATAGTAACAGTCTGGTGTCTAATAGATCCTGTATTGTTTGTTCATTAGGTAATAATAGACCAAGATTTTGCTGCATGTCTTTATTTGTCACTTTGTTCAATTCGAAATGTTTTTTCAATTTGATACGTCTTATGAACTTAAACAAATCAATTTTGGTTGCACATATGTCACCTATGCTGCTAGGGCAAAAGCTCATCCCTTTGGATAATACGGACAACATATCATTAGTAAGCTCTATATCAGACAGATTCATAACAGATAAATCATTCATTTTCTCACATTCCATGATCTGGTCCTCACCCCGGGACGTTCCGTTTCTCTTGCCCCCTCGTTTTCCCCTCCTTGTTTTTCTCCCTGCATTGGTCTGCGATTCTCTCTGTTGCCTTTTTTTATACGTCTGACCTCTAATAAAAAACTGGTTTCGTTGGAGACATTACCCGTAGCTTCTGCTCTTTCTGGATCACTATCACTAGTCAGATCTGTATCAAGTGAGGTGGTGCTAGAATGAACTGATTTACCCTCCCCCGTTTTGGTGGGTATTATTTTGGGAATCAGGTGATCATACTTTTTAGCAAAAGTAAAAATTCTACCGCTAGCGTAGTCCCGTTCATCTCTTTTGATTTTTCTCATTTTCCGCTGTTTGATATCTGCGACATGTCGTTCTATGATCTCATTTAGAATTACGTAGTTTTTGGTCATTACCTCTGGTAGGTTGAGGTCTTTTATTTCTGTTTCTAACGCTTCAATGTCTTTCTGCAATTTAGCAACCTTCCTATCACAGTTTTCAATTAGGATCTCCATCAGTCTGTTTGAATTATTGTTGAGTTCCTTCTCCCAATCTGCCAATAAATCTGCTTCCAAATCTTCGTAGGTAGGTATTATTTGGGATCTTAGTCCCCTAGGTACCCTCTTTACTTTTATATATTGTCTCAGGGTCGCTGCGTCCCACCACCTGGACATTTCACTAAGTCTCATTTTTTCAAGTCTCAAGAATTTCTCTTTCATACCCTCTTTTTTGGAGGATTGGCCACTTGATTGTGGTGTGGTATTTGACCCTTGATTAGTTAGGTTGTTAAAAAGATCATCTGCCTCTTTGTCTCTCTTCCCCTTATCACTCGCAAAAGTAGTCATGATGCTTTCCCGGCTGCCACCTAGATGTATAAGCTCAAATGCTGTCACTGGGGTTTTGGGTTTAGGTAACGGCGCCACAGGGAAACTTCACATACGTTATCTATTTACTTGCTAAGTAGTATGACGGTGCTAAAAGGTGGGAAGTACCGCCTGACTTCCCAGAAATAAGAGCCTTAGCTCTAAACAATTGTACAGTCAATCCTTAGCACACGTCCTCTTGTCAAACATAAAATTATTTCGTGTTTTCACATTTACAGTACATATCAGTTGGCAGAAGAAATAAGTTACCTACCTGTGACTGGCCTGGTGGAGAATACGGGGGCAGCGTCTAGCGAGTGCTGTGTGCGGCGCCGGCCGCCATTGTCAAACTAAAAGCACACTTGGCGCCAGGCCCGGCTCCAGGAATTTTTATTTGGGTGGGCCAAGGGTGCATTTGGGTGGGCCACTGCGGGCTCGATTTTTTCGCATATATGTCTAGGCAGGCCTGCTTCAGGGCCCTCCTTTATCTTGTTCTTAGTCTTACAAGGCCCAGTAAAATGCACTCTTTTCCAAATCTCTTTCTAAATATTATCACTCTCAAAAAGTGTTTTTTCCATGTAATGTTCCTTTGATGGGAAGAGGAGGTTTCTGAGGTGGGAGTATCAGGCAACTGACACTACTCAGGCTCCCTCTGTCCGAGTCTTCAGGGAGAATTCCTCTGCATTACTACCTCCACATGACCCCGCACACTGCAACGCACTCCCTTAGAGACTTGATTATCCACTACTCCTCTCCAGTGCATCTTATCTCACAGCTGACCTTGGGCCCCAGCCCCATATCAGGCACCATCGGGCTCCACTTTCATTTTTCCCAGTAAAAACATTAGTAAAATCACCTTCAAAATTAAAACATTGAATATAGCAGCAAATATAATTAGCATGCACTTTAAAGTATGTTCCACAGTAGCCTTTATGACCCGACTGCTAATGAAATAAACAAAAACAGAAAGGCCATGACAGGGCCGGCTTTAGCGCTGATGCGAAAGTCTTTTTTGGCGCCACACCAATAACCTCTTTCTCCGTAAATACCTTTACTACCACCTTCCAACAGTGCCCCTCATCCCTCCATGGCCCCCCCCTATTGACCTCATCCTCAGACTCCCTCACTACCACCCTCCACCAGTGCCCCTCATCTCCCCATAGCCCCTCCCCCTCATGACCTCCTCTTCAGATTCCCTCACTGCCACCATCCACCAGTGCCCCTTATCTCTCTGTAGCCCCTCCCCTCATGACCTCCTCCTCAGACTCCCTCACTACCACTCTCCACCAGTGCCCCTCATCTCTCCCTAGCTCCCCCTCCACCCCATGACCTCTTCCTCAGATTCCCTCACTGTCCCCCAGGGCACAAGTCCTAAAAAAAGAAGTGGGGGGACGCTGACGTCACAACAGGAAGTGACGTCACGAAGGGTGGCTTGCACCATCAGACTTATTGTCTCCCCTCGCTCTCCCCTTGGATGCCATTGCATCAGAGAAGCCAGCACGTGAGCAGCGTTCTGAATGAGCTCCGATCTCACCCCAGAGAGGCCAAAGAGTTAATGTGTGGCTCCATTTTCTCCAGTTATCGAGCTCCCGGTAAAATAAGTGGGACGCCGTCCACCTGCGTGGTACCCCGACTCGAGCCCTACTGTCACCGTCCACCAGTGCCCCTCATCGCTCCACAGCCCCTCCCACTACCTCCTCCTCAGATTCCGTCACTGCCACCCTCCACCAGTGCCCCTCATTGCTCCGTAGCCCCTCTCTCATATGCATTTCATTTGTTGTATAGCGCTACTCATATCAGTGTAGTGTGTGTCAGTACTTTACACCACGCACACATTATACAGAGACAATGAATCATACAAGTATGTAAATCAGTCTACAGGGAATGTCACATAAGCCAATGAGGATAACAAGGTGTATGAATCACATGTCATCCACACTGGTGGGCAGTATATTTTGAGAGGGTTTGGTCTGGGGAAACTCAACCTTAGGATTTAAAAAGTATTCCATGGGGGTCAGCTTTACTGATAAAAATGTATATCTGCCCGAACATACTCATTTTAGCAACATTAGAATGATGAAAGGCTGAGGTAGTTCTAACTATATCACAAAACAAAAAAAGCGAAGTTCTAACTATTCCATTCATGTTTGTATGCAGCTCTTTGGTGACAGTTCATTGGTCACTGTCCTATGTTAGGATTGTAACTTCTGAACTGCAAGTAACACAAGGATCTCTGTGACAAAGGCAGTAACCCACTGAGCTTTCTCAGAAAATACAGTTCATCTGCATTTAACCCCTTCGGTGCTCATGACGGAACGGTTCCGTCATGAGCCACGGTTGAGCTGTGCTCATGACGGAACCGTTCCGTCATGACCCCGCCCGCGCAAGATTCCGTCAGCACAGCGGCGGAATCTGCGCAGCATGGAAGGGGTTAAAAACTACTAACAGACAAATGATTGCTCTCCTGCAGGATCATTAATCACCAGCGTTATCTGGGCATCTTTTATTGTCTTATTGTTGTCCTGCGTCAGACATGATAATGATAAAAACTGTTTAAATGAAGCACACACAAAGTATGTGTCCTGCTGGGCCTGTGCATATTTTTAAAAGAAAAACAAATAGTAACACATTCTCTTACCTACTACTCCATTAGTCAAACTTTGTGTCACAGCCTGATGTGCTAAGATGCTGCAGGGGTCAGGAAAGGTGAATAGGAATAAACAAACTTATTTTCTCCTGTGCTGCATAGAAAAAGAAATATCCACACAGCAGAACAGTAGGCAACGGTTACCGTTGTCAAAGAAAGGATTTGTCGCCTTTTGCGATGTGGAGATGAAGGGGTGAAAAAATAAACAAAGCCTCATTAACATGTAAATGGTCTTTGAAAGACCTGTGAAGTACTCGGGGTGCGGCTGTGATAATCTCAAACACTGTCTGTGTGTGTGCGCCCGGGAAGCTGTCTCAGCCCGGGCGCGCACACACACTGACAGCCCTTTGAGCCCAATGCCGTTGTGCGCCTGCCTTAAAGCCCTCACTGCGAGGGCCAAGGCTCCCGTTTGGGTGGGCCAGGCTCATGTTTGGGTGGGCATGGCCCACCCGCTAGAACCGGGCCTGCTTGGCGCACTGAATAACGAGGCTTGGCCTGAGGGAGATGGCAACAGGAGCACGCTGCGCCACCTGGGGTCCCAGGACGAGGTAAAAGAGCCCGCCCGAGGCTCATTTTAAACTAGCTGTCAGCGTTGTGAGAAAAATATAGTGTGTCCCTGCTAATGAAGGAGACCGTGTAACGCTGCAAGTGAAAGATCCAGTCCGGGTGGGCCGTCCCAAAAGGAGACAGGGCGGTAAAAAGGAGGGACTAAGAAGCCTCCTTTTCAATCAGGAGCCAGCGTTTAGCATGGAGGATGACGCCACAAAATCAAAATGATGGGCGGGGCTTCAAGTCCCCTTCGGAAAGCATACTGATGGCAATAAGCTTCGCAAAGCAAGGAGCGCATGTGCACTCCAGCGCTAGGTCTGCGAGACCTAAAAAAGGACATTTATATTCCAACCGCCCCCTGCAAATCTGGCCAACAAGCTCACCACCTGCAGTGACTCTTGGCACAGCTCTGGCCGGCACATCTTCAAACTTGAGACCGAGTGAAAAAAGGAAAATAAAAGGTAACAAGATATCTCCTGCTATGCACCCAGGGTCCAGAACAATATCCAGTAGCCATCACTACCGCCTCAACACCGCTCCAGTTCAGGAGAAAAAGAACGCTACATCATGGCGCAACTGTACACGCCCACTATCAGAACTCGCTACTCCTCCAATCACACGTTGACTGTATCTTTTCTTTTGAAGCAGTCCACTGCCTTTCGGCTAGGTTTGTGGTATACAAATAGCACAGGCACTTATACAGTCAGAAGGTAGATGGTGGTCCTGGTTTGACTGTGATTCTGGACTCCGCTCTCTGCAGTGCTAGAAAATGAAATATAAAGGTGCTATTACTCACTATGCCTCAGTACTTGTTTACTTCTCTGGTTTGTAGGTACTCTCCCGTTAAAAGTCGCGGATCCCTGTTGAGAACTGCTGGTATTCTCTATTTCAAATAAAAGAGGTACAAGTACGCGGTACCTGGCAGTACCTGCCTGTTGAAAGCACTGAGTCGCTGGTAATACCAGGATGTACATGGTGCATAAGGTGTAGTCGAAGATACCTGGTAAAATCATCAGGGCTAGTTAGTTAGGGATTTTGGTTCAGGATAAATATTAAGTGAAGTTGCCTTGTTTTGTGTACAGGTGCGTTTGCATTAAAATATTTTGCATAATGTGCATTGATAGTCCACTGCATTTGCACCACTGTACATGGTTCTACCCCACCCATCATGCCCCAGGCCTTTGGGTCAAGAAGAGTTCTACTCAGAGGTGTCTGGTTGGGATCAATTGTGGCAGAGAGGAGTCCAACCTGCTAAGACTGATTTTGATACAGCAAATACCGATTGATTGTGACCCTGGAATTTGGGGCCATATCAGATTTGTGTCCCTCAATGCTTTTGCATTCTCCAATTCTGGTCCTGGGTAATGTGTTTCAACTTCAGATTCTGGTTATGCTTATTTGACTGCAATGGATTCTAGTGTAATGTGGGTTGGCTTCGACCAATCCTTACCATGAGTGGCCTAGCTTTTGAGGCCCTACTTTCAGTAAGAACCTGAAGTAGCAGCACCTCGATGGGACCAATCAGTACCCAGAAGGATCTAGCAGGGACTGATTGTGGCACAGAGGGGATGAGGTCAGACCAATTTTGATGCAGCAGATTCTGGGCCAATTTGATTGTGGTCCTGAAAAACCTGGCCTCATCTAATTCTGCCCACGTATATTTTGTGTGCCTCTGATTCTCACCACAGCCGTTTTGGACACCTCTGATATTTGGAAAAGTACATGTTTCATGTACTCTCTCGCTTTTATGTCGAGCTCCTCGAAATAATGGAGTTCTTTGATGAGTTTGTTGTGTTCATGGACCTGTTGGTGTCCCATTGGAGATGATAGTGAAGAGGCTGCAACTTATGTTTCGCCTTGGCTGTCGAGTGCTCTAAGGCCCATTGACTGTTCGTTTTCAACTCCAGGTGTTACTCAAATAGACCGGTAATAAGTCCCTCCTCAACTTAAAAAGTAAATGAAAAATTCATATTGTCTATACCTCTTCTGCACTGTCCCTACAGCCTTCTCTGTATTTGGCACCACCATGCTCAAGAAACACAGTTTCCTCCTTTCCCCAGAACTGTTCTACTTTAGTTGTGATTGGTTACCCTGATTTTGGAATTGATTTAAACATTTATATAGTCCTTTCATTTCTGAAGATAACCTGATTTAAGTCGCTGTTGAAACAAGAATCTAAATTCTGATGTCGAGCTCCTGGGTATGGTAATTCCTGGGTCCCATATTTCCCTATTGAGATTGTCCCAACTTGAAAATATTGACGGAGATCAGCCATTTCTTATATACTGGCCCCAGACGTGTCTTATACCAAAGGAGACGCTGTTGTGGATGACCTCGGTTTATTGTCCCAAGTCGCTTTGCAGAAACTTGATGACTAGTTGAGTTTCTAACAGGTATATATCCACTCCGTCCTTGTGCCACAATGACCTTTGGCTGTAAGATCTTTGGCAGCCATGTTAATTGAACATCTATCGCCTTGAATTTCATGGCTATACATATGTTTTGAGTCATATCTTTAGCACCTTCTATTTTTATTTTGTTTGTGTGTCTTAGATGGGACAGCTCGGTTGTCCCTGTCTGTATATAAGGTCCTATTCTTCATGGGAGTTCTAGCACTGTTTGACCTCTGAAGTTATTGAGTGTTGGTTTACTCTGTCATGCTGTACCTGAGTTTCTAACCCATCTAGTAGAGTAAACCATGACTGCTTGCCCTCGCTACCCCAAGTGAGTCAAGTGCTTAAAAGGAAAAACCTTACTTGTCTAAATATGGTGATACGGTGACCCTGGGGCACCTGTGATAAATGACAGGGAGAACACTTGCAGTGCCTTGACGTAGCTCACCATAAGTGGGGATTTGTCAGAGGATTTAAGATTTTAGATTTGAACTTGCATGTCGCTTCGACTAAAGTTCTTCAGGTGAATGTACGTTTTTAGGTCTCGCGACCTGCGTTGCACTGCGCAGCAGTGCTTGCGCAGGTCGTGAGACCTTTAGTAGGTGAAAAACGGGGAAATCAAGCTGAACAAAGGAATCGCACACGCTTGTGCGTGTGCGATTCCTTTTCAGCTCCCCCATTGGCCTTTGCGTGCGTCTTATTCTAAAAGACTGCACGCAATTGGCTCGAGGCACGCGCATAGCTCCTCCTATTACGTGGACCAAGCGCGTAATAGACACCAATAGGCCGTGGGAGGAGATATGATAGTGCCCAGACACAGGCGTGACGCGCGCGCCACTTGTTTTTCTTTACTTTTGGTATAAGCGCGGCACCCGCGCTTTACTTTTGATGTTATAAGTACAGCGTGGGTGCCGCGATTATACCAAAGGTAAAGGAATAGAAAAAACCATCTATTTCTTTTCTTTTGGTATAATCGCGGCACCCGCGATTTACTTTTAATGTTATAAGTAAAGCGCGGGTGCGCGATTATACCAAAAGTAAAGGAATAGAAAAATACATCTATTTCTTTACTTTTGGTATAATCGCGGCACCCGCGCTTTACTTATAACATTAAAAGTAAAGCACGGGTGCCGCGATTATACCAAAAGTAAAGCATTTGCAACGCAATAAGTCTCGCATTACTGAAAGTTTGAGCTATTGGCTTTGCAAATAATTATGCAACACCAATAACTCAAACTTTTAGTAATGCGAGACCTATTGCATTTCAAATGCTTGTTTCTTTTTATTGGTAGGTATTTACTGACCTTATGAGACACCCATTAATACCCCAAGCACACGTTTTTTTCAGTGATTGTGTCATGTGTTTATATATGCATTTCTATGTGTCGTTTTAGAAAACAAAATAACACTGGATGACAATTATGAACACATACATTTACCTAATGTATATAGCAAGTACTTCCTATGGATAAAAATGTATATCTATAAATAAAGAAGGTAAAAATATGTTACACAAGATTACATAAAACGTTGATATCCCAACAGGTAATTCACATTTTATTTAACATTTGGCCATGAATGCTTTACAAAGAAAAATATTAGAACGACAAATCAAGGTTTGGTTAATTCTGGTTTGTGTGCCTCATAAATGGGTAGTGTGTCCCGTTCAATACTTGCCACACATATATTAGATTGCTAGACATTTTCACAATAATTTATGTCAAACAATCAATGTATCTGGATTATGCTGCTGTCCGCAAACACGTCGAAGACATTAGCATCTCCTAGCAAGGTAGTAGCAGGCAGGGCTGCTGATCTCTTGTGAGGGGTTCACTAAAGAGAAAAAAGCTAGCTGGACATTCAACCACTATCAATCACTGCAATACCAAAATATTAAATATAATGATCCAATGATTTAATCATATCAATATTTAAATATTTTTGTAATGTCCCAAAACGATTTTGGTGTTGGATAAGGAACAACAATGCACACTTCTCATTATTTACAAAACATATACAAAACACATATTATATTTCATCTACAATTAGACATAAATTAATTTAGACACAAATCCACATTACACAGAAAAAAACATCCAATGACTTTTCAACATTGACATGTAATCACAAATATATACAAATATACACTGCTACCAGTCGTAAGCAGAGATCAACAACAGCTGCCCAAAGCCTATGATTCAGGGCAACTACCCAATGGGGATATATTTTATAAGCCACCTATTTTGAATTAATTTCTTCAGTTGCTGCATAAATTCAAACACATAGTCCCCTGGGACCAGGGACTGTCCCCTTTTGCAAGTTCATTCTTGAGACAAGCAAGATTGGTAGATGTTTTATTTCCTGCTGTTACCATGTGTAGGGCTGGGTGTGCCCTGCTCGCAGACTGACATCACACCAGGCTTCTGGAACTGAGCCAGCAACTTCTAAAAACAAAAATCTGACGAAGAGAGAAAATAAAACGTATAAAATGCCCTCTTTAGATCTTTGGTACCCAGAGCTCGCTTTGTGGAGCTAGGAATGACTTGTTAGAAGATATAACCTCTGTTATGCTGAAGAGTGATACATCTACCACTGCAAAGGTACAGCCTGTATACAGTTTATTTGAAGTACAAGGTACAAGGGTTTAATAACAAGAGCAACTGAAAACACGTATTCCTTTTCTGACCTCCAGTCAACTTCTACCACTGCATCGAACATTCATCTGCCCCAGTCATCATCCAAAATGCATTTTACATTTCACTTCACACTCCCACACAGTCCATTATCCAGTCAACCTGCACTCTCCGCACAACAGGTAAATAACATAGTATAATATGACGTTTATCTCTATAAAGCACACATTTACCCCAAGGGGTACATAATCCCTAATAAAACATGTTTGTTAACCAACTAAATGGTACGCATTTTTATCACCCTCTTGAGGGTGAAAAAGCTATTGACCCATTGGGATATGAACCTGTGACCATGGGGTCAAACACTAATCCCTGTAATTAATGCATTATTCACTGATAAACACACCAATATCTTGTGGGACCATTCAAGGTGGGAGACCCTTGCGTGACTTGGAGGAATCCAAAATTATTAAACACATTTCTCCCTACAACGAATGTTTGTAAGACACTGTAAATGTCCAGTATTTGTCAAGCGCAAACAATTTCCCGAAGGTGTCAGGGTGCTGGGGACTGTCGGGAAGATTAGCGAGCTATTGCCCAGAGTCACATGGTGCTGGGCTGATCCAGCACCGGTGAACGAACCATGATCCCACGGGTTCCGGAGTCAGTCACCCTGGCCGCTGCGCCACACCTCTTCCCCGAGACCAAACCAGAAATAAATCCACAAATTCTGTTATTTCTGACAATGGTATATATTAGCAGGGACGGCCTTAGGCATGTGCAAGCTGTGCACCTGCACAGGGCCACCAAACCCCCCAGGGGCCACCATGAGGAATCGGATACAATACATATTCGTGGTGGCCCCTGGCAGGGATTTGGCGCATGAACGACTGAGGCGTGCTAAATCCAATGTGATGCACGCTGAATGGTTGTTCTTATACTCTTTTCCTTTCTAACCCAGTCTCGTCTTTGTGTGGGGTCGGCCTTGTTTCGGGCTCTTCTGGTAGGTCTTGTGCTTGTTTAGAACTTTTTTTCCAGGAGAATCGAGCTTGTTTTAATAGTCCAGGTCTGGCACCTCCGGAGGCTCGCATGCGCGCGCATGCGCAGTGCCCGCGAGTCCCGCAGGGAAGGGGTTACAGAAGCACCACGCATCACTGGCGGCAGGAGGGGTGGCAGCACCCATGCCCGGCGTGCAGCGAGCAGCACCGAGACCGGCTGAGGCCATGCACCGGCGCGCCTAGAGACCCTGGGCAAGAAAGGCCGCCTTGCAGAGGATAGCATGCCAGTGTGCAACCTTTGGTGCCAGCTGCGAGGTGAGCAGCCCGAGGGTCAGGGCATGGGGAGGGGGAGTGAGGAGGTCAGCGTGTGCCACTGCAGAGTGAACCCGAGGGAAGGTGAGCCATTGGACGAGGGTGTGGGGAGCCCTGGGGAGGAGGGCAGATCAGGCGTAGGAATGTAGCCCAGCCCGTGGGGGTGAGGAGCCGGGGGCGTGGGGAAGGTTGGGTGAGGATGTTATTGTAGATGGTGTGTGCTTTGGGTATGGGTGGAGGTAAGCCATGTGAGGTGGCGAGCTGGAGGTATTCTGGTGGTCATGGGAAGGGAGGGCATGATGAATCGTGAGAGAGAGCCTCTCTCTCACGATTCATCTCTGAGAGGGCGCGGGTCGGAGAGGTGGTCTCCGTACGCCAGGGGTAGGGAGTGGTACAGATCGGCGCTGTATATTGAGGGAAGAGTGAGTCAGGAGTGCAGGGGCGGTGTTTACTTGTGGCTGAGGGGAAGCATGGTGACTTTTGGAGGTGTAACTTGGGAGGGACGGTCGTATTGGGGGGAAGAGGAGAGCAGGGTACGAGGTGTTAGACGTAATGTTAAGGATTCATTAAAATGATTACAATTACTTATCAACAATCATGAAAACAGAGTATGAAGCTGATACTTGTGATCTAATGAGTGGATCTGCCTGCACGAATCTTTTAAAACATCGAGTGTTCGAATGTACTTGGCATTTGGTTATGTCTGTTTATATGGTGTTGAGGCAGACATGAAATGCAAGCACCTATGGATGGACGCCTGGAATAGGATGGCAGTGCCTACCCATGTTAACTCAATCTAATGCCCTTTTGCAGAGACCTTGGTAGGAGACTGGCTTCTTGATCATTTCTTTAATTACATTCCAGTGCTTGTCATGTGACTAGCAGAGATAACTAGTTTAACTAGTCCTCAGTTTGCAATTGGTGAAGCAGCCTTCTCTGTCCATACTAGGGGCATAGTTACCATTGGTTCAGCAAGTACAGTGGTACTGAGACCCAAAACCCTCAGGGGCCCATTGAACCCTGATAATTGCTATATTTTACTTCCTGAGCAGCAGCAAAAGGGGCCATTTTCCTTGCTTATGCCACGGCCCATGGGGTCGTTGGTACGCTGTGCTAGTGATTTGTACGTCTGCTTGAAAGTTGTCTCCTGACTGGATGTTCCTTGCACATTAATTTTTCTTCAGTGAACCTCTAGTGCCTTTTCATAGCCTTAGGACTCACTGTAATTAATCCTTGTTTAATAGGTGCTCTGAAAGCGAGCAGAACTGGTTGCTGGAATATGGCACTATACAAGAAACCTTAATTAAATATATTGTATTTTGTCTTTTGACAATGTGGTAAAGTGGACGAGTCTTTGGTTACCTGTAGGCTGTCTTCAGGTTCAGTTAGTGACGTACTGAGACAGGTCTCTGTGTGCCATGATTTCAAGGTAGCTTACTCTCTTCCTGCTAAGGTCACTTCCCAAATAGATCATGAACTATTCTCCAGGCTCTACTGTTCTCAGTGGACTGAGAAAACAGACCTTGTATGCCAAGTCACATGATCTACCCTATAGTTTTATAACACTCTTCAAATAAACCTTCCATATGTGGCTAGTCCTCATAATGTGTCATACATGTAGTGGGAAGGGTAATTACTATCAATCAGTCAGGGTTTGTAAAGCTCAGCTGCTTCACACATAAGGGTCTCGAGGCGGTGTGGGATTCATGCTACTGGATCATGCTGCTTGTTGGTTGAACAGCGAGGTCTTGTGGTCCTTCCTGAACTGCTGGAGCGATGGTGAGGCTCTGAGGTGCAGGGGGAGGGTTTTCAGGTCTTCACTGCCAGGTGGGAGAAGTAGCGGCCTCCACTGTTTTATCAGCGGCTGCATTGGGTGTCTGCTAGGGAGATGGTTCTGGAACATATTTTCCTGGTAGGTTGGTGGAACTTCACTCGTTCATTAAGGTATGCTGGTCCTTCATTGTGTAGTCCAGGGAAGACATGGCTTGGCAGTTCGGGCTGGACTGTTCCCATGAGGCACAGGGTCAAGGCTGATTTGCATATGGCCATGTCTGAACTGGGGTGGTGTGGTGAGCAAAAAAACGACGGATTTAGGCCCAGATCTCTGTACTGGGGTGAATGTATAACATTGTTCTGCATTCTGTCCACCAACTGTTGTTTTTGCAAGAAAATAAAAATGACACATCAAAATCTTTCAGCAGCCGCCACTGCTGATTGTCTTCTTTTTTTCCCTACCCACCGCTAGCCTCGCCCGCTGCATTGCAAGCAAAATGAAGAGAATTCGAGTACACAAATCTGGTTATTCGAAACGAAAGAGAAAGGTGGCTCAGCAGCCTTTCGTAGTGTCACAGGAAGGAGCAATCCTGAACTTTATCACCCAAGGGAAACCTAAAGATGGAGAATCCTCTGGCCAGAGTACTGCTGATGCACTAGGTAAAACAGGCGCTGACGACCATAAAGAAGAACAAAAAAATGATGATATCCATGAGCAGAATGATACTCATGAGCAGACCAATGAAAATGAACAAGGTGACTCTGAAATTGATACAAACATGCAGCAATTACCAACTCAGGATGAGGATTATTACAAAAGACCCTCAGACAGAGAAACTCAAACATCATTCATCGGTCCATCAACATCTGGCATTCTGAAGGAGGTACAGAGTTTACAGACGGATGATGCTGGTGTTGAAAAGGAAGCCAAAGAGCAAGACCATGTTACAGACCCGTGTTCTGAATATGATTTATGTGATTGGAGGGATCCTACTTTGTGGCCGAACTCTCTTACGGATGCGCAACGTGTTTTTCTTGTTGAAAGGGGTCCCTCCAGAGACCCAGATTCTAAAACAAAGTATCCAAGTGATGAGCACTCAAAAATTAAACGTCGTTTTTCTGTTACCATGTTACTGGTCATCTAACGCCTTTTCTGGACGTTTTATTAAAACACCTTCCTGAGCTCCGCCCCGCCCGGACCCCCTCTTCCGGGTCCCCCTACCTGCACTCCCTGCACAGGGCCACCATGAGCCTAGAGCCGCCCCTGATATTAGATAATATACATATTGCAGTTCACATTCATGTGACATCTCAGTGATTGGAAACTGGAGCAACTAGGAAATCCAGAGTAGGATGCAACCAAAAAGCACCAGCGAGAGTCCATGGTACAAAACCATGTGCTCTAATCCCCTCCTTTTTAAAGGACTTAGATAGAAGGTATGTGATTTCAATAGTGTTTCTGTGTGATACACGAGCAACATGCTAGCCATGGTTCTGCAAGTGCTTTCTGATTGATCCGTACTATGCTTGTCAGACTCCATGTTAAATTAAGCGGGCATCATTTTGCTATCATAAATTTGTATTTCTCTGTGTGCACCATGTTAATTAACACACAGGGACTTGCGCATTTTCCTCGCTTCAGCATAGCATTTGCAGTGGTTGCACATGCCCTTCTGCTCCGTGCACCCTATTCAGAAATCCAAGATTTCCTCACAGGTCTCTGGCACATGCTCGTTGCCTTCAGCCGTTGTAGCCTTGGACACTGGCTAGGTCAAATGCCGAAATAATCAATAAATTCTACTGGGGAAGCAGACCCCAAGTCTTAACTCTGTAACCGCCACTCAACTTACACTGACCTTGTAAGAGCATGAGGTACCACTCCAGTGAGACCCCTAGCCCCTCACAATTTAATCCAGTTCCTCTGCGTCAGACGCTTTCATTCACAGGTAATATTAAAATGAACACCTGCTGCTAATGATTGATGGGAAGTTCCACCTTAATTCTTGTATGCAAATGCTTCTATCACCAACTCCTGAAATACATGGGACCCATCACGTAGTCTCATCACCTTGCAATGTTGGGTTGCCTCATGGATGGCCTCTCATGCTTTTATCACTCTTTGTTCCCTGTCTGGAAAGGAGATTCTCATGACACATGGATGTACTTGCATCCAATGGGATGCTGAATTTACACCTTACAATGTGCATCTGATTTGTTGTATCGCCACTTTGGAGGCTTCCCCGAATGTGACCTTATAGGACGTAGCTATGCTGAAACAGTTTGCCCGTTATTAATGATTCTCACCTGACCTCATGGGAACCGTGGAGGGTAAAGTGTTACTGGAGGTGCACTTTCTCCTCCTGCTAGTATTCCAAGTCAATCTACTCTGTTCCAACTGGACATATTGAGACATAAGCTCAGAGTTTCGTGTTTGGCTTTTCATAGCAAGTGACTACATTTTCAGGAAAGAGGAATTCATCTCAGGGGCGTAAAGCAGGCCCCTGCAGCCCCAAAGGTCCGGTGGGGGTGAGGGGGGGTCAACACTACAAGGGAGCCGCTATGCAGCCGAAGGCCAATCAATATCTCTAAGATGTAGGGGACTCGGGCCCCTCATCACATTCTGCGGGCTGACCCTGTCATTTTGTGTTACGCCATCAAAGAACATTCCGCTTTATAAGCCAGACATGAGAGAAGGTCACAACATATCTCCCTTCCTTATCAATATAAGCTGTAAATACAAGTGAAACAAAACCAAAACCAAACATCCCACTATAAATAAGATAAACAACAAAAATGATTAATAGCTATATATATATATTTTTTTTAAACAACACAAACCGTAGTAGAAAAAAATAATGTAGTAATTATACTGGACATAAGATAATATATTCCTGAGGCAAAGGTAAAATAAAAAATGAACAGCAAGAAAAATGATGAATGACAAGGAATGTTGTTCTTTTTAACCTCACAAACTCTTGCAAATGTCTTTTTGGGGGGGGGGGGGGGCTCCTTATTGTAAGAGCCCTTCATTGATTGGCGCTACCACTATTACCATCTCCTGTAGCACCATTACCACGTAACTTCCATTTACTCTCAAATTATTACCACCTGAACCGACTCTGTGCTGGTTTGTATAAGTTCTCAATCCACTCACCTCTTCTTCTTCCTTTATCAACCTAAAACCACTGCACCCTTTGTTAGACCCGGCAGGTCCCAGGTACCACCGACTCCGCCGCAGTAGCTTGACACGAGGCGGGAAGGCACTCCGCAAGCTATGTGTGAGTAGTTGTGCAGCACACACTCACACTGACTCAGTAATGTACACACAATGAAAAGACGCCACTCTAGGTTCATTGGCAAAAACAAGTATCTTTATCTCTCCTTGGACAGGATTAGAAAACGCAAAACTCGCTCAGGGTGCAGAATAGACAGTTTCCCCAACTGCAGGTTACTACATATGACATTCCTGGTACATGGGTTCTCTAACAGTAGCACTTCAATAAAAAAAAAACATCTCTTTTGTACATGCTCCTTAAAGCCCACCATACGGAGGTACATATTCATGCAGGTGAACAGTCTCTAATATCAAGGAAATGGGGGTAACACTTATTTGGCCCGTTCAGGCCCTATTCAGTCTCACAAAAGTCCTTCCTGCCAGGAGCACGCCCAGGCAGTCAGTACTTGAAGTTCCCAAGCTACTGGGGCCGCTTCTGGGGATTGGTGGGCCTGTGCCCCTTTTCAGGTAAAAGCTGGGGCACACAGTGACAGTTCTGGCCAGCAGGGGGTTAAGGACCGTCTCCTCTGCCCAGCCAGACCGTACTCGATATTGGGGCAGTCACGGGGCTGCCACTCTGCGTCTGTCTTATTCCACGGCAGCCCCGCTTCTGATGTAGAACCTGCCTCCCTCCCCGGGATGTTACCTGCTCAAGGGGAGGGGGGGAGAGGCAATCCTCCTGATGCCGGTCTCTGTCTTCAGCCCGGTTCGGTGGAGGTCAGGGGCTCCCACGCTCCTCCTCAGAGCCCCCTCCTTCCGGCGTGGGCGGGCTCCAGCCTCCCTTTCACTCGGAGACCCGGGAGCCAATGAGGGCGCAGCTCTTAGGGGGCTCGGACGCAGGAGCCAATGGAGGCGCGACTTAGAGGGGGCGCGGCCGATGACGCGGCCAGCGCCCCAGTTGCTTGGCATCGCGCGCCCCAGGCCCAGCGCAGCCTTCTCCACTACCGCGGCGGTGAGTTTGGGCACCGCAACTCTTCTTATCTGGCACCCCGCGGGCGGCGGCGATTGTGGCAGGCAGCGCTTCAGGCCACAGCGCTAGGATGTAGACACACGGCCGGCGGCGGTCAACTTCAGCACAGCATCTTCTGGAGGCGGCACAGGGGCCGCGACGGTGAGTCCTGCTCAGTGCCTCTAAACTCAACGGCGCCTGGGCACACAGCAGCAGGACAGCACGGTGCTTGCAGAAAGGGCCTAATTAATGAAGGCCAGCGTATAGGTGGCACCGCGCTGGCAGGAGGGTGACAGATTCTGGCAATTCAGCGCTTGGGTAGCTCAGCGCTAGCAGCAGGTGGCAAGTTCCTTCAATGTAGCACTTAGATGAGCACAGCACTGGCAGGAGGGAGCAAGTTCTTGAAATAAAGCGCTTGGCTGACACAGCGCTTACCTTGGGGGGTTCCCAGCGCTTCCCAGACTTGGCGCTGGCAGAAGATGGCAGGTGGTAGTTGTAGAAGGTAGTTGCATTGGGGGGGAATGTTGGAAGTCCCGGGCAAGCCCACTGGAGTTGGTCTCCCTGGTTCCCCTCACACTGGGCAAGGTCAGCAGGCTGGCAGGATCAGTCAGCTATCTTGGGGGTCAGCAGGGCCTAAGCTCAGTCAGCCTCAGTAGTGTAGTCTCCCCCTAGCTCAGCAGCCTATACTCCGGCGGAGGGTCCCCAGGTCCAGTAGTGCCCAACTAACTAAGGTTTTCCCTCCCTTACCTTTATACCCCTAGGTCAGGTGACCCTGCAAAAAGGCAGAAAGTTCTGGCGCCAACCTGGGGGGTTGGAAAATTCCAGAAGGCTCTGGGACTCTGTGGTGGCTTCTCTGGTGACAAGGGGCGGGATGCTCAGGGTTACAGTATCATAATGTCCCAGCCTGATCCCAACTACTAGCGCGCAGATATGACAGTGGCCACTCTGCAGTAGCAGGGGCCTATGGCAACCATATTGTTAGGAGAGAGCACCTGCACCTCAGCACTGTTCAGCAGCGGTAAGGCGCACAGAGTCCTATGTCCAACAAAAAAAAAAAAATGGTGGCAAAAATGGAGGCAGAAAGGGGAAAAAAAATGCGGGGAAGACCACCCTAGGGCTGACGGGTCTAACACCCTTCATGTTTGCCGACACTCCTTTCCATAACCCATGTGTGTCATACTTCGCAAACCTCCTAAGATTCCACTGCTCACCATTATCCTTCACCCAAGAAGGAATGAGCTTGGTACTGTCAGTCAGTCATAAAGCTTTGTTTATTTAGATCTTAGTCTAAAAACACTACCACAAATACATCCTAGAAAAGTACATACAATAGGGTTAAAAATGACACAACCAATAATACATTCCATGAAGTAAAATAAGTAAATCGAGGTTGAGGGATCTTGTAAAAACCCATTGATTTCCATATGTGTTATCTACCAAACCTTTTAAAATCCCCGGGATCGCCATTGAAAATCTCCCAGTTACACACATAACATCCAAAACCGACTAAGGGCTTGATCACGATTAGTAATTCCATATTTCATAAAAATTGGTTTTAGAAATGCTTTTCACCCATCTAAAAACCATAAACAATCCAGTAATATTTGTGCCCCATTAAAATGTTGTCTTCATCCCACAAGTGCACATACCCTGCTCATCTGATTTTATCTTCTTATTTGCGTAACATGGGTTCATCCCTACCCTAAATTTTATCACTGCATCCCTAAACTTAGAAATTTTATCACTGCATCCCTAATCAATAATCCTGGAATACGTCCAGTTTCTTTTATAACTCGTCATGGCCACTTTCGCTAAACCATCTGCGTATAGTAGGCAGTCGAGATGGGTACCATTCACCTTGGGACAAACGCCACGTCCTTCCTTTTATGCGTTTAGTAAGTTGGACAAAAACAAGGAGAATAATAGGGGAACCAGGACACAACCCTGTCGTAGACAATTCTTAATCTGTGTTTTCTTCGATAGGGTCCCAACCAGTGTCTAATATCACCCAAACCCAATTCTGGCTATGTACCTCCTGAAGAAGTAAAAGGAGCTCCTTGAGGATTCCAAACCTCCTCAGCATTTCCCACAGTTTCCTTCAGTCCACTAGGTCGAAGGTCGCACGGAGGTCAACAAAACAGATCAGTTTCCCCTTTAGATCTTGCCATCGTCCATAAACTTAAGCAGTGAACGATGGTTGAGTGGCTTTCCTTGAACCACATTGCTTGATAGGAATTGTTATTTTCTTCCGCCCAGGTCTTCATTAGGCCTAACAACACTTAGGAGAAAACTTTCTCACCCACAAATAGTGGCTAATTAAGCAGTAATTCTTAGGCAATGTAGCATCATCCTTCTATAGACTGGCCTAATTATCGCATTTTTCCAACTTTCTGGGACATGCCCGAGGCCAAGGCCTTTTGGAAGATGACATAATGAAAGCTTGCCCACCAGTCCACATTGTTTTTTACTGTTATTGCCAGGAGGTTGTCTGATTCCGCCGCCTTAGACTTGAGGGCCTGGATAGTTTCTTTTTTCCTCTTGAGTGAGAAATGCGACCCAGTCTCATTACCTACCTTAAAGTATTTATTTGGGCCTACCTCCTTATCATCGCTACCATATATATTACTCAAGTGGTTAACCCTAACATCTTCACCTACTAGGCATCTCATTTTCCCTGACCCGCTCC
This sequence comes from Triturus cristatus, assembly GCF_964204655.1. Taxonomy (NCBI): domain Eukaryota; kingdom Metazoa; phylum Chordata; class Amphibia; order Caudata; family Salamandridae; genus Triturus; species Triturus cristatus. Next base: position 424,934,887 of record NC_140579.1, read on the forward strand.
CTTCATGCAGCCAAAATTCCTAATGTTATTTGTACCAATCACCTCAAACATGGTTTGCCAATTTTTACTTATAAAATCCATTTACGAACGACAACACCCGTCTGCTATGCCATGTAGTAGAAAATGCGCCTTTAAAACCAGCCCCATCAATAGCGATCCTGCTGTACGCAGAAAAAGCGTTCAACAGAGTTTCATGGTCCTTTTTAGGTCTCGCCTAGTGTTGCAGCGCATGCGCTGCTCGCTCTGCGAGATCTATTGTTGTCGGGTTGATTTCAGAAGTGGAGTGGAAACTCCAGCCATGCTTTTGATTGGCACGCGTCATCCTTTATGGTAAACGCTGGCCTCCGATTGAAAGTGAAGCTTTTTGGTGACCACCCTGTCTCCTTTAGGCCCCGTCCACCCGGACTGGATCGTTTGCTTGACTGCTGTTGTGAGGGTATTTCTTATCTAAAGGAGGCGTCCACTGCAGGCAGGCACAACGCGCATGGCGCGCTTTCACTTTCCTATTTTTTTTTCTTTCATTCGTGCAATGGTGTGGCGACAGCTTGTTCCTAACATTGTTACCCGTATCATATCATTGTCTGCTAAACATCGTCTTCTGTCTCCTCCTTGGAGTGAAAGAGCGCTTTAGGAAAGTATAGATTTAGAAAAGAAACAACCACACTAATATTCTCCCTAGTCTGGGATTTCTATTGCCAGTTGGTGTGCACTGAGGCTACTTCAACATTTTAGCAGCATTGAAAGGCAGTTAAAGTTCCTTTACTTTGTCAGGCTACACGATTGTTTTGCTTGACGTCATCACCATGGCAACTATCTCTCCCTGTATCTCCGTTCTTTCCCGAGTGGCACTCATCCCTAAATAAAGACCACAGGAATGCAGAAGCAGTGACGCCGCAGGAAAAGTGTGTGAATGACCTCGATTGAAGTGTCCGAGGAACAGCACTAGATTCGCACATGTGCAGCAAAAGGTGCAAAGCGGATGAGGTGAAGCGTCCTCTGCTTTATTAACCACACTTGCGCCACCCTGAACAGAGTGCATATCTAGCATTAAAAAAGTATGATAATAGCAGTGGTTTTATAGAGTTACGTAAATTAATTTAAAAATGCTTCAAATATTCTTGTTAATTCAGAGATGGCGGTATACAGGTCTGTTGATTGTTAATGGTAACATATTTGTGTGCTAGAAGTTTTAAGTGACCGCTTTGACTGTAATAAGAACGTCCAGTACGCCAAGATGGCTGACAGTGGTGTGCTCACACAGACAGATAAGGGCTGGCACGGCATGAGCATGCAGGCTTGTCCTACGTTTAGGTTTATTGTTTTGGATGATGTTCTAAGCTAGGGCATCTGCGTGGCGTGAGCAGCAGCTTCTTCCCTGCAGGTGTTGCAGTAAGTAGAGCAGTTATCAGTGTGAGTGCAAACGCAAGGTAAGAGATATGCATCCCACAGAGCTGCACAAGTGCGTTTCTGCATTCTTTATCCCCTGCAAGTTACTTTCCTCAAGTTTGCGTTCAGTCCGGTCTGTGCTGCAACCGAGTATAGTTGGACAGTGCCGCACAAAAACACCTTGCACGTATTAGAATAGTCTTGTGCATTTCCGCCTATCATTAAAATGCACCCGCTTTACAGTGACGCCTGTCTGTTATTTATTACGAATAAACATATTTTGCTCTGACGTCAGTTCCTTGGCAAGCTCTGCAGTAAAGATTGTGTCGTGGAGCACCCCTGCTCTGTCTCAGTGTCGCTGAGTGTTATAGTAGCTGTTAGAGACATTGTCGATGTACGCAGCACCGGGGCATCTAGCTTTGGATATGGAGTTTTTGGTGGAATGTTTGAGGTGAACTTTGTGTGCTGCGAACTTAAAAATGTAGCCGCAGATATTAAGGTAGTAGTAACAGCATGTCATACATAGTGCACATTGAGGGAGTAATTACAGTGACGAGCTTTACTGCCAGTTTCGGGCAACAGGGTGCCTCTTCGTAAAGCTTGTCATCTTGTCTGGAGAAGTAATATACGAAAGGTGTTTCAGGGACCAGTTTCCGCATGAATAGCCAATTGCTACATCGAATAAGGCAGTATTATAGTTCATCAGGACTAGAATGTGCAGTTCATCAGGACTAGTATAGCTTTCGTGGGGAGGGTATCGCTACTCCTCAGCATGTCTGAGTTAGCGCTGACGCTTCTCATTAGTCTCGCTTTAAATTTAGGACAGTATTGGTGCTAATGACTAGTCATCCTGTTAGTAGGACAGTAACAGTATGCAGAGTTCAGCGCTGGAAATTTTAAAAATGTGCTCTGGGTACCCATTAATTGGGGATCGAGGTTCTAGCAGTGGAAAGGGAGTGGGCCCACGCGGGCGGAGTCCAAGAGTCAACTTGTACATTATTTTATTTAATAACTCTTTTATTAGGTTTTGAAACTCGCATTTAGGCGAGTTTCAGCTGTTGACATTCCAAATAACAATGCCTTTTATTTTTGCTTTCGTTTTTAACATATAAATAAACGGGATATTCATTTACAATGCCAATAGCTTAAACTCACGTAAATGCGAGAGCTATTGCATTGCAAATGCTTGTTAAAACACTGCATGCACTCATTTGACTTGGGTGGCTCCTACATGAATATGGTCATGGCCCTTTATTCGAAGCCCACTGCACGTATTGCAATTAACGGCTCCCTCTCTGAGTCTCTTATTCTCCAACAAGGCACTAGACAAGGTTGCCCACTTTCACCATCCCTCTTCCTATTCGCACTAGAGCCCCTCCTAAAGATATTAAACAGAATACAGACATCACAGGAGTGGGCTTTAAAAACATTCAAGTTTAAATTAGCCGCTTATGTGGACGATATCCTAGTAGTAACAGAAAATCCGGGCCCTTCAAACATTGCTTTGATGCTCACAATAGGGAACTACTCTATACACTCAGGGTATATGCTAAATAGGGGCACATCTGAAGTGAAACCCTTAAATGTTCACTGCACAAGAGAGATTCTAGGCAACTCGGGTCTTGCGTGGCAGCCGGGATATATAAAATACTTGGGTATAGAGTTTGGTAGCAATATCATTCACAAACTACATCACACTGAAAGTACCACGCTGGAGAAAATTAATAAGCTTCTGGTCTTTTTCTTTTGCCGATCTCCAAAATGTATCACCTGGTGGGGCAGAATTGAAACCATAAAGATGATGATCACCCCCCTAGTTAATTATCTTATCAACATGCTTCCTCTCATCTTAACAGAAGACTTCCACCATAAACTTGATATCCTGTTATCAAAATTCATATAGCAAGGCAAGAAAGTGAGACTAGGACTAAAAAACTCAGGCTGGACAAATCCCTAGGTGGAGGCAATCTAGCCTATTTTAAAACATACCAAACAGCTTACCTGGCAAAGCAGGGCTCCTACTGGCTCTCGCTTCCCAACAACTACACTCCAGTATGGTTAGAAGTAGAAAAATCCATCCGTGACAACCTCTAGCCCTACTCGCCTCTAGCCACACAAATCTACTCAGGTCAAAATCTATATTTAAAAATACAAAAGCCGCGCTTCTAAAATTAGAGAAGAAACTCAACTCAAGCATAAAGCACTCCAAGATGGAATCCATATGGAATAACCGCAATATGCTATATATGGGCAAACTTTACAATATGAAGCTTGGATCAACTAAGGGATTTTCTTCCCCCAGCAATTAGAAGGTTCCTCATACCCGTTAACTTTTAAGGAGATGCAATCTACTTATAGTTTAGATAAGATGGAATTTTATAATTTTCTCAGGATCAGAACAGCATTATCAAAAGCCAAACTACATAACTCTTCCCCATCTCTACCAAACTTTGTTACGAAGATCAACAAGTTAGGCCACCAAATCTCACTCATATACAAACTGCTTTGCCCTAAAACTTCGACTCTCAAAAAAAATCTTATCACCTTCTGGGATCTACATTCCTCTAGTCCTCTTTCCGAGACTAAATGGTCTCAAATATGGAACTCGACAACCCACAATAAAATATCTCCTGTCTTATCTCAAACAAAACTATGGCTCCTAAATAAAGCCTTCTGGACACCTGCTCGATTACATTCAAATCTCTGCACTGATCCTACCTGCTGGAACTGCAAGGAAGAGGTAGGCGATCTAGCTCCCCTTGTTCTCCATTGCAAGGTTTTATCAACATATTGGGACAGTGTATTTGCTTTTCTATCAAATCTATTCAATTGCCAACTAAAAAGAGAATTCTCCACTTTAATTGCTGGCTTTCTTAGTGCTGATACATTAAACCGTACGGACAAAGCTCTCTTGGACCTTCCACTCACACCCGCAATACAAATTGTCCTGAATAATTGGAAGGACACACACAAGGTTTCTTTTAAAGGTTGGATGAATTGGATTACACACATCAGGGTCGCAGACAACATTGCTCTCCAAAACTCTCCTTGGAAACCGTCAACCAGCCACATGTGGGACAAGCTAATGTTTATTTCGCCACATACAAACCACCATGATTACCTTACAGATACTGTTCATAGTGTACTTCCCCTTCATAACCCCCCAGCCATAAACTGTAGTTAAGGATGTTTATATCACATCCAGTAACTTCAGGAATACTGGACCAACAAAACTCTACCTCCATGGGACTTTTCTCCAATACATGTATAAGCATGAGTAGGCCGATCTCTCAACTCTCTTAACCTCTCTATATTATTTTTCTCTTCGTTCTTCTTCTTCCTTCCTGTCTTCTTTTTTATCTTCATTTTCTTTCTTTCTCCTTAATTTGCGAACTATCCGATGATTACTCATTAGTGTACAGTGCCTTGTATTACCTTGTACTTTGTACTCCACACTTTCCGTATATCGTTTGCGACAATACTACCTGCCTATCATATTGCTGAGATTGTTTCATTTCTACCCAACTGATGTATCCCATTAATTGCTTTTTTCTCAGTACACCGTTTGCTGCTTCTTTGTCTTTTTTGGGGGGAAATACCTAATAAAATACTTTGAAATCTTAAAATCCATTTTCCCTTTTTTCAACATGTTTTCGTATTCAATTTTTGCAGAGCGGAGGTTACGACCTATTACAGGATCATGCATTTTCTTAAATAATCCCTCACATTTTCGTATCCTTAGTTTTAACCTCCTACAACCCTTGTTAAACCAGCCATTCCTCTTGCCCTGAATGTCATGCTCTTGTTCCTCTTTCCGGGCTATTGGGCTCAATCTTACCCGTAAACAGTTAACGACCTGCCCTACCACTTGATCACACCATGTTAAAACGTCACCTTGGTCCTTTGATGCATCCAGCACTGTATAATCTAGCATAAAATGATTTAGTACTTTTAGACTTTCGTCTGATATATGTGTTGTTATGCGTCTAGGTTACTAAAGTTGTAGAGGGACAACTTTATCTCTTTGCTCACACTGTCTTACGCTAAACACTAATTGCAAGGGGTTGTGATCACTGCCCTCGAGCTTGGTACTGGGTTTCCTTCCTCTCATTACACAAAAAGGAACACATCCCGTGAAGGAATTCTCCGTAGTGCGATATGCCCAAACCAAATTAGAGGCAACCTATTTAACATCCAATCTGGTGGCCAGAGCCAGTTGTATAGCACCTTTGCCCATGCAATTTGCCCTTTCAACAATTCTATTGGCCTGTGGGTTGCACAAAGCCATGTGTGAATGTTTTATGCTACAGTAAGATAAAAATTCCTTTATATTTCGGTAAGTTAGCTGAGTGCCATTATCAGTTATGAGGGAAACTGGAAAAATTCCTAAAAACATCTTGCAGCATACTTATGGTACCATCTTGAATGCAAATCAACCATTACTAATGCAGTTCTCCTTTCGTGTTTAAGACCTGACATGAGATCAATAAAATCAACACACACGCACACAAAGCCACACCCTCCCAAGATCACAGAGGCTACGCAAATCTGCTTGACAACCCATTTTGAGTCTCTTGTCACACTCTGTGCACTAAACACAACGTTATACCTAAGATAGCACATCAAGGTCCATCCCCTGCCACTAAAACTCCATCCTCAAACTTTTCTCAGTGATTGTTTGACCCAAATGTTCCTCATGTGCTATCTCAGAATCTTTTGCGTATATCATTTGGTAGTACAATTTTATCACATCGCATTACTATTTTACCACCCACCACAGATAACTCGTACAACACTTTACCATAGTGCCTCAATGCATTGGGTAACATACTCTCTCCTCTCCCACCTTTCTCAACCATCTGCAAAACTGCTTTTAGCACCTCTTCATTACCCATTACAGGCATCCTCCTTTCTGTGCCACTCACAGCTCCATGACTCCACAGGACATCATCACTCAAGCTTGCCACTGCCTCTTCCCTCTCACTCTGAACCATGGCTTCCTTATCTACACATTCCCAATCCAATGGCATGTGGGGCAAATAATCCGCTTGAACTTTCCTCCACCCTGGTGTGCAGTCAATAGTGTAATTGTATCCTTGTAACCAAGATGCCAATCTGGCAAGTCTCGCAAAACCCTTCTCAGCTCCCCCTGGAGATAAAATTAAATGAGGTGTTGTGATCGGTGGGAAGAATAAATCTGACATCCACACACCTGTCCTAAAATATCCCACGATCCATGCTGCTGCAAGTGCCTTCTCAATTACAGAAAAATGACGCTGTGTCATTGCCAGAGAGGCAAAGGCAACAGTTCTCTCAGTAGAGCATACATCTGTGACAAACCTGCCCCAGTACAATGGCACTCGCATCAAAAGTCACAATAGTCCAGGGCTGTGGTATCGTATCACCCGAGACATGTTGATTTCTGTCAGGGGCAAGAAGATGTTTTGTCAATTTTGTCTGACGGGCAACTAGACATTAATTCAAAGTAAGAGGGAGCAAAGCTGCAACACTTTCATGCTCACAAGCAAAAACAGGAAATGGGCATTTTTGCCCACACATGTAGACTGCCTAGTAAGAGATGGAAGAGAATGCCTGGGTGAAAGGAAGCAAATTCCAAGTGTTTTCCAAGTATGGAAAAATATTTTTGTAATTAATTGCACATGTCAAGGTTGAACAAAAAGTGCTGGGCCTAACCAAAGGTAGTCAGTTCAGAAAATTGCACTAACAAATATAAAGGCGTATATTGATGGGAGCACTTCCAATGCACCTCAGTTCTGTACTCTCTGATATCGAAGTACTGGAAACGCAGAAACGGCTCTGCCAATACACTTTGAATAAAGACTGCTCTGCTGTTTCTATAATCAGTCACAAACAACTTTGCCATTGCACCTTGTATTCATGCCTACCCCCACTTTTGAACTTCTATCACTATTGTAAAGTCAGAGCTACAGCGCAGCTGCACTAAAAAAAAAAAAATCTTTAGCCACATGGAAAAATACTTTTTCCCACAACCAAATTTAAGTGTTGTTTCCTCCCCACTTCAACCCTGGACCCAGATTTAGTCCGACCTTTGATATGAGTAAATGTCCATAATAAGAATGGTCTGTGGAAAGATTTGTGAATACTCCAAATGCATTTTTTGTGGGTGTGCACAAACTTCCCAGGGCATTGCCAACCTCTTCTCGCACCTCCAGAAAATATTTACTCACAAGAAAAAGTAGGTGTAAGAGAATCTTTTTACAAGTGCTCATCTGCACTTTGAGGCTAACAAACTGAAAAGCAGTGCCATTTGCGAACCAAAGTTGAAACAAGCTTTGACAAACTAGAGAGCCTTTAACAGCCAAAGAGACTAGTGGTGTCCAACATGTCCCAAGGAGGGCGAAACCCATACTAGATTTTCAGGATTATCCTATAAAATAAACAAATATTCATTTAATTGCATTGGAACTAATTTGGATAGTCGGCAATTCTGAAAGTCTGGCCATGGATTCTGACCTGCCCTCATGGACCTACTCTGGACAACTTTGCGACATAATCCACAACTTCCTTGGAACCCTTCCCCTTCTCCTTTTGCAACATAAATTTGTATTTCTTATACATTTGTAGAATGTCCGTCTTTAGAATAGAATGTGTGGCTTCTTACAGCCTTTATGGAAATCCGTGGATTTCTTTGCGGGCGTTACCTCTGCTCCAGTCAGGCCCAGTTAAGCATGTTAGGCAAACCTTTCCTGTTAGGCATAGCCTAATGCATAAATGACTTTGTCCTCGCTGCCGAGCAGATCAAGGGAACTAGCCTATCAGTAAGCTTTTTGACTTTTCTATTAGCGCAGTCATCTCTGACTACATCGTTATAAAACAGCATCAGGGACTGGCTAGAGCAGACTGGTACCCATTGGGAATAGGGTACCAGTGAAATTGCTCTCCCTCCCTCGCAGCTCCACCATTAAGTGAGGCCTTCCCCCAAGCCCCTGCACTCTCGAGTGTTTGTGTTCGAGGCCCTCCTCCACCCGCAGGTTTCACCTGCGCCTCATCCCTGGTGGTCCAGTGGACCTCTGTCTCCATTCTCTAGCTCCGCTTTTTCACTTGTTTTTTCCCCCTCACTTCTATCATCCCCTTCACTCTCCTTCTGTGTCTTTCCCCCGTTTTTCACTCGTTTTTTTACCCTCATCTCAATCTTCCCCTTTCACTCTCCTGTGTCCTCTGTGTCTTTCCTCCACTCTTTCTTGCACTTTTGCTGCCTTATTTGCACTTTTCTCTCTTTTTACCAAAGGCAAGCTAGTCTGCACCGGTCTGCGACCAGCGCCAGGAACCCTGGATCTCAGCACCGCCAATGCTACGACCCAGCGGCACTCCACGCTCTTAACCCAGGCCGCAACAACAACTGCAAGCTAGCATCACCAGCCGACACCCATGAACTCATCAGCTGTCACCACTGCCGGCACACCTGCAGCACCGCCAAGACCACTGACCCAGCGCAATCCGCCTGCAAGAACACAACCAAACCGAATACCCTGCAATGCATCCTCCCCAACGTCCGATCCCTCCACAAACACGCCACTGAAATCTGGGACCTCCTCGACAACACTACCCCGGACGTAGCATTCTTTACCGAAACCTGGACCAACACCGCCTCGGGACCGGACATCGCCATTGCCATTCCCCAAGGATACAAGATCTCCAGGAAGGACCGCCCCACCCGCCCAGGAGGAGGAATCGCCATCGTCCACAAATCCACCCTCCACCTGAGCACACTCCCCGACGACCCCACAGACCTGATGGAACACCTTCACTTCAAGATACTGGCCAGCCCTACCTCCACCCTCCGAGGAACCCTTAACTACCGACCCCCTGGACCCCGCGGACTTTTCGCAAACTCCATCACAGACATCATCTCCCGTATGCCATCGCGTCCACCAACTACACCCTACTGGGAGACCTCAACTTCCACCTCGACAACCAACTGGACCCCAGCACGACATCTATCCTGGACAACCTCCACAACATTGGACTCCGCCAGATCGTGACCGAACCCACGCACTCAGCAGGACACACCCTTCACTCCCCTCTTCACAACAGGAAACTCCATCACCTTCAGCCACACCACCGAACTCCCATGGACTGACCATCGATGCGTCCACTTCACCTTCAGCACACTCACCATCCACAGACACCAGCACCTGCTCCAACGAAGAAACTGGACCAGAATCACCGATGACCAGCTAACCTCATCACTCAGCAACTCCACCCCAACCATCGCGGAAAACGATGACGCCAACACCGCAGCCCGAACCATGCACAGATGGATCTCCGACCGCGCCAACACCATAGCCCCCCTCAAGAGAAACACCCACGCCAAGAAAGCTAGATGGTTCACCACCAAATTTCGAGAGTCCAGACGTACTTGCCGCTGCCTCAAAGGCCTGGAGGAACACCAGATCCACAGAAGCCCACAACAACTTCAGAGCCGCCACCAACGCCCACCACCAACTCATCAGAAAAACGAGGAAAAAAGCGATTGAAGACTGAATCTCCACTCATGCACACGACAGCAAAGAACTCTTCAACATCATCAAGGAGTTCGCCCAACCTACCGGCAAGTCCACCGACATCTCTCCCTCACAAGACCTCTGCGACAAACTCAGCACCTTTTTCCACCACAAAACCAAGAGCATCTACGATAACTTCAACAAAGACAACCAACACACAGAACCCTCACCAAACATCCCCGACACCCTGAAGCCAGCGATTGACAACTGGATAGCCCTCACCACCGAAGATACACTGAAGACGATGAAGTCAATCACTCCGGGGCCCCCACGGACCCCTGCCCCCACCACATTTTCAACAGAGCCGCCGACACCATCGCACCCATGCTCTGCCACACCATCAACCGCTCCCTGACGACTGGAAACACGCTGAGATCAACCCCCTCCTGAAGAAACCCTCGGCAGACCCCACCGACCTAAAAAACGACAGACCCATCTCCCTGCTCCCGTTCCCAGCGAAAGTCATTGAGAAAGCCATCAACAGCCAACTCGCCACATTCATCGAAGAGCACAACATCCTCGACTCCTCCCAATCCGGCTTCAGAAAAAAACACAGTACGGAAACCTCCCTCCTCACCGCAACAGACGACATCCGTACCTTACTGGACAAAGGAGAAACAGCAGCCCTCATCCTCCTCGACCTCTCAGCGGCGTTCAACACAGTCTCTCACCGTACCCTAATATGCAGACTCCAAGACGCAGGGATCCAAGACAAGGCCCTCGACTGGATCCGCTTCTTCCTCTCCGGCAGAACGCAGCGAGTCAGACTCCCCCTTTTCCTCTCGGACCCTACCCCTACCACCTGCGGAGTCCCCCAGGGTTTCTCCCTCAGCCCTACGCTCTTCAACGTCTACATGGCTCCGCTCGCCCCCATCGTCAGAACCTACAGACTCAACATTGTGTCATATGCAGACGACACCCAGTTCATCCTCTCCCTATCCAACAAACCCAACACCGCCAGACACATCTTTCAAGAAGGCATGTATTCCGTCGCCAAATGGATGAAAAACAGCTGCCTACAACTAAACACCAACAAAACGGAAGTACTCATCATGGGCCCAAACCCAGATGCCTGGAACAACACCTGGTGGCCCCCCGCCCTCGGAAGCCCGCCCACCCCCATGGACTACGCACGCAACCTGGGAATCATCCTGGACTCCGAGCTCAAAATGGACCGCCATATCAACTCCTTCTCATCCCGCTGCTTCTACATCCTCCGCCTCCTACGTAAGACCTTCATATGGATCCCCCTCGAACACAGAAAGACCGTCACTCACGCCCTGGTCACCAGCAGGCTCGACTACGGCAACGCACTCTATGCAGCAATCAACAAAAACCTCACCTGCAAGCTACAGAACATCCAAAACGCCGCTGCAAGACTGGTCCTCAACCTGCCAAGACACTGCCACATCTCCCAGCACCTGCGCACACTCCACTGGCTCCCCATCGAAGCTAAAGTCACCTTCTAGATGCTAACCCACGCTCACAAGGCCCTCCACGACACCGGACCAGCTTACCTGAATAGCCAACTCAAATTCCACACACCCTAAAGGACCCAACCATCAGCCCAGCTCTTCTACGCTGTGGTCCCCCGCACCAGAAAGACCAGATCAGGAGGCCGCTCCTTCTCCTTCCGCGCGGCCAGAGCCTGGAATGACCTTCCGCTCCACCTCAGACAGATAACATCGCTCCCTATCTTCGCAAGAAACCTCAAAACCTGGCTCTTCGACAAACCCCCTCCTTGATGGACTGGAACCTACGATCCCCCGCCCCCCAGTGCCTTGAGACCCTTACGGGTGAGAAGCCGCGCTTAACAAACACCTGATTTGATTTGATTTGTGAGATGTTCTCTGCAACACTGCATGCTTCCTACAGGAACTGTCCAGTGGCTCATGTGAAGGGGCTGTGTTTGTTTACAATGTATATGGAGGGAAGAGCTGAATCACGGAAGATGTATTGCTCAATGCATCTTTAGAAGCAAATTTTGTTTTATTTTTAGAGCTGCTAAAAAGGTGGAGTACAAACACAGACTTCAGCGCTCCATCCCCAACCTCCTCACTAGCAAGGGGTCAACTATCAGCCGGATCAGTACTGGCACTGACATCTTTGGTGCAGCCTTGTCCATCCTGCATTGGCTGGATTGAGTTATTGGTCAGTCCACCACTAGCAGAGACTGACTGTGACTGTGACTGACCCTTCCTTTCTTTCTTCTCTTCATCCACCCTTCTGGCAGGTCAGCCCATCCTCGTAATAGCACTTTGTGAAACTGCGTCATGTCATCCACTGATCCAGGCAGCAACCTCTACTGTTTGGGAAGTGTATAGGAAGTTGGTTTGTGTCAGGGTAGACCGGGTGCAGGTAATTGATGCTCAAAGTGTGCATAGTGTGTGTCAGGAGGGCATGCAAGTCTGGCAAGTATGTGCATAAAGTTTTTGTGGAGGAAGTATCTCTGTGCTTAGGGTGTCTCTCTGTGTCAATCTACAGGGGATGTGTTGCCTGTCTACAGGAGTTCTGTGCTTGTGCATTGTGTAGGTGTGTCTCTGCAGAATATGGATGTGCATGTGTGTCTGTGCAGAGCATGTATGTCTGCAGAGCATGTATGTCTGCAGTGGGTGTGTGTCTGCACAGAGGTTGTGTGTCCGCACAAGAGTTTGTCTCTGTATGCCCTGGGGGGGTTGTGCCTGTCAGTAGCGAGAGCTTGGGTGTGTTTATGTCTGTGCGGGGGAGAGAGTATGTCTCTAGGACTGTGTGCCAGCATGGGGTAGTGTGTCTGTGCAGCAAGTACTGGTATCAGTTTATGCACATGTAGTAGTAGGGGTAGTGTGTCTGTGCAGTAAGTGATGTATCAGCCTATGCACCTGTAGTATAGTTATGTGTCTGTGAAATGGGGTTGTTAGAGTGTGCAGTGGGTGTGTTTGTTTGTCCCAGGAGTGTGTAATTGCAGTTGGGTTATGTATACCTGCAGTGAGTATGTCTGTAAGGCAAGACGAAAGGCGAAGAACCAATTAGGCTGGACGCAGGCCAGGCACCTCGTGACAGGTAGCACCTCCCCAGCTACACAGAATTTCTTATCCATTTCTTTTTCACTGCAACATTGTGGTACTCCACCTTAATATGGACTTCAGAATATCTTCCTACCAGAATATTATATACAAAATATTGAGATCTGAAATACTGAGAAGGTAAATGGTAATAAAAGATTTACTATTTTTAACTCCAGACTCTATATTTTAATCCTCGGTATTTTTGCTGCATGATGTTTCTGTAGTTGATGTTTCATTTATATTTGGCTGGGGAAAATTGTCCATCACAATGTTTTCATTAAGACTTCTCAAGACTGCACAGACCGTTAACTTCCCATCAGCTTTCTCAGTGGTGACCACAAGAGAAATCCAACTCGATGTTTCAGCAGGTTCAATCACTCCACTTTTCAGCAAGACATTCAACATATTTTTACTTCATTCCTCACTAGAATGGGCACTCTTCTAACTTTATACTGTACAGTTACAGCTCCCTGCTTCACCTTTATGTATATATCCTTTCAACTCTCCCATCTCATCCCTAAACAACTATTTATCTCCAGCCAGAATATCAATTCCACCACCATCACCTGAGTGGGGTCACTTGGATTTATGATTGTGTAGGTCGTACTGATGAAACCAACCCAAAATTGATGTTCCAGACTTTGGCACATACAGCTTTCCCTTTATATGTCTGTTTCTAAACTCTTTATCAGTATACATGTACCGAATAATGTCTATTTGTTCAACATGATACCCACCAGGGTTGATATCTTTTGGGCCATTCCACCAAAAACATACTCTCTGGTAAAATAGTGTAATACGATCCGGAGTCAACCCTTAATTCCACCTTCTTATTCAACTGTGTAGGAGGTTTGCTCATTGGCAACAGCAACTCCTGGATCGTTCGACAAGCATGGTCTGGTGTTGGTAATCCCATCTCTTCTAAGTGCCGGCCCACTGACCATCGAGATGGCCACTGCAGTTGTGCCACCAAATAATAATGTTCAAAATTAGGGACACCTAGACCCCCTTTAACAACTGGCAGCTGAAGTTTGCAGAGCTCTATGCGCCTTCTGCCCTTGTTCCAAACGAAATTTCCTAACATGCTGTGGAGAGTGCAAAATGTGGAGCTAAGGATTAGGACTGGGAGATTATGGATATAAGAAAACATTACCATCTTGGATAGCGATACCTGGCCCTGCAGTGTAAGTGGGATTGAACTCCAAAATGCAAGTTGTGGATGAAGGGAAGCTATCACCTGCATGAGGTTGCCATCTATTAAATCCTGCATACTATAAGATATACGAATACCAAGGTAGCGAAATGTGTGAGGCACACAGGGTGTGAGTTCCCCACCATCAGATGATGTGGCGGGCAAGCTGGGCTCAGTGGGAAAGAATGGTCTTAGTCCAGTTCGCCCCGAACCCCAAGGCAGCCTGGAACTTCTCAAGGACCGTATAAAACTCTCCACGCCCCCGCCGGATCTCGGATATAGAGGAGCACATCATCCGCTTGAAGAGAAATTACATGGAGCCCACCCCCAAGTAGGATACCCCACTCTCATACGTGAGGCAACCAGTTCTGTTACTAAGACGAAGAGGAGCGGTGATCGGGGGCTTCCCCGACGTGTACCTCCGCTGATTTGACCGTTATTGGGCCTAATATTAATTGGCCTATCAACGCGGGTGTGGGGTTTGTGTGGAAAAATCATATGAGGCATCCGATAATGCCCATCTTCAAGAGTGTTGCGCAGATACAGGCCCAGTCCACCGTGTTGAACGCTCTTTCCAAATCTATGGCTAGGCAGGCTGCATATGGCCAGCGGGCCAGAGCCAGCTCCAGCACCCTTTGGAGCCTGTGGATATTTAGAGTGGCTGAGTGGTTAGGGATGACACCATTCTGGTCTGTGTGGACCAGTTGGGGCATATGTTCATGAAAGCGACCCGCCAAAACTACACTGAGTATTTTCTAATCAGTCCCTAACATGGACAGAGGGCTGTAGGACGTCACTTCTAGCGGGTCTTTGTCATATTTCGGCAATGAGACTATGAGGGATACTACAAGTGTCAGAGGGAGACTTCCCTCCTTCATTTCAGTTTGGTATAACTACAGTAATTTGGGGACCTGTACATCTTCATAAGTCTTCTAGAACTTGACCCGGAGGCCATTGAGTCCGCGAATGGCACACATCAGCTCCTGTTCTGTGATAGGGATCTGAAGATCCTCACGAGCTACATGTTCTACAGTGGGTTTTGTGATATCCTCAAGAAGCGTTTATATGCTAGCAACTTGATCAGGCGCAGGAGGATCATACAATAATTTATAATGGGCTGTGAATCCAGCGTGTATGTCTGACTGTGCTGGTCGGGGATTGATGAAGTATAGTGATCGGTGTCCGTGGAATCGTGCTACATAGGAGCCAAACCAATAACTGGCAAGTTTTTTCACCCTCTGCACGTTTCTTGGGCTGATAGGCTCTGAAATCCAAGCATCAAAGTTGGTCTCCTAGTTGGGCATGTCATTCTGGCGTCTACAAGTGCCCGCTAGGTCGTAGGGGATCTATAGGACTCTGCCTTCAGCGCATCTAGGGACATTTCTAGTGCAGTCAATTATCTATGGAGACCTTCCCTCGCCCTCACTCGAGCGTTGATGCAGTGACGGTCCAGCACCACCTTTACCGCCTCCCATTCCATGGACCTAGACGTAGCTGTGCCCCAGTTCTTTGCCATATATCAAGAAATCACTTCGAGAGTCGCGTTCCAGAACACAGCGTCTTCTGACATGACTGGTAAAAGGTGCCAGATTGGGAGGAGCCGGCAGGGAGCTCCCATACCAAAATGCAGCTGCAGTGGGTTATGGTTAGAAAACGTTTTTAGAGGTACTTTCTGCTCGTTACCTGGTAGTGAGTAGTCGGATGACATAAAACGCGGTCCTGCTACACATGGAGATCGTGAGAGGGGAGTAGTCCTTCGTGCCTGGCTGCAACGTGCACTAGCTATCTAAAAGAGACCAGCGTGCGAGCTACTGAATAAGACCTGCTGCTGCTGCTGCTACAATGGAAGAGTTAGGTAATGGGGGGTGTGAAAGGTCGAGGATGGGGCCGAGGACACTATTAAAGTCACCTTCAACGATACATGGAATATGTTCCCATTTTGTGAGGGTGAACACGAGGCGGGCCAAGAAGGCAGCATCTATGCTCCACATTTGGAGCATAGATGCTGCCTAACAGGAGAGGTCTCCATCAAGTTGTCCTTCCACAAAGACATACCGACCTTCAGGGCCTATCTCAGTGGAAAGTCCCCAAAATGCAACTGCAGGACGAATCTACATCCGTGCCCCGCGGGAAAACCCTGAATAGATAGTGCTGTAACCCAAACCACGCCATTGCTTTTGCAATCGGACTTCTTCACCACCTGCAACATGCATTTCTTGAAGGAACGCTATGTGTGCACTGCGCCACCTGATATATTGTTGGGCAAGGTGTCGCTTACGCGCCATCCCTGGACAGAGCCCAGCATACACTTGTCAGGTTTGTCATAACTACAATGAGTATATCGCAGACAGATTCTGTCACTGAACTGGGAACTCTTCGCCAAAATTATGTTATAATAAAGGAATATGAAGGTCTTGGAAGTAAAGTCTTGTATTTGTTCAACCGCATAAACCTCCAGGGTGATGTTCCCTCCACCAGTCAGTGAGCAACTGCCGATGGATGAAACTTCTACACACAGTCACAAATCCACAAGAATTTTCCATCAAAGAACATTCCATTCTATAAGTGAGACATGGAAGAAGACACAACAGGATTTTCCTTCTATGCTTCCCACTGAGAAAACTCGAGACCAGCCATGGAAGTGCATTCAGATATGCCAAATCTGGTATATTTTATGTAGAAATAAGCTAAGGTGAACACATTTGCAAACTTTTGCAGTGATAAATTACAGATTTGGACTGAGGGCCTCAAGATCCCTGAAGAATTTCTAAGAGGAAATAAGCTCCCAAAAGAATTCATCTTCCCGCTAGATGAAGGATTGCATCTCATGTGGGAGCAGCTATCATTCTTGCGAGATGTGCGGAAATGGCCTCTATCGTCCTAATTGTTCTTTAATAGGTCTAGACAGATGAACTCTTTACTCCTTTCAAAATAAAACTGAATTACTTTCTATTGATGTGATAATGTAGCCCACTGACCATCCTCATTTTACAAGGTGCCCAAGCAGTCTAACTGCACCCAATGAGGCTGGCAAGGTCAGTCAGCGATTAGGCATAAGAGTAAGGACCAGAAGGTACAAACAGAAAGCTTCGGTGATTTCCAGTCGAAAAATCAACACAAAGTTGACTCAACAGTAATATTCAGAAGACAACACCACACGACAGTAGAACCAAGGCATACTCCCTCAATTACCAGGGGACTCTTTCTCTGCATCCTTACTTGTTGAACGTTTTGATTTTTTCTTTTTCTTTTTTAAACAATGGCAAATCGGATGTACCAAATATCAGGCATATAGGCCGTAAATGTGGAACGTTCTCATCCTAGCATACAAAACATTTCTAGTAAATATTTTGGTGCTATGTGTAATCAATTGTGGGGTTTTCCCAGCTAAGACCTTTGTCGCAAAACAATACATACGTTACTGACCATAGTGAATCAGAACATAGCTTTATTTCGATTGAGCTACAGCAATCATAAAAAGCACAGATAAAATACATAAATAATACAAGAAAATTTCATCAAGGAATTTAGATACATTATCCGGATAAAAAGTATTTCATTAAAAATATATCTCATATTTAAAAACTAATAAGAGTTAGTAAAGAGTGTATATAAAAAGGGCCATAACCTTAATCCTAGTTAACGATACTCTTTCTCTGATGGAGAATCTTTTTTTAAAACATGGATAACCTCCAGGCAACATGTTAGTTTTCTAGGAACTGGAGCTTCATAAAAGCAGGGCGGCATTGTCTCAATCCCCATTTCTGTAAAATCTGTAAGATCCAGATCTTTCTTACCTCCAAATAGAATTTGCAAAATAAAACAATGTGTAAAGACGATTGAGGCGACGAGTTATCGCATGGACATGGTTGTAACTCGCTTGCCCAATCGTTCGGGGTGGGGAAAGAGACAAGTCTATGTATTAACCCCAGTCTGATTCTTAGTAATAAAAACCTGTCGTAGACACCCGGTACAAAAACTAGGTACGGCTGCAGGCTAAAAGTTGTAAGAACCATCTGGTGCTGCAAAACACTAGTCTTGGTTATTTCCCCCCGATAATCTTATGCGTTCCAGCAATGAAAGGGCCTCTATTCTAAGATTTTTTCTGGAGACCATGGTAATGGTGCTAGGGTTAGTAAAATATTCTGGGTTGCCCATATCTTTTGTGAAATCTTGGATAAACTTAACCCAGGGTATCCTTAGTGCACCATCCAGCCTGAGACTATCTTGTAGTAAGTCCCTATTAAGTGTAGTCTCATCACATGACCAAATCCTATGCCACAAAAGGATTGGCTCTACTTTTATGAGGTCGAATATGTGTGGAAGACCCAATTCAGCATCAATAACATAAGTGGAGGTACTAGAAGATGCTGACAAAATATATTTTAAGAAAGAATTTTCAACTAGTTGAATTGAGTTGGTGTTCGCAAAACCCCAAATCCCAGCCCCATAAGTAACAGTTGTAACGCATTTTGCTTTATACATTTTTAAGAGTTCCAGAGGTGGTTTATGTCCCAGTTTTTTGCAAAGCTGGCTAAGGCAGACGTCGTTCTAATTAGTGCCAGCTTTTTAGCGGCAACCGCTTGGACCCAGGTGTCATTATGGCTAAACAAAATGCCTAAGTATGAGAAACTGTTACTAGTGGCAATCAGATTTCCCTCCACAAAAATTTCCCTGCATCTCTGAATCCCACGGCCACATCTCATTGTGTAGGTTTTTGAAATATTAATTCTGAGATCCAACTCCTTCATAAAATTCAAAAAATTGTTTAGGGACTTTTGTAGGCAACTCTGGGTGCGAGACATGATCACAGCGTCTTCTGCATATAACAAGGCTGGAATGGGGCGATTGCCTATTTGTGGGAAGTCGTGGGCGTCTTTAAGGAGTGCCTGTTCTAGCCCATTGATGTAAAGGTTAAAAAGGAAGGGGGCTAGGACACATCCTTGCCTAACCCCCCTTCCAATGGGGAAAGAGGTAGTACGTTCTCCTCCCACACCAAATCGCATGCGTGACTTTGCTCCATTGTAAAGTAGGCGGATAAAATAAATGATATTTCTGTCGACCCCCAGCGATGCTAAGATTTCTCAAAGCTTTGAATGCCTAATGCAGTAAAATGCTGCTGAGAGGTCGGCAAAGACTAAATACAAGTATCCCTTTTTGGCCCTGGTGTACTTCCCCCATGAGGATCGCTAAATTTAAGCTCTGCTCCACGGTCCCTTAACCTTCTCGGAAACCATATTGGATATGTGATGAGATTTGATTTTCCTCCACCCAAAGCTGTAGGCGTTCCAAGATGATACATCCCACAGCCTTGGCCATGGAATCTGATAAATGAAATGGGCCTGTAGCAGGTTGGGTCCTGGCGGTCCCCCTTTTTAAATATGGGGACGATGGTAGATTCCACCCAGGTTGGAGGAAAGGCAACCTCACAACTTGCATTGATTATTTGTGTGATTATTGGTACCCACAGTGTGACATTGGACTTAAACAAGTCCATGGGAATCCCATCGGGACCAGAGGCCTTCCCACCTGCACTTAAGGAGAGTGCTCTGCTCACTTCATCAATATCAAAGTATAGATCTAATGGCTGGTTAGGAATCCCGGGGTTTCACTATCCTGGCTTTTGCCGGTGCTTGTTCCATGGTATATATTAGAGAAATGTTCGACCCATTGACCCTCTGGTATGGCTACTTAGACAGTTGGACCCCCGGCCGGAGTCAGGAAGGGTGTTTTTTACCGTGTTCCAAAAGGCGGCACTGTCTTTCGAATGCACAGCCTCTGAAAGCATCTCCCATGCTTCTTTTCTAAGGGCAATCTTCCCTTCCTGAAGAGCGTATCTATAGTTTTTTCTGGCCTGTCTAATATTGGTGATATTCCTTGGAGTGCTATGCAGCTCCTTTTTCAGGTGAGAGTGGGTGCGAGTACAGATTACATCAAACCACCACTGGGGGGCAGACATTTTGCCCCCTCGTTTAAACATTACTTCCCGTACCGCAGCTGCTACATCTTGAAATGAGGACAATATACTTTCCGGGGATGCTAACTCCTTCAGAAAAGTATCGAAAGCCGATCTACAGCTTATAATTAATGGTTTGTTTACTTCCTCAGGATCCATCATGTTCCAACGCAGCGTGCATCCATTGACTTTGGCCATTTTTAAATTAGCCAAAACCTCGTCTACCAACTGTTTGTTTCTTCCCTGACTACCCTCAGGAAGAGTTATCCTGATACATAAAGGAAAGTGATCACTCACTGAGTTTGTATCAACTGAAAAAGTGAGTAGTCTAGAGGCAAACATGTTTGATACCAAAATATAATCTATTGTGGAACAAAGGCCTCTGCCATTAAATGTCGGCGGCATCAGAACAGGTCTAGTACATAGATCATTTGCAAAACCTAGGTCTAAGTTAAACACCAGTTCATTAAAAAGTTCCCCTGTGCTTTGGTGACAGAAATGAGTGTCAGGTAAGCCTTCGTCCACGTTAAAACCACATATCCTGTCGTCCTCAAAGGGACACAGGGCACAATTAAAATCCCCACAGACAATAAGCATATTTTCAGAGCCCTTTACATTGCACAAAGTTCTTAACTCTTTAAAAAGTAAATTAACCACCTTAGGGGTACTATCAGGTGGAATGTTATTATAAAAATTAACCAATGACATTGATTGAGAGGCAGTCGAATACAAGGTTAGTAGTTGGTAATAGGGGGACACAAGGTGAGACTCGGTTTTAACAAAGTTTAGCTTATTGGATATGTATATACAAAGCCCACCTTTGGCTCTGCCATGAGAACCCCCTATCGCTTGAGTGTTAAATGTTCTATAGCCGTTCAAATCAATGGGGCCCTTCAACCATGTTTCCTGTTGGCAGATAATTTCCTATTTTAATATATATTCATACCATAGGGGATTACTAATCTTGGGGCGTAGGCCAGCTATATTCCAAGATGCAAGGCTACGCCCAGTATTTATATTAGCAGCAGAGGAACTGGCTACCCCGGTGTCAGGCGAATTGCCAGATTCATAACTACTCTGATGCCATGCCTTGGGCTGTAAGTTAAGTGAGGGTGGTGATGACGTCTGATCCCAAGGCGTGGAACCATTAAGTTTTGCCTCAGCCCCGATTGTATGGACTTTTAAAGAATCTGTGGGTGGGATCACTGCCCCTTGAGAAAACACATTATCATGGGCTTCAGCCATTTTACATTTCCCAGGGGGTATAGGATTTTGCTCCTCTGGTAAGGTGTAAGGCCTATTTGCGTGCATTATCACCCAATCTCCCAACTGCCTTATTTGCCCACCGCTAATACTACAATGCTTCCTCACATGTGGTTGCAAATCAATATCATCCAGAGTGTTAAAGATGTCAAAACGATTACTAGTTGGAACAGTATATCTTGGGTGGCTACCGTAGGTACGCTCCTTCTCCCTAGAGAAATGCCATGAATTGTTGGATAGTGGATAGGAGGATGGCGGGTAGAAGTGCCCCAAGGGTAATATGGCTGGCTCGTCTGATCTAACTGGCCCATTGCCCGTTAAGGATTAAATTAACAAAATCGGCGAACCTAAATGATATAACAATACAATCCCCTTTAAGTAGCTTCCTAGAGCGGCCCACCCAGCCAATTCAACATGCCATCTTATATTCTAAGTATAATGAATATATATTGATCCCAGTCCTGGCACTAAGGAAATGGAGAGATTTGTTCCGCAGAGTAGACCAATGCTCATTATTACTAGCTGGCAGCATAGGAATGTTTGCCAGCACCACAGTATATGGCGTCGCTTCTGGGGGTAGATGTAAATTTGTAGCTGAGTTCTGGGTGGCCTCACGAACGGGGGACTTTCTCCTCGTCGGGTTTGAGGTCGGGCCACTCCCAGGTTGTGTACGGTTATCCCTGCCTATGTTGTTGCTAGGTGATCCCTGTAAGGGTAAGACATGACCTTGTGAGGCGCCACCCATAGAAATAGGGGGCACTACACTTCCACTCTCCTTATTGATAGGACCTGGCTTGGGCCTAACAGAGGAGCCTGGATTGGAATTTGGTTGACCCATATCACATTGACCCTTATCAGGGCTGCTGTGCCCTGACTGATTGCTAATTGAAATAACCTCACCCCTCCTCCCCGAATTCGCCAATGGTGATTGCAAGGGGATCGATAAAATTGTTTCCAGGTTAGCTAGACTGGCTTTGATATGGGTACGTTTTTGAATTATGGGATCAAGAAGAAGAGATAACATTAATTCCATTTTGTGGGGAGAATCCTCAATTGTTGGGTTAATTGAGGATTCCACGGTGGCCCCCTCTTTCTGGGCCGGAGTTTTGCCTTGATTGGGCTCAGTGAGAGACTGTGAGGGTTTCCGACCTGTGTGTTTCCGCGTAGGCTGGGCTGGTTTGTGACTACCCTGCCCTTTCCTTTTCTTAGATGGAGGCACAAGGATATGACCCTGCACAGTCTTAGCCTTCTAACCCCTAGTTGTAACTGAAGGCCCAGGCGTAATCTCACTAATTGCCGGTACCATCAGAGCTGTTGTGCCCGAACCCATACCAGCTAAACCATTTGAGAGGAGAGAGATCTCCCCGATCTCCTCGGTCTCCAACCCACTAGGAGGAGGAGGTAGCGGGGTAGAGGGCAGGGATTTTCGCATAGGTGGGCACTGGGAATCCAAAGAAAGCCTCCTTTCAGTGAGTTCGATCTCGTGTGTTAGGACAGATTCAGCCCTTTTCAGGAAGGCGTCCAAAGTCCCCACGACCCCCTGCCCAGTTGTTGACTTTTTACTCATGTTTGAGACTCGTAGTTCAATGCAGTAAACCCCACCACTGAGTCAGGGCAACTCTTCAACAGTACGTTGTCGCTTACGGTTCCAGCGGTAGATTTTCCAGCTAACCCGATCAATGGTGTAGCCCTGCCCGGCCTCTTTCGGCCTCTGAAGGGTGCGGACGGGCCCGCCCTTAGCCCGGGCTTCGCTATGTGTAATCAATTGTGGGGTTTTCCCAACTAAGACCTTTGTCACAAAACAATACATATGTTGCTGTCCATAGTGTTAAATCCAACTGTACGCTACAATCTGTTTGTACTTTTAATATTCAAAATTGTTTAATCTGTAAGATTATTTTCTATCCTTTTCTATCCTTCATATGACAGTCCGGTGTCTTCTACTAAGTAGGTAATAATGCATCTCTTCTCTGTTATTGAGGATCCCAGGAATCTCTACCTTTTATCCTTAATTCTCAATAAGAGAGAATAACGGTCTGTGCTTACGGCTTTGTAGGGGACTGAATAGCCCCTCAAGACAATGCTTACAGTTATGCTAATGTCCTCGATTCTGGTGGTGCACTTGGAAAATCGCCCTAGTCCCTCCTGCCCCCTCCTATCCCCCCCAGGACCCTCTTGCATCTCCAACTGGTTGGGTATATAATGAGAATTGATCTGCCAACACTCTGGATCTATCCTCTGCTTCATCAAAAGTAACAAATCTAACCTTACTATGTAAGCCTCTTCTGTACAGCAGTCTCCCTGGATCCTCCTATCTACACCTACCAGTTGCTCGAGTAATTTGAATCTAGGAAAGATCCACAGCCCAGCCTACGACATACATGGAGAAGGTCTAAAAACCCGTGACCTGCCCATTCCCATCATCACAACATTAATGATATTAAATATCATGTGTTCTGGGCAAAACCGTGCAGTTCCACAAATGTTTCGAAACGTGCATTCCCATTACATATCGCCTAAAGGGCTCGTTCCTGATGGAGTCGTGGTCCACCACTGCTGAAGTTGAGGTGCTAGGTAATAGAGCTCAATGTCAGGGTGTGCCAGGCCTCCCTGTTTCACTGGGAGTATTTAGTATAATTCTAGGTCGATGACCATGAGGACAATATTTTATCCGATATTGTAAATAACTCCTGGGGAAGCAGATTCATTGGCCACTAAAACACACATTGGCATCTTGGAAGCATCACCATCTTGACTAAAGCAACTCTGCTCATTAATGACAGTGGCAATGTTGTCTAGAAGAATATATATCCTCGTTTGCCATCCATGACTCTACCCACGCTCAGGAATATACATTCCTCTTCATTGTGTATCACCTTTATCCTCCAATACCTCCCGACTTTAGGTTGACTGCATGGCCAATACCTGTCATTGCTCCTTCTGTTCCCTTGTCAGGCTGACCAACTGGTCTTCAGCTCAAACAGAGATCTGATCTCCTCCAGTATTTGTAACAGTGATGGTACATCCGTTCAGTGTCAGATAGATGCATTAAAGTTTCATCATCGTAAAGAGCATTATATGCGTGTAGTCTTTCCAGTCATTATGCCGTTACTATGCGAATCTCGATATAGAGTGCATGCTAGCTCCAGAGCAGATGAGGACAGGTGACCGCAGGCAACACTGCCTGGTGCCTCTTCCTAGTTCCCATGCCCCTGAGCTCTAACCTTAGCAAATCAGAAGTATATCAAACTTTGAACCTGCCGGCCAAAATTATAGTTTTGCAGCGTGAATCTTTCTGGATTCACTATGCTGTGCATTATTCCGCGATCTTGTGGTTGGGTCCGGATTCGTAGTCTTTTCTTTGTTTTTTTTTTTTTTTGTAGCCCAGGTGGGCGTCGACGTCCACCATTTGGTGCACCTCCCGTGACGTCGTCGTGCTTCCTGCGGAAGTCCCACCTTTGGGGCGCCATCTTCAGATTCTTTTTTCCGCCGTTGGGTCTGGATCGTCATCGGGAAGCTCCAGAAATTCACTCGGAGGAAGAAGGAAGAAAAGCGAGTTTCATCGATAGAATCAAGAGAAGACATCAGGAATAGAACAGATTTCATCAGGAGCGCGAAGAAAGAGGACCAGCGAGCTTTTTTCTTCGACAGCCTTGGAGAATGCACGCTCAGAGACCCTGAGCGAAATGGACAAGACGCCATTCAAGTTCTGCCCAAACTGCCACCACAAGTTCGCGCAGAAAGACCAGCATCCGGTCTGCAACCTCTGCCTACCGGTGGATCACCAGAGTATCGACTGCAACGCCTGCTCAGCCTTCGCGCCGAAGACATTCAGGGTGAGAGAGAGGCAGAGAAGAGCCAACGCCAACATGGATGGCAAAGGGAAACCCCCGACACTCTACGAGCTGGGCCTCGACACGGACGACGAGGACAACGTCGCCGAGACAGCCGAAAACTTCACGGTCGTAGAGACCGACAAGAAAAAAGAAGACGAGGTAAGAGAATCGTCGAGCGCAAATCAAAAAACACCTCAAACACGAGGGTGACTCGAGAAAAACTGAGTCAAGGTCCACGAAGGGAGCCCCGGCGCCGAAAACTTCGACGTCCAAAGGGGGAACTTCGGACAAAAGGCCCAGCGGATCCTTACAAAAGGACTCCCTGGTGCAGAAAGACGCCGAAAGGCAAGGGTCGTCAAAATCATCCCATGAAACGGGCCGATCGACGCAGAAAGAACGTTCGACGTCGACGCAAGTTTCATCGAAAAGACCCGCGGTCGACGCCGAAAGCATCTCCGAAATGGAGAAAAAGAAGAGGTGGCTCGAGGCCGAAATGGAGAACATCCTTCAAAGGAAGAAGGAGTTCGACGCCAGGATGAAGGAATTCAAGATTCCAACGGTTTCATCGGCGGACGTCGTCGAGTTCGACGCCGAAGGGCTGACAAGGGATCTCGAAGAAGAAGAGGAGACCTATTATGAGGGAGAAGCCGAGGAAGAAGACCAACAGTCGTTCTACGAATCGGCGGCATCTACCAGCAACGACGTCGAATGGCACGATCTCGACACCGAAAACCCGGAGGAGCCCGTGGACACGTACCCCTCGAGGCCTTCGCCACCCGACGACATCGGGGTGTACAATATGGTGGTGAAGAGCGCAGCAATGGCCTTCGGCGTCAAACTCGACGAAGAGAGGCCGAAAGCCGATTTTCTCGTCGAAACACTGCTCCCCATCCAGACTAGGAGTCAGTTCCTCCCCATGCTACAAAGCGTGATGAACCAGGGGAGAGAAGCCTTCAAGGAGCCTGCCACCTGCCGGTCGATCACGCCCAGGACAGAGAAGAAATATAAGCACTCCTCCCTGGACCCACCTTACATCGAGGGTAGCGTCACCGCAGACTCCATCATAGCCTCCACGGCCAGGAGAAGGGCCAACGTTCCAGCAACTTCGGGCCCACCTCCGGATAAAGAGAGCAGGAGGATCGACCTCACAGGCTGAAAGGTCGAGAGGAACGCCGCAATGCACTGGCGCATGGCGAATTCGAATGCACTCCTCAATAGACACCAATACCAACACTGGGATGAGATGGGGGAGCTAGTAAAGCACCTCCCCGAAGAATACCGCCAGAGAGCCTCTCACCTGGTAGATGAAGGCAAGAACATCGCCAACTCCTGTATAAAGACGGCGTTGGATGGGGCAGAGACTTCAGCAAGACTCATGGCCATAGGGGTCACAGAGAGGCGGCATGCATGGCTAAGAATCTCGGGATTCAAACCGGAAGTGCAGAACAACATCCTTGGCACACCCTTCAACGGAGAGACACTGTTTGGAGCAACGGTGGACGAAAAGCTCACCCAGCTCAAGAAGGAAAACGAGACAGCGAGGTCCATGGGGGCCCTACAGCTGAGGGGAATGAGACGAGGAAATCCCTCGAGGAGACCCTACGGTAGGGGTGGAAGCCAACAGGGGACGTCGCACCAGGCGTTCCAACAAGGTCAGCAGGGCGAAGGTCACGGACAAAGTCAGCAGAAGCAAAGCTGGCAATATCAACCTCGGGGCCAGTCCTTTCGCGGGAGAGGTAACGGACGTGGCCAAAGGAGGAGAGGGGGCGATCAGCCCTCCTCGAAGTGACTCAGCACGCAAGAAGACGCCTACCCTCGTCAGGTCCCCAAGGGTGAGGCGCAAAAAAGTGTCATCAGGGGGAAGAGAAGATTCAAGAGCCTACGAGCATACGACACCAGTAGGCGGAAGGCTGAGGTTCTACCTTCAGGAGTGGCGGCGTATAACCACAGACAAGTGGATACGGAACATCGTGCAGTACGGATACTGCGTAGACTTGGAGAAAAGACCTCCAAACAGGAAGCCGAAGGGAAGACAGAGATCGGCCCAAGAACTGGCAATACTCCGAGAAGAAACGCGGAAACTCCTACAAAAGGGAGCCATAGAGACAGTGCCGTTCAGGGAACGCAACAAAGGGGTCTACTCAAACTACTTCGTGGTTCCGAAGGTAGACGGGGACCTCAGACCCATACTGGACCTCCGTTACCTAAACAAGTTCGTCAGAACGCAAAGGTTCAAAATGACTTCACTGCAGGAGGTACTGCCACAGATAAGAGAAGGGGACTTCATGGTCACCGTGGACCTCAAGGATGCCTACCTTCACATCCCAATAAACAGAAGGCACAAGGGCCTTCTAAGATTCAACATCGAACAGGAACACTACCAGTTCACAACCCTGGCCTTCGGATTAAAATCAGCGCCGAGGGTCTTTACAAAATGCCTGTCGGCGGTAGCGGCACACCTACGAAAGCAGGGAATACACGTATACCCCTACTTGGACGACTGGCTGGTCAAGGCAAACTCACGCGAGAAGTGCGAGAGGCACGCAAAACGCGTAACAGACACCCTCACAAATCTGGGATTTTCCATCCACTGGGGAAAATCATCGCTGGAACCGGAACAGGTAAAGATTTTCCTGGGGGCAAAGATCAACTCCCTCAACAGTACAGTAGTGCCCAGCGACAGGAGGACAGATGCTCTACTGAAGGAGACGCAGCTCTACCAGAAGGGGCGAGCTCTGACAGTGAGGGCGGTGAGCAAGATGATGGGGATGATGGCGTCCTGTATCCAGCTGGTGCCGAATGTTCGCCTGCACATGAGACCATTCCAGGAATGGCTGCAACAGCAATGGTCACAAGCAAACGGAAGTTGGGAGGATCTAGTGGTTGTTACGCACGCAGTGCAGGAGGAGATAACTTGGTGGAACAGAGACAACATAACAACGGGGAGAAGCCTGACACCACCAAGCCCAACAGTGACCATTACCACGGACGCATCGCAGAAGGGATGGGGAGCGCACATGGACAACCTCAGAGTGAGGGGTCTATGGGCTCCAGCAGACGCGGTCCGCCACATCAACTACCTCGAGTTGAAAACGATACTGCTAGCCCTGAAGGCATTCCAGAGACACCTGTTCGGCCAGAGGGTGTTGGTACAGACAGACAACACCACGGCGATGTTCTACATCAACAAACAAGGGGGGACACAGTCGTTTCCACTCTCATCCCTAGCTCAGGAGATTTGGAGATGGGCCATACCTCTCAAGATAGATCTACTGGCAATTCACCTACCAGGGAAGGACAATGTGGAGGCAGACTGGCTGAGCAGGCAGACCTCAGCATCGCACGAGTGGGAGCTCAATGGCCAGGAAACGGAGAAAATCTTCCGGAGATGGGGGGACTCCCACAATAGACCTATTTGCAACACGCCACAATGCAAAATGCCAAAGCTTCGCGTCCAGGCAACCAGATCAGCAATCCAAGGGAAATGCCCTATGGATAAGCTGGTGGAGGACATTTGCCTACGCCTTTCCACCGATACCCCTGTTGCACAGAGTGCTCGACAAGTGCAGAACCAGCAACATGACTCTGATCCTGGTGGCTCCACAGTGGGCGAGGCAGACATGGTTCTCACAGATTCAAGAAATGGCGCAAGGCAATCCGTTAAGGTTCGAGAGGAGAAAAGACCTGCTCTCAATGCAAAACGGGGAGGTCCTGCACCCAGAGCCAGAGACCCTCAACCTAGCAGCATGGCTCCTGAAGACCTAGAGTTCGCACACCTAAGGTTACCTCAGAGCACTATGCGAGTGCTACGGGAGGCAAGGAAACCTACTACAAGAAAGTGCTACAGCGCAAAGTGGAAGAGATTCACGGTGTGGTGCAGGAAAAAGGGCCTGCAAAACAGAATGACAAGAGACTCAACTGTGCTGAGGTACCTCACACACCTTCTAAAGAGTAACCTCTGCTCGAGCTCCCGAAGGGTACACCTAGCAGCGATCGTTGCCTACACCAGAGGTGAGAAGGGTGGAAGTTTCTTCACCTCGCAAGTGGTGAAGAGATTCATGGAGGGAGCCAAAAGAATGGCACCCCCGAAAAGGTTGCCGCCGCCGGCATGGAATTTAAACGTGGTTCTGACGGAGCTCATGAAGGCGCCGTTTGAACCCATTCACAGGGCCACTCTACAAATGTTGACGATGAAAACTGCCTTTCTAGTGGCCATAACCTCACTACGCAGGGTGAGCGAGCTTCAAGCACTAACGCTACAGGAGCCCTACATTCAAATTCACAAAGACAGGGTAGTCCTGAGGACGGACCCACACTTCATGCCCAAGGTAGTGTCGGCGTTCCACATGAATCAGAGTATCCAGATACCGAGTTTCTTCCAAAACCCGACTACAAACGCAGAAAAGGCCCTGCACACCCTCGATGCCAGAAGAGCGGTGATGCACTACATTGAAAGAACCAAGGAACTCAGGAAGTCGAAGCAGCTGTTTGTGTCCTTTGCTACTAGCTTCATGGGTAGACCAGTGACCAAGGGCACCATCGCTAGGTGGATTGCCCTCACTATTCAATTCTGTCACAAACAGGCTGGACAGGAGCTAACGGAGGGGCCCCAAGCTCACTCCACAAGGAAGAAGGGGGCCACAGTTGCCTTCCTGGCAAACACGCCCATCCAAGACATTTGTCTCGCAGCAACTTGGGCATCTGTGCACACGTTCACAAAGCACTACTGCGTGGACATTCAAATGAATAAGGAAGCACAGGTCGGACAGAAGGTGCTACAACACATTTTCAACGACCAGCGATCATCTTCCACCCAGCCACCACAAAAATAGGAAAACCGCTACAAAGTCTATGCACAGCATAGTGAATCCAGAAAGATTCACGCTGCAAAACGAAAAGTTTCTTACCTGTCGGTGTAGTTTTGCAGCTTGAAGATCTTTCTGGATTCACTAGCGAACCCACCCACCTCCGCCAGGAAGATGAGGCTGGAGGAAGAGGGGTGAAATGGATAGGATCAAAGAAGTGGAAACGTACAGAAATATGGACGAAAGGATTAATCAATCGCCTAGGGTTAAAAAAAAAAAAAAAAAAAAAAAAAACAGGGAAAAAAGAACCCGAAGATGGCGCCCCAAAGGTGGGACTTCCGCAGGAAGCACGACGACGTCACGGGAGGTGCACCAAATGGTGGACGTCGACGCCCACCTGGGCTACAAAAAAAAAAAAAAAAAAACAAAGAAAAGACTACGAATCCGGACCCAACCACAAGATCGCGGAATAATGCACAGCATAGTGAATCCAGAAAGATCTTCAAGATGCAAAACTACACCGACAGGTAAGAAACTTTTCGTTTCTTGGTACCGCAAATAGAAATTCCTATCACATAACTAAATGCAATTTCTGTATCAAGGGATGCAACCACATATTCATTTCTGCTGTTGTCAAACGGGATTGATGTGTCAATTTATGTAAATTGGCTAAGTGCTTTTTCTTGGTACAAAGTTATTTGGAGCCATCCTGGACAGAAACTAGGCACAGTCTTCCTTTCCCCTAAAGGTCTTTGGTTCTAAAAGTTAGCATATTCATTTTCAGGGTCAACAGTCCACCTCGGATCATAAATTCAAGAGAATGGGGGCTACACCATAAACCCTCTGTTACAGTCCATCAGGCAGAAGTAAAGAACTTGAGGGCATAGCGATGGCGCAGATTCTGTCATGTCCTACGTTAATAGGAGAAGCCCAGAGTTTAACTATCAGGTCAGAAACTAGGGGACTCTATATATCACACTTTTAAGCTAGAGCCACATTTTAGTGTGAGCTAGGCTGAGGCCTCTCAGAGGGACATCTTGATGAAATGGGGCTAAGAGGGTCTTGTACACGTTTCTTCCCCTCATACTTGCCACAAATAATCAACATCCCTTACTGGGCCAGGCTAGAAGCATGGTTTTAGTTTTCCCAGTGTGGCATAGAGAAACTTAATTTACAGTTCACTTGTCCTTGGCAAACTAATTAGCCCTATATTTAGACTAGCAGGAAGGCACCTTCTGTGTAAGTGAAAGGGAGGTCTGTACTTTTAAGTCTTAGTCCTTGAAGTGCTGGTCTTCTGTCAGATGAACCCGTCATCTGGCAACTTAGAAACAAAGAAAGATGAAGAGCCCTGTCCCCTTCTCACGCCCTCCTTGTCTGTGCATTGAGACCATTGGTCTCTCTAATCATTACTGTCTCTTTCTCCTGCACTCCGATCTTTACTTCTGCTCCCAACACCCTCTACATTAACCTCAGTTGGCTGCTTTCTCCTGCTGCTCTCCACTGTGGTCAAAAGCAACATGATGGTGCTAAATAAAGCACCTTAAACAAAACAAAACATTTAAGCCAGTTAACGCTGTGCTTCCTAGCCCACTTAATGCTGTGCTTCCTAGCCCACTATCTTACTGAAGCAACTACTTAGACGGCTGCTTGTCAAAGCTATTCAGCCAGAGCGTTCATTGGACATAGCTTTTACTGCCAAATGAAATCGTCTTAACATTTTAAATGCCCTAAACAGATTCTTAAACTTGTAAACAAGCCCTATTCTACTTGACACTTCGGCAACAAATAATTTTGAATTTGTGGCACAGAGTGGCTAGTAACCCAAAAGTAATTATTAATCAGTAGTCAGCTCAGTGTGCTTCTTTTTTGAGCTGCAAATACTTTCAGAACTCTCGCGTATTCTTTATTCCTACAGGGATGAGATGGTATTTGTGATGCCCCTACTGTATATCACTTATTTCAGATTTTCAGTAAAGAAATATTTCTCCCGCCATTCTTCCTTAAACAGTAGGCTTCCAAGGCAGATGAAGCAGTCAATAGTTTGGACATTAGAATAGCTCTGAAAATGTGCAATGATTGTAGATGGAGTACAATCCCAACCTGATCCATTTCTTGCCCAGTGGATGGTCTCCTACATTGTGCCACTCCTTCCAAGGACTTTTACTTTCAAAGGGCATCCGTTCTACATTACCTTCTCCAGCTTCTGTTGGTGACTAGTAATTTGTAAATACATGACAGCCACTGGGACAGCATTACACTCTTTCAACATGCACTGCTCATTTGATACTAATTTTACATTCCATGCAGACAGCATTTCTGAAAAGCCTTCTCTTAAAAAGCTAGTGGCTCATGGTCTTTTTATCTTTCTACAAGGTTTCCAACTGTATATTCTGCACTTGTATAGGAGTTACCACAGATTCACCCAAATGCAAACAAGTTACTCAGCTACTTTGTATGGTGTGTGGCCTTCTTCCTTAAACCCTTGCCATCCACAATAACCCACCATCCAAAGCATCAGCTCTGTCTTTTTTAGGATAGTTAAAAAAGATATACTATCCGATCAGTTGGTGTGTGAATGAGAATGGAGGGCAATGCACACCAGAGATGCCGCAAGGACAGAACTTTGTCACCGTGGAGGGGGAGCACATGCTGTTGATGACTGCAATAGATGTTGCGTTGTAACAGCTTCTAGAATTTCCCACATGCTGTAAATGGTTACAGCTTAAGGACTAATAATACAAAGTTACTGCATAACAGGTGTTAAACCCTTATTCTATCCAGTCATATAGAACAATACAGTGTGTGAACGGATCACACGGTTTGTCCTATAAAAATTCCAGATCCAAGCGGAGTATTATAATAAGTATCCCAGATATTTAGTGATTTTGGACTGTTGTAGTGAGTGGAAAACACGTTGTAAACCACAGGACTGCTGTTGCAGTTTGTTGATCAATACATAGGCATAGGATGCAAAGGATGGATTGTATTAGAAGAGCCTCCATGTTGGAGCCCCACCTCTCCTTTCCTTGTTGTGTTGAGCATTTGTCAAGGGAGTTTTCTGAAAGAAAACCTTTCCCCCTAATTCTAAGACTTTTCTTATGCCATTTGACGTTTACAGCCCTGCTGTAACCATGTAACCACATGAACCTCCAACCCCCCACTATTTAATGTACCACTTTGCCATGTTCTTGTACATGCAGTGTCGAAAGTTCAAATTGAGGATTATTTTATCCATCCACTTTTCATTGTAAAATGAAAAACATAACCTTATCTGCATCACTATCCTGCATCTCTGGGTTGAACAGCATTACTATTTAATTGCCTAATAAGACCTCTGACCCTCGGTCTAGGTCCACTCTCTCCCCGCAGCTCTGCTGTGCCGTCTCTTGCCTCCAGACACCGACCTCCTCCTTGGGAGGTTCGAGGCTGCTGCCCGCTCCTGTGCCTGCTGCCCACTCCAACTGGGACCAGACTGCCTGCAACCACCGTAACCTTTCTCAGCCGTTTTGTTTCTTAATTTTTCCCTGTTGTGCCACTGTTATTGTGCCCATCTGTGTCTTGCTCTAATTCCACCACTGTTTTCATTTTCTCGTGCCTGCCTGTTCCTTTCGCCGCTGCTGCCCCTGCAGCCCCCCCGTAATTCTCCCGCTCCCGCCTCCTAGCCTCTCCTCCCTCCCACCTCCCATACTTATTGGCAGCCGCTGTGCGGTCACGCAGCGGATGCGCTCTGCGGGCTTGCCGCCGGCGCGCCGATGGCTCAACACCACCACCCTCCTCGCACTCAACCCTGGAAGACTTAGAGAATGCCAACAGGCCTCGCCGAACACGACCCACGGACAGTTCTCCAGCCTCCACTGCCGCCACACCCTCACCCCGGCCTCCAACACTGCAGACGCCAGCACCGGCGACACCCTAAAATGCATCCTCCTCAATGTACGCTCCGTACACAAACACGCCACGGAAATCTGAAATCTACTCGACTCTCTCTCGCCCGACATCGCCTTCTTCACAGAGACCTGGACCAACGCATCCTCCACCCCCGACATCAGCACCGCCATACCAGACGGATACAAGATACAGAGGAAAGACCGCCCCAACCACCCAGGAGGGGGCCTCACCATCGCCCACAAGAGCACCCTCCGCCTCACCACCTCCAGCAAAACCTTCCCCTCCGCCGAACACCTGCACTTCCAGATCCAGACCACCCCCAAAGCCACACTCCGAGGAACCCTCGTCTACAGACCCCCCCGGCCCCCGAACACCCTTCGCCACCACCATCACAGTCTTCATTGCACCACACGCCATCACCTCAACAAACTACATACTCATTGGAGAACTGAACTTCCACTTCGACAACCCTAGCGACCCCAACTCCACTATCCTTCGTGACAACCTCGCCAGTATCGTCCTTAAACAACTCGTCAACACACCGACCAACAGAGCAGGACACACCCTCGACCCCATCTTCACGGCAGGAAGCAGCATCCAATTCAGCCACACAACGCAGCCGCCATGGACCAACCACCACTGCGTACACTTCACCATCAACAAACCCAAGGCACCCAAACCAGCCCCACGCCCACCACGAAGGAACTGGAGCAAGGTTACCGACGAGCAACTTAACTCCAGCCTCACCCGAGACAACCACACCTGGGCACCCAACGTTAACAACGCAGCCAGAGAACTCCACACCTGGATCTCCGACAGCGCAGACGAGCTTGCCCCACTACACAACCCCGACAGACAACGCAACAGGAAAGCCGCCTGGTGCACCACCACTCTCCTAGAAGCCAGACGCACCTGCAGACGCCTGGAGAAGAACTGGAGAAACGCCAAGACAACCGAAAACAACACCTCCTACAAGGACGTCATGACGGACTACCACAACCAGATCAGAGCCACCAAGAGGAACTTCATCCACAACAATATCCTGGCCAACTCCAGCAACTCCAAGGACCTTTTCAGTGTCATTCAAGAATTCACCAACCCACGCAGCAAAGCCACGGACATCACCCCATCCCAAGACCTCTGCGACAAGCTTGGAACCTATTTCCACCTCAAGATCAAAAGCCTCTACGACACCTTCATCGACAATCCACCAGGCGCCACAGACGGCCCCCCGCCCCTCAGAAACACCTGTCGGCGTACCATCTCCAACTGGACACTGTTAACAGTCTCAGACAACGCCTCGACCATGAAAAGCATCCACTCGGGGGGGCCCCCACCAACCCCTGCCCCCCTCACATCTACCACAGAGCAGCGACCGCCATCACACCTGAACTACAACGCACCATCAACACCACCTTCAAAACAGGCACCTTCCCAGATGACTGGAAGCGTGCAGAAGTCAGACCTCTGCTCAAGAAGCCCACAGCTGACCCCACCGACCTCAAGAACTATCGGCCCATCTCGCTCCACCCCTTTGCAGCCAAAGTTGCAGAGAAAACAGTCAACAGGAAACTGACACGATTCATTGAAGAGAATGCCGTCTTCGACCCGTCCCAATCCGGATTCCGAAGCAACCACAGCAGAGAGACCGCCCTACTCGCCGCCACAGAAGACATCCGTACCCTCCTGGACCAAGGCCACTCAGCAGGCCTCATCCTACTCGACCTATCAGTGGCCTTTCACACAGTCTCCCATCGCACACTAGTCGCCATGCTACACAACGCAGGCATACAAGGAACAGCCGTGGACTGGATCTAATCATTCCTCACCGGAAGAAGGCAAAGGATCAGACTCCCACCCTTCCTCTCCGACCCCACGAAAATCACCTGCGGAGTCCCACAGGGTTCATCCCTGAGCCCCACCCTCTTCAACATCTACATGGCCCCCCTCGCAGCCATCGTCTGACAACACGGCCTCATCGTATCCTACGCCGACGACACCCAGCTCATCCTCTCCCTCATCAAAGACCCCACTACTGCCAAACTCAACTTCCAGAAAGGAATGCAAGACGTCGCAGTCTGGATGACCAACAGCTGCCCGAAGCTCAACGCCGAGAAGACAGAAGTCCTCGTCCTCGGTACCACCCCTTCTGCATGGGACAGAACCTGATGGCCGACCACCCTCGGAAGCCCACCTACCCCCTCAGACCACGCCAAGAACCTCGGCATCATACTCGACTCATCACTCGCCATGAACCGACAGGTCAACGCTGTCACCTCCAGCTGCTTCAACACCCTCCGCAAGATCTTCAAGTGGATCCCCCCTGAGTCAAGGAAGACAGTTGGTGCAGATCGGAGCTTCCAAATCCCCTCTACTTCCACGGACGGAGTGATCACACAGTCACACACGCACACACACATCACACGCTGGTGGGGCCCATTACACCAACATTCATCCTAACCACTCTATCCGTTGCCCTGTAAAGGAGAAACACTTTCACAATACCTATCCAATCTGCCTGTACTTTGAGGTCAATGGCATCTGCTTAGTTGTCAATAAATCTAGTAAAATACATTTCAAAGAATACACAATAAATTCAATAAACATGACCAGAAATAATCACCCGACACAGAAATTCAAACAGAATTATTTGTTTATCTAAAATTGCAAGAAAAGCCAATTAAATGCAAATTCATTTCTCTCATATTTACCTATTCTGTCTAAATGTCAGATCCTAAGTCAGAACCGGTCCTCTGTAGAAGAATTAGAGTTTCCTGCCGTCATGTAAAGTCATCGTCCTCTCCGTCAGCATGGGGACCTCGGATCATCAGCTCGGGAAGAAGTGGCGCTAGACCTCTCTAGCCTACTATAATTTATACTAAAATTTACATTCTATAAAGAACAATTCTTTGTTCAGAACGGATAATTTGGCGGAAATAATGTCATCTTGGTACATTTTCGATATTGTGCGAGATTTTCTCACACCTAGATTGTCCCAAATAATGAATAGCAGAATTGAATGTCCATGACTAATTCGATACATCTACGAATGTCTCTACTAGGTAAATTTGTTTCAATAGTGAGTTCATTACAACTTCATGTGCAACATCTCCATCTTCCAGGGGCACTTGGCTGCTTTCCTGGACTTGTCATCATGTTTATGGCTTTTCAGTTCATCGGAGGTGCAAGGTCACAGGCAGAGCGAAGCCTTTTTGTAAATTTCCATCTACTCGAGTGCAGGCTGCAGATGGTAGCCATTTTCGGGTAGGCCACATTGAACAACTTAAGTGAAAATAAACATAAAGAAAATTACTGCACGGAAATGATTATACAGTGTTATTCCCCTGCTAATACCCTTATGTGTGTGTATTTATCTAGCCATTTGCGACATCAAAAAGCCATTAATGCATATTAATTATAAGCGCAAACACAATAACATCACATAAGCAATATCGATTTCGGTCAGTTTGCTCACCAATTTAGTTCACTTATTATTTTAGCCATGCAATAGCATTCCCACGTGCAATTCTTTTGTTAATAAGGTTGGTTAGACAACATTCGACAAACTTTTAATAATTAATCAGTAGTACTTTTAGTTATAACATGCGAAAATGAAACAGGTCTTCAGTTTTAAAGTAAAAACCCTGCTCCATCAATCCCCCCTTTGGTGATATATAATCACCACAAAAATCAAAACCCCAAAAATCTATTTAGTTTCCCCCTTTTGGAAGAATTCAAAATATCTTCTTGTTCATGTTTTAAACCCTTGTTTCCATCTCATCTTCCTTTTTAGTTTCTATATACATGCTTTCTCTTAGCTCTTCTAATTCTATTTCTTGTGGATCTCTTTCTGATTTCTTTTGTCTCCTTTTAACATTTTCTTTTGTGATTTTCTTTTTATTTCTTCTATATCTACAAAACATACATCCTAATCTAAGGATCAATAATGCAACAATTACACATGTTAATGGAAATAATATCTTACCAAAAATGGTACTACCTATTTTAGCTATAAAGTTCTTAATAGCAATCATCTTATTAGCCATTTTAGTCCAGATACTTTCAGCTTCCAGTGGTACTAATTCTTCATGCAAATCAGTAATATTTTTGATATAAACTTTTAGATCTTTACTTTCGTCAGGAATGTAAGTGCAACAATGTTGAACTTTCAGCATTCCACAGACTCCACCCTCTTTTGCCAAAAGAATGTCAAGGGCAAGTCGATTTTGCATCGCCATAGCACGCAAAGCAACCATTTCTGTATTAACCAAAAGAAAGCCTCCAGCGGTGCTTGTTGACAAGCGATCCACCACTGTTGATAGCTTCCGAATGCCAAATGCATTTAAAGAAATTCCCACTGCTGGAATTAAAGCTCCAAAAATATCTCTTACAATTTCTGTCCATGTTTCTCTTCTATAGCGTGTTAATGTATTAGAATGTTCAGCATCATCTACTCTATCCATGTGAAAAATCTTTGGAAAGACCAGGCCAACATAACATGTACCAAACCAATGGTCAGGCAAACGGTAATAAGCCTTGTTCCCACAAATATAATACACTCCCGGGAAAACTGGATCTTCTCCTCCTCTAAATCCCCATCCGGTTGCAATAAAGTATGTATCATGGCACTCACTAGTCCCTATGAAATAATAATCATACTGGGATCTCTTCCTGGTAATGCACAGTTTTCCTTCTGTGGGGCATCTATAGCCATAGTTGGACTGGCTCCATTTTTCAACTCCTTTTCTTTCTCAATATCCCACATTGTGTCACTCATTTTATGCCCTTCTGCTTTCTTGTGCATGTTCAATCTTCTTCTTTCAACCATGTCTAAAAAATTCTTCTCTTCTCCTTTCAAACTGCAAGTTAAATTATTTCTAAAAACATATTCTAATGTTAATTCTTTGGTTTCTAAAAAAATCTCACCTAAAGTGTTAGCTTCTTTTGCAGGATTCAGTGCTTTATTCATAGGCAGTTGCCCAAGAATATTATCTACATTAGACATATTATAATCTAATTTCCCTAACTGATAAAATATACTAATCAGCACACTACAGGAAATTCCATACGTAGCCGGAAGACGATGATCAGTCACTCCTTCCGAAACAGAGGCAGGTAATTGCATGCAGACGTAGCAATCCCTTACTTCCATTGTCTTTACGTACTCCTACAACAATTTAGAAAAAACATTGCTAGAAAAATCATTAATTGACCTATCCTTATGTATATGTATATTGCTAGTTCTAGTCGGTACTATTTTCTGTGAACTTTTCCCTATATTAGTTTTGTTCTCAGTATGACCTTCTAAAGTGTCTATAGTGACTCTGAATGAAATCAGTAGAGCAAGCACGCTCCAAAGCAGCATTAATAAACCTGTACAGCAGCAGCACATTTTGCACCATCTTTTCAGAAAGGTACATCTACTTTTATTCTCAGTATTAGTCATTTTTTTAATTTGACCGTGTCTTTTGACTTAGCCTCTTCTACTCCTCTACTGAACTTTTAAGGGCAGCAAGTACCCAACAGATTATTACAATCTACTAATTTTTAGTATTTCTTTTTCTTCTCTTCTCCAAGTGATTTTCCTTGGAATTACTCAATTTGGATTTTCATCACTTTTCACTGTCTCTTCATCATCATCAAACTGTATCAGGTCCTGAACATCCGTCTCTTCTCCAATGTCGGACAAGATAACTCTCAGGATTCCCACAGCTTCTTCTTCAGCAACCTCCTTCAGTAAAGCCTCCTCTGGACTTCCTTGGCTGTCTGCCTCCTCTCCTTGTTCAGGCAGTGCCACATATGTCCATTCCGGTGACTTGTACTTCTGGTTTGGTTTTCTTATTCTTTTAGTTCTCTCAGGTATCTTTGTTTCTTCTTCTTTGGTTGGATTTTGACTAGACACTTCGTTCACTTGTTCAGCTTTCGAAGAGTTAACTCGTGTCAGTCTGTACCTTAGTCTCTTTATCTTATTTGGCCAAAGATCTCCTTTAGCATTTCTCTTTTGTTTTCCTTCTTTATTGTTTCTTTCTCCAAGCCAAGTTCTCTTTCTCAGAACTCGTCCTCCATGTATCTCGTTGTCACTTTCATCAGACTCTGTCTCGGTTGCCTCTTGTCCATCAACAGCTTTCTTTTCTCCAACAACTTCCTTTTCTCCAACAGTTTCTTTTTCCACCAATTGAGATTTCCCTACTTCTGTCCCTCCTCGGGTCTCCGACACGCAATCTTCTTGCTGTCTACTTGTCCCTTCACCTAGCTTGTTGTTGATGTTCCCTACACCTCCTCGGGGTTTTTCCGCAATCTGTCCCTCACTGTCTTTGTCTGTCCCTTTTTCTTCAATAATTATCTCAGGTGGAACTTGTCCAATTTCCTCTTGTGATTCAGGTGTCTCTTTTGTTGGAATGTTCTTTTCTTTTCTTTCTTTCTTTTTGTGTTGGTCACTGTCAATTGGAACCTCAGGTAATTCTTCTGAGTCTGAACTTGTTTCTGCAGTTTGCACTGTTCTCTTCAGAACCTCTTCTGGTGGGATGAAAATTTCCCTTGACTCACTTTCCCCACTTTCAGAATTCTTTTTCCTTCTTACTGTCTCACTGTTTGCATCATCACTGGAATCTGATTCTTCAAAGTATTCTTTTCCAGTACCATCTCTTGGATTTGGAACTCTCAGTGTGTGGCTTGCATGTATCCAATTTTTCACTCCAGCACACTTTACAGCAGTCGTTGTGGTCAAGATGACTTGTCTTGGCCTTCCCCACCTTGGAACCAGGCAATTTCTTCTTCTGTGGACTTTTATCCTTACCCAGTCCCCTGGGCTCAGATCATGGGCTGGTTTCTTTTCAAGTGTGGTGGCGCCTTCTCCAACCTGGTGAAACACAGAATGAACTGCGTCAGCCAGGCCTTTACAGTAATCCAAAATCATGTCATCAGTTATTGTCATTAACTTGTTGACTGGTACATATGCATGCCTCATTGCACGTCCCATGATAATTTCATGTGGATTCAAACCTGTCGTTCTGTCTGGAGTAGACCTAATGGTCATCAGGACTAGAGGCAAGACATCAGGCCATTTCATTCCTGTGGCTAAGCACATTTTGCCAATTCTGTTTTTGATGGTACCATTCATTTGTTCAACCACACCAGAAGCCTCTGGTCGGTAAGCACAATGTAGCTTCTGCTGTACACTCCATGCTTCACAGATCAAACCCATGATTTCATTATAAAAATGTCCTCCTCTGTCTGATTCATTGGTTACTGGGAACCCGTACCTTGGGATGAACTCTCTCAACAGTAATTTGCCACTGTTATCCCATCATTTCTTCTTGTTGGATAGGCCTCTACCCACCTGGAGAACAAACAGACCACTACCAGGACATACCTCAATCTGTTGACTGGGGGCATTTCAATGAAGTCAATCTGAATTCTTGTGAAGGGTCCCCCCTCTCTGCCTATTGTTCCTAGACTCACTACTGTTTTCTTTCCAGGATTGAATTGCTGACATATCAGACATCTCTGACAGAGACTTTCTGCTATCAGCCTGAACTTTGGACTGTACCAGGTTTGCTTAAAGGCTCTTATCATAGCATCC
Organism: Triturus cristatus; assembly: GCF_964204655.1. Classification (NCBI taxonomy): domain Eukaryota; kingdom Metazoa; phylum Chordata; class Amphibia; order Caudata; family Salamandridae; genus Triturus; species Triturus cristatus. Next base: position 424,976,385 of record NC_140579.1, read on the forward strand.
CTCCCCAGGTGTCCTTGGCCATGATACATCCTTGCCATTGTTGACAACAGGCTATTTGGCATGACTGGTCTTCCATCCCTGTAGACCCACACATGATCTTTTTCCCTTGGTGCACAACCTGCTTTCACCCAATCTTTCATTTCCTCGTCTCCTGCCTCATCCTGCAGCTGTTTTACTTCCTCCCATGTTCCCACCTCATTAGTAAACATTAAGGAACAAGAAGACATTTCTCGCTCTTTACTCCTGTTAATTGAATGATTGTTTCTTGCACAGTATTGTGCTATGTCATTGGCAAACTTGTTACCCACTGTTACAAAATCATCACCATGACCATGAGCAGCACATTTTACAACTGCTAGTTCTTTAGGCAGCTGTATCGCCTCTAGTAGTTTTCCAACCACTTCAGCATTCTTTATGGGAGTTCCACTTGAGGTCAGGAAACCTCTTTATAGCCATAGCTGGCCAAAATTATGGACAACTCCGAAGCCATACTGGCTGTCAGTCATCACAGTCACTCTCACACTTCTCCCAATCTTGCATGCTTTTGTCAGTGCCACCAATTCTGCCACCTGAGCGGATTTAACTCCTTTCAAGGGTGATGCTTCCACAACTTCCGAGACTTTGCACACAGCGTATGCAGCACTCAACACTCCTTCATCTGTTCTCAGACAAGATCCATCCACAAACAACACATGATCACTTTCAGGCAGTGGCAGATCTCTTATGTCTGGTCTTGGCTTTGTACAGTAATCTAGTACATCCAGGCAGTCATGATCAACGTCATTTCTCACTCCCACACATTCAGCATCAGGCAACAGTGTCGCTGGATTCACATTCACGCATCTCTCCAGACTTACATTGGTTGCACCAAAAATGACTTTCTCATATTTAGTCAGCCGACTATGAGACATGAACTGTGTCCGGCTCCTTGTTAAAAGGATTGCCACATCATGAGGTACAAATACCCTTACAGGGTATCCCATTATGATTCCCTCACTTTGTTCCAGACTTTTACAGGTAGCAGCTACTGCTTTCAGGCAACCTGGTAAACCCACAGCTACTGGGTCAAGAGTTGCTGAGAAATAGGCAATTGGCCTCCTCAGACGTCCATGTTTCTGGATTAACACTGAAAGTGCACATCCATTTCTCTCACTACAATACAGCTCAAATTCCTTTTCATAATCAGGCATTCCTAGGGCAGGAGCTTCACATAATCTGTCTTTCAGCTCTCTGAATGCAGCCATTTCTTCTGGGTTTAGTTCTAATGGGTCTTTCACCTCACTTTTGGTCAATTTAATCAATGGTTTGGCAATCAGGGAAAAATTACTTATCCACTGACGACAATAACCCACCATTCCCAGGAACATTCTCACCTCTCTTTGTGTCATTGGGGCTCTCATTCCTCTAATGATTTTGATCCTGTCAATGGTGACGTTTCTCAGGCCTTTCTCAATATTATGTCCCAGATACTGGACTTCTTTCTTACAGAACTGCAATTTGGCTGGAGATACTTTTAACCCTCCATCTGCCAAGTGATTCAGTAATGCAATGGTATCTACTTCACAAGCTTCACGTGTTTTTGATGCCACAAGTAGGTCATCAATATATTGGACCAAGACTGAATTTTCAGGCATTGTCAGACTTTCCAGAGATTTCTTTAGCAATTGATTAAATATTGAAGGGCTCTCTGTGTACCCCTGTGGAATTCGGCACCATGCCAAAATCCGTTCTCCAAATCTAAAAGAAAATATTGGCTGGCTGTCATGATGCAATGGGATTGAAAAGAAAGCATGACACAAATCAATTACCGTATACCATTCTGCATCATGGGGAATCTGATACAAAATCACTGATGGATTTGGCACAATAGGACAACATGGCACAACAATCTTGTTAATCTTTCTCAAATCCTGTACTATTCTGAACTTTCCATTAGGTTTCTTCAGTCCCATTATTGGCGAATTACATGGGCTGCTCAATATTTCTCTTAACACCCCCTGCTGAATCATTTTCTCGATTATGGGTGTTATTCCTTCAATTATTTCAGGTGTCAATCTGTATTGCGGTATGTTTGGGTAAACCACTCCCTCTTTTACAGTAATCTTTACTGGATCTACATTTCTCATCAAACCCACAACTTCTCCAGTAAAATCCCAAACTGCTGCTTTTACTGTCTGTTTCAACTCTGGGGGTAATGCATCTGGATTAAATATTGCATATGTTCCCAAAGCCTCACATTCTCTGTTATCCATGGTCATTCTGTATAGAACATCCTCATCAGGTGTCTCAAAGGTTATTCCATCTGGAGTACAGAAAATAGTGCAATTCATCTTGCACAGCAGATCCCTGCCTAGCAAGTTCACAGGACTTGTGTCACACACCACGAAGCGGTGAATGTCTGAAAATTTCCCTATTGTAACCCTTACTGGTTCAGTAAGTAGAGTTTTAATCTGTGTGTTGGACAAACCAACTACTTGGATAGCTTCATCCGAGAGAGGAAGATTCTTTATATCTGCTGACCTGACAGTTGATCTCGTGGCCCCTGTGTCAACTAGAAAAGTGACACTTTCACCATTAATTTTTCCATCTACAAAAGGCCCTGCCTGGTCTGTTTCTAGAGTTGCGCCAAGTACACACTCTTCTTCCTCTCTTCAGCAACGTCAGAAGTCTCCCTCGGAATCACTTCCCTCATTCTTCAGCCAGTACTGAGAAACTGCGCTTGCGCGGTTTGGTTTGATTACCTGCTCTTCATCGTAGAATCCCGACTCTTGGCTGTACTTCTGAGATCCTCTTCTCTGTGGCAAGGGTGGTTTTGACACCTGATTCTGCTGCTTATCAGCCTTCTGTGGTTGCCGATGCTGACCACACCCCTCCCTCTGCACCTGCGAATTCAATGATGAATTATCATCATTAGTAGACGGTGGATTCTTACACTCGGATTTCCAGTGCCCTAATTGTCCGCAGTTGTGGCATTTCCTTTTCCTGGACCAAACCTGGGCTTATTTCCTGGGTTATTTGCCTGTTCAACCAACTGAGCTTCCTGTCTTTCTGCAACTTTCACCTGTGCCCACATTGCCTTTTCTTTTAGCTTTCTCTGCTTTGCCTCAATCTCATCACTGAAGTATTTTGCATGTCTCAGAATCTCATCAATCTTCTTACTCTGCCAGTCTACGGTGTGCTGCCGTATCATTTCACTGATTTCAGGCCGCAAACCGTACACAAATCTATACACAAAATGACTCAGATCCTTGTCACCCAGGTGTTTATCTCCACTGAACTGCTTAAAAGCTAGTATCAGTCTTTCATAGTAAGCATGGACTGATTCTTTCAATTCTTGGTGTGTTCGATCTATTTTAACCCAGTCTGTTTCCTTGGGGGGTTCTTTATTTTTCAAGAAGGCCATAACCTTGCTCATACTTCTTCATGACCTCCGGGTCTGGAGCTCCTGTTTTTGGTATTCCTTAGTGGGCCAGTCTATGACTATTTTACATTCTGCCCACAGGTCTGCTGGTACAATTATATCAAACAGACTATTCAGGTCAATCCACAGTACTTTTGACAGCTTTACAAATCTGTCGACCTGTCTGTACCACTCAACGGGCTTTTCCCTTAGTCGAGGAAAATCATTTGTAAATGATAAAATATCCTGTCTGGTCCATGGGACATGTCCGTACCCACCTCCTGGAATCTCACTCATGGGATAAGCTGTCGCTGTCTTCTCTTTTTCTTTCAGGGGAAATGCCGAGTAAGTTCTATCTGCCCCATCCTCTCGCTTTCGGTACCATCTGTCTTTCCATCTTTCTACATCTCCCCCATTTCTTCAGCAAGGCAATCATTTCCTTAATCTGTCCTGTTCGGCCTGCATTGTTCAGATTCTCAATGTCCTTGTCTGAAAAATCCACTCGGTAAGTCTTTTGTAAAGCTTTTACCATATCCATGTCAATTCCATTCACTGGCTATTCCTTTCAACCTGTCATGTATGTTCTTTGCTCTCCATGTGATACTCTTGCACAGGAAGAGGATCTCCCCATCCTGATAATCCTTCAGTGTTTCTGTAGGTATTGTTCCTACTATCATTTCTTCCATTTCCATACGTAGCCTAGCTACATCAATTCCCTGTGACTCTTTCTCCTTTTTCTGTAAAGTTTTCAGCCAATCATTCAAATCCTCAGCAGTTATCACAGATTTTTCTGCACCCCCTGGTTCTGTCACTCTTTGCGGTTCTAAAATTGATCCTCTGTTCCCTTCCACACATCCAGAATTCAAACTTGAGTTAGTTTGCACACTCAATTCTCCTCCACATATGGTATGTCTCCACTGATTTTCTCCTGTTCTCCACTGTGTTTCTCCTGCTCTCATTTCTGCCTGCTCCGGAGGAACAATCAATCTATTGCCCACATATGGTACCGTCAATCCATTCTCACCCGTCCTCTGCTTGTCAAAAATTGGCATAACCGGGCCTATTGTCACAGGCACTGTAACTGCCTCAAGATTTTTAGTCAGTTTTCTGATTTTCTCTGTCAGTTCAAAGGTAGTTCTTGCTAGTTCTCTGGTCTTTTCATCCTCAAGTTCATTCTCTCTTTCTATCTCTCTTTCTCTCTCTCTCTCTCTCTCTCTCTCTCTCTCTCTCTCTCTCTCTCTCTCTCTCTCTCTCTCTCTCTCTCTCTCTCTCTCTCTCTCTCTCTCTCTCTCTCTCTCTCTCTCTCTCTCTCTCTCTCTCTCTCTCTCTCTCTCTCTCTCTCTCTCTCTCTCTCTCTCTTCTCTCTCTCTCTCTTTCTCTCTCTCTCTCTCTCTCTCTCTCTCTCTCTCTCTCTCTCTTTCTCTCTTTCTCTCTTTCTCTCTCTCTCTCTTTCACTTCTTTCTCTCTTTCTCTCTTTCTCTC